>NC_059225.1:16810428-17482928 GCF_020615455.1 Coregonus clupeaformis | reverse complement strand
GAATAAAATACAAAATAGTAGCTAGCAAGATGGAAATCACAGAGGTGATTTTTTATTTATTTATTTATTATTATTTTTCGCCAGTGGCTAGTTTGCTTCAACTACCTTCACTAAAACCACTGCAAAGGTTTTGCTTGCAAACTTTGGTTTCTAATCGCGATGTTCTATCATGTCTGCCTCGTGATTTGTTGGGAGAGTTGTCTGTCTGAAGAGAATCCACCCCCGAACAAATTAAGTAACAATAGGATTAATCTGAAAAGCACTAACATATTTTTAGCTTAAAAGTGCCAATTGGGGTAATTATTTTACACCAAATTGATAATGATTGCAAAGAGACACCCTCTGTCAAGCAGTAACAGTTTTAATTTTATTAACCTTTTGTAACACAAGTACATGGTTTAAATTCCCCAAAATAAGTATATATTTTAAAATTTTCACACATTTATAGTCAATATTTTGTATGTTTTTCATGTTTTTAATAGATATTTTGATAAATTTCATCCTTAGCCACTTATTATGAACATTTGTCTGTTATTCATTAAAAGTGCTGTGTTTCTGTGGTGCTCCGTGGCTGATAAATTGGCGATTTAGCTAATTTGACATTACCTAAAATGGCAACGATATGGGCGATATGTGCGCCGGTGCCATCAGACTTTTACTGTGCCTTCAGATAATATTCACACCCCTTTACTTTTTCCATATTTTGTTGTATTGACATTAAAATTGATTAAATTGAGTTTGGCCCACACACAATACCCTATAATGTCAAAGTGGAATTATGTTTTTCTAAATTTTTACAAATTAATTAAAAATGAAAAGCTGAAATGTCTTGAGTCAATATGTATTCAACCCCTTTGTTATGGCAAGTCTAAATAAGTTCAGGAGAAAACATTTGCTTAACAAGTCACATAATAAGTTGAATGGACACACTCTGTGTGCAATAATAGTGTTTAACATTATTTTTTAATGACTACCTCATCTCTGTACCCCACACATACAATTATCTGTAAGGTCCCTCAGTTGAGCAGTCAATTTCAAACACAGATTCAAACACAAAGACCAGCGAGGTTTTCCAATGTCTCGCAAAGAAGGGCACCTATTGGGAGATGGGTAAAAATAAAAAAGCAGACATTAAATATCCCTTTGAGCATGGTGAAGTTATTAATTATGCTTTGGATGGTGTATCAATACACCCAGTCACTACAAAGATACAGGTGTCCTTCCTAACTCAGTTGCCGGAGAGGACGGAAACCGGTCAGGGATTTCACCATGAGGCCAATGGTGACTTTAAAACTGTTACAGAGTTTAATGGCCGTGATAGGAGAAAACTGAAGATGGATCAACAACATTGTAATTACTCCACAATAGCAACCTAATTGACAGAGTGAAAAGAAGGAAGCTTGTACAGAATACAAATAATCAAAAACATGCTTCCTGTTTGTAACAAGGCACTAAAGTAAAACTCCAAAAATTTGGCAAAGCAATTAACTTTTTGTCCTGAATATAACGTGTTATGTTTGGGGCAAATCCAATACAACATATTACTGAGTACCACTGTCCATATTTCCAATTATAGTGGTGGCTGCATCATGTTATGGGTATGCTTGTAATCATTAAGGACTGGGGAGTTTTTCAGGATAAAAAATTAACAGAATGGAGCTAAGCACAGGCAAAATCCTAGAGGAAAACCTGGTTCAGTCTGCTTTCCACCAGACACTGGGAGATGAATTCACCTATCAGCAGGACAATAACCTAAAACACAAGGCCAAATATACACTGGAGTTGCTTACCATGAAGACAGTAAATGCTCCTGAGTTGCCGAGTTACAGTTTTGACTTAAATCTATTTGAAAATCTATGGCAAGACCTGAAAATGGTTGTCTAGCAATGATCAACAACCAATTTGACAGAGCTTGACGAATTTTGAAAATAATGAGCAAATGTTGCACAATCCATGTGTGGAAAGGTCTTAGAGACTTACCCAGAAAGACTCACAGCTGTAATCACTGCCAAAGATGCTTCTACAAAGTATTGACTCAGGGGTGTGAATACTTATGTAAATTAGATATCTGTATTTCATTTCCAATAAATTTGCAAAGATTTCTAAAAACATGTTTTCACTTTGTCATTATGGGGTATTGTGTGTAGATGGGTGATTTTTATTTATTTAATCAATTTTGAATTCAGGCTGTAACACAACACAGTATGGAATAAGTCCAGGGGTATGAATGCTTTCTGAAGGCACTGTATCACACCATGAAAGAACGCTATGGGATATCAACTCACTTCCAACTCACTTCCAATTGCATCTGAAAGATGAGAATCTCGACTTGGTACAGAGACATTGACTGGAAGCCAAATATGCATTCACATTTTTTCGTTATTTTTCAGTTATAGTGGCTGCCACGCCCCCCAGGCGCCAAATCTGGGGTGGCTGCATATCTCTATATTTTTCAGAGTACATACATCTACCTCTATGTCAAATGTTGTGCTTTTATCACAAAGTTTACCATTGAGTCCACATTTTCAGCTTAGCTATGTACCACTAATAGGCCTTTACAAAGGAGAGATCATTTTTAATTCCTCCATATTATCACAGAAATCACAGTAGGCCTAAATACCAATTGTGGGTCGGTAACTAGTTGCTTGACAAAGTCTTAAAATTTCGGAGGAATAAAACAAAACTCGGAAATGACTGAATGAGCACCCCTACTTCCCGGGGTGGCTATGAGCACAACGCAGATCAATCAAGTGTTTTTCACTCAAATATCAATGTGTCTAACTACTACTTTATTATTTTAAGTAAAGATGTATAACAAAATAGACTCAAGTAAGAACAACTTATTTAATAAATGTTAGATTGACTTTAAATAACCATAAATTGTAAAAATTAACTAATTGTTTATTAGCAGAGCAGATAAATAAAGTTATATTTACTCAATAACCTAATATTTGTTAACAATACTCAGAAACATTAAGTTATAAGAACATCCGATTGACATCTGAATGAGTATCACTTTTATGATTTGAGTTCTACAGGCAGTTGTAAATGTTTGACTAACCACTATTCAATTGGTTGAATGAGTTTCTACAGTGCACCTACCCAGTGGTCACCCATCAATGTTTACCAACCTGTTTTGAGCCCCACCTGTGTAGCTTAAAAAATAATAAAAATCATTGAGTTAATAAAGCCGCATACAAACATGGTCTCTTTTTTGCTTTCTTGAGTAAAGCAGCTCCAAAATGCAGGTGTTTCAGCCTAGCTCAGTGCTTTCTGTGGTGGTGGGGCAGCCAGCGGAAAATACGGAGCGTAGGGGTTGGTAATGTTCACTAGTTGTGCCGTGATTGGCTCAGTGTTCTGTCACTCATTGGGACACCATGTGTCCCAAATCTACAGGGAGAGCTTGAAAATTCAAGACCCTTGGGTGCTGCCATATATTTACATTAGAAGTGCCCATCCAAGAAGGCTCAAGGTCATTGACCACAGATAAAATGACATCAAATCATGTTATATAATAATAATAATAATATTATTATCTACCGTAGCTTTGATTGGACTGATCACGTCAACATCATACTTTCAAAATCTTAGCTAGCAAGCTGGACAAGCAGTCATCATCATGAATCAGGTCGACAATCTACTGGCAAATCCTTTTCAATCCTTGTCATATCGGTGCTCATCGGCCATTGGACATAAACATTACACAACAAGTTGGAAATCGAAATTCAACAATGAGTGGTTTAGAAGGAATCAGTGGCTAAGTGCAAGAGTTGCAAAGCAATCACTAGCCTGCTATTCAGTGGAGTGGGTGTGTGGTCCAAGTCTGGGTTTACTGGTCTCTTTTCCAAGCTTAAAAGGATAAACATTCACATGACATTCACATGACTTCTGCCGCATTCAAAACAACTGGAAACTCGGAACTGGGAAATCTCAGACTTCAGTGAGTTCAAGACAACAGGGAACTCTGAAAAAAACGAGCTCTGGAAAATAAGTTTTGAACGGTCATCCAACTCTGAATTCTGTCGCTGTACATTTCAAAAGTGCTGAACAAATAGTTATATTGACTACGTCCGTCCTAATCGAAATGACGGATTCCCTCTTATCCGCTCGTCATCCCCTTATGCCATAGTTTGTACATCTCAATTGTCAGTAGAAACCACATTTGTTTAAGCAAGTCAGCCATATCAACTATGTTTTTTAAAAAGGCAGTAAATAAGGCTGAATGAACTGTTTCGCTGCCAGACCAGGCTCCGCTGATAGCCAGGTGTAGCAGTGGTAAGGATTCACTCCATGGTGCTGAAAGGAAAGCTCTGCTGTTGGGACAGCTTTATTTGTCACCGTTATAGTGAAATTAATGTATTGTTTAGTTTAGTGGCTTTGCTGGCATGCATAATTTATTTATTTGTTTTTTTGCCTCACCAAGATTTACATGCTAAAATCGCCACTGCACCTACAGTGCATTCGGAAAGTATTCAGACCCCTTGAACCTTTTCTACATTTTGTTACGTTACAGCCTTATTCTAAAATTGAGTAAATTGTTTTTTTCACTCATCAATCTACACACAATACCCCATAATGACAAAGCAAACACAGGTTTTTTAGAAATGTTTGCAAATGTATATATAAAAAATAAAACTGAAATATCACATTTACATAAGTATTCAGACCCTTTACTCAGTACTTAGTTGAAGCACCTTTGGCAGCGATTACATCTTTGAGTCTTCTTGGGTATGACGCTACAAGCTTGGCACACCTGTATTTGGGGAGTTTCTCACATTCTTCTCTGCAGAGCCTCTCAAGCTCTGTCAGGTTGAATGGGGAGTGTCGCTGCACAGCTATTTTCAGGTCTCTCCAGAGATGTTTGATCGGGTTCAAGTCCGGGCTCTGGCTGGGCCACTCAAGGACATTCAGAGACTTGTCCCGAAGCCACTCCTGCGTTGTCTTGGCTGTGTGCTTAGGGTTGTTGTCCTGTTGGTAGGTGAACCTTCGCCCTAGTCTGAGGTCCTGAGCGCTCTGGAGCAGGTTTTCATCAAGGATATCTCTGTACTTTGCTTCGTTCATCTTTCCCTCGATCCTGACTAGTCTCCCAGTCCCTGCCACTGAAAAACCTCCCCACATTATGATGCTGCCACCCCTATGCTTCAACGTAGGGATGGTGCCAGGTTTCCTCCAGACGTGACGCTTGGCATTCAGGCCAAAGAGTTCAATCTTGATTTCATCAGACCAAAGAATGTTGTTTCTCATGGTCTGAGAGTCCTTTAGGTGCCTTTTGGCAAACTCCAAGCCGGCTGTCATGTACCTTTTACTGAGGAGTGGCTTCCGTCTGGCCACTCTACCATAAAGGCCTGATTGGTGGAGTGCTGCAGAGATGGTTGTCCTTCTGGAAGGTTCTCCCATCTCCACAGAGGAACTCTGGAGCTCTGTCAGAGTAACCATTGGGTTCTTGGTCACCTCCCTGACCAAGGCCCTTCTCCCCCAATTGCTCAGTTTGGCCGGGCTGCCAGCTCTAGGAAGAGTCTTGGTGGTTCCAAACTTCTTCCATTTATGAATGAAGGAGGCCACTGTGTTCTTGGGGACCTTCAATGCTGCAAACATTTTTTGGTACCCTTCCCCAGATCTATAATAATAATAATAATATGCCATTTAGCAGACGCTTTTATCCAAAGCGACTTACAGTCATGCGTGCATACATTTTTTTGTGTATGGGTGGTCCCGGGGATCTAACCAAATTTCATCATTACAAGCGCTGTGCTCTACCAGCTGAGCTACAATCCTCTCGGAACTCTACTGATAATTCCTTCGACCTCATGGCTTGGTTTTTGCTCTGACATGCACTGTCAACTGTGGGACCCTACATAGACAGGTGTGTGCCTTTCATATCATGTCCAATGAATAGAATTTACCACAGGTGGACGCCAATCAAGTTGTAGAAACATCTCAAGGATGATCAATGGACACAGGATGCACCTGAATTCAATTTCGAGCCTCATAGCAAAAGGTCTGAATACTTATGTAAATTAGGTATTTCTGTTTTTTATTTTTAATACATTTGCAAACATTTCTAAAAACCTGTTTTCGATTTGTCATTATGGGGTATTGTGTGTAGGAAAAAATAATTTAACCAATTTTAGAATAAGGCTGTAACGTAACAACATGCGGAAAAAGTCAAGGGGTCTGAATACTTTCTGAATGCACTGTACCTATAGGTGACATCTACTCACCATATGTAAAAGGCAGAGCGCGAGGAGCAGCAGACCGAGCCGTGACCGCTCCATTGTTGCAGGTTGCGCACGAGCAAGTAGTACTCCGATATTTCCAAGCTTACGGTGGGGCCTCGTCACACCTAGCGGAACTCATGGGGTCCCTCTCAGGTCGCAGCGCGAGGGCAGAGCCCGGATAATATTTCACCCCGAAAAATCAATACAACATCAGACACCGAAAGAAGTACACATGAATAATGGTTATCAGTCTATTGGTGTTGGTGAAGAAAATAACCACAGCTTGTAAACGCTAAAAGAAAACGTTCCACGAGGTGTCCGTTAAAATCTTCCAGACAGCTGTTGGTACTGGTATGGATAAAAAGCGGGAGAGAGAGAACAACAGGGAGACTAAGAAAAAGAAAGAGGAGGCTGGAAAGGTGGAGAGTCAGTCGGAGCCACAGAAAGCTCTGAGGGCAGCTATCAGAAGAGAGATGGAGGTCCGTGTGACAGCAGAGATCTCTCTCTCCCGTTAACTTATGGCACTTCGCGGTACCGTCAACTCTGTCCAGCCTCTACCCGCGCCTGAGCGATGCGCGCTCCCGAGGCATGCAGTGGGCTCAATAACAACAACACTCACTCTCACACACAGAGAGAAAGAAAGAGATAAATAGAGAGAGAGAGAAACAGAGAGAGATAGAGAGAGAAAGAGAGAGCGATAGGGAGAGAGAGAAATTGTATACAACAGTTTTTTTTGTTTTTTTTAAAGAGAAGATGTGTTGTAATTTCTGTTCAGTCAACTAAAACTCCGACTGTGGTTATGACAGAGATTAGACCTAGTAATAGCCTACCTCCTAGACTCCTTGTCTCTGACCTCTCCGATAATTACTGTCTGGATGGCAAAGATAATCAGTTGTCTAAAAGGTATTTACCTTGTTTGGAGTAGGGATGAGTTGAGTGTCATAGTGAAGGACATGTAGCCTAGGCCTACCTGCCTGGTGTGCCATCTAGCCTTCTGAACTTGATAGCTGATAGTGCTCTGTAATGCCAGGCTGACTGTCAGATAATTATAATGAATGATTGATGTCATTTGATGATGAAGAATGTCTTTATAGCATAACATTCACATCTCTGAGAGAGAGAAATAAATAAATATTGAGGATAAGCCTGGGGTTAGGGTCAAGGGCTATTCTTCAGTCTTAATGCAAACAGAGCGACAGAGCATCATATACGTTCCGGTCCAAAATTTGAGCCGCACAAAAGTACGTAGAACTACGTAGAAAACGATGCTCCGTCGCTGCGTTGGCGTAGTTTGCAGAAAGTGTGTAGCGGCCTTTAGGCAAGGTTACTCATTACACGACCACTTCTGTCACTTTAAGTCCCTGGATGGTTAGATTAAAACCCTCTTTTTTTATGAGAAGATGTGTTCTAGTTCCTGTTCAGTCAACTAAAACTCGGACTGTGGTTATGGTTATAGACAGTCTATCGGGCCTAGTTATAGCCTACCTCCCAGACTCCTACATCTCCAATAATAACAGTCTGGACCGCAAAGATCAGTTCATTTACATTTTAGTCATTTAACAGACGCTCTTATCCAGAACGACATATAGTAGTGAGTGTATTCATTTGTACTTTTTCATACTGGTCCCCCGTGGGAATCAAACCCACAACCCAGGCGTTGCAAGTGCCATGCTCTACCAACTGAGCCACACGGGACCCCAGTTCAAGCATTTCAACTTCTCTAAAACGTATTTAGCTTGTTTGGAGTAGGACTCTGAGGTATGAGTTGAGGGTCAGAGTGAAGGACATGTAGCCTAGGCCTACCTGCCTGGTGTGCCATCTCCCCAGCCTTCAGTTTACAGCACCACCCCAGTGACCTCTAGCGGCCTTCACCTGAACTACACTCTACATGCTTGTAGCCTTAGAAACCTGATAGCTGATAGTGCTCTGTAATGCCAGGCTGACTGTCAGATATTTATAATGAAAGATAATGTCCCATCAGAGGTACTCTGATACATTCCTGTGAGGAGAAGAGATAAGAAGAGAGGAGAGAGAGGGGAGGAGAGATGGAGTGGAAGAGAGGAGGAGAGCCGATTGAGAGGAGAGGAGAGAACAGCATAGAGTGAAAAGAGAAGAGGGGAAAAGGAAGAGGATGAAATTCCAGTGATAAACTCATCCCAGCTGTGTTCTGGCCGCCTCACAAATAATTCAGTCATTTACTAGTTTAATGTGATGATGAAGAATGTCTTTATACCATAACAACATTCACATGGCTCTAAGAGAGAGAGCGAGAGAGAAAAATAGAGAGAGAGATCGATTGAGGATAAGGCTGCAGTTAGGGTCAAGGGCAATTCTTCAGTCTTAGGCAAGATTACTCATCACACGACCACTTCTGTCATATTAAGTCCCTGGATGGTTAAATTTAACAACCTGAGATGGTCAAAAAGGAGTCATGGTATTGTCCATGAGAGGAGAGTGGAGAAAGAAAGAAAAGAGAGTGAGTTATAGTCTCAGATCTTTGAAAGTACCTGTCCAATGAGAATCTAATTTTTAACAGCTCATTTTCTATCAACTCATACCCAAATAATGTTATTGACTCGTCCTTGTAGTTGTGGCCAAAGCATAAATTAGAGACAACCCACTCGGTTTGGAGATATTTTGAAGACGTTTCCTAATTTATGACATCCATCAGATTTCTGTTTTCACAGTTCTTTCTTTTTCCATTTTCCTGCTCCCTCCCCCTCCCCATTTCCTTAACTCTCATTGGATGAGGATTGTACCGATGTACTGTATCTGGTACTGTACTGTATATTTGGAACTTCAGAGGAATAGTACGAATTTTAGCCTTACTTGGACAAAAACAGAGATTCATCTTCAGATGTTTGTCTGAGATCTGTTTGTACGTGTTTTAAAGTGTGTGTGTGTGGGTCTGCGCCTTAGTACCAACATGTTCATGTGTGACACACACAGTTTCCTGTTATGACATGATGATGTAAATATGGGAACCCACTGACGCTCTGAGCAGCCTCTATTCAGTTCCTACTTGTCCTCTAGAGCAGTGGTTCCCAAATTGTGGGGCGAGGGGTCGGCGTGGGGGCGCAGGGGTCCCACCACCGGCTTTAAACTTGCTCTTGAAAGTTGTAATAGTAGAATGCACAAGCTGCAATTTTGAAATTGGGTAGTACATCATCAGTTCCTCTTGTCATGTTAGTCATTGCATACCTTAGAGAGCTATTTATAACTGTCCAGATCAACTAGCCCATGTCAGCTAACGTTTCTTTATTTAGGTTTTTTAGCCCATAGATAGTTGTAATTTTTTAGTCACTCAATTATCACATGAATATACATTAGACATCGCAAAATGTATAGAACTGCAAGACAATTAGCTTTAAAACTGCAACATTTTCTTTGCACCCCATGACAAAATGTGTAGAATTGCAGTTTGTGTCATGAACAGTGCTTGTGCCCATAGAAATAGACCTGGCGCACGCACGCAAGGGATGTTCCCCAATGCTGGAAGGGGGGCTCCGAGTGAAAAAGTTTGGGAACCCCTGCACTAGAGGCCCCAATTAGTGTTGAGCATCTGTCCATAGAGTAGGATGAAGTCACCCAAGACAGAGAACTGATCCTAGAACTTTCCCTCTCTGCTGAGCACCACTGAAAGCATGTGACCCGTGGTCCTCTGTAGCTCAGCTGGTAGAGCACGGCGCTTGTAACGCCAAGGTAGTGGGTTCGATCCCCGGGACCACCCATACACAAAAAAAAATGTATGCACGCATGACTGTAAGTCGCTTTGGATAAAAGCGTCTGCTAAATGGCATATTAATAATTAATTAACCAATAACAGCACACCAATCAAAGCACTTTATTGCACTGTATAGTGTGACATCGAGCCAATGGAAGGCTCTTATAAAAGTGTCATTTTTATATTTTCATCATGTGTACAAAACAGTCACACACACACCTGTACCATACAAAATCAACACTATTTACACACAATATATACATACACGCACACACCATGCAGTCGCTCTCACCTCTAGTTTCTGGACCAGGCTTAACCCTACCCACAAGACTCCTCTCTCTCTAACACACAGTCAGGGGCTGATAATACCATCACCATTCTCTAACACAGAATAACAAGCAAATAAATACACGTCATGATATGCATGTTTTTCATACATGGCATCATATTATAGTTCTCTGAGACAAAAGTAGCTGATGAATGAAATAAAAATGAGATGTGTTGTGTTTATAATGATCAAACAGGAACTGAATGTAAACAAAGCATAAGGCGCATTAAAATGATGTTTTTCTCAGAAAAGGAATAACTGATAACATGCATATAAGATGCCATAAGTAATAATCTTATGACAGATATATAAAACAAATCTAAACTGTGTCTCTTTGTTAGAACACTTCACTGCGGATGTGTCCCAAATAGCACCTTATTCCCTATATAAGTAAGTAGTGTACTATAAAGGAAATAGGGTGTCATTTAGAAGGTATTGTTTCTCTGGTCCAGAGCTGGGTTTTACAACTCCTTGCAACTACATTTTTCCTCTGCTACTTACTGGGCTCTCTGCTTAGCAGAATCACATATTACCATAATCAAATGCTTACAACATTAAAACAATTTGGGAGAGAAACAAAGGTTTCCTTCTAACAGATTGACTTGACATTTAGGAGTCAATTGGTTTTTAGGAAACAAATCGAGGATGGATGTGATTCTGAAAAGGAGTACACTGTATCACACTCACACACACACACACACACACACACACACACACACCGGGTGCGGGTGGAGAGCTGTGTAACAGGGATAGTCCTCAGTGTGTTTTAGTTTTCTCTCCATATAGATTATGTTTATGTACAATATTTATATTTATACACTAACCTGAACCCCCTGTCTTCTTCTGACAATATACTTTAAGAACTTTATTTTAAATGTCTATTTCATCAAGAAAACAGATATGTTCTGAGATATTTTCTCTCTCCTAACAACAACTACTAGTGGTGCAGTCAGTCTTTCTGTCCATCGATACACAGTGTTCCCTTAAGGTTTTGTACAGTGACTTCCTGTCTAGGTGTCCGGTTTAACCGGGGATGCAGAAACAGCCATACCTCCACCACAGCTCAACTAAAGGATCAGACAACTGGCATATGACCATATGCAGATTCAAAAATACAGTACGTCTTGATTTTAAATGAACACCAGCGATATACACACACACACATCCATACACACGCATGCTAACACACACATACACACACATCCCCCTCACTCAGGTCCACCCACACCCCCACCCCCGGATGGGGCGGCTGGGTTACATGTTATAAGCCACGTAGATGGGGTCTAGCTGGTCCTGTAGGAAGCCGTCTCGGAGGTGCATGCGCTGCTTCTCCCCGCGAGAGTTGATGGGGATCACCCCGATGTCCGTTACCACGACAACCCCAACGATGAGGTAATGCTCCTCCAGCACTGCCTTGGTCACCATGGGAACCAGATCCAGGGCTTCCTGCTCCGAGCCTTCTAGTTCTATTACGACTACCAGCAGGTTAGTCCAGGGAAACACCGCACTGTGGCACGCACGTACACACACACATACACACACATATATATATATACACAGATTAGTAATTTACAACTATAGTGTTTATACCTTAATTAAGAATAGAAATAGCTTTTGTGTTGTTTTAGGTGTACAGTGACGTACCACTCCATGATGCTCTTGTGCGTCCTGATGACGGAGGTCTCTATGTCTATAGGATGGTACCTCATCCCCCTCAGCTCCATGGCCTCCTCCAATGCACCCACCACATACAGAGCATCATGTCTCTCTGGGGAGGGAACACAGAGAAAGGGTGAGTGTGTGTGTTAGTGCGTGTGTGTGTGTGTATGTTTGTGTGTGTATACCTCCGCTGGCATCGGTGAGTTCAGTACGTCGTAAGAAGCCCAGGTATCCGGTGCGAGCCCAGACGGTGGATGTGTCTCCGAAGCTGAGTCTGGAGGTGAAGTGATCAGACTGAAGGACCTCCTCTCCATAACCACTGTAATATCCACTGCCGTTATGGGCACTGTGCACCCAGATCTAGAGACGGGGGAGGGAGAGACAATCATCTTTATTGGGGCAACATAAAATCATGAAACAAGTTCAGTGTGTGAGTATGTGTGTGTTTGTGTGTGTGTGCTGACCTCTCCTGTGTGTGTGTGTGTGTGTGTGTGTGTGTGTGTGAGTGTGTGAGTGTGTGTGTGCTGACCTCTCCTAGGTGGGAGTCTCCCAGCGGTCCCTTGGTCTCTGGGTTGGCGATAATGATGCGGACGCCAGGTAAGATCTGAAACAGTCACCATGGTTACGCTACAATGCTTCCATCTCCAGCTCCATATACAGCATATAGCCTATGAGCCATTCTGGTCTATGTGTAGAGAGCTGCAGCTGAACCACACAGTCAGGAGAGAAGCTGAGTCTTAGTACTCTACAGTCAGAAAGCTTTATGATTCTAAATGTTCAAACATGGTACAGAACATACCTTTCCTGACTCCATGAGAGGGAGACTGTGAGGAGAACCTCTCTCCACCAACCGCACCCTGAGAGACAAACAAAAACACTGTTATACAAGTTGATTGGTTGATTGATCTGATTGGTTGTTGCTGTGATTGACAGGCAGACGTACCTATCATGTCGCAGAGCTCTCATGTCCACGTACACTGTAGTGGGATCCGGCCCGGAGGTGCCCTGTAACCAATCACAGCACAGAGTGACCATGTTATCACACACACACACACAAACACACAAACACACAAACACACAAACACCTACCTGTAGACAGATAGCCAGGTTGACCCTACAGCCAAATGCTGTGCTGACAGATCGGGGGTGCAGGCCCAGGTCTTTAAACAGCTTGGAGAAGGAGTGTGTTAGAGACATCCTGGGTCTCTCCTCCGCTACCACAACACACGCCCTCACACGGGACAGGTCCAGACCCCGTGCCTGGGGAGGGAGAGGGGTGGAAGAGAGAGGGGGGAAGAGAAGAGAGGGGGAGGAGGAGAGAGGGGAGAAGAGAAGCGAGGGGAGGGGGCATAACATTTAAATTCTCAACACAACATTTCAATAATGACCTCCCTCTCATCCCACTCTCATCCTACTGACGGCTATATAAAGCTGTTGTTTGTTCCTGGATCTGTTCCCTATGTGTTTCTCTCAGTGAGTCAGCTCCCAGTTTCCATGGCGATAGTTAACCTCTTAAAATAAACTCAATCTGTCGATCAGCAACCAATCAGACAACACCTCAGGCCACAAACACACCATTTACTGAGTCAATTCAAAGACAATACAAAGAGCACTTTATTTAGTTCTCTCTGCGTGTTAACTGTGTTTGTTTGTGTGTGTGTGTGTGTGTGTGTGTGAGTGTTTGTGTGTGTGTGTGTGTATTTGTGTACCTTCAGTGCCTCTGTCTGCAGGCCCAGTCCTTTAGTGCACAGCTCCATGACGCTGTAGGAACAGAAGGTGTCTCTGACTCGGAGCTGGCTGACAGCTAGCAGCCACAGGGCTGGGTTAGACTCCAACTCTACTGGAGGGATCAGGATAGACTGGTGGCCGCTATACACACTGGAGAGCGAGTTACAGGTTAGAAAGGGAAGTCAATTGTTGGCCATTGAAACAGTTGTTTTACTGGTGTGTGTGTGTGTTATGTGTGTGTGTGTGTTATGGTGTGTGTGTGTACCTGCAGAGACACCAGAGGACGAAGCCCAGGCCGCAGTAGGGGTCGAGACAGATGGCTACCTCTCTGGAGGGATACAGTTCACACTGCAGCTTCACCGATCGACAGAACGCTCCCACCGCATTATGGGACATCTACACACACACACACACACACAGGAACCATGTCAGCCACTAGGCATAGCAAGGGATAGAGGTCAGGGATGGAGGTCAGAGGTTAATGTTACCTGTACTCCAGCCAGCATGCCAGTAGTGGACACACTGAAGTCCAGGTAGGCCAGGGCATCAGGGTTACAGGGCTTATACAGCGCTGGAGCCTTCTTCTTTGGCAGGTCATCTGAAAACACAGAATAATGTTCAGTTATACACCAGTACAAACAACCAGCTAACAGCCTGACAGATACAGACATGTGGTCTGTGTGTGGTCAGAGTAGGGTCAGGGCTGACCTGTGTCCAGGACGGGAGGCCAGTTCCTGATGTCCACTGTGGCGACCGCCTCCTTCGACCGCAGCAGCTTACAGATGACCGCTGTAGTCATCACACAGGCTGAACGACTGACCTAGAAGGACAGAGAGATGATGAAGGGACAGATAGATGATGAAGGGACAGAGAGATGATGAAGGGACAGATAGATGATGAAGGGACAGAGAGATGATGAAGGGACAGAGAGATGGTGAAGGGACAGATAGATGATGAAGGGACAGATAGACGATGAAGGGACAGAGATGATGAAGGGACAGAGAGATGGTGAAGGGACAGATAGATGATGAAGGGACAGAGAGATGATGAAGGGACAGAGAGATGATGAAGGGACAGAGATGATGAAGGGACAGAGAGATGATGAAGGGACAGATAGATAGGTGAAGGGACAGAGATGATGAAGGGACAGAGAGATGATGAAGGGACAGAGAGATGGATGAAGGGACAGAGATGATGAAGGGACAGAGAGATGATGAAGGGACAGAGATGATGAAGGGACAGAGAGATGATGAAGGGACAGATAGATAGGTGAAGGGACAGAGAGATGGTGAAGGGACAGATAGATGATGAAGGGACAGAGATGATGAAGGGACAGAGATGATGAAGGGACAGAGAGATGGTGAAGGGACAGATAGATGATGAAGGGACAGAGATGATGAAGGGACAGAGATGATGAAGGGACAGAGAGATGGTGAAGGGACAGATAGATGATGAAGGGACAGAGAGATGATGAAGGGACAGAGAGATGATGAAGGGACAGAGATGATGAAGGGACAGAGAGATGATGAAGGGACAGATAGATAGGTGAAGGGACAGAGATGATGAAGGGACAGAGAGATGATGAAGGGACAGAGAGATGATGAAGGGACAGAGAGATGGATGAAGGGACAGAGATGATGAAGGGACAGAGAGATGATGAAGGGACAGAGATGATGAAGGGACAGAGAGATGATGAAGGGACAGATAGATAGGTGAAGGGACAGAGAGATGATGAAGGGACAGAGATGATGAAGGGACAGAGAGATGATGAAGGGACAGATAGATAGGTGAAGGGACAGAGAGATGGATGAAGGGACAGAGAGATGAAGGGACAGAGAGATCGGTGAAGGGACAGAGAGATGATGAAGGGACAGAGAGATGATGAAGGGACAGAGAGATGGATGAAGGGACAGAGAGATGGATGAAGGGACAGAGATGATGAAGGGACAGAGAGATGGATGAAGGGACAGAGAGATGATGAAGGGACAGAGAGATGATGAAGGGACAGATAGATAGGTGAAGGGACAGAGAGATGGATGAAGGGACAGAGAGATGAAGTGACAGAGAGATGGATGAAGGGACAGAGATGATGAAGGGACAGAGAGATGATGAAGGGACAGAGATGATGAAGGGACAGAGAGATGATGAAGGGACAGAGATATGGATGAAGGGACAGAGATATGGATGAAGGGACAGAGATGATGAAGGGACAGAGAGATGATGAAGGGACAGAGATATGGATGAAGGGACAGAGATGATGAAGGGACAGAGAGATGATGAAGGGACAGAGAGATCGGTGAAGGGACAGAGAGATGATGAAAGGACAGAGAGATGATGAAGGGACAGAGAGATGGATGAAGGGACAGAGAGATGATGAAGGGACAGAGAGATGATGAAGGGACAGAGATGATGAAGGGACAGAGAGATAGAACGCTACTACAGCATTATCTTCTACCCCCTCTCTACCAGTTGACCGGGCAGTATTGACCCCTAGTTGACCTCAGTGTTTGACCTCTCACCTCTACGATCATCTTGACTGTGGGCAGTGTGGTTGAGATGTTCTGTGGGTGGGGCGGTCTGACCGTGATAGGAACACAGCCAGCGTAAAGACAACCGTAGAACGCTGCGATCAGGTCTATACCTGCAACACACATACAAAGGAGTGAGGAGTGTATTTGGGGGTACATGCTAAGTGAGTGTGTGTGTGTGTGTGTGTTACCTGGTGGGTAGACCAGTGCTATGTGGTCTCCCTCCTGTAGTCCTCCTCTCTCCAACAGCAGAGCAGCAACTCTCTCTGCCCTCTTATGGAGCTGAAGACACGTCAGAGAACTAGACACCGCCCCCTAGAGGGAGAGAGAGATAGATGTAGTGATAGAGAGGAGGAGAGAGCAATCATAACAGAGTCCTTAACAAATTCATAGTATACGTGTGTGTGTGTGTGTGTGTGTGTGTGTGTGTGTGTGTGTGTGCGTGTGTTACCCGGGAGCTGAGCAGTGTGTAGAGGATGTGGTCAGGCGTAGTCTGAGATCTCCATTGCAGCATCTCCGACAGGAACAGGAACTACAGGACACACAACAGGATATGACATCACAGACACTAATATAATCCATCTCACCTTTAAAAGCACGTCATAATTTCTGTGGCAACGGAATGATGTTTGTTACCTGGTCGTTGTCATCAGTCTGTCCCAGGTCTCTGCCGCTGGCCATAGCGATCCTCTTCCCAGACACCAGATTCCCCACCATCACAGAGGCAGGACCAATCTCTACAACACACACATAGACACAAACATAAGGTCAAGACACGTGTCCAAAACGTTACTTGAATTAACTGTGACAACAAGAAGGTTGAGAGCTATAATAGCTAACAATGTTCTTCAGCCAAGGTTGCTTTTCATCATTCACTAAATCAGCTCTGCTAAACACGCTCTCTCTCTCTTGCTCTCTCCCTCCCTCCCTCCCTCCCTCTCACCTGGTTGTTTCTGTCGTGGTTTGGGCAGGTTGGTAACACAGGTGTGAGGACACATCAGGACGTTACAGGGGTGCAACCCCCCCTCCAGGTACAGCTGTTTGGTCTCAGACAGGTGTATACCCCCCAGGGGGGTCTTAGGGAGGGTGTTGGCTGGAACTAATGCCAGGCAGAACACACCCACACCATGGATACTGTCTATCGCCTGTCAATCACACACACGCATACACAGGGGAGGAGTCAAGAGATCATGAAAAAACTCTGCTGTCAGTTGAAAAGTAGTGTACGCACCTCTAACAATTTCCCAGGTGCAAGGTAGAAACAAGTTATTCGAATTGACAAGAAAAAACAGTTTATTGCAACATTTTGACCAGTCTGTGTTGTGGTTGTATTATGACCGTACAGTGGTCATGTTGCGGTGGTGTTACCTGCATTATGGTCGTACTGTGGTCATGTTGCGGTGGTGTTACCTGCATTATGGTCGTACTGTGGTCATGTTGCGGTGGTGTTACCTGCATTATGGTCGTACTGTGGTCATGTTGCGGTGATGTTACCTGCATTATGACCGTACTGTGGTCATGTTGCGGTGATGTTACCTGCATTATGGCCGTACTGTGGTCATGTTGCGGTGATGTTACCTGCATTATGGCCGTACTGTGGTCATGTTGCGGTGATGTTACCTGCATTATGGCCGTACTGTGGTCATGTTGCGGTGATGTTACCTGCATTATGGCCGTACTGTGGTCATGTTGCGGTGATGTTACCTGCATTATGGCCGTACTGTGGTCATGTTGCGGTGGTGTTACCTGCATTATGGCCGTACTGTGGTCATGTTGCGGTGGTTTTACCTGCATTATGGCCGTACTGTGGTCATGTTGCGGTGGTGTTACCTGCATTATGGCCGTACTGTGGTCATGTTGCGGTGATGTTACCTGCATTATGACCGTACTGTGGTCATGTTGCGGTGATGTTACCTGCATTATGGCCGTACTGTGGTCATGTTGCGGTGATGTTACCTGCATTATGGCCGTACTGTGGTCATGTTGCGGTGGTTTTACCTGCATTATGGCCGTACTGTGGTCATGTTGCGGTGATGTTACCTGCATTATGGTCGTACTGTGGTCATGTTGCGGTGATGTTACCTGCATTATGACCGTACTGTGGTCATGTTGCGGTGATGTTACCTGCATTATGGCCGTACTGTGGTCATGTTGCGGTGATGTTACCTGCATTATGGCCGTACTGTGGTCATGTTGCGGTGGTTTTACCTGCATTATGGCCGTACTGTGGTCATGTTGCGGTGATGTTACCTGCATTATGACCGTACTGTGGTCATGTTGCGGTGGTTTTACCTGCATTATGGCCGTACTGTGGTCATGTTGCGGTGATGTTACCTGCATTATGGTCGTACTGTGGTCATGTTGCGGTGATGTTACCTGCATTATGGCCGTACTGTGGTCATGTTGCGGTGGTGTTACCTGCATTATGGTCGTACTGTGGTCATGTTGCGGTGGTGTTACCTGCATTATGGTCGTACTGTGGTCATGTTGCGGTGGTGTTACCTGCAGCACGCGGCTCATCCACTGGAAGCTGTCCTCCTCAGTAGAGTCTGGTCTCTGCTCCGCTACGACCACGATACGCTCATCACGCAGCACGGTCACACTGAACACTGCTATCCTGGAGCCAGACGGACAGAGAGAGGGTTAGAGTTAGATGGTTATGCTAGTAAGGTACTGTATATGTACTGCTACCTTTTACATGCAGAGTACAGAGAAGAATACTATTCCCTACATTTGACCAGAACATGTGTCATTTACAGTGTCTTTGCCCAAAATAATACTGCACGGTTGCATACCGCCCCCTGTAGACAAATTTCATTGGCTCCACGGCCAGTGCGGTGGCTACGATGTCATCAGCGTTATGTCTGCGCCCGCTGACCATGATGAGGCCGTCCATCTTTCCAGAGATAAACACCAGACCACCTGGACCCACAAAGCCCAGCAGCCCCGTACGCACAAACGCATACTCACTGACCAGACCTCCACCGGACGCTACAGGGAATACCTACACACACACATTATAATGTTATAAACAAACACCCACACACACGTTATACACACATTATATGTATTTTACACACAAACACACACACACACACACGCTACTCTCCTTACCTCAAACGTGTTCTTGGTCATGCCTGTCAATCCATAGTAGGAGGTTCCCGTGGCGACAGAACACACACACAGCTCCCCGATCTCATCTGTCTTACACAGGAGAGGCACACCGTCTGGCTTCACCACACACACCAGGGCTGGGGACAGAACACACACACACACCGTCTGGCTTCACCACACACACCAGGGCTGGGGACAGAACACACACACACACCGTCTGGCTTCACCACACACACCAGGGCTGGGGACAGAACACACACACACACCGTCTGGCTTCACCACACACACCAGGGCTGGGGACAGAACACACACACACACCGTCTGGCTTCACCACACACACCAGGGCTGGGGAGAGAACACACACACACACCGTCTGGCTTCACCACACACACCAGGGCTGGGGAGAGAACACACACACACACCGTCTGGCTTCACCACACACACCAGGGCTGGGGACAGAACACACACACACACCGTCTGGCTTCACCACACACACCAGGGCTGGGGACAGAACACACACACACACCGTCTGGCTTCACCACACACACCAGGGCTGGGGACAGAACACACACACACACCGTCTGGCTTCACCACACACACCAGGGCTGGGGACAGAACACACACACACACCGTCTGGCTTCACCACACACACCAGGGCTGGGGACAGAACACACACACACACCGTCTGGCTTCACCACACACACCAGGGCTGGGGAGAGAACACACACACACACCGTCTGGCTTCACCACACACACCAGGGCTGGGGAGAGAACACACACACACACCGTCTGGCTTCACCACACACACCAGGGCTGGGGACAGAACACACACACACACCGTCTGGCTTCACCACACACACCAGGGCTGGGGACAGAACACACACACACACCGTCTGGCTTCACCACACACACCAGGGCTGGGGAGAGAACACACACACACACCGTCTGGCTTCACCACACACACCAGGGCTGGGGACAGAACACACACACACACCGTCTGGCTTCACCACACACACCAGGGCTGGGGACAGAACACACACACACACACCGTCTGGCTTCACCACACACACCAGGGCTGGGGACAGAACACACACACACACCGTCTGGCTTCACCACACACACCAGGGCTGGGGACAGAACACACACATTATACCTCACACTCACCCCTCACAAAACTGGAGCTGAAGAACAGAGCAGGCCTAACACACACACAGGTATGTACATGTACACGCACGCACACGTGCACGTGCACGCACACGCACACACCCCTACCTCCAGGCATAACAGTGCCCACATCCTGCACTGTGAGGACTGACAATCGTTCCTCGGTGTCGACGCGGACCACACTGTAACTCAGTCCCTGCATAGAGAGAACCCCTCGGCCTGGGGGCTGGCTACTGTCCTCCACTGGCCTGGATCAGAGAGAAACAGAGACAGGGAGAGAAAGGAAGAGCTATATCACACTTTATAAACTGGGTGGTTCGAGCCCTGAATGTTGCTTGGCTGAAAGCTGTGGTATATCAGACCGTATACCACAGGTATGACAAAACATGTATTTTTACTACTCTAATTACATTGGTAACCAGTTTGTTGTATATGGCCAATAAACCACGGCTAAGGGCTGTATCCAGGCACTCCGCGTTGCGTTGTGCATAAGAACAGCCCTTAGCCATGGTATATTGGCCATATACCACACCCCTTCTGGACTTATTGCTTAAATAACACATCTAAGCTAGTGCCCCCTCAGCCATTTCACCTAGTGAGAATACTTTTCCAATCCAACAAAATAAAATGTTTAGTCTGTTACTCTAGGATTGACCAAGTGAGAATGCTGCTGATTATGATGATGTGAGTGTGTGTTTGTACCTCCTGATGGCAACGGTCAGGGCTTCAGGGGAGCTGGCACAGGGACAGATGACCTCTGACCTCAAGCCTTTACTCTGGAACACGTTGAGGAACGCATCACAGGACGAAATAGACCCTGGAGGAGGAGAGGAGAGAGGGATGAGAGGAGGACAGGAGCAGAGAGGAGGAGGGGAGGGGAGAGGAGAGAAGGATGAGAGGAGGACAGGAGCAGAGAGGAGGAGGGGAGGGGAGAGGAGAGAAGGATGAGAGGAGGACAGGAGCAGAGAGGAGGAGGGGAGGGGAGAAGAGAGAAGGATGAGAGGAGGACAGGAGCAGAGAGGAGGAGGGGACGGGAGAGGAGAGAAGGTGGGAAGATAGAGTGATAGTTACAGGGGTTAGATCCGTCGGCGACCAGCAGCATCCGGAGGGAACTCAGGCTGATGTCCTTCTGCTCTCTGTGGGCCACCAGAGCCCAGTGCATGTCCCTGGACTTTACACACGCTACCTTGGCTGGAGAGACACACACAGTGTTGACATCAGTTTAACACAAAGTTGGCATCAAATACTGACTGAATGATTGACATATGACTTGATAAGAATATCGTATAGATTGACAGATGAATTTATTATAGAGTGGTTGATTGACAGGTTGGTGTGTCTGACCTTTGAAGTGGTAGACCTTCTGTATCCAGGACAACGGGTTGACCTTCATCAGAGAGTAGGGAACGCTGATCACATGCATCATGTTCATCACACTCTGGAGATAGGAGACACACATAACCTTTAACCTCTAACCCTTAACCCCTTATCATACTTTCCCTGACACCTGACCTCTAGTAGCAGGTCTTACCGTGAGGATGCCGTGCCACAGTCCCACATCCTTCTTAAAGTCTAGAACATTCACTATGGTCTCCGCTGCAGAGAGAGAAGGGGAGGGGGTAGAAGAGAGTGGGGGAGGTGGAGGGGGTAGAAGAGAGAGGGGAGGTGGAGGGGGTAGAAGAGAGTGGGGGGAGGTGGAGGGGGTAGAAGAGAGTGGGGGAGGTGGAGGGGGTAGAAGAGAGAGGGGAGTTGGAGGGGGTAGAAGAGAGTGGGGGGAGGTGGAGGGGGTAGAAGAGAGAGGGGAGGTGGAGGGGGTAGAAGAGAGTGGGGGGAGGTGGAGGGGGTAGAAGAGAGAGGGGAGTTGGAGGGGTAGAAGAGAGTGGGGGGAGGTGGAGGGGTAGAAGAGAGAGGGGAGGTGGAGGGGGTAGAAGAGAGTGGGGAAGGTGGAGGGGGTAGAAGAGAGAGGGGAGGTGGAGGGGGTAGAAGAGAGTGGGGGAGAGAGGGGGTAGAAGAGAGTGGGGGAGGTGGAGGGGTAGAAGAGAGTGGGGGAGTGAGAGAGGGAGGGAGACAAAGAGAGAGTCAGGAGATCATTGAAGCAAAAGAGAGAGTTAGAGAGATTACCTGGCAGAATGTGTGTATGTGGGAGCGTGTGTGTGTGTGAGAGAGAGACTGTCTGTTAGATTTAAAGTGTGTGTCTTACCTTCTGTGTAGCCACACGACTGTGTGAGGGATTGGCAGTGAGTCAGCAGAGCCATCCTCATCACCGTCACGCCAAGGACACTCCCATCCTTACACGTCTTATACTGGGAGAGAGAGAGAGAATGCATGTGAAAATGTCTGTATGTGTAGAGTAACAAATAAATACATTTTTAAAAAACGGTGTATTGATTTGCATTAGGAGTTCTCTTTGTAACAGAAATGTAATGAATGTGCATTACCTCTATATATGCTGTGTCGCTGTTTGCATCTTTGATGTGAGGGAACCAGTCTCTAGGAGGTTTGGAGAGATGCTTCGACTCAGTCACAAACCACAGCAGCTTAGGCCACCCTAGAGAGACAGAGAGGCAATCATTTGGCTGCATTCACACACTGTTGAGGAACTAGATTACTAGAACCTTTTCTTTTAATATGGTATATATAAACACATGCGCATGCACGCACACCTACACTTACCTCTGAACTGTGGTATCTCTCCTGTAGCGCTCTTGGGCAGGCCTTTATGGCAGGCATCACTGGTCAGCGCCACGGTAACCCCACAGCTTCCCAATAGGAACCCAATCTGCTGGCTGCCAGCGTCCTATTGGACAAGACAGACGCGTTTATGTCCAAGACAAGAAAATTCTATACATATTTTTGCTTGAATGTGCTTAATAATAAAATAATAATATAATATGCCATTTAGCAGACGCTTTTATCCAAAGCGACTTACAGTCATGCGTGCATACATTTTTGTGTATGGGTGGTCCGGGGGTTCGAACCCACTACCCTGGCGTTACAAGCGCCGTGCTCTACCAGCTGAGCTACAGAGGACCACATTGCTTATACAACAAAAGATACATTATGTCAATGAAATAAGGTGTTCCCCATGGCTCAGTGCTCGGACCACTGATTTATGTATCCACTAGATGTACTGTACCTTGCGTGTGAGGGGCACCTCTATGGGTACAGGGACCACCTCAGCCAGCAGGCAGCCGTAGAAGGCCACCATGAAGGCCACCGGGTCATTGTTAGGAAACACCAGCGCCACCTAGTGGATCGGAGGAATACAGACAATGAGAAAATATTACAATCCGTCTTGTCCTTAATTCCTCTGAAAATAACATAACTAGTAAAAATACAGTTTTTTTGTTATTTCATTCAAGGGATAGATTATCTACATGTACTCACCCTGTCCCCCGGTCGCAACATGGGCTCCTGCTTGCTGCCCAACTTGTGGAGGATGTTATAGGCCAGCTTGATACTCCGAGACCACAGCTTCCCTGTGGACACAACACAAGGCTGAGTAAGTGTGTGTGTTCGGCGTGTGTGTGTGTGTGTGTGTGTGTGTGTGTGTGTGTGTGTGTGGTTACCGTATGTGAGTACATATAGCGGTTTGCCAGTGGTGTCCAGGCTGGTGAGACAGGGCGCTTTAGGGCTGATGGTGCCCCAGCGTTGGAGAGCTGCCTCCAGGGAGGGGGGCCAGTTAGTCACCACCCCCAGGGCTTCTCCGCTTACTGCCAACATCTCTGCCCCCTCCGGACGCGACTGCTTAGGATCTGGCTGCTGGACTACAAAGAGTGAAAGAGAGACAGAGACTTTTATTGTGAAACATGCAAATAAGACCATTACACATACTACAGAATACTGCAGAAACATTCACTAACCTTTCACTAAATACAAAGACAGAGAAAATAGCTAGACAGCTAGATTTAAAGCTTAGTTGATTTGTTGATAGATTTATTGGTTGATAGCTCCTACCTTCTAGAAGTTCTTCGAAGTCATCAACGAAGAACTCTCTGAGCGGAGGTCTACGAGGCATTTTCAGAGTGTTCACTAGCTGCTGAATCTTAGCAGACACACGACTGCTGACTGGGACACCGTCTCCAGTCTCCATGCGTTCAGCGTTGCCGTATTTCTGCGTGTTTCGGGCGATGGTTCCTATGTTGCGCTCTGAGTGGGAGTGGGGGTGGGGGTGAGAGTGGGAGGAGTCAGACGAGTAGCCAGTCACATCAGGAGGAGCAGAGTGATTCTCTACAGTGAGAGAGAGAGAGAGAGAGAGAGAGAGAGAGAGAGAGAGAGAGAGAGAGAGAGAGAGAGAGAGAGAGAGAGAGACAAATGGAGAGAGAGACAGAAAGAGACAGAAAGAGAGAGACAAAAAGAGAAAGCGAGACAGACAGAAAGAGACAGAGACAGAAAGAGAGAGACAGAAAGAGACAGAGAGAGAGGGAGAGTTAAAGTAGTGGTGGGGCACATGTATAAAAAAGGTGTGTGTGTGTGTCTGTACTGACCATCAGACTCCAGTGGTGGAGGCCACAGCATATCAGAGCCGAACTCACAGGATCTTCTGAGAGAGCCTCCGTTCTCTGCCACGCCCAGAGCTGCCTTACGCTTCAGAGACAGGTGCCCTATACCTGCAGACACACACATACACACACAGATTAGATGTAAACACACACATCCTGTACAGTGTGTGTTTACATCTAAGTGAAGTTGTACTCACCGTGGTGTGTTTGTGAGTGGTGAGCTGACACGTGGTGTGACTGGGTCAGGTGTGTGTGTGTGAGATGGGCGTGCGCCAGGTGTGGGTGTGAGAGGTGTGTGTGTGCGAGCGAGTCGGCTAGTCGTCCTGCGTTGCCGCTTCCTCCGCTCTGAGTGGACGAGGAGGACGAGGAGGTGGAGCCTAGGTGGGCTGGACCTAAGTGGGCAGGGCGAGTCATCCAGTGTTCCATTCCCGGCATGTCATCGCCTGGCCCCTCCTCTTCCTCTGAGCCCGACGACGAGTCTGAGCACAGTGGGGACAGGCCTAGTGAGGGTCAGTAACCTTCATCCAACTTTACTACAGTATAACACTAACATAATCATAACTAGTGCTTGACTTGGACTGAAATAGGAGCCGGTACTCATTTTGAGTGCCGGTAACGGTAGCTAACGCACTTTTGTACATCGCTCTGTTCCCTACATTTGACCTTATTTTAGCACCCCAAAAACGTAATACTTCCAGGTCAATTGTAATATGAATACCATTGTAAAGCACAATTTCTCCCCTTTCCAGCAAAGTCAATGACGAGACCTTCATGCTGCCTGTCTCTGCATGATTGAAGAAAGCAATGGAGCTCCGCCTGGTCTTTTTTTAAATGGCGGGTGGGGAACCATCTTTTTTCACCCGATTTGTCCAACTTATCACCTCTAAAATGTAAATAAAACACTATAAAGAGTTTATATACAGTGAGGGAAAAAAGTATTTGATCCCCTGCTGATTTTGTAAGTTTGCCCACTGACAAAGACATGATCAGTCTATAATTTTAATGGTAGGTTTATTTGAACAGTGAGAGACAGAATAACAAAAAAAAATCTAGAACAATGCATGTCAAAAATGTTAAAAATTGATTTGCATTTTAATGAGGGAAATAAGTATTTGACCCCTCTGCAAAACATGACTTAGTACTTGGTGGCAAAACCCTTGTTGGCAATCACAGAGGTCAAACGTTTCTTGTAGTTGAACACACCGAGGATTGCCAAAAAATTTCAGGCACGTGGCACACAGCCCACACAGAGGGCCCAGGACCTTAATGTGCTTCTTCTTGAGCCACTCCTTTGTTGCCTTGGCCGTGTGTTTTGGGTCATTGTCATGCTGGAATACCCATCCACGACCCATTTTCAATGCCCTGGATGAGGGAAGGAGGTTCTCACCCAAGATTTGACGGTGCATGGCCGTCCATCGTCCCTTTGATGCGGTGAAGTTGTCCTGTCCCCTTAGCAGAAAAACACCCCCAAAGCATAATGTTTCCACCTCCATGTTTGACGGTGGGGATGGTGTTCTTGGGGTCATAGGCAGCATTCCTCCTCCTCCAAACACGGCGATGGCAAAGAGCTCGATTTTGGTCTCATCTGACCACAACACTTTCACCCAGTTCTCCTCTGAATCATTCAGATGTTAATTGGCAAACTTCAGACGGGTCTGTATATATGTTTTCTTGAGCAGGGGGACCTTGCGGGCACTGCAGGATTTCAGTCCTTCACAGCGTAGTGTGTTACCAATTGTTTTCTTGGTGACTATGGTCCCAGCTGCCTTGAGATCATTGACAAGATCCTCCCATGTAGTTCTGGGCTGATTCCTCACCGTTCTCATGATCATTGCAACTCCACGATATGAGATCTTGCATTGAGCCCCAGGCCGAGGGAGATTGACAGTCTTTTGTGTTTCTTCCATTTGCGGATTTTCGCACCAACTGTTGTCACCTTCTCACCAAGCTGCTTGGCGATGGTCTTGTAGCCCATTCCAGCCTTGTGTAGGTCTACAATCTTGTCCCTGACACCCTTGAAGAGCTCTTTGGTCTTGGCCATGGTGGAGAGTTTGGAATCTGATTGATTGATTGATTCTGTGGACAGGTGTCTTTTATACAGGTAACAAGCTGAGATTAGGAGCACTCCCTTTAAGAGTGAGCTCCTAATCTCAGCTCGTTACCTGTATAAAAGACACCTGGGAGCCAGAAATCTTTCTGATTGAGAGGGGGTCAAATACTTATTTCCCTCATTAAAATGCAAATCAATTTATAACATTTTTGACATGCGTTTTTCTGGATTTTTATGTTGTTATTCTGTCTCTCACTGTTCAAATACACCTATCATTAAAATTATAGACTGATCATGTCTTTGCCAGTGGGAAAACGTACAAAATCAGTAGGGGATCAAATACTTTTTTCCCTCACTGTAATTTCTCATTACATACCTATTTGAAGGTTTGTGTCGAATTTGAATAGGGTTTTTAGGGTGGCGCTAAATTTATCTTCACAATTAAACTGTGGGTGTCACGGTTTTTGAGAGTCATGATGGCTCGCAGTGATTATGCGAAAAATTTACAATTGATTGAATTAACTATTGATGAACTCACAAGTAATTAACTTTTGTCACGCTCGTCGAACAGAGAGGACCAAGGCGCAGCGTTGCGGGTGAACATATTTATATTTATTTACTAGATCACACGATCAAAACAAAGAACGAAACGTGAAGTCCTTCGATACACAAACCAAAAGGAACAAGAAACCACAAAACACAAAGTGCAAGACCAACAGTTAAATATGGCTCCCAATCAGAGACACCCAGCTGACACTCGTTGCCTCTGATTGGGAGTCACTCAGACCAACATAGAAAATTAAACATAGACTTACACACCCTGGCTCAACATAACATAGTCCCCAGAGCCAGAGCGTGACAGTACCCCCCCCCCAAAGGCGCGGACTCCGGCCGCGCCAAACAACCGCAACAGGGGAGGGACCGGGTGGGCACTCCGCCTCGGCGGCGGATCCGGCTCCGGACATGACCCAGGCACGGGTTGTGCTGGACTGACGACGCACACCCCTGGCTTGATGCGTGGAGGAGGAACGGGCCGGACCGGGCTGACGAAGCGCACCCCTGACTTGGTGCGGGGAGCAGGAATGAGCCGGACCAGGCTGACGACGCGCACCACTGACCCGGTGCGGGGAGCTTGGACGGGCCGGACCGGGCTGGCGACGCGCACCACAGACTTGGTGCGGAGAGCAGGAACGGGCCGGACAGGGCTGACGAAACGCACCATAGACTTGGTGCGGAGAGCAGGCACGGGCCGTGCCGGACTGACGACGCGCACCCCTGGCTTGGCGCGTGAGGCAGGAACGGACCGGACCTGGCTGACGATGCGCCCCCTTGGCTTGGTGCGTGGAGCAGCGACGGGCCGGACCTGGCTGACGACTCGCACCCCGGGCTTGGTGCGAGTAGCAGGAACGGGCTGAACCAGGCTGGCGACGCACACCGTAGGCTTTGTGCGTGGAGCAGGGACAGGCCGGGCTGGGCTGGCGACGCACACCGTAGGCTTTGTGCGTGGAGCAGGGACAGGCCGGGCTGGACTGGCGACGCACCCCGTAGGCTTGGTGCGTGGAGCAGGGACAGGCCGGGCTGGGCTGTCGACGCACACCACTGACTTGGTGGGAATGGCAGGAACAGGCCGGGCCGGGCTGACGACGCGCACCACTGACTTGGTGGGAATGGCAGGGACAGGCCGGGCTGGGCTGACGACGCGCACCACTGACTTGGTGGGAATGGCAGGAACAGGCCGGACCGTACTGGGGACACACACCACTGGCCCCACGCAGGGATCAGGAACGGGCCGGACCGGACTGGTAACACACCCCAGTACCTCTCGCCGTGCCTCCACACTTTCCCTCTCCTCTGTGCCCAGTGGCCCCCTAACCTGGCGGCCTTCTCTGCCAACGCTTTGCACCGCTCTAACCCGTACACCTGCTGGCCCGACGTCGTGAGCCCCCCCCTAAAAATTTCCTGGGGGTCTCTCCTCCCTCTTGCCAGACTCGCAATCATCTCCTCCCACGTCCATCCTCTCTCCTCGTCACGCTGCTTGATCCAGTCGAGGTTGCCACGGAGATCTGCCAGCGATGGCTCCTGAACACGCTGCTTGGTCTGGTTAAGGTGGTTTCTGCTGTCACGCTCGTCGAACAGAGAGGACCAAGGCGCAGCGTTGCGGGTGAACATATTTATATTTATTTACTAGATCACACGATCAAAACAAAGAACGAAACGTGAAGTCCTTCGATACACAAACCAAAAGGAACAAGAAACCACAAAACACAAAGTGCAAGACCAACAGTTAAATATGGCTCCCAATCAGAGACACCCAGCTGACACTCGTTGCCTCTGATTGGGAGTCACTCAGACCAACATAGAAAATTAAACATAGACTTACACACCCTGGCTCAACATAACATAGTCCCCAGAGCCAGAGCGTGACAACTTTACACTCACCATTACACTCACCATTGATCATTTCATGTTTTTAATCTGCGAGAGAAGCGCTACACCTGGTGGAAAGAGGCTGTACGGCACAGAATGAGTTGAATAATGCGTGCCGTACTTTACGTCGTGACATGTCATACTTTAACGTACAGCGTCAGCGGGGTCAGTTTTTTCAACTTTTCTCCAATACTATTGGTCAATTACCATGTCAATCAACGCTGAATCGAAACTTAGTTCACACCCCGGATTTTGATGCCAACACAGTCGCTACAGTCCCATTAGTTTTCATTGCAGCCTCGTTTGAATGCCGCGGTTGCCCACATATGTACGGAACGGAGTTAGCTACCGTTACTCTTTATATTTAGGTGCAGGAACTCTGCAATACTTTTGAGCTAATAATATTCTATAAGGGGTGCAGGAACTCAAGCAGTAGAAAATGTGAGGTGCAGTTACTCAGTTCAGGTGAGCTCCTGCCCAAGTCAAGCACCGAACATAACCTGATAAGTGTATGTGTGTGTGTCTCACCTGGGGGTGTGTACGCATCCATGGATGTCTGTACCACCAGTGATCGTCGTTTGGAGGGCATAGGCACTGCCACGTTGCTCTCCACATGCCTGGCTAACACTGCCTGTACCGCCTCACTGTGGACGTCTGGGGGGTGATATGGTGTTGGAGAGAGAGGGACAGAAATTATGTTAGTCAATTTAATTAAAATATATATCTATATTATATGGTTATACTGAAAGGACTGACTAAAGGTGTGTCTATTGACCAACAGTTTGAATAACTCTGGTCTAAAGTCAGGTTCAGTATCTCATCTGTAGTAAAGGTGTGTGTGTGTGTACCTGAACGGTAGCGTTCATCATGTGTTCCAGAAGAGCGTCGTCTGTGGAAACGAGCGGCAGACGGGGGGGCGAAGGGAGGGCGGTGAGACATACCCTCCATACCTGCACACACACAAACAAACAGGGAAAGGCAGACAGAAAAATAATGAGAGAGTCAAAAAGATACAGTCAAAGCCACAGATGGAGATACAAAAATCACCCAACATTCTCAGTGTGGAAGGAGCTTTCAGCATATTCAATATGCTGCTACATTGAGCGCATTGGAGTAATACAAAGTCTTGTGTGACCCAGAGTGAGAGAGAGCCAGGGGTTAAACGAGGAGGGTTAAACCCAGTGGGACTAGAATAGATGTGCTGCATAGAGGTGTTCTACTAGAGGACAGAGACTGTATTTATGTACCTCCAGGATGAGGAAAGTAGGCCCTGATCAGCTTAGACCGCTTCTTCTCATAACCCTTCTGTGTGATGTCACCTGGCAGAGAGAGGGGGGGGAATAGAGAGACGGAGAGAGAAAGAGGTTGTTTTGAGTGTAAGAGTATCAGTTAACCCTGTTTTTTTACATGAGGCCTCAGAACCCACCCCTTTAGTGTGTGTGAGAGGACATTTTATTTTTTAGAGTGAATGAGTGGGAGAGAGAGCGTGAGAGTATGTATTTCACTATCTGACCATGGAGAGTGGCCAGAACATCTGGGTCCAATCCCCTCATCTGTTCCTTGCTATGATATTCAGCATGTGTGTGTGTATGTGTTTTATCGCTGTGAGGCCTTTCTGCAGATCAGATACAGCATTCCTGTTTCTGCACTCACTCACACACACACCATCCACAGGGAGACACCATCTTCAGATCTTAAGGCAGTGGAGCAGGGAGGAAGTTGCCTAGCAACCGTTCTCCTGGAGAAGGCCTGGTGGCCATCTTGGATTTCCAGATGTGAAAACTGGGCTAATGATACCTGCCTGAGTGTGTGTGTGTTTGTGTGTTTGTGTGAGAATACCATACTGAAATATCAGAGTTCATAACAACCCTATGCCTGCTCTCTCTCTCCTATTCTCTCTTTCTTCAAATGATATTTTTCTCTCGGTCTCTCACAGTTTCATACTATTCATGGGTTGCACGTTTCGTCATAATATAGTTTTTAACATTCGTTTGAACGTTTTGGACTCTCAAAAGTGCATTACTGTGGCATGGAATACAATAATTAGTAGGAAAACCCTTTAGTCATGATTTTGATTTCGCCAGATTGACTTTAGATGGAGTATAACGTTAACTAGCTAGCTAAGATTGAGGTCGAGAGCACCGAATTTTAGCTAGCTAACGTTAACATTGCTAGCTATTTTTGACGAACTTTGCTAGCTAATGACAACATCGCCATCTGTCTAAAGTAAATTTGATGACATGATAATGATGGCAAAGTTGTTTCCACGAAATATCTGCCTACTTTAGCAATGTCATCGTATTTCCAGGACACTATAGTGTAATTTAGAAGACACAGCCGTTAGCCTCCGTCCAGAATGACTGGGATTATCACGACTTTTTGGCACCTCTATGGCATCGCCGGCAGAGGGAGGCTTGAGAACGTTCATAACAATGGCATGACGCGATCGAATGACGGAGGTGCAATTGAAACTTACATTTTCCTTCAAGTGTCTGAAAATTGCTAGCCAACATAGAACATTTGGAAAGTGTGTGTGTTTTTGTGTGTCTCACACCGATCCCCAGAATCACATCAACATCCAGCTGTGATTGGTTACAGTCTAAGCAGCATTCCTTCCCTATTGGTCATTGTGAACAAATTAAATCACACAGATAGACACTGGGAGAGAGATGCCAAGCCAATCACTCTGTATACCCCCTCTCCCTCTCTTTCACTCTCGTTTCTCCTTTTATCTTTGTATCCATTACAATCTCATTTCATGTGATCCACACACACACACACACACACACACACACACACACACACACACACACACACACACACACACACAGCATGCGTCATGGGGACCTTGGGCTTCCAGGCTGAAACTCGTGTCCCAGAGTCCTCTGTGTCTATACACGCGTGTCCAGAGCCATGCCAGAGGGCTCACACACACGCTGCACGCACGCGCACGCACGCACACGCACACCCTGTCCCTGCACGGAATGGTCACTCGATGGGCCAGAGAAAGGCAGAGAGGAAGGTGTGAGAATAACATGCTGTGTAGCACAAGAGAGCAGCTTGCCAAAGGAGCTGGATAAAAACAGAACCCCTAAAGAAAAAGGTATTGTCCGCTCACTGTTGGCTGCTCCCACAAGCGATCTTTTAAATAAAGCGTTTAGTGATAGGCCTACATCAACAACGTTGACAGAGTGGCACCTGATAATGACCATGATATATCTGTCCTAATACATTCCTGTCTGTCATCATCCATTCATGTCCACATACAGCAGCTCTCCATCTCCACCCATTGTTTCCTCTATATTCATTTAGTAGCGGTGGCCCAGGAGACGTGCTTTTAAATGGAAAGTAGTTGGCTCAACGACTGGAAGTATATGGGAACAGCTAGCATGTCATTGCATTGCTACACTATGACTGTAAGTCGCTTTGGATAAAAGCGTCTGCTAAATGGCATATTATTATTATTATTACTAGCAATGCACCCCCACACCCACCCTTGCTGAAAAAAATCATAGGGGAAACACTGTCCACAAGTAACTGCCATGTCCTGGTTCTGCTCTGATTGAACAGCCTATGGAGGGAAAGCTGGGTTTGGGAACCAACACTCAAGCAATCATAAGATACTGTACATCTGGCTGCAATAGAAAAACGTTGACAACAACACATCAAGGCTATAGGCGTTCAACAGTGTGTCCCTACCACGCTAGTCCATGTAAACCACACAACATACACCAGGAGCGTTGACAACAATCTATAGAGCAGACAATGTATATGAATAAAATATGTCAACATTATATAACGCAGACACAAATGAAACAAATGCGCAATTTATCTGACAATATAACATGCGGCAAAATAATCTCCGCATTCCATTGGTGGATAGGCTTGGTTGTGATTTAACAGATTCGGTTTCGACTATTTTATTTTAGATTCAATTGTCGTCAGAAAAAAAACACCCAAATCATCATCATCAGCTGCTGAGCGTGCAGGCCAAAACACCGAGCCTGAGCACACACACACACACACACACACCACCGAACCGTCTCCTGTCACGCAGTGTTGCATCGGCATCGCGATTATTAAATCCATTCGTTTGAGCGTGACACACACACACGCAGGCCTACACACACCACACAGGTCCGTGGAAGCACGGACAAAACGTACTTCTCAAGGTCAAATAGCCGGTTTTCAGACCTGAACCGAGCACAGGGCCATGTGTCTGTGTATGTGTCACGACCAGAGAGACAAAGAAAGGCGGGTGAATCCCGCAGTGGGCTGCCACTCTTCCCTCACCCTGTCCCGGCTAGAGCAGACTGGGAGGGCCGCTCTGACAAACATCTGGAGGGGCGGAGCAGGGGAGAGAGAGGGGGGTCTGGGGTGGAAAGAGCCATTAGTGTAGAGATTCCTCTACGTTAACGGAATAACCGGGCGTCTGGGGTGTGTTCTTACCCTCTGACAGCTCGAGCTCCAGCTCCGCCAGCCGGGCGCGAACCTCTAGTGGTAACGGCGACGCCTCGCGCTCTGCCATTAGGTTATCCGGTAGAAAAATCCCTCGGTTCTCCCTGTTGCTTTCTCCCCTCCTCTTCCCCCACTCTTCCACCAGAGAGAGCTATTCTGCGGCCCCTCCTCGGAGGCGGCGAGCGGTGCGTCGAGGCGAACAAAGAGAATAAATATGTTTGTCTGTTTACGGGGGCCCTGCCATGGCCTCGTGAGGAGTCTACCTCCTCTCCGTTATTATCGTCTCTGTGATGAGGGACCACTGAGGCTCGGTTGGTCGGTGGGTCTCGAGGCTGCTTGCCTGGCGATGCGGTGCTGATGATGAGACTCGCGCTGTTTGCAGCGCCTACTGATGTCACGTGACGCATGGAGGAGCGGATAGGCGCGCTACCGCGAGGGACCGACAGGGGTCGCAGCGTGGGAGGCGGGGGGTATTATGACCCAACCACCACACCCTCTCGACACACAAACACACATATTGGAAATTATAGCATATATCTAATATCATTGAATTATGGCAACAATACTGTGCTGGTGGAACTCTGGTCTTCATATGAAGCCCCAGGACTTGTCAAGGAGCACATTAGCTGGGTTGTCTGCCCACCACTAGGCTTAGCTCTGGGAGCTCAGCTCAAGTCTTCAAGTCTTAGGCAAGGTTACTCGTCATCATTGTACACAGATGGCTTTGGTGACTATCACATGGTGAAACCACAACCAATGCCATACTAAGAAATCAGCCCATAGACACAGTAACAGGCTCCATATAGTATCACTGCATGTCATAATAACACAAAACAGCAGCATGTGGTGATTTTGTCACACGATTGAAAAGGTCCGAAGTAGGCTAAACAAACAAGCTGTAATAGCGGCGATCAGAGATTCAGCACCACAGAAGCAGACAGAACTCTGAAGCTCAGCACCACATAACCGTAGAAAGCGACCGTCTCAGGTGCACCCACTCGCCACTTGGCCAATCTGACCACAGCCTTCAACTAAAGGGAAGGCTCCCTTACATTAATTAAGCGAACATAGAGCTTTCCATAGTTTATTATTAAAGGCACTTGTTTAATAATATTACTCAAATTATTTACATCTGTACAGAAAAAAGAAAACATACACTTTCGTGCCTTAATTCTGTATCTATTACTCGCATTTACACACTTAATATTCTATCTCAAACACAGGAAAAGCGAACTGAAAGCTTTATCTACAACCCCCCACCCTCTCCCTCCAGCTACCCCTGATTCCAAATCAAATTCAAGTTGTTAACAGTGTTGTATGTACACTCAATATCAACCTCAGATGTTTCTCTTCTAAATTATTTATTTAATAGACACCCACCCCCCAAACTCAAAACAACACAAACCAATCAACACACAAGACATTCCATCTAAATAAAACAGTAAATAAATACATCTAAAACTCATGCAGAAACAAATGTTGATATGATAATAATAATTATTTATTATGATGATATCAGTGCTTTAGCTTCTTGGCACTCCAGTGTCTGGCTGTTTGTACTTACTGTAACTGTTCCAGTGTAGTTACTGTAACTGTTCCACTGAAGTTATTTAGATTTAGGAATTAATACAGCAGTATGATGTCTGATGCTCTAAATACTAATCAATATTAATCAAAATAAATAAATCAATATCAAAACGTAAAGAATTCAGAGAGTTCCGTCAGTCAGATAGACAGACACAAGACAGACAAACAGACAGACAGCAGAGAGAAACAAGAGTGCTACAACTTGGCTTCTAAAACTAACTAAACTTTATAAATAAAATAAATCAAAACCTCAACATTAAAGGGCTATAGTTATTTTTTTGTTGCTTGAAAAACGTCTTCCTCTTCTCTCCTTCTCCCCCCTCTTGCCCTCCCCAACCCAAGGTAACCATATCACTCTGGTCACCGTGGTAACTGGGCCGGGTCAGACTCCTGTGCAGGATAGGCTGGGGCAAGCTCCGCCCCGGAAGGGGTGTGGTCAATGGGGTTTGCGCAAAGCGTTTGATTGGCTCGTATCCTTTGGCAGATCTCAGCGTAGCTCGGCTTCTTGGACTCCTAACCAATCACAACACAGAACAGGTCAGTACCCAGCATACACTACTTTCACTAATAACCAGTTTGTCTCTGTAGTCCGTGAGCTGTCTCACCAGTGCTGGTCCGTTTTCCTTCATGGTCTGGAGCGATTCTTTCATGGTCGGAGGAGCTGCTGTGGTCCTCTTGGGAGATGCTACGGTTTCCTTCAGCTTCCTGTGGTCCAGCAACAGCCACCATCAACAACAACCATAACACAACACAACCATAACATATCATAACACAGACATGAGTCTGCTTGTATCCTTCTTCCTTGAAGTAATCATACAAAACACATTGTGAAAGGGACCCAGTCCACAGCAATGATGATTCAAAGGAAGGAGAATATACTCACTCTAGGGGGAGGGTTTTCTGAGGCAATGCTGTGATAGGCTGGAGCTCTTGTAATGTCACAGTGGTTGGTTGGCTGGTACTGCTGTCTGTAAGTGCACTCTGGAACAAGAAAAACAACCTTACAAGACAGTAGAGGGCGTGTGTGAGTGTGTATGTGTGTGTGACTCTTGGTTACCTTGTGGTTGCAGGTTGCTTTGTGATTGCTGGTTGCTATGGTAAGTATTTCTCTGGAGGCTGTTGCCGGAGGCAGCGGGGGGAAGCTAGTGGGGCCGAGCTCCAGACTGGGAGACAAGGAGCGGGGGGGCGACTGGGGGGGCCCTCTCTAAACACACACAAGTTTATATACACCTGTTGTTATACACAGACATACATATCCACAGCCACACAAAAACAACACTCTAAAGTAAGAGCTTTTCCTTGAAATTTTCCCAAAACCATCCACATGTTAGGTACTTACAATGTACTTCTCATCTCTTCTCCTCCTCTGACCAATGGGACCTCTCCTTCAGAGAGAGAGAGAGAGATAATCAATAGGCAGGTTTCCCCATTGACCCAGGTTTATTCTACAAAAGTAATGTCTACCAAACAATCACTGCGGCATGTGTAATGGAAACAACAGATATAGGATAACTTTTCTAAGATCGTCGAAATTTGTATCCATTCGACTGGCATGGATTTCTTCATTTGTCAAGCTTTATTGCAACAATTGATGACTCAAATTGTGTTTTTCAAATAAATTATGATTGCAGAATAATTTTGAAGGTATGAAGAGCCAGGAATGTCATCGCGTAACCAGGGCCGATCCTTGCCGAGACCAAAAACCAATGTCCGGACCGGACCAAAAACCAATGTCCGTGGATGTGGAAATCAAGGCCGGTCCGGACTGCACCAAAAAAAGACGTCAAAAAGGCACAGGTGTCAGTCCGTGCTTACTGAGGTGTAGCCTACAGTGTTGCCTGAAATTGAATTTTATGAATGCCCATCTATCAAATCAAATTTATTGGTCACCTACACATGGTTAGCAGATGTTATTGCGAGTGTAGCGAAATGCTTACGCTTCTAGTTCCGACAGTGCAGTAATATCTAGCAAGTAATATCTAACAGTTTCACAACAAATATCTAATACACACAAATCTAAGTAAAGGAATGGAATAAGAATATATAAATATATGGATGAGCAATGTCATTGTCAGAGCGGCATAGGCTAAGATGCAATAGATAGTATAGAATTCAGTATATACAGTGGGGGAAAAAAGTATTTAGTCAGCCACCAATTGTGCAAGTTCTCCCACTTAAAAAGATGAGAGAGGCCTGTAATTTTTATCATAGGTACACGTCAACTATGACAGACAAAATGAGAAAAAAAAATCCAGAATATCACATTGTAGGATTTTTAATGAATTTATTTGCAAATTATGGTGGAAAATAAGTATTTGGTCAATAACAAAAGTTTCTCAATACTTTGTTATATACCCTTTGTTGGCAATGACACAGGTCAAACGTTTTCTGTAAGTCTTCACAAGGTTTTCACACACTGTTGCTGGTATTTTGGCCCATTCCTCCATGCAGATCTCCTCTAGAGCAGTGATGTTTTGGGGCTGTCGCTGGGCAACACGGACTTTCAACTCCCTCCAAAGATTTTCTATGGGGTTGAGATCTGGAGACTGGCTAGGCCACTCCAGGCCCTTGAAATGCTTCTTACGAAAGCCACTCATTCGTTGCCCGGGCGGTGTGTTTGGGATCATTGTCATGCTGAAAGACCCAGCCACGTTTCATCTTCAATGCCCTTGCTGATGGAAGGAGGTTTTCACTCAAAATCTCACGATACATGGCCCCATTCATTCTTTCCTTTACACGGATCAGTCGTCCTGGTCCCTTTGCAGAAAAAACAGCCCCAAAGCATGATGTTTCCACCCCCATGCTTCACAGTAGGTATGGTGTTCTTTGGATGCAACTCAGCATTCTTTGTCCTCCAAACACGACGAGTTGAGTTTTTACCAAAAAGTTCTATTTTGGTTTCATCTGACCATATGACATTCTCCCAATCCTCTTCTGGATCATCCAAATGCACTCTAGCAAACTTCAGACGGGCCTGGACATGTACTGGCTTAAGCAGGGGGACACGTCTGGCACTGCAGGATTTGAGTCCCTGGCGGCGTAGTGTGTTACTGATGGTAGGCTTTGTTACTTTGGTCCCAGCTCTCTGCAGGTCATTCACTAGGTCCCCCCCGTGTGGTTCTGGATTTTTGCTCACCGTTCTTGTGATCATTTTGACCCCACGGGGTGAGATCTTGCGTGGAGCCCCAGATCGAGGGAGATTATCAGTGGTCTTGTATGTCTTCCATTTCCTAATAATTGCTCCCACAGTTGATTTCTTCAAACCAAGCTGCTTACCTATTGCAGATTCAGTCTTCCCAGCCTGGTGCAGGTCTACAATTTTGTTTCTGGTGTCCTTTGACAGCTCTTTGGTCTTGGCCATAGTGGAGTTTGGAGTGTGACTGTTTGAGGTTGTGGACAGGTGTCTTTTATACTGATAACAAGTTCAAACAGGTGCCATTAATACAGGTAACGAGTGGAGGACAGAGGAGCCTCTTAAAGAAGAAGTTACAGGTCTGTGAGAGCCAGAAATCTTGCTTGTTTGTAGGTGACCAAATACTTATTTTCCACCATAATTTGCAAATAAATTCATAAAAAATCCTACAATGTGATTTTCTGGATTTTTTTCCCTCAATTTGTCTGTCATAGTTGACGTGTACCTATGATGAAAATTACAGGCCTCTCTCATATTTTTAAGTGGGAGAACTTGCACAATTGGTGGCTGACTAAATACTTTTTTCCCCCACTGTACATATGAGATAGGTAATGCAAGATATGTAAACATTATTAAAGTGACTAGTGTTCCATTTATTAAAGTGGCCAGTGATTTTCAAGTCTGTATGTAGGCAGCAGCGCCTCTGTGCTAGTGGTGGCTGTTTAACAGTCTGATGGCCTTGAGATAGAAGCTGTTTTTCAGTCTCTCGGTCCCAGCTTTGATGCACCTGTACTGACCTCGCCTTCTATGTGGTAAGCCTACAGTTTGTAAAACACACAAAAAATAAGTTGGCTCGTGCTTACTGGAGTGTATCCTACTATGTGGCCAGCAATGGAATTGTATGAATGCCCATCCATGTGGTAGGCCCATCGTTTGAAAAACTGGCTGTACCATTGGCATTATTAGTCCTGATTCCTGTGACTAATCAATTGGCCTATTTACGCTCTGAATATCAGCTACCCAACTTTATCAGGAGTTATCGTGAGCCTATTTTACAATGTGTTTACAAAGCTGGAAAAGCAGAACTATTTTGTTTTTTTCGCTACGATCAGCTTGTAAAAAAAATGTACGGATACAAACTTGAAACCACTGATCATGACAATGGGGTGAAACTCCTAGACAACAGTTGTGGTTGTCCATTCCATATTGTCCATTTTACTTTGACCTGTCCTGTTTTTAGGATATGTCGTTTGTTAACATGACAGCACATTTTTTATTTGAATGAGCGCCATTTAGGTTAGGCTATTTGATCGGAGAAACCTACATGATGTAAAGTGTCTGTCTCATTGCATTGTCATACATTTTATCTCCAGCCTGTAGGCTACAGAAAAGGCCACATACTGTTTCTACCAAATCCTATATCTGCTACATGATTTATGTTAGATCATTTTTTGGACGGAACGTTGGTGGAGCGCCGCAGTGATTAGTTTCTCCAACAGCACCCTGGAGAGGTGCGCTGTGAATGGACAAGCAAAATATTTTGCGCCCCTGCCTTTTACAAAGTGGGCACTGCTTATCACAGGGTGGCATTAGCGCGCACCTAAAAAGCCCATACACCACTGGTTGAGAGAAATGTGAGGTTTTATGTGTTGTTGTTGGTGGTGCGTCTTGGTCCGTTTAGCTCAGAAAATGGCGCCCTAATCAATCTGCCGCCATAGGCCTAATCCTGCCTAATGAGCGGGCCGGCCGTGCACAAAACTATAAAGCTCCACTCCACAATTAATTGTAATGCCCACTGCTTGCTAAATCTATTTTTGTCCTGACTTTCAAGAATGCCTGAATTGCTTCGCCTTGGTGTTCTGGTTGGCAGGTAAGTTTCACCATCCAATTATTTCAGATCTACAAGAGTGCAAGTTTCAGCATGGCACGGGCCGTGGCGATACGTTGGCACATGACAATTATTACAATATGGCAAATATTAGTCAATTATTGCATTCTATCCATGCTGGCTTTTGTGGGCTACCTGAGACATCAAACAGATAGGTGGGAGGGCATAAGCTACAGGCTGTCACTAATTTATTAGGCCTTATGCGCAATTTGCCTAAATAGGAAATGGGAAAACTTCAACCAATTAATTTTTATTCGACACTGTAGGTTTTTGTGAAAATGGGTTCTTTTAGGTGTGAAATTATTACAGCCAGCTGATTTTATTGACACAAGATAGTTTAATGGAAACGCACTGTAGCATGCAATTGTAGCATCTATGCAAATGTTCTAAATGTAGACAAAAAATCATTGGACAAGTTAATGAAAACAGCTATTATCTTCCTTCAGTTCAGGTGGTACCTCAAAAACATTTTATCTTCTGTTTAGTCTCTACTGAACATGAGTGATCAGGAAGAGTCCCGTCTCTAAGGGCTGGAGGTTAGAGGTCATTACCTTCCTATGCCAGTGCTGGGGGAGGACCCTGACTCCCCTCTCCCTCCACGTCGACCCCCTTCTCCATCCCTACGCCTGTTGCCTGATAACCGTGGCCGGCCCTGCCTGGGGGGGCCAGGGAGGCGTCCTATTGGTACACGCTCCGGGAAGAAGGGGGGGTCATCCAGAAGGCCCGGCTCCCTGTCGCCAGAACGCCGCCTCTGGTCCCGCTGCCCACGGTGCCCCCTACTGGAGGAGAGAGAGAAACACATGTAACATCACAACAACGTAACTAGAACCATGGTTACATCGTCAAGCAAATCACAGAAAGGGAGAGAGAGACAAAGAGAAAGAAATAGAGAGATTGATAGCTTGGGAGAAGGAGAGAGACGTCTCTCCAGAATGACAAAGAGAGTGAGGAGTGTAGTACCTGTGTTTGTGTGAGGGGGATAGTTTGAAGCTGGGGCTTCCTGGGAAGCCGTTCATGAAGCCAGAGAATGACGCCATCTGCTGTACAGAGCACCAATGACACCAGTGTGAGAGAAAATGCTTGTACATGCATATGTGTGTGTGTGTGTGTGTGTGTGTGTGTCCATCTCACCAGGTCAGGGTCAGTGTATCCGGCCACGGCAGCCAAGCTTTGATTGGTCATTGTGTAGTGCTGTGGGAGGGGCTGCTGGAAAGTGGGAGGGACGTAGTACGGGCTGTAAGGCTGCTGATTGGTGCAGGGGTCCATTGGCCGGGGCCTGTAGCCATTCTTTGGAGCGTAAGATGTGACTGCCATCACATTGGCCTTGATCCGTGCCTGATCAATTTATTAATCAACAAAGCAATCAATCAATCTTTTATCATGTGATTGGCACTTGCAGCATGCATAGAAAAATATTTTCTTTAGTCTCAACTCACCTTGATGGGTTTCCCCTGGAACGTCCTCACCTCCTCTCTCAGGTACTGAAATGCCTGGAGCGCACACACACACACACACACACACACACACACACACACACACATACACACACACACGTGAATTAAATGTGCAGCTGAATGAAATGTGTATGAATGTCTAGAGAATCAATCCCTCTCCCAGCTGTTGTTAACCTCCGTAACCACAGTCTCTGTCTCTCCCAGCTGTACCTGTTGAGCGTCAGCCTCAGTGTGGAAGGTGATGAACCAGTTGTCGTTCTGGGCAAACTCACAGCTCTGGATCCTGGGGAGGCTCTCACACGCAAACAAAGCCTTTACCTCCTGGTGGTTTAACAAAATAAACACGCACTGAAACACACACATTGTCCATGGGCCGGCAGGACAAATGTAACATATATTGAACTAAAATATAAAACACAACAAGTTACAGTTCATATTGCCATCAATAAAATGCAATTGTGTCCATTGTCCGTAGCTTATGCCTGCCCATACCATAAACCCACCACTACCATGGGACACTCTGTTCACAACGTTGACATCAGCAAACCGCTCGCCCACACGACGCCATACATGTGGTCTGAGGTTGTGAGGCCGGTTGGACATACTGACAAATTCTCTAAAACGACATTGGAGGTGGCTTATGGTAGAGAAATTAACATTCAATTCTCTGGCAACAGCTCTGAGGGACATTCCAGCAGTCAACATGCCAATTGCACGCTCCCTCAAAACTTGTTTTATGTGACAAAACTGCACATTTTAGAGTGGCCTTTGTCCCCAGCACAAGGTGCACCTTTGTAATGATCATGCTGTTTAATCAGATTCTTGATATGCCACACCTGTCAGGTGGATAGATTTCCTTGACAAAAGAGAAATGTTCACTAACAGGGATTTAAACAAATTTGTGCACAACATTTGAGAGAAATAAGCTTTTTGTGTGAATGGAACATTTCTGGGATCTTTTATTTCAGCTCATGAAACATGGGACCAACACTTTACATGTTGTGTTTATATTTTTGTTCAGTGTATTTGTCCACTTTGGGGTGGCAAAGTCTAATGATGATTTTCATTAAGGTCCATGTCTGTGGGTTATATTTAGGTATGATAGCCATGTATCGGAGGTAGCTAAATGTGGTTATCACTGCATTATACAGTGCATTCGGAAAGTATTCAGACCCCTTCACCTTTTCCACATTTTGTTACGTTACAGCCTTATTCTAAAATTGATACAATTAATTTTTTTCCTCATCAATCTACACACAATATCCCATAATGACAAAGCCAAAACAGGTTTTTAGAAATGTTTACATAAGTATTCAGAGCCTTTGCTATGAGACTCGAAATTGAGCTCAGGTGCATCCTGTTTCCATTGATCATCCTTGAGATGTTTCTACAACTTGATTGGAGTCCACCTGTGGTCAATTCAATTGATTGGACATGATTTGGAAAGGCACACACCTGTCTATATAAGGTCCCACAGTTGACAGTGCATGTCAGAGAAAAAACCAAGCCATGAGATCGAAGGAATTGTCCGTAGAGCTCCGAGACAGGATTGTGTCGAGGCACAGATCTGGGGAAGGGCACCAAAAATGTCTGCAGCATTGAAGGTCCCCAAGAACATAGTGGCGTCCATCAGTCTAAAATGGAAGAAGTTTGGAACCACCAAGACTCTTCCTAGAGCTGGCCGCCCGGCCAAACTGAGCAATCGGGGGAGAAGGCCCTTGGTCAGGGAGGTGACCAAGAACCCGATGGTCACTCTGACAGAGCTCCAGAGTTCCTCTGTGGAGATGAGAGAAACTTCCAGAAGGTCAACCATCTCTGCAGCACTCCACCAATCAGGCCTTTATGGTAGAGTGGCCAGACGGAAGCCACTCTTCAGTAAAAAGCACATGACAGACCACTTGGAGTTTACCAAAAGGCACCTAAAGGACTCTCAGACCATGAGAAACAAGATTCTCTGGTCTGATGAAACCAAGATTGAACTCTTTGGCCTGAATGCCAAGCGTCACGTCTGGAGGAAACCTTGCACCATCCCTATGGTGAAGCATGGTGATGGCAGCATCATGCTGTGGGGATGTTTTTCAGCGGCAGGGACTGGGAGACTAGTCAGGATCGAGGGAAAGATGAACGGAGCAAAGTACAGAGAAATTCTTGATGAAAACCTGCTCCAGAGCGCTCAGGACCTCAGACTGGGGCGAAGGTTCACCTTCCAACAGGACAATGACCATAAACACACAGCCAAGACAAAGCAGGAGTGGCTTCGGGACAAGTCTCTGAATGTCCTCGAGTGGCCCAGCCAGAGCCCGGACTTGAACCCGATGGAACATCTCTGGAGAGACCTGAAAATCGCTGTGCAGCGATGCTCCCCATCCAACCTGACAGAGCTTGAGAGGATCTGCAGAGAAGAATGGGAGAAACTCCCCAAATACAGGTGTGCCAAGCTTGTAGCGTCATACCCAAGAAGACGAGGCTGTAATCGCTGCCAAAGGGGTTTCAACAAAGTACTGAGTAAAGGGTCTGAATACTTATGTAATTGTGATATTTTGCACTGTAAAAAGGTGAATAAACGAGATGAGCACTCGCAGATATAGTCAATCATAAATCAATCTGGTTTATTACAAGTGAGACAGGGACACACCTCCAGCACAGAAGCAGAGAAAATGTCTAACTGCCCTTCCCTAAGCAGGGCCTTATATTCCAATCTCACAGCATCAATGTGCCATTAACATCAGCCTGGGAGGCTAGTACGGAGTCACAACAAAATACTTTGCCAGCTGCTGCAGAGTCACACAGTGTTCATAAGGTCATCAATACAATAACATATCAGTGTCCTCGGTCCTTGTACATCCCGTCTGGTGTCAATTACTATCAACAGATATGAGTTTAATACATAACATACAGCACTGAGTCTAGTAACCATCAACCCGTGACACAAATGAGTGTCACAAATAGACACTTGAAATCATGTGAATGACAAAGGCCGGGAAAACGTATACATATGCTAAGCATTGTGTTAATTACTCTTAACTGAATATGAACTTTATTAAATCTTAAATATTCCTCATAACATATGTTATGACCCCTATGCAGATAGCTGGGCCAACAGGATTGAGGGCATGATAATGTTGTATTATCAGGGAACAATATGTTATATGTTATTAACTTCATAATACAACACATTAAGGTATGAAACAATTGGAATGGTAATGTTATCTCTATGGGCTCACCTTGGGGGGGTCAAAGGTCATACATGTATGCATTTTGGGGTATATTGAGACAGAATGGACAGTATTGGGATGTGCTTTATTATCACATGGTACCCTGGATGATAACTGCACCAAATTTCAAACAGAACAAGGAGACCTATTGGGGAAGTTTTTAGCTACAGTATAGATTTAGTCTATAATCAGTCCCAGCAGCCTATTTTCAAGATGGCCAACAATTTCAATGGGGAGGAACAGCATTAATTTTGCATGGCCATAACTGAATAAATAATTGGTGTAATAAGACCAATAATGTCTTAGAATGTGTGTTACAATGAGGACAACCAAAAATGATGGCCCAAGTATGTCAGTTATACAGTGGGGAGAACAAGTATTTGATACACTGCCGATTTTGCAGGTTTTCCTACTTACAAAGCATGTAGAGGTCTGTCATTTTTATCATAGGTACACTTCAACTGTGAGAGACGGAATCTAAAACAAAAATCCAGAAAATCACATTGTATGATTTTTAAGTAATTCATTTGCATTTTATTGCATGACATAAGTATTTGATCACCTACCAACCAGTAAGAATTCCGGCTCTCACAGACCTGTAAGTTTTTCTTTAAGAAGCCCTCCTGTTCTCCACTCATTACCTGTATTAACTGCACCTGTTTGAACTCGTTACCTGTATAAAAGACACCTGTCCACACACTCAATCAAACAGACTCCAACCTCTCCACAATGGCCAAAACCAGAGAGCTGTGTAAGTACATCAGGGATAAAATTGTAGACCTGCACAAGGCTGGGATGGGCTACAGGACAATAGGCAAGCAGCTTGGTGAGAAGGCAACAACTGTTGGCGCAATTATTCGAAAATGGAAGAAGTTCAAGATGACGGTCAATCACCCTCGGTCTGGGGCTCCATGCAATGAGGACGGTGAGGGATCAGCCCAGAACTACACGGCAGGACCTGGTCAATGACCTGAAGAGAGCTGGGACCACAGTCTCAAAGAAAACCATTAGTAACACACTACGCCGTCATGGATTAAAATCCTGCAGCGCACGCAAGGTCCCCCTGCTCAAGCCAGCGCATGTCTTTCCCATGGGGGGCCAGTATAAAAAATTTATAATAATAATAATAATAATAATAAATATTATTCACTAACTGTAAGTCGCTCTGGATAAGAGCGTCTGCTAAATGACTAAAATGTAAATGTAATGTCCAGGCCCGTCTGAAGTTTGCCAATGACCATCTGGATGATCCAGAGGAGGAATGGGAGAAGGTAATGTGGTCTGATGAGACAAAAATAGAGCTTTTTGGTCTAAACTCCACTCGCCGTGTTTGGAGGAAGAAGAAGGATGAGTACAACCCCAAGAACACCATCCCAACCGTGAAGCATGGAGGTGGAAACATCATTCTTTGGGGATGCTTTTCTGCAAAGGGGACAGGACGACTGCACCGTATTGAGGGGAGGATGGATGGGGCCATGTATCGCGAGATCTTGGCCAACAACCTCCTTCCCTCAGTAAGAGCATTGAAGATGGGTCGTGGCTGGGTCTTCCAGCATGACAACGACCCGAAACACACAGCCAGGGCAACTAAGGAGTGGCTCCGTAAGAAGCATCTCAAGGTCCTGGAGTGGCCTAGCCAGTCTCCAGACCTGAACCCAATAGAAAATCTTTGGAGGGGAGCTGAAAGTACGTATTGCCCAGCGACAGCCCCGAAACCTGAAGGATCTGGAGAAGGTCTGTATGGAGGAGTGGGCCAAAATCCCTTCTGCAGTGTGTGCAAACCTGGTCAAGACCTACAGGAAACGTATGATCTATGTAATTGCAAACAAAGGTTTCTGTACCAAATATTAAGTTCTGCTTTTCTGATGTATCAAATACTTATGTCATGCAATAAAATGCAAATTAATTACTTAAAAATCATACAATGTGATTTTCTGGATTTTTGTTTTAGATTCCGTCTCTCACAGTTGAAGTGTACATATGATAAAAATTACAGACCTCTACATGCTTTGTAAGTAGGAAAATCTGCAAAATTGGCAGTGTATCAAATACTTGTTCTCCCCACTGTATATGTATATGATGGGATGTATAGACATTATGGACAGAACTATATGGATAGAATATGTAGTATATCTGTGGAATATTTAGGATAGAATAGTATGTGTACATCAATAGTTAAATAGGATAGGCCTTGACTAGAATACAGTATATACATATGAAGTGGGTAAAACAGTATGTAAACATTGAACAGCATAGTCAGAACTAGAAATGTCAGTTTATTCCATGCAAAACAATTGCACACATTTAGTTCCATCATCAGAGTTATACAGCAAGCAACTGCATGCTTTTCATGTTCAGTAAACATCAATTGATCATGTAATTTCAGGGTAGCCTCACGATATCTGTCAATATTGGCCACCATTAATTGGATATTTATTTAAAATAAACGTGAACTATAACTGACAAGTATGCGTGGTTTAGGTTAATTTCCCCATCCTTTGTGGGCTCTGTCTGCCAAGCACTAGAAGGGTGCATTTGCCGATGTACTGTTAGCTGATATTTACTTTGCAAGCTACCGGTAGAAACTTTACACAGTTGGCTAAACATAGTGGTAAGTAGACCGAATGTACTTTTTTATCCAATTAATGTAGGCCTACCTAGTTAGCTAACATGATACCCTTTTCAACATTATTTTCACGTATAGCTGCTGACAGACATGATAGGCTACACTGATTGATGGACCACGTCAAATTGGCTACCTACAGTGAGGGAAAAAAGTATTTGATCCCCTGCTGATTTTGTACGTTTGCCCACTGACAAAGACATGATCAGTCTATAATTTTAATGGTAGGTTTATTTGAACAGTGAGAGACAGAATAACAACAACAAAATCCAGAAAAATGCATGTCAAAAATGTTATAAATTGATTTGCATTTTAATGAGGGAAATAAGTATTTGACCCCCTCTCAATCAGAAAGATTTCTGGCTCCCAGGTGTCTTTTATACAAGTAACGAGCTGAGATTAGGAGCACACTCTTAAAGGGAGTGCTCCTAATCTCAGCTTGTTACCTGTATAAAAGACACCTGTCCACAGAAGCAATCAATCAATCAGATTCCAAACTCTCCACCATGGCCAAGACCAAAGAGCTCTCCAAGGATGTCAGGGACAAGATTGTAGACCTACACAAGGCTGGAATGGGCTACAAGACCATCGCCAAGCAGCTTGGTGAGAAGGTGACAACAGTTGGTGCGATTATTCGCAAATGGAAGAAACACAAAAGATTTGTCAATCTCCCTCGGCCTGGGGCTCCATGCAAGATCTCACCTCGTGGAGTTGCAATGATCATGAGAACGGTGAGGAATCAGCCCAGAACTACACGGGAGGATCTTGTCAATGATCTCAAGGCAGCTGGGACCATAGTCACCAAGAAAACAATTGGTAACACACTACGCCGTGAAGGACTGAAATCCTGCAGCGCCTGCAAGGTCCCCCTGCTCAAGAAAGCACATATACAGGCCTGTCTGAAGTTTGCCAATGAACATCTGAATGATTCAGAGGAGAACTGGGTGAAAGTGTTGTGGTCAGATGAGACCAAAATGGAGCTCTTTGGCATCAACTCAACTCGCCGTGTTTGGAGGAGGAGGAATGCTGCCTATGACCCCAAGAACACCATCCCCACCATCAAACATGGAGGTGCAAACATTATGCTTTGGGGGTGTTTTTCTGCTAAGGGGACAACTTCACCGCATCAAAGGGACAATGGATGGGGCCATGTACCGTCAAATCTTGGGTGAGAACCTCTTTCCCTCAGCCAGGGCATTGAAAATGGGTCGTGGATGGGTATTCCATCATGACAATGACCCAAAACACAAGGCCAAGGCAACAAAGGAGTGGCTCAAGAAGAAGCACATTAAGGTCCTGGAGTGGCCAAGCCAGTCTCCAGACCTTAATCCCATAGAAAATCTGTGGAGGGAGCTGAAGGTTCGAGTTGCCAAACGTCAGGATCGAAACCTTAATGACTTGGAGAAGATCTGCAAAGAGGAATGGGACAAAATCCCTCCTGAGATGTGTGCAAACCTGGTGGCCAACTACAAGAAACGTCTGACCTCTGATTGCCAACAAGGGTTTTGCCACCAAGTACTAAGTCATGTTTTGCAGAGGGGTCAAATACTTATTTCCCTCATTAAAATGCAAATAAATGTATAACATTTTTGAAATGCGTTTTTCTTGATTTTTTTGTTGTTATTCTGTCTCTCACTGTTCAAATAAACCTATCATTAAAATTATAGACTGATCATGTCTTTGTCAGTGGGCAAACGTACAAAATCAGCAGGGGATCAAATACTTTTTTCCCTCACTGTAGCTAATAACAAATGACGTCAATATGGCTTGTTAACAAGCTAACTTTCAGGGGATAAACTATATTGAACAAAAATATAAACACAACATGCAACAATTGACGATTTTACTGAGTTACAGTTCATATAAGGAAATCAGTCAATTGAAATAAATTCATTAGGCCCTGATCTATGGATTTCACATGACTGGGCAGAGGCATAGGTCCACCCACTTGGGAGCCAGGCCCACCCACTGGGGAGCCAGGCCCAGACAATCAGAATGAGTTTTTCCCCACAAAAGGACTTTATTACAGACAGAAATACTCCTCAGTTTCATCAATTGTCCGGGTGGCTGGTTTCAGACGATCCCGCATGTGATGAAGCCGGATGTGGAGGTCCTGGGCTGGTGTGGTTACACGTGGTTGCGGTATTTAGTCCGGTTGGACGTACTGCTAAATTCTCTAAAGCGACGTTGGAGGTGGCTTATGGTAGAAAAATGAACATTCAATTCTCTGGCAACAACTCTGGTGGATATTCCTGCCGTCGAGACATCTGTGGCATTGTGTTGTGTGACAAAACTGCACATTTTAGAGTGGCCTTTTATTGTCCCCAGCACAAGGTGCACCTGTGTAATCATCAAGCTTCTTGATATGCCACACCTGTCAGGTGGATGGATTTCTTGGCAAAAGTAAAATGCTCACTAACAGGGATGTAAACAAATGTGTGCACATAATTGAAGAGAAATAAGCTTTTATTATTGTATTATTATATTATTGATCGATTGACTATGACTTTTCAGATCACCCAGTAGTGCTATCTGCAGGGTCAGCTCCATGCAAATATTGCAATCCTTCGGCCATTCCTGGACCTGTGTCCAGAAACAAACTACAAATGGACAGTACCAAAACAAATGATCTAATGATTCTGTCTCTTCACAGCCAAATCTGCAGAGCTGGGAATATTGTATCCCCCATACAAATAACATTCGGGTGTCTAGCTCTTTCCAAAAGCCTAATCTCTGATGACGCAAGATTGACACGTTGTTTGCTTAGCTAGCTACATGCCAAATGGATACGGTACCCTCACGTATCTGAAATTATATGATCAATTGATGTTGGCTGATCATGAAAAGCATGCAGTTACTTGCTGTATAATGCTGATGATAGAGCTAAATGTGGAATAATCAGAAATGTGTAGTTCTGACTATGCTCTTCAAGAAGTGATGATATTTAAACCAAATAGCTTATTTAACAATCCCTTGAAAACGGCACGTAGTTGTCTATGGTTTTAGCGGAGCTGGGGGTCTCCTTGCAAATCGAACGCTCTGCACAGTATTGTGACATTTTATTGATAACAACCTACACAGTCATTTTCAATGAGCATGTGACCATTCCAACTTGTCTCAACATTCCTTTATCAGTCTGCAAACATTCTATTGCATACACTCCCATACAACAAGATGTATAATGGTGTGAATAACATAGAAAGCTACTTTTATGGAGAGGCTATCATATATCAATTTGATCAGAGGCTTGTGGGGGACAATTGAATTCCATAATACCTTTGCCACCCCAAAGTGGACATTTTTCAGCTGGCCCATGGACTAAGACAGGTTTCTAACAGGCGGGTTCTTACCTCTGGGGGTGTGGTCTCCGGAACCTCTCGGAGGATGACGATACAGCGACCCTGATTGGGCCGTACCTTTTGCCCGCATTCTGCCACGTCCACCAGCGGCAAGGCTACGATCCAATCAGGAGACAGGACATGATCAGAGCCTTCCCTCCAAGTAAACATCTTACCCAATCATGTAATACAATACAACAACTAACCCACATACATACACACACTAAAAAAGTTAACTCACACTTGAGGATGTCAGAGATGAGCTCCAAGTCCGTGCTGAGCTTCTTGATGTGTTCGAGGTTGGCTAGTGTTGCTATGGGAATGAACTGGTCGCTGTCCATCTGGGAGACGAGGTAGAGGTCGTTGGCCAGGTTCTCCCTGAGGGGACATCAGCCAATCAGTTTTTAAAAAAACTCACTGCCTACCGACCAATAACAAACTACCCTTCACTGCCCAATCAGAAACTACCCTAACTGCCCAATCACACAGACCACAGGAAGCTGGTTAGGGGAGGAAGTCTTATAATAATGCCTGGAATGGAGTAAATGGAATGGTATACAACACAACCATGTTTTGGATACCATTCCATTCCAGACATTACTATGAGACGGACCTTCCCAATTAAAGGTCGACTACACTTCCTGATTTGGCTTCGTTTTAGATTTGGTTAATTAAGAAATTCTAGCGGCCATGACTGAATTCAAACGTGAGTTGGTTTCGGGGTGTGGTTTGATGTGGGTGTCTCGTGTGTGTTCGCAGGTGTGAAGAGTTAGCCAAATCATTTTGCCAATTGGCTTCAGCCGTTTGGTGTGCAACCATGGCATAGTTGGTTTGACTTTGGATAGCTTATCTCTGGGGATAGTTAGGGACCGTCAAACTATGCAATGTAAATGGGACAATATTTTCATGTTGCACATCTTTTAGTTGTCTTGTTAATTGCTTTCAATATTTGTATATGACTTTCTACAATTTATAGTTGGTTTGAGGTTTTTAAGTCATTGAAATTTGGAGCTACTCACTTTTTAAAATATTGTTCCATTGTTTAAATTTACTGATGGTCCCTAACTAGCCCCATAGTGATATCGAATGTCAAACCAAATTGACCACTCTTACGGTACTCTTAATTCCGTAACATACCATTTTCTCCTATCATCTCGCAAATCTCAGTTGGACGAGACTGACTATGACCAAACTGACCATATTTACACTTTGTAGTCTAGAATAAATGTTTCTGACTCATATCGATGCCACATAGACCATTTTCAAAAAGAGAAGTTGATTTTTAGGGGCAGTTGCTCTTTAAGGTGCCATCAGCCACCTGTGACACAGACGTACCGTGACAGACAGGACTCCAGTGAGGTCTTCAGCTGATCGATGAGCTCCTCTGAAAACAACAATAACAACATCAATAACATATCATGTTTGTATCAGACGTCATCTGATAAACAGTCTTGTTTGCTCTAAGCTCCATCAGCCGGTAACGTTACTACCTGATTTACAGCTGTCCTGGACCAGGCCATTGGCTGAGACCGTCGGGAATTCTACAACGCTTGGTTCCAGCTGAGCCTCACCCACTTCCTCCAGGTCATAGCCCTGCTCATACCCTGAGGACCAATCAGGTAGCGCCATTTACTAGATTGACACAGAAATAAGCCAAAGAAAAAGCCTCCACACCCAGTAGCTCTTTCCACCTCTGGATTAAGGGCTAGGCGTTGTTCCATACGCTCTCTACTTCCACATGCTTACCTTCCTGGTTATCAAGGTGACTGTGCACACCCAGCCATGGTAGGAGGGAGTCAGTGTAGATGGGGCCTGAGGGGTCCAGGCTAAGCATGTGATTGGCCCATACCTGAGCGTTGGGGTTGAGCTCAGAGACCAGGGTGGATTCCTGCAAGAGAACACACACACAACCTCAGTGTGTCTTTAAACAATAGCAAACTGACAATAGCAAAATTCTGAAAGTATTTAGACCCCTTCCCTTTATCCATATTTTGTAAAACATTACAGCCTTATTCTAAAATTGATTAAATTATTTTTTCCTCATCAATCTACACACAATAACCCATATTGACTAAGTGAAAAGAGGTTTTTAGAGATTTTAGGAAATGTAAAATAAAATAAGAAATAGAAATACCTTATTTACATAAGTATTCAGACCCTTTGCTATGAGACTCGAAATTGAGCTCAGGTGCATCCTGTTTCCATTGATCATCCTTGAGATGTTTCTACAACTTGATTGGAGTCCACCTGTGGTAAATTCAATTGATTGGACATGATTTGGAAAGGCACACACCTGTCTATGTAGGGTCCCACAGTTGACAGTGCATGTCAGAGCAAAAACCAAGCCATGAGGTCGAAAGAATTGTCCGTAGAGCTCCGAGACTGGATTGTGTCGAGGCACAGATATGGGGAAGGGTACCAAAACATTTCTGCAGCATTGAAGGTCCCCAAGTACACAGTGGCTTCCATCATTCTTAAATGGAAGAAGTTTGGAACCACCCAGACTCTTCCTAGAGCTGGCCACCTGGCCAAAATGAGCAATCGGGGGAGAAGGTCCTTGGTCAGGGAGGTGACCAAGAACCCAATGGTCACTCTGACAGAGCTCCAGAGTTCCTCTGTGGAGATGGGAGAACCTTCCAGAGGGACAACCATCTCTGCAGCACTCCACCAATCAGGCCTTTATGGTAGAGTGGCCAGATGGAAGCCACTCCTCAGTAAAAGGCACATGACAGCCTGCTTGGAGTTTGCCAAAAGGCACCTAAAGGACTCTCAGACCATGAGAAACAAGATTCTCTGGTCTGATGAAACCAAGATTGAACTCTTTGGCCTGAATGCCAAGCGTCACGTCTGGAGGAAACCTGGCACCATCCCTACGGTGAAGCATGGTGGTGACAGCATCATGCTGTGGGGATGTTTTTCAGCGGCAGGGACTGGGAGACTAGTCAGGATCGAGGGAAAGATGAACGGAGCAAAGTACAGAGACAACCTTGATGAAAACCTGCTCCAGAGCGCTCAGGACCTCAGACTTGGGCCAAGGTTCACCTTCTAACAAGACAACAACCCTAAGCACACAGCCAAGACAACACAAGCGTGGCTTCGGGAGAAGTCTCTGAATGTTCTTGAGTGGCCCAGCCAGAGCCCGGATTTGAGCCCGATCGAACATCTCTAGAGAGACCTAAAAATAGCTGTGCAGCGACGCTCCCCATCCTACCTGACAGAGCTTGAGAGGATCTGCAGAGAAGAATGGGAGAAACTCCCGAAATACAGGTGTGCCAAACTTGTAGCATCATACCCAAGAAGACTTGAGGCTGTAATCGCTGCCAAAGGTGCTTAAACAAAGTACTGAGTAAAGGGTCTGAATACTTATGTAAATGTGATATTTCAGTTTTTTGTTTTTAATACATTTGCAAACATTTCAAAAAAACTGTTTTTGCTTTGTCATTATGGGTTATTGTGTGTAGATTGATGAGGGAAAAAAAACAATTTAATCCATTTTAGAATAAGGCTGTAAAGTAACAAAATGTGGAAAAAGTGAAGGGGTCTGAATACTTTCCGAATGCACTGTATGTGTGTTTGCTCACCAGTACAGTTCACACACACACACCGCTGAAGTACTCACAGGCTGGTACTGATGGTGCCATTCCCAGAGACAAGAGTCCTGGGGCAGAAGAGTGCTGTAGGTGGGGTAGACTCCCAGCAGGGCCATGGAGCTAGGGGGCTGCTCCTCCTCGCAGCCCTCCTCACCCTCTCCCTGGCTGGGGACCATACCCTGTGCCAGCCTCTGGGCCCATCCTCCACAGCCCTCTCCCTCTACCAGCCCTGGCCCTGACTGCATCCAGGGAGAGGGGTAGAGGCCAGAGAGGGTGGGGTCCCCTTCCTCTCCCAGCAGTTCTGACACCATGTCTATCATGCCCCCTTCCTCGACCTGTCCTCTCACCCCTACAGTGCCCATCTCCGTGGTGACAGCCAGTGACCCCTGATCCAGGAACTGTATCTGGTAAGAGGGGGTAGAGGCGTAAACGTCAATCTGATCAGGCTCCACCCCCAGCACTCCCGCCAACAAATAGGAATCTGCCATCGTTGCATCGTCTACAGGGTAGTCCACATCTGAGCAGTCATCGCCGTGGCAACCGAACTTCAGGGGTTCATCAAATGGGCTGAATCCAAATGTCACAGGGGGGAAAACAGGGGTGACACACACACTGTCAGTTGTTGCTATGTCACTACACTCAGTGTCCTCAGGGAGTGTCTCTAAACTACTGTCAGTGTGTTTTCCTACACTACACACACTACTGAGGCTGTCTGTTGCAACACATTCCTCTAGGAGGGATATTCTACTCCCAGTGTGTGTGTCTGTGCTCTTTACGTCCCTGTCTTTTTGTGTCCCAACATGACTCCATATAGCTGTTTCTTCACAGTTGTCAGTGTGTATCTCTTCCCTTTTGTCAGTGTGGGTTCCGTCCTCGGTGTGTGTTCCGTCCTCGGTGTGTGTTCCGTCCTCGGTGTGTGTTCCTTGCTCGGTGTGTGTTCCGTCCTCGGTGTGGGTTCCGTCCTCTGTGTGGGTTCCGTCCTCGGTGTGGGTTCCGTCCTCGGTGTGGGTTCCGTCCTCGGTGTGTGTTCCGTCCTCGGTGTGTGTTCCGTCCTCTGTGTGTGTTCCTTCCTCAGTGTGTGTTCCGTCCTCGGTGTGGGTTCCGTCCTCGGTGTGGGATCCGTCCTCGGTGTGGGTTCCGTCCTCGGTGTGGGTTCCGTCCTCGGTGTGTGTTCCGTCCTCGGTGTGTGTTCCGTCCTCGGTGTGTGTTCCGTCCTCGGTGTGTGTTCCGTCCTCGGTGTGTGTTCCGTCCTCGGTGTGTGTTCCGTCCTCGGTGTGTGTTCCGTCCTCTGTGTTCTTCTCAGACAGCTTTCTGCAGTCAGTGGGTTCAGTTCCTCTCTCTGAACTCAACCTCCCATCTCTCCCTTCTGAACCTATAGAGAGGAAATGGGACAAGGAGGATGAAGAACCTTTGCAGGGCTTTAAGTGAGTGTCCTCGCTAGGCAGGTCCTGAGGGGCAGGAGTAGAGCCTCCTCTTTCCTCAGAGAGATGGCCGCTCTCGCTGTCCTCACAACCCTGAGAAATATGGCTGCTCTCTCTGTCCTCTCTACAATTCTTTGAAGGATGGCTGCTCTCTCTTGTGGGGTGACTGGTGATGGCAGCCATTTCCTGCCAGTGTGTCTGTTCCACACTGGTTTCCAGCTCCTTCTCTGTTGCTGCAGACCTTCCCACTATAACCTCAGCCTGGACTGGCCAATCAGTGAGCTCTGAGTCATCAACAGGGCTTCTGTTATTTCCAGTAGGTTTTACATAATCCCTATCAGGTCTCTCAATATACACGTGTGTTATGTTTTGGTCAGGCTTGGCGTTGCTGTCAGAAGTAGTATCATACTGATCAGGTTTTGTTCCAACTTCATGTTCCATATCCACTGGTCTAAGATCAGATTTGAATGAGTGGACAGTAAAGTCAATGGGTAGAGACACTGCGTAGACTGGGTAGACTGTGGATAGTGAGGAGAGTGTGGAGACTGGTGATACCTCTGTTAGTGTGGTTTCCAATGTGCTGCTGAGTATGGTCTCCTCCTCCTCCTTATCTGTCTCTCTTCTCAGCCCCTCACTGATCACACTCACTGAGACAGGTTGGTATACCTCAATCCCCTCTACACATGTGGCCCCATCCAATGCCCCAAACAGGGGGCTGGATTTGGGGCTAGGACTAGAGCTAGGGCTGGGGCTGGGTGTGAGCTGCTCCTCTGTAAGGGTAAGGTTAGGTGGGCAGGGGTATGTGGGGGTGGGAATATAGTTATGGGTATCATGGAGGTTCAAATCCCTCTTTGCGTTTTCTCCTTCCTGGCTGCTATCAACAGTCTTCACTGTGGACAAAAGACCTCTCTTCTTAACACACACATTCTCGTCCTTCACACACACACTCTCCTCCTGGCGTGATGTCAGCTCAAGTATGTCGGGATCTGTAATGTCTCCAGTTAGTGGTGGGGTCCTGGCGTCTCTGGGGGCGATGGGGCTGTCCTGTTGTGAAGCCTGTGGGTCCTCATAGCTTCTCCAGAGAAGGTCCGGCAGAACAAGTACCTCGGGGGGCTCACCATGGGATTTGTCAAAGGCCATAGGTTCCAATGTTTGTGATTGGTCGATGGCTGTAAATTCAACTGTTTTTGATTGCTCGGAAGCCAGGGGTTCAGAAGCCTTGGGTTCCGTTATGTGCGATAGGTCAGCCTTTGCAGGTTCCACTCTGTGTGATTGGTCATTGGCTTTAGGTTCTTCTGCGTGTGATTGGATAGAGGCTGTATGTTCCTCTGAATGTGATTGGATAGCTGTAGGTTCGGCTGTGTATGATTGGAAAGCTGTAGGTTCGGCTACGTGTGACTGGATAGAGGTTGTATGTTCGGCTACGTGTGATTGAATAGAGGATGTAGGTTTGGCTATGTGTGATTGGATTGCTGTAGGTTCCGCTGTGTGTGATTGGATAAAGGCTATATATTCCTCTGTGTGAGATTGGTCAGTGACGAGGTCGTCAGCATCGATGGAACAGATGCTGTAGAAACTCTGAGCTCTGGCCCTGAAACCCCGCCCCAGGGTTGCCCTGATGACACAGTCTTCCTCCTCATCTTCCTCTGGCCCTACTCTGGCGGAATCCCCCCCAGCTCTGAAGTCATACAGCTGTTGGGTTGGGGATGTTCCGACCAGGGGGGTTCCCCAGCCCTCTGTCTCTTCCTGGCCGGGCTCCGGGGTCTGGCTGAACCAGGTAGACCTGAGCAGGGCGTTCTCCGCTATCCTCTGTCTCACTGGGCTCTCAACTGTGTTCTCTATTTTCTGTCTTTCTGGGTTCTCAATGGTCTTCTCTATTCTCGGTCTTTCTGGGTTCTCAACAGTGTTCTCTATCCTCTGTCTGGCTGGGTTCTGAATGGTCTTCTCTATCTGTCTTGCTAGGTTCTCCATTGTCTTCTCCATCTTCTGTTTTGGTGGGTTCTCCATGGTGCTCTGTATCCTTTGTCTAACGGAATTATCCATGGTGTTCTCTGCTATCTTCTGTTTTAATGGGCTCTTCACGCTCCCCTCCATATATGGAACATTCCCACAGCTGGCCTTGGCAGTGTGTGTGTGTGGCATGCCTGCCTCCGTTGAGTCCATGTGTGTGTGTGTGTCCGTGTTTGTCTGTGTGACCATGCTGGGGCCTGTGGAGGCGTTAATAATAGCAAGTTCCTCCTCGTGTGAGTGTTGCGGAGTGAGTGGCCCCCCGCTCCGCATGCCGCTGACACCGCTATGCCTCGCCTTGGGGCCTGTCGACACTTTGTCCGGGACGACATTGTTCTTCTTCTCCTGTTCCTGAAGCTTCCGTTTGGCCGGTCCGTCCGGTACACACGTGTGTTGAGCCAGTTGGTCAGACACAAGTTGAGCCAAGGCATTAGTGTGTAGCCCGTCCTGGTGCTTGACCCCCAGCGCCTCTGGGCTTGATGCCTGAAGCAGCCTGGTCCTCTCACTCAGCAGGCCTGGGCTCAGCTCCTTACTGCAGCAGCACCCCATCTTCACTACGCTACCAGCCTCTAAAATAGCAAAGCAGCACTTCACCAACACTCAGACACAGTTCCTCTAACTCACCCTTCTCACGCACAAAGAGAAAAGACCCCAAACTAACCCTTGCTTTCCCCTCCTCTCGCTTTCCCCTCCTCCTCTCTCGCTTTACTCCTCCCCTGCCCAGAATAGCACGTGAAAGAGCTCACATGGCCCTGCCACTCAAAGAGCCTCCCAGTGTGTGTGTGGTTATAGTTTGAATAGGATTAGTACTCTGGCACATGGCCAGACGAGCACCAATGCAAGAGCATATAGGAAGCCACCCCCCTTTCTCTCTCCCTCTTTACTTACTCTATCCCCTCTTGACCTCTGTTTTTCTTGTTTGCATTTACCCTTCCCTATTTGACTGACTCACTCTCTCAACCTCTCTAGCTCTCCCTGCAAGGCCACTAGAGAAGGCATGCTTAGACTGTGACTCTATGGCTAAATACTAACTGAATTTCTGAGCAGCAGGAGGGATAAAATAGTTATGGGTGTTACAAGTTACAAACAACTGCACATTCCTCCTTGAAGCAATCCACAGTGTAGGACTTATATCTAATGATTAGAGCTAGTAGGTTTTCCTGACCAAAACTCTGGGTCCTAGTTAGGTACTAGTTTTTTACTGGTCAGGTCACATATCTGAGAAAAACTCCTGGCCCTTCATGTTATCTGCTATACCAGACCCAAACCAGTGTGAGCAGAGAGCTGTAGTGACAGTACTGTACCAGGTGTTGACGCTCCGGGCCGAGGTGGTGTGACCATGTCTCTCGCGTTAGCAGCACCAGAGGCTCAGCCGGGTCGGCCGACTCCTGATCTGATGTCATGTGATGTCTGGACTCCTCTCAGGGATGGGTGCTGCTGCTCACCAGGGAAGCTGGTTGGGTATAGATAGTCTATTCATAGACACGTGTGTGTGTAAATATATATATATATATATATATATATATATATATATATATATATTCATAGTTTCAGCCACACTCATTGCTGAAAGGTGTATAAAATGGAGCACACAGCCATGCAATCTCCATAGATAAACATTGGCAGCAGAATGGCCTTACTAAAGAACTCAGTGACTTTCAACGTGGCACCGTCATAGGATGCCCCCTTTCCAACAAATTTCTGCTCTGCTAGAGCTGCCCCGGTCAGCTGTAAGTGCTGTTATTGTGAAGTGGAAACGTCTAGGAGCAACAACGGCTCAGCCACAAAGTGGTAGGCCACACAACCTCACAGAACGGGACCGCCGAGTGCTGAAGCGCGTAGCATGTAAAAATTGTCTATCCTCGGTTGCAACACTCCCTACCGAGTTCCAAACTGTCAGCACAAGAACTGTTCATCAGCAGCTTCATGAAATGAGTTTCCATGGCCGAGCAGCCGCACACAAGCCTAAGATCACCATGCGCAATGCCAAGCGTCGGTTGGAGGGGTGTAAAGCTCGTCGCCATTGGAATCTGGAGCAGTGGAAATGTGTTCTCTGGAGTGATGAATCACGCTTCACCATCTGGCAGTCCGACGGATGAATCTGGGTTTGGCAGATGCCAGGAGAACACTACCTGCCCCAATGCATAGTGCCAACTGTAAAGTATGGTGGAGGAGGAATAATGGTCTGGGGCTGTTTTTCATGGATCAGGCTAGTTCCCTTAGTTCCAGTAAAGGGAAATATTAACGCTACAGCATACAATTACATTCTAGACAATTCTGTGCTTCCAACTTTGTGGCAACAGTTTGGGGGAGGTCCATACAGAAATGGTCTGTCGAGATCGGTGTGGAAGAACTTGACTGGCCTGCACAGAGCCCTGACCTTAACCCCATCAAACACCTTTGGGATGAATTGGCCCGCCGACTGTGAGCCAGGCCTTTTCGCCCAACATCAATGCCCAACTTCACTAATGCTCTTGTGGATGAAGTCCCAGCAGCAATGTTCCAACATCTAGTGGAAAGCCTGTTATAGCGGGGGGGGGGGGGATTTTGGAATCAGATGTTTCGAATAGCAGGTGTCCACATACTTTTGGTCATGTAGTGTGTGTATATATATATATATATATATATATATAGCTAGACATAAATAGAGAAGAGAATGTGCATGCTTAACTAGTGCAGGACGCAGACACAATCTAGTGATTCAGGCTCTGGACATCTGACTGCAGCTTACTAGAGAGACCGTGACAGCTGACTATCAACTCTGTCCAGTATGAGGCTTGTTCCACCACATTGGCAGACAGGGTTTAAAAGATCAGTCAGCTGGCTTTATGAGAGCATTCATGTCAATTTAGACTAACTTAGCTTAACTGATAAAGTTAGTTATTTTAGGGTGTTTTTTTTAGCTAGCATACATAAGTTGACTAGCTGGCTAGCTCAAGTTAACTTCGATAATATACAGGTCGACAACTGGCCAGCTGTAAATTGGTGAGTTGCCACTTGCCAGCCACCTGACTCAATCACCTGATTCGCCTTCATTCAAGCTAAAACAGCTAACGTTAGCTAGCAATTTACACTCGCAAAGCAACTCACCTGGCTAACTTACTCTCCTCTGCATATGTTAGTTAGCCTAGCAGTGTGTGTGTTGCTTTTCAGACCGCCTGCCTTTCAAGTATACCTCCTCCAAAATATTATGATGTAATGTTGCTAGCTAAACAACGCTTTTCTGTAACCATGGCCACCACCACACCACCACTGTTGAGACGAAACAAACAAATTATACTTATATATACACTACCGGTCAAATGTTTTAGAACAGCTACTCATTCAAGGGTTTTTCTTTATTTGTACTATTTTCTACATTGTAGAATAATAGTGAAGACATCAAAACTATGAAATAACACATATGGAATCATGTAGTAACCAAAACAGTGCTTATATATTTTATATTTGAGATTCTTCAAATAGCCACCCTTGGCCTTGATGACAGCTTTGCACACTCTTGGCATTCTCTCAACCACCTGGAATGGATTTCAATTAACAAGTGTGCCTTCTTAATTTGTGGAATTTATTTCCTTCTTAATGCGTTTTTCACCACAAAATTAAAACAATATGAAAATCATAAATCACTCAACAATTAGATATAGTAAAGGTTCCCCTCTTAATATTCCTTTTATTGTTTCAGTCTGGGCAGAATAAGGGCTACATTATTATTGATCTGAGGATTACACACAGAAAAGTGCCCTTTGGAATTTGTTAGGGTTCCAGTAGTATAAACTTCCCCAGAGTAGGAGTCCATACTCAGTAGGGTCCTAGTAGTATCCTCAGTAGATTCCCTCAGGAGTCCATGTAGGGTCCCTCCCTCAGGTGGAGTCAATACTCTGTACGGTCCCTATACTCAGTAGGGTCCCTCCCTCAGGTGGAGTCAATACTCCGTAAGGTGCCTATACTCAGTAGGGTCCCTCAGGAGGCGTACATACTCAGTAGGACTGTCCCTCAGAAGGAGTTATAGTCAGTAGGGTCCCAGCAGTATACACAGTAGGGCCCCTTAGGAGGAGTACATACTCCAGTAGATGGTATTGAATAGGAGGTAGGACAGAGGGAAGGCCATACGGGAGTACGAGTCGATCAAGTAGCTGTTGCTAAGTAGCAGGTCCACGTTCTCCCGCACCGACCGTTGCCGGCGGAGACGTGTCCCCTCGGTGGGCGGGTCCTCAGGGTTCTGGAGTGGAGTCCTGTGATGGTTGGAGGTCATGGAGGTCGGCAGACGGGGGAACGGGGTCAGCTCAATGTCACTGTTATGGAAACAGCCGTCGAAGATCATGGCTTTGTTGGCGTTGTACAAGGTTGGGAGCTGAATGGGGGGACATACAGACACACACACACATATATATAAATACATCTCCATATAGATATACTGTGTATCTATAGATGTATACACATTGAAAATGGAGACTAGGAGATAAACTAATGTGATGATTTCTTGAAGTTATCCTTTCTCTATCTGGCCACTAGAGAGCAGTGTTGTGCAGAGAGAATACTCAACAAATATCCTGTCAGGGACAGGCGCTCTCTTTTCCAGGTATAATATGGATGACCTCTGACCTCTCCTCTCTTCAGTCGTCTCATCTCCTCCAGCGTAGAGCAGTAGTTGACAGCAGCGTATTCTATAACTGACAGGAACACAAACAGGAAGCTGGTCCACAGGTAGATGTCCACCGCCTTCACATAGGACACCTGGAACACACACACAGAGTAAGAGTTAAACACTCAAGAAAACTTGCTAGTTCCTCACCCAACCACCCACACACTAAGTCACTTACCTGTGGCATGGAGGAGGACACCCCAGTGATGATGGTGGACATGGTCAGTACTGTAGTGATACCTGAAGGGAGAGGACGGCAGGCGTGTTAGGACTGTAGAGCTCTAAAGGGAGAGGACGGCAGGCGTGTTAGGGCTGTAGAGCTCTAAAGGGAGAGGAGTGTGCGTATTACCTATGGTATGTATTTTATGTAGAAGTATAATCATGTGAACTTGGGTGTGTCTGTAGCAAGGTGTTTTCAGGGGTGTGTTTCCAGGTGTGTGTGTTTGTGTTTACCCAGGGAGACACGTGCAGGCACAGCCCTCCTGTCGATCCAGAAGGAGACCCAGGACAGTAGCACCATCAGCATGGTGGGGAAATATGTCTGCAGCATGAAGAAGAAGATATGTCTCCTCAGGATGAAGTTTATATACAACCTGTTATACCAACCTGGAGAGAGAGAGAGAAAGGAAAGGTGATGGGTTGAGAGAGGGGGAGAGAGAGAGAGAGAAAGGAAAGGTGATGGGTTGAGAGAGGGGGAGAGAAAGGAAAGGTGATGGGTTGAGAGAGGGGGAGAGAAAGAGAGAAAGAAAGGGAGAGGGTGAGACAAAAAAGTTTAGACTAAATGCCATACATATTTTTTTCTAAAAGAAGCCTACAATATATTGGTCTAAATCAGCCATGCTCAACTGGCGGACCATGCTCAACTGGATCCGGACCCAGAAATGGGGTCAATATGGACCGCGGGTCCTGAAAATTGGGGAACTCAGTCGGACTTTCAACTTAATGCTATTGAGAATTGTAATAGTATTCAGTGCCTTCAGAAAGTATTCATACCCCTTGACTTATTCCACATTTTGTTGTGTTACAGCCTGAATTCAAAATGGAATAAATATATTTGTTTTCTCACCCATCTACACACAATACCCAATAATGACAAAGCGAAAGCAAGTTTTTAGAAATGTTTGCAAATTGATTGAAAAGGAAATACAGAAATATCTCATTTACATAAGTATTCACACCCCTGAGTCAATACATGTTAGAATCACCTTTGGCAGCGATTACAGCTGTGAGTCTTTCTGGATAAGTATCTAAGAGCTTTGCACATCGGGATTGGACAATATTTGCACATGATCCTTTTAAAAATTCTTCAAGCTCTGTCAAGTTGGTTGTTGATCATTGTTAGAGACAGCCATTTTTAAGTCTTGCCATAGATTTTCAAGCCGATTTAAGTCAAAACTGTAACTAGGCCACTCAGGAACATTCAATGTTGTCTTAGTAACAAACTCCAGTATATATTTGCACTAGTGTTTTAGGTTATTGTCCTGCTGAAAGGTGAATTCATCTCCCAGTGTCCATTGGAAAGCAGACTGAACCAGGTTTTCCTCTAGGATTTTGCCTGTGCTTAGCTCTATTCCATTTATTTTTATCCCCAAAAAATCCCTAGTCCTTGCAGATGACAAGCATACTCATAACATGATGCAGCCACCACCATGCTTGAAAATATGAAGAGTGGTAATTAGTGATATGTTCTGTTGGATTTGCCCCAAACATAGCACTTTTTATTCAGGACATAATGTTCAATTCTTTGCAGTTTTACTTTAGTGCCTTATTCCAAAACAGGATGCATGTTTTGGAATATTTTTATTCTGTACAGGCTTCCTTCTTTTCACTCTGTCATTTAGGTTAGTATTGTGGAGTAACTACAATGTTGTTGATCCATCCTCAGTTTTCTATTATCACAGCCATTCAACTCTGTAACTGTTTTAAAGTCACCATTGGCCTCATGGTGAAATAAATCCCTGAGCAGTTTCCTTTCTCTCCGGCAACTGAGTCAGGAAGGATGCCTGTATCTTTGTAGTGACTGGGTGTATTGATACACCATCCAAAGTGTAATTGATAACTTCACCATGCTCAAAGGGATATTCAATGTCTGCTTTTTTTTTGGTACCCATCTACCAATAGGTGCCCTTCTTTGCAAGGCATTGGAAAACTTCCCTGGTCTTTGTGGTTGAATCTGTGTTTGAAATTCACTGCTCGACTGAGGGACCTTACAGATAATTGTATGTGTGGGGTACAGAGATTAGGTAGTCATTCAAAAATCATGTTAAACACTACTATTAGAGTAAGTCCATTCAACTTATTATGTGACTTGTTAAGCACATTTTTACTGCTGAACTTATTTAGTCTTACCATAACAAAGAGGTTGAATACTTATTGACTCAAGACATTTCAGCTTTTCGTTTTTAATAAATTTGTAAACGTTTTGAAAAACATCATTCCACTTTGACATTATGGTGTATTGTGTGTAGGCCAGTGACATACAATCTCAATTTAATCCATTTTAAATTCAGGCTGTAACACAACAAAATGTGGAAAAAGTCAAGGGGTGTGAATACTTTCTGAAAGCACTGTAATGCACAAGGTGCAATTTCGAAATTTGGTAGTGCATGAGCAGTTTTCCTCTTGTTATGTCATTCACTGAAAGCCCTATTTATAACCTGTCAAATGTCCAGTTGATCAACTAGCCCATGCTAGCTAGATAGGTACGTTAGGCTAACCAGCTATCTAAATATTGTATTTATCATGGCCAGATTACGTGCCCAAGGGCCTCGACCCCCAGGGGCCCCCATTGATTTTGTTGAGTCACTCAGGCATCATATGAACACACATAAGACATGGCAAAATGTGTAGTATTGCAGGAAATTAGCTTTAAAACTGGGTGGGGGTTTGTTACCACGCCGATAAATGACAATATCCATCTGGACCTTTGCCACCGAGGAAATTTGTGTGACCAGACCTTCTCAAATAGTAGTTGAGTACCCCTGATCTAAATGGTACAAGAGATGAGACACATGGAACGCAGAACACACACACAAATATCCAGACAGACCTGTGCTGCTGTAGAAGGCGAGGCCGCTGGAAGGGTGGAACTTCTTGATGAAGAACTGAGAGAGAACCATCTCATCTGTCCTCAGAGAGTCGTTGCCATTCTTCCAATACAACATCAGATCATTCTCATTATACGCATCTAGGAAGGGGGATGGAGAGAGGGAGGAGGGGGAGAGAGAGAGAGTTTGGTGTCTATTTTTGTAACCAATCAATCAGCAATCAGATTGTTAGTGCGGGTGCAGGTATATTTAGGTAAATATGTGTGTGTGCTGGTGCGTGATGTGTGTGTGTGACTCACAGCTCTCTAGTTCCAGTGAACAGTTCTGTGTGTCCAGAGGGAAGCTGCTGAAGTCCATGGAGCAGAGAGCAGTCACTGTGATCCTATAACAACCACATAATAATCATATGCCAATAGATAAAATACAGTACACCTACATATAGTAACACACACACTGATGCTCTACCTGACGCTGTAGAGTATGCTTCCGTCAGGATAGACCCTGATCATGATGTTCTCCATGGTGGTGTCGTGGATGAAGGACCTCTTGGAGTGGACGAAGAACACGTCAGGAACCCACATCTTCTTCACCAGACGCCCGTCAAACGTCCTGCTCACGTTGCTACGAGATGGAAACGCCAGCCGCTCATCCTTCCAGTAGTGACGCAAGTACAGGGTCATGGTGAAGTCCTGAGCAGAACATACACTCATGATTAAATACACACAGACACGTGTATAGATTATACACCAAAGGTACACAGGCTCATACCATGTTGACCTCTGAAATGCTGTCGATGCTCTCCACCTGAACATCAATGCCTACAGGGATGGCTGCACCTGAGAACACACACATATCGTCAGGACCGGCGGAGCTCCTCACCGCGACCCAAACCACCAAACCAGAGAAACAAACACAAACACCCTCAAATTCCTGCTACGACCACACACAACATCACACTGATGATGATCAGGGCTGTTCTCTGGTGGTCTACAACCCTGGTCCTGGAAAGCTGCAGGGTGTACAGGCTACGGTCAAGACTATTCACTAACTGAATCAGGTGTATTGAAACCTGGGCTGGAACTAAAACCTGCACAACATATAGCCCTCCAGGATCAGGGTTGGTGACCACTGCTCTACTACTCTATACTGTATATTGTCCACAATATATTTATACTGTCAACATGGCTCTACAATATATTTCTACCGCCAAGGCTCAAATCATCCTGAACTGGTTGGAATCCTCTCTGAACCTCTGTTCCGAAAATGTTTGTCTGTCTGGGTCTCTGGCAGACGATGTAGCTCAATATGGACAAGGGGATAACCCAGTGGCCTGCAGATCCTCTCATAGCACAGCCATCGTACGCATCATCAAAGGGGGACAGAGAATGACTGATTGGATTAGTTTGAGTGTTTCCTGTGTATGGTGGACGTGTGTTTCTGACCTCCAAAGCCAGGTCTCATAGCGAAGTCGTGCTCCTCGATCCTCAGCAGCTGTTCAGTCTTAATGAGTAGAGACTTGGTGCTGTCCTGCCTTGTCAGTTTATGGTCTATACGCCTGGAAGGACAACACACATTATATAAAACACAAACACCCCAACACACTGCGATAGTTGAGCAAGATGTCTCTTGATTCCTTCTGGGCCGGCACTACATAACTTGATGAAGACTGATATAGCTGGAAGCCAAGGGGAAACCCAGGTCAGGGAGTAAGAACAATGGATAAATTACAGCAATGGTTCTCAAACCTCTCCTCGGGACCGCCAGACATTTCACAATTTTGTTGTAGCCCTGAATAGATAAAATAGATGGAACGGTTGTGTGTCCCCAGGAGAGGTTTGAGAACCACTGAATTACAGGATGTATAGGGTTATGGATGTATGGGGTTTACAGGGTTATGGGAGTGATGTGTATGCATGCCAGGGTTGGGGTCAATTCCATTTCAATTCAGAGAGTAAACCCAATTACAATTCCACATTTTCCTAATTTAAAAACATTGGAGAGAATTTGAATTTCAGTGTACTTTCTGAATTGACTGGAATTCAAAAGGAATTGACCCCAACCCTGATGCATGCGTGCCCACAGTATGTGTCCTCCTACCCTCGGTGTCTGTTCTTCCCCACATAAACATCTTTGTGCCTCCATCGTCCTGGGTTACGGATCCCTGTCACCATGGTTACAGGCCATGCCACGGCCCAAACCAAGCACAGCCACCTCACGGCCAGAAGGACCACGTTCATGATGCGGTCAGGGTTGGGGTTAGAGGTCAGGAGTTCAGTTCATCTTTATGTAGCCAGTATAGTCCACAGAGTAATAACATGTGTCACTGTTTTTCCAGGGAGTCGAGGGATCCATTAACTAATAAAAGCATATTAGAAAAATTTATGATGGTCACTTAAAGCAGGGACTCCAATAGAACTATGATTGCTCCAATCACCGGTCACCGTCAGGGGTTGGGGTTGATGGTTGTGGTCCTTGTTGCTGTGTTGATGGTTGTGGTCCTTGTTGCTGTGTTGATGGTTGTGGTCCTTGTTGCTGTGTTGATGGTTGTGGTCCTGGTTGCAGTGTTGATGGTTGTGGTCCTTGTTGCTGTGTTGATGGTTGTGGTCCTTGTTGCTGTGTTGATGGTTGTGGACCTTGTTGCTGTGTTGATGGTTGTGGACCTTGTTGATGGTTGTGGTTCTCGTTTCAGTGTTGATGGTTGTGGTCGATGATCACTCACCACACAGCTGCATTTCTTAAAATACTCCAAGATGTGATGTGTGTGTTGTTAGCTCTTCCTCCTCATAAAAGTGTCCTGATGTTCCGTTGATCTTTCAGCTCCATCCCTTCTTTTTTTCACTCTCTCTCTGATTCCTCTTCACGTGTAGAAACACCTGGCCAGATTGTTGTGTGTTTTTGTTTTGGAGAACCTCTATATTCTCTCTAATATTCTCTCTCCTCTTGTTAGTCGCTTGCTCTCTCTTTCTCTGTTTACCTCTGACACCTCTGCCTCTCTCCATCTCTCCACCCCTCTATATTATCTGTGGTTCAGTGAATCTGTCTCTCTTTGATTAAAATCAATATAAATATATTCCTCCGCTGAAAGAATGACACAAATTCCCCTCAAATCCTCTTATCTGCAGCCCCGGCAATCTTTCACTAACCTACTAACAGAGGGTGGGCACACACACACGCATGCACATGCACACACAAACACACACATTCCCTTCAGTAATCAGGCTTTACTCCACTTCCGAATAAATACAAATATGGCATCTACTGTAATTACACAGGATTAACATCTACGTCCAGGTGTGCGCGCATTAGTGTGTGTCTTTGAACGTCCACATACCTATCAGTATTTGAGTTCTCTCTAATGTGTGTGTGTGTGATAATGACTCAACAGATGTGTGTGATTATCCTGGAGATGTGTTTGATGTATAACCTGGTTCTGATTCACTCTGTTTCCACGTGCTGCTCCGTCCCGTCCTGTGATTTCTCTGCCCTCTTATCTGATGTATGATGTGTTCCGCTCTCTGTATGTGTGTTTGTGCATGTGTGCGTGCATGTTTTGATCTGATTGGATAAAGATGTGTTGGAACTCTTGCATTACCGTGAATAGAGTGTAGAATACATAGCAGATGTGACCTTCTCTCCTCTGTTTTCTTCCCTTCTTCTCCTCTTCTGCTTTGTCATGCTCTACATCCCCATAATTGAACTATCAGATAAAGAGAGAGAGAGAGATAAGGAGAGAGGGGAGATAGAGTAGTACAGCGTAGTACAGAGTAGCCAGAGTAGTACAGCTCCCCTGGAGCAAGTTAGGGTTAAGTGCCTTGTTCAAGGGTACATCAACAGATTGTTCAACTTGCCAGCTCAGGTATTCGAGCCAGCAACCTTTCGGTTACTGGCCCAACGCTCTACCCACTAGGCTACCTGCCGCCCAAAAAGAGCAGAGGAAACCTCAACCAGATGTCTCTGTTACCACCCCTGAGTGTGTGTGTGTATGTGCGTGCATACGTACGTGTTTGTGTGTGTGTGTGTGTGTGTGTGTGTGTGAGAGAGATTGACATGGCAGCAAAACACACCTGGACTCGTCTCCTGTGGATCAGCACCTCGACTCGACTCGAGGCTCACTCTGATTGGTCCTGATTGACATGGTGGCTTTATGTGATTGGGTGATTGTTTGGTTAAAGCAGGGATTAGAACCCTGGTCCTGGAGTGCCCCAGCAGGTACTGCACCACCACACCTGATGTTACTAATTAACTCACCAACGGAGATAATTGATCAAATCACTGATTGGTTAAATTCCACCTACTTGGCCTCCAAGTTCTAAAGCAAAAAATGTTGACCCAAAAACCTGAAATACCTGCTGTTCTCCAGGATTAAAGTTGACTACTCCTGTGTTAGATGATCAAATAAGGCTAAGGGTTAAAGTGTTGAAATGTTAACATTTAGAAAGTGTTTCTGTAACCCTATACAGAGTAGGAAATTAACACTGGCTGTGTGAAATTCACAATACACTGGCGTGAACTAATTAGTATTTCACTCTACTCTGTAGTCAAATAAAAAATTCACTTATTCTACTGTGGGGTGAAAAATCACACAATTTCAATCTACAGTGGAGTGAAATATAATGAAATGGTGTATGGTGTAAAGCTTAATTTGCATATTTCCCAGGGTACCTTTTCTTTTTGAGTGAATTGTAGAGATACCACCTATGACTGTATTTGTTAGTGAAACAGACATGATTGTTCAATTCTTTGCTTTAAAAAGCCTGTGGCTTTCACCAAGTGAGTTCCTAGGCAAATGTTATCATTAAAATGAAACTCTATTACAATATATAGTGAACAAAAATATAAACGCAACATGCAACAATTTCAAAGAATTTACTGAGTTACAGTTCATATAAGGAAATCAGTCAATTTAAATTAATTCATTAGGCCCTAATCTATGGATTTCACATGACTGGGAATACAGATATGCATCTGTTGGTCACAGATACTGTACCTTTAAAAAAAAATGGTGGGGAATATATTATCTATTATGCGCATTTGCTTACATTATTAAAAACTATGGAGGCCTTGACAGCAGAAAGTTCTCAGAAACCTGCAACCATAATTGCCACATTGTTTTTAGACATGTCTGGTTTTATTGTCTGACACCTCACCCCCTGATACTGAGTTTGTGGGAAGACAGGATTAGGAATGTTGTTGCTAGGGCAAGTTCAGGGTCAGGGGTAAACATCACGCTATGGGAATGGAGTGCTATCATAAAAAGCAGAGATTGTTTTAGACGCTTTACAGAACTTATGAAGAGCTATACAAATCCTGTTTTTTTATTTATTTATTTTATTTCACCTTTATTTAACCAGGTAAACCAGTTGAGAACAAGTTCTCATTTACAACTGCGACCTGGCCAAGATAAAGCAAAGCAGTGCGATATAAACAACAACACAGAGTTACATATGGGGTAAAACAAAACAAAGTCAAAAATACAACAGAAATACATATAATATACAGTGTGCAAATTTAGCAAGTTATGGAGGTAAGGCAATAAATAGGCTATAGTGCAAAATAATTACAATTAGTATTAACACTGGAATGATAGATGTGCAAGAGATGATGTGCAAATAGAGATACTGGGGTACAAATGAGCAAAATAAATAACAATATAGGGATGAGGTAGTTGGGCGGGCTAGTTTCAGATGGGCTGTGTACAGGTGCAGTGATCGGTAAGGTGCTGTGACAACTGATGCTTAAAGTTAGTGAGGGAGATAAGTGTCTCCAGCTTCAGAGATTTTTGCATTTCGTTCCAGTCATTGGCAGCAGAGAACTGGAAGGAATGGCGGCCAAAGGAGGTGTTGGCTTTGGGGATGACCAGTGAGATATACCTGCTGGAGCGCAGACTACGGGTGGGTGTTGCTATGGTGACCAATGAGCTAAGATAAGGCGGGGATTTGCCTAGCAGGGATTTATAGATGGCCTGGAGCCAGTGGGTTTGGCGACGAATATGTAGAGAGGACCAGCCAACAAGAGCGTACAGGTCACAGTGGTGGGTATTATATGGGGCTTTGGAGACAAAACGGATGGCACTGTGATAGACTACATCCAATTTGCTGAGTAGAGTGTTGGAGGCTATTTTGTAAATGACATCGCCGAAGTCAAGGATCGGTAGGATAGTCAGTTTTTTACGAGGGCATGTTTGGCAGCATGAGTGAAGGAGGCTTTGTTGCGAAATAGGAAACTGATTCTAGATTTAACTTTGGATTGGAGATTCTTAATATGAGTCTGGAAGGAGAGTTTACAGTCTAACCAGACACCTAGATATTTGTAGTTGTCCACATACTCTAGGTCAGACCCGTCGAGAGTAGTGATTCTAGTCGGGTGGGCAGGTGCAAGCAGCGTTCGGTTGAAGAGCATGCATTTAGTTTTACTAGTGTTTAAGAGCAGTTGGAGGCTACTGAAGGAGTGTTGTATGGCATTGAAGCTTGTTTGGAGGTTTGTTAACACAGTGTCCAATGAAGGGCCAGATGTATACAAAATGGTGTCGTCTGCGTAGAGGTGGATCTGAGAGTCACCAGCAGCAAGAGCGACGTCATTGATATACACAGAGAAAAGAGTCGGCCCAAGAATTGAACCCTGTGGCACCCCCATAGAGACTGCCATAGGTCCAGACAACAGGCCCTCCGATTTGACACATTGAACTCTATCTGAGAAGTAGTTGGTGAACCAGGCGAGGCAGTCATTTGAGAAACCAAGGCTATTTAGTCTGCCAATAAGAATGCGGTGGTTGACAGAGTCGAAAGCCTTGGCCAGGTCAATGAAAACGGCTGCACAGTACTGTCTATTATCGATCGCGGTTATAATATCGTTTAGGACCTTGAGCGTGGCTGAAGTGCACCCATGACCAGCTCGGAAACCGGATTGCATAGCGGAGAAGGTACGGTGGGATTCGAAAATGTCGGTGATCTGTTTGTTGACTTGGCTTTCAAAAACTTTTGAAAGGCAGGGCAGGATGGATATGGGTCTGTAACAGTTTGGATCTAGAGTGTCACCCCCTTTGAAGAGGGGGATGACCGCGGCAGCTTTCAATCTCTGGGGATCTCAGACGTTACGAAAGAGAGAGGTTGAACAGGCTAGTAATAGGGGTTGCGACAATTTTGGCGGCTAGTTTTAGAAAGAAAGGGTCCAGATTGTCTAGCCCAGATGATTTGTAGGGGTCCAGATTTTGCAGCTCTTTCAGAACATTAGCTGTCTGGATTTGTGTGAAGGAGAAGCGGGGGGGGGGGCATGGGCAAGTTGCAGCGGAGGGTGCAGAGCTGGTGGCCGGGGTAGTGGTAGCCAGGTGGAAGGCATGGCCAGCCGTAGCAAAATGCTTGTTGAAATTCTCGATTATTGTAGATTTATCGGTGGTGATAGTGTTTCCTAGCCTCAGTGCAGTGGGCAGCTGGAGGAAGTGCTCTTATTTTCCATGGACTTTACAGTGTCCCAAAACTTTTTGGAGTTAGTGCTACAGGATGCAAATTTCTGTTTGAAAAAGTTAGCCTTTGCTTTCCTAACTGCTTGTGTATATTGGTTCCTAACTTCCCTGAAAAGTTGCATATCGCGGGGGCTATTTGATGCTAATGCAGTACGCCACAGGATGTTTTTGTGCTGGTCAAGGGCAGTCAAGTCTGAGGAGAACCAGGGGCTATATCTGTTCTTAGTTCTGTATTTTTTGAATGGGGCATGTTTATTTAAGATTGAGAGGAAATTACTTTTAAAGAATAACCAGGCATCCTCTACTGACGGAATGAGATCTATATCCATCCAGGATACCTGGGCCAGGTCAATTAGGAAGGCCTGCTCGCTGAAGTGTTTTTGGGAGCGTTTGACAGTGATGAGGGGTGGTCGTTTGACCGCGGACCCGTTACGGACGCAGGCAATAAGGCAGTGATCGCTGAGATCCTGGTTGAAGACAGCGGAGGTGTATTTAGAGGGTAAGTTAGTCAGGATGATATATATGAGGGTACCCATGTTTACGGATTTAAGGTTGTACCTGGTAGGTTCGTTGATAATTTGTGTGAGATTGAGGGCATCTAGTTTAGATTGTAGGATGGCCGGGGTGTTAAGCATATCCCAATTTAGGTCACCAAGCAGTACGAACTCTGAGGATAGATGGGGGCAATCAATTCACATATGGTGTCCAGGGCACAGCTGGGGGGCTGAGGGGGGTCTGTAGCAAGCGGCAACAGTGAGAGATTTATTTCTGGAAAGGTGGATTTTTAGAAGTAGAAGCTCAAACTGTTTGGGCACAGACCTGGATAGTATGATAGAGCTCTGCAGGCTCTCTCTACAGTAGATTGCAACTCCACCCCCTTTGGCAGTTCTATCTAGACGGAAAATTTTATAGTTGGGGATGGAAATTTCAGAATTTTTGGTGGCCTTCCTAAGCCAGGATTCAGACACTGCTAGAACATCAGGGTTGGCGGAGTGTGCTAACGCAGTGAATAACTCAAACTTAGGAAGGAGGCTTCTGATATTTACGTGCAGAAAACCAAGACTTTTACGGTTACAGAAGTCAACAAATGATAGCTCCTGGGGAGTAGGAGTGATACTGGGGGCTGCAGGGCCTGGGTTAGCCTCTACATCACCAGAGGAACAGAGGAGGACTAGAATAAGGATACGACTAAAGGCTTTAAGAACTGGTATTCTAGTGCGTTGGTTACATAGAATAAAGGGGGCAGTTCTCCGGGCGTTGTAGAAAAGATTCAGGGCAATATGTACAGAAAAGGATATGGAAGGATATGAGTACAGTTCAGGTAACCCTAAGCGTTGGGTAACAATGAAAGAGATAGCGTCACTGGAGGCACCGATTGGGCCGGTCTCGGCGTGTATGGGGGGTGGAACAAAGGAACTATTTGAGGCAGTTTGAGAGGGACTAGGGGTTCTACAGTGAAATTGTATAATAAGAACTAACCCAAACAGCAATAGGCAAGGCATAATTGACATGGGAGAGAGGCATAAAGCAGTCACAGGTGTTATTAGAGAGAGCTAAGACAACTGGAAATAGCGATAACGTTTGGGCTAAGGCTAAACAGGACAGGGTACCGTGTAAAGGAACAGTCCAGCAGGCATCAGCTGTGCAGCTGAGTGATCATAAGGTCCAGTGAACAGCAATATGTGAGTCCGAGAGCAGTTCAAATTGGTGCTTCAGCACAGCTAGCAGGGAGCACAGTTGTAGTTTGCGTGTGCTAGCGGGCCGGGGCTGGCAGATGGATCTTCGTGGTCGTCGCAACGGGAAGCCTGTTGAAACCACATCAGACTATTTCGTCGGCAAACCAGTCGTGTTGGATCGGCGGGGCTCAGTGTCAACACTAGGAGGTCCCGTCCGGTTGACAGAGAGGTAGATAGCCGGGAGATGGGCCTGAGGCTAGCTCAAGGCTAACTGGTGCTTGCTACAGGGCAATGGTAATCAGCCAACAACAGGTTGCAGCTAGCTAGCTGGTTGCGATGATCCGGCGCTAGGGTCCAGTGATTCCGGCAGAAAGTCCAATAAGCTCTGGGTCGATAGCACGCTGGGTCGATAAAGCACGCTGTGCAGACTGGCCGACGAATTGTCCAGGCTAGAGCTAGAGCTGGCTGGTGGATAGTGTAGGCCACGGACAGTGGTGAAGACGCTAACGGTGACTAATATCAAGTAGCCATTCAGTTGCAGCTCCTAGTTTCAGCTAGTTTCAGCTTACGGTTCTTGATGAAAGTTATAAAGAAATAATAGAATCCTTTCCACATTGGGTGAGGCGGGTTGCAGGAAAGCATATTTAGTTAAAGAATGAAAAGTAAAAATTGAGAAATATATACAAAATAGACAAGAAAACGTGATATTTACTGTCACGGTTTCGGCCGAGGCTGCTCCTCCTCCTGGTTCGGGCAGGCTTCGGCGTTCGCCGTCCCCGGAATACTAGCTGCCACCGTTGTATGTTTCGTGTGTTGATTGCTTTGGTCTGTCTGGTACACCTGTGTCTGTTTGTGTCCTAATTACGTGTCCTATAAGTTCCCTGTTTTGTGTTAGTTATATTGTGTGTTGTTGTCCGCGTGTCTTTTGAGCTGCGTGTTTTGCGCTCTTCATGGTTTTGTTTTACGCATGTTGCGTACTGTTTCTCGCCTCTGTATTTTTCGAGGTCGTGTATGGATTATTGTGCACTTTACTAATAGTAAAGTTTGTTGGACTAAACCTCTGTGTCCTGCGCCTGACTCCTCATCACATCCACATCGGTACCATACTGACAGAACAACACACCACTTATGGAGTCAGCAGGATCAGCGACGACAGCCTGGTCACTAGAAGAACGGCTCAGTCAGCAGGACTCCATGATCCGGCAACTGGAGGCCGTTCTAGGCGAGGTGTCCAACACTCTGCACCGGTTGGCTAGTGGAGAGGTGCCCACGTCCACATACACCATCCCATCGCCACCGGTTAATCCTCCTCTCTCAGCGCCGGAACCCAGTGGTATTCGGCTCTCGCTCCCGAGGGCATATGACGGTTCTGCAGCCGGGTGTCAGGGGTTCCTCCTGCAGATAGAACTATACCTGGCTACTATACACCCAGCGCCCTCGGGATACGAGAGCGTCTCCGCCCTCATCTCCTGTCTATCCGGAAAGGCGTTGGAATGGGCCAACGCCGAATGGAGGAGAATAGACGCAGCTACCATCACCTACGCTGAGTTCTCCCGCCGCTTCCGGGCAGTCTTCGATCACCCACCTGAAGGGAAGGCGGCGGGGGAGCGTCTGTTCTACCTCCGACAGGAGAAGAGGAGCGCACAGGAGTTCGCACTGGAGTTCCGGACGTTAGCTGCGGATGCGGGATGGAATGAGAGGGCCCTCATCGACCAGTACCGGTGTAGCCTGCGAGAGGACGTTCGTCGTGAGCTGGCCTGCAGGGACACCAACCTATGCTTCGACCAGCTGGTGGACATCTCCATCCGGCTTGACACCCTGCTGGCCACCCGCGGACGTCCCGAGTGGGGGTCGTCCATTCCATCCTCCAGCACCTCCGAGCCAATTCCTATGGAGCTCGGGGTGCTGGCGCTAGAGAGAGGAGGAGGGAGAACCCGAGGAGGGCCACCCCTGCACCAACTGTGGCCGTGGAGGACACACCGCGGCCAGGTGCTGGGGAGGGTCTTCTGAGAGAGGGGACAACAGGTCACGCACTGGGGAGTCATTTCAGGTGAGTAGGCGCCCCACTTACCCAGAGCTCTCTGTTGGTCTCATGAGTATTCCTGTGCGTTTTCCACAGGTGGCACCTCATTCCCAGCATAAGGCGCTAGTAGATTCAGGCGCAGCTGGGAACTTTATTGATCGGGCATTTTGTGCTAGGTTAGGAATTCCCCTTCGGCCGGTAGAAGTTCCATTCCCTGTCCATGCGTTAGACAGCCGGCCGTTGGGGTCGGGTCTGATCAGGGATGTCACAGCACCGCTGACGATGACTACGCAGGGGGGTCATGAGGAAATCATTCAGTTCTATCTGATTGACTCTCCTGCGTACCCAGTGGTGTTGGGGCTTCCCTGGTTAAGCACCCACGATCCTACCATAGCGTGGCAACAGAGGGCTCTTATGGAGTGGTCTGCCCAGTGTGTAGGGAGATGTCTAGGTGTTTCCATAGGGGCGACCTCGGTAGAGAGTCCGAACCAAGTGCCCGCACTGCGCATTCCCCCCGAGTATGAGGATTTAGCACTAGTGTTTAGCAAATCGAGGGCAGCACGGCTACCTCCTCATAGACAGGGGGACTGTGCGATAAATCTCCAGACCGGAGCAGCTCTTCCCAGGAGTCGTGTGTATCCCCGGTCTCAAGAGGAAACTGCGGCTATGGAGACTTACATAGCCGAGTCCTTGGCACAGGGATACATACGGCCCTCTACTTCTCCGGTCTCCTCGAGTTTCTTCTTTGTGAAGAAGAAGGACGGGGGATTGCGCCCGTGTATTGATTACCGTAGTCTCAATCAGATCACAGTAAAATACAGTTACCCACTTCCACTGATTGAGACGATGACGGAGTCATTACGCGGAGCGCGGTTCTTCACAAAGTTGGATCTCAGGAGCGCGTACAATTTGGTGCGCATTAGGGAGGGGGATGAATGGAAAACAGCATTTAGCACCACCTCGGGTCATTACGAGTATCTCGTCATGCCGTACGGGTTAATGAATGCTCCTTCAGTCTTCCAATCCTTTGTTGATGAGATTTTCCGGGACATGCATGGGCAGGGTGTAGTGGTGTACATTGACGACATTCTAGTGTATTCTTCTACACGAGCCGAGCATGTAGCCCAGGTGCGCCGAGTATTGAGACGACTGTTGGAGCATGACTTGTATGTCAAGGCAGAGAAATTCCTGTTCTTCCAGGAGTCCGTCTCCTTTTTGGGTTATCGGTTGTCCGCGTCTGGCGTGGAGATAGAGGTAGATCGGGTATCGGCTGTGCGTAATTGGCAAACTCCAACCACCGTAAAAGAGGTGCAGCGGTTCTTGGGTTTTGCTAATTACTACCGGAGGTTTATCCGGGGCTTTGGACAGGTTGCAGCTCCCATTACGTCCCTGCTAAAGGGGGGTCCGGTGCGCTTGCAGTGGTCAGCTGAGGCGGACAGGGCATTTGTCAAGCTGAAGAACCTGTTCGCCTCGCCCCGGTGCTGGCGCATCCGGATCCCTCTTTGCCTTTCCAAGTAGAGGTGGACGCGTCCGAGACCGGTATTGGGGCAGTCCTGTCACAACGGTCCGGCACGCCACCTAAGCTCCGCCCCTGTGCGTTCTACTCCAAGAAGCTCAGCTCGGCGGAGCGCAATTATGACGTTAGGGACAGGGAGCTGTTAGCTGTAGTCCAGGCCCTAAAGGTGTGGAGGCATTGGCTTGAGGGGGCTCAACACCCTTTTCTCATTCTGACTGATCACCGTAACCTGGAGTACATCCGGGCAGCTAGGAGATTGAACACTCGTCAGGCTAGGTGGAACATGTTCCTGACCCGGTTTGTTTTTAAGATCACATACATCCCTGGGTCCCAGAACGGTAAGGCAGACGCCCTGTCCCGGCAGTATGACACGGAGGAGAGGTCCATTGAGCCTACTTCCATACTGCCGGAGTCTTGTCTGGTGGCTCCGGTAGTATGGGAGGTCGATGCGAAATCGAGCGGGCGCTGCGTACCGACCCTACTCCCCCGAGTGTCCTGTGGGGCGGAGGTACGTTCCGCTCGAGGTTCGTGATCGGCTTATTTCTTGGGCTCATACATCACCCTCCTCTGGACATCCTGGTATTGGTCGGACGGTGCACTGCCTTAGCGTGAAATACTGGTGGCCAACGTTAGCCAGGGATGTGAGGGTTTATGTCTCCTCCTGCTCGGTGTGTGCCCAGTGTAAGGCACCTAGACATTTGCCCAGGGGTAAGTTACATCCTCTGCCCGTTCCACAACGACCATGGTCCCACCTCTCGGTAGATTTTGTGACCGATCTACCCCCTTCCCAGGGTAATACCACCATTTTGGTCGTTGTGGATCGGTTTTCTAAGGCCTGTCGTCTCCTCCCACTGCCGGGTCTCCCTACTGCCCTACAGACCGCCGAGGCCCTCTTTACCCACGTGTTCCGGCACTATGGGGTCCCCGAGGATATTGTGTCCGACCGAGGTCCCCAGTTCACCTCCAGAGTCTGGGGGGCTTTCATGGAACGCCTGGGGGTCTCGGTTAGCCTTACCTCGGGGTACCACCCAGAGAGCAATGGGCAGGTTGAACGTGTGAACCAGGATGTGGGTAGGTTTTTGAGGTCCTATTGCCGGGACCGGCCGGAGGAGTGGTCGAGGTATATCCCCTGGGCAGAGATGGCCCAGAACTCTCTCCGCCACTCCTCCACCGGATTAACACCTTTCCAGTGTATTTTAGGGTATCAGCCGGTCCTGGCACCGTGGCACGAGAGCCAGACCGAGGCCCCTGCGGTGGACGAGTGGATTCGGCGCTCGGAAGAGACGTGGGACGCTGCCCATGTCCATCTGCAGCGTGCCATCCGTCAACAAAAGGCGAGCGCCGATCGCCACCGCAGTGAGGGGCCGGTGTACGCACCGGGAGATCGGAGTCTGGCTCTCGACTCGAAACCTGCCCCTCCGCCTGCCCTGCCGGAAGCTGGGTCGGCGGTTTGTGGGGCCCTTCAAAGTCCTGAGAAGATTGAACGAGGTGTGTTACAGATTACAACTGCCTATTGAGTACAAAAATATTAACCCCTCGTTCCATGTGTCTCTTCTCAGGCCGGTGGTAGCTGGTCCACTCCAAGAGGAGGAGATAGGAGAGACCCCTCCACCCCCTTTGGACATCGAGGGGGCACCGGCGTACAGGGTCCGGACTATATTGGACTCGAGGCGCCGGAGGTGTGGTCTCCAGTATCTCGTGGAGTGGGAGGGGTACGGTCCGGAGGAACGGTGCTGGGTGCCTAGGAGGGACATCCTCGACCCATCCCTCCTAAAAGAGTTCCACCGTGGGCATCCCACGCGCCCGGGTCCGCGTCCTCCTGGCCGTCCCCGAGACCAGGGTCGGCGCACGACTGGAGCCGCGCGTCAAGGGGGGGGGTACTGTCACGGTTTCGGCCGAGGCTGCTCCTCCTCCTGGTTCGGGCAGGCTTCGGCGTTCGCCGTCCCCGGAATACTAGCTGCCACCGTTGTATGTTTCGTGTGTTGATTGCTTTGGTCTGTCTGGTACACCTGTGTCTGTTTGTGTCCTAATTACGTGTCCTATAAGTTCCCTGTTTTGTGTTAGTTATATTGTGTGTTGTTGTCCGCGTGTCTTTTGAGCTGCGTGTTTTGCGCTCTTCATGGTTTTGTTTTACGCATGTTGCGTACTGTTTCTCGCCTCTGTATTTTTCGAGGTCGTGTATGGATTATTGTGCACTTTACTAATAGTAAAGTTTGTTGGACTAAACCTCTGTGTCCTGCGCCTGACTCCTCATCACATCCACATCGGTACCATACTGACATTTACACAAGGAGAATGAATAAAAGCGACCGCACTGCTACGCCATCTTGGATTGTTGACTGTATTAACTTCTGCTTGCAATTGCAAAACTAAAATATATTTTACATACACTCAGAAGCCGTTGTCTGTGTCATTTTCTAAAGTTTTAAAGTTTGTTTAAGAATAAGATAATATCAGCACTGTGCAAGAACCCATAACATCACACCAGATACATAATCAGTATCTGGTGTGACCACCATTTGCCTCATGCAGCGCGACACATCTCCTTCGCATAGAGTTGATCATGCTGTTGATTGTGGCCTGTGGAATGTTGTCCCACTCCTCTTCAATGGCTGTGCGAAGTTGCTGGATATTGGCAGGAACTGGAACACGCTGTCGTACACGTCGATCCAGAGCATCCCAAACATGCTCAATGGGTGGTGACATGTCTGGTGAGTATGCAGGCCACGGAAGAACTTGGACATTTTCAGCTTCCAGGAATTATGTACAGATCCTTGCAACATGGGGCCATGCATTATCATGCTGAAACATGACGTGATGGCGGCCGATGAATGGCACGACAATGGACCTCAGGATCTCATCACAGTATATTTGTGCATTCAAATTGCCATCAATAAACTGCAATTGTGTTCATTGTCCATAGCTTATGCCTGTCCATACCGTAACCCCACCGCCACCATGGGGCACTCTGTTCACAATGTTAACATCAACAAACCACTCCCCCACATGACACCATACACACTTTCTGCCATCTGCCAGAAGAGTTGAAACCGGAATTCATTCGTGAAGAGCACACTTCTTCAGTGTGCCAGTGGCCATCGAAGGTGAGCATTTGCCAACGGGAGTCGGTTACGACGCCGAACTGCAGTCAGGTCAAGACCCTGGTGAGGACGAACACGCAGATGAGCTCTCCTGAGACGGTTTCTGACAGTTTGTGCAGAAATTCTGCGGTTGTGCAAACCCAGTTTCATCAGCTGTCCGGATTGTAAGGCCGGTTGGACGTACTGCCAAATTCTCTAAAACAACGTTGGAGGTGGCTTATGGTAGATAAATGAAAATTAAATTATTTGGCAACAGCTCTGGTGGACATTCCTGCAGTCAGCATGCCAATTGCACGCTCCCTCAAAACTTGAGACATCTGTGGCATTGTGTTGTGTGACAAAACTGCACATTTTAGAGTGGCCTTTTATTGTCCCTAGCACAAGGTGAACCTGTGTAATGATCATGCTGTTTAATCGGGCTCCCGAGTGGCGCAGTGGTCTAAGGCACTGCATCTCAGTGCATGAGGCGTCACTACAGACCCCCTGGTTTGACTCCAGGCTGTATCACAACCGGCCGTGATTGGGAGTCCCATAGGGCGGCGCATAATTGGCCCAGCGTCGTCCGGGTTTGGCTGGTGTAGGCCGTCATTGTAAATAAGAATTTGTTCTTAACTGACTTGCCTAGTTAAATAAAAGGTTAAATTAAAAAATATATATATTTTTTAAATCAGCTTCTTGATATGCCACACCTGTCAGGTGGATGGATTATCTTGGCAAAGGAGAAATACTCACTAACAGGGATGTAAATACATTTGTGCCCAAATAATACGTTTTTTGTGCATATGGAACATTTCTGGGATCTTTTATTTCAGCTCATGAAACATGGGACCAACACTTTACATGTTGCATTTATATTTTTGTTTAGTATACATCCGGTGAACTATCTGTGGTACCACCGTGTGGCTGTCGCCTACATTGAACGTCTGACTGACATGACGTGATACAAACACCTTACTAACATCTGCAGGACGCCTGCGTGTTAATAAAATGATGATGTCTCCTACCATTGAACGTGTAACTAACATGTCGTCATACCAACGCCTTACTAACAAACGTCTGCGTTACGCCTGCGTGTTAATAAAAGTCATAAGGTATGTGATGGAACATTTTATGTTTTTGTGCTTTTCTAATAACCAATTTCTGTGTTCTATGTTTGTGCTTTTCTAATAACCAATTTCTGTGTTCAGGCAAGTGACTGAACACAGGGAGGAATCCTCACTGCAGTATCTGCAATTTGGCAATACGCCCAGATCCTTGTTTAGAGAACGAAATATATTTCAGTTTCAAGGTCTCAGCTTGGAGAGAAGAAGCCTCGTGAGGTATTGGTCAGTCACATGAATGAACCAAACGTTAATGATGAATTAATTATGAATGATGAATAAGCTAAATCATGCAAATATAACTTGTCTGTATAAGCAGTATATAAGAGAACTAACGGGACTGCCCCGGGGGAGCTCACTTCAGACCGGTACTTTATGCATCTAAGTTTGACTGTGATCTCTCCAGCTTGCTGATAATAAACAATGATTAATTTAAGATTGACTTTGAGTGTCCCTGTGTAGAATATCCATGACAGGTGCATAGTTTATATTAATTAAATCTCAACCATAAATGTTAGAAACGTACAGTTTTCTGGTGCAAGCCGACATTCCAATGTAGCCACATTGAGCTGTAGTGTAGACTACGGCTTGTGTATTTCCGGATAACACAGCCTAGAAAAGATTACGTCCAATCTATAGGTAATCTGGCTTTCCCTCAAACTTCATGGGATGGTACGTTATCTTACTTCGCTGTATACAGATCTAAACATTGACTGTGCTGTTACCAGTTCCCAGTATGTCAGACAACCAATAGGAGTTGTGTCCGTGACTTTCAGTTGAATAGACGATTTCATAGGGTTTCCCGGAGGGTCCATGCTATTCAGAATCCTTGGGATGTCCCCACGTCAATCAAGTTGAAATGTAAAATGGTTAAGGTAAGGGTTAAGTTTAGTGTTAGGTAAGGGGTGGTGGTAAAGGGCTTAGCATGTCCCCCGAGAAGGCTAAAATTAGATTTTGACTTTGAAAAGTTTAATATTTTCAGAAGGAGCCAGATAATTGATTACGGGAAGCGGATTGGAGGGAAAGAGAGAGGAGGTTCAAAAGATTGAGGGAGGCAGAGGATGGGTTTGAATCTGTTGAAGCTATTAATAACAAAGGAGATGGTATGTCGAGGAAGATTGGTGTCAAGCTCAAACAGAGTGAGCCGGAGGCCAGTTAGAGGTCTGGAAGTGAAATGGAAGGGGTAGAAGGTGTTGTGTGGAGCTTGGAGTCCGAGCCTTGCATTAATGGACATGGTTATGGTAAAGATGCGTTTGGTTCAGTGGGAGGAAGATTTTTCAAGAGGATGGAACCAGGCCTTTTGGCTGATCCATGAGTGGTTTCAGGTTGGGTGGAAAAGATGGTGGGTGCTGTTGAGTCGGTGAAGGTAACTTGAAGTGGACTTGTGATGTATGTTTGTGTTTCTTCAGATCAGAGGGAGCAGGCGCTCCGTGCGACGCAACTTGGGGAAAGACCTGTATCTTGCTTTGCGCTTAGGTATAGGGCACCACTGAAGGTAGTGATTCTTGGGGTAGCAAGCAATTTAAGGTGGAGCAATTTAAGTTGAAGATTCCTGGTGTTTGTGACGCCTGCCGTTTGGTGTGACGCAGACCCGGTGGGGAGCATGGTGAAACAGATGTGACACAGTCTGTTCTTTTGAGCTTTGATTCAGTCTTTACCTGACAAAGTAATGTTAGATATATATATATATATATATATATATATATATATATATATATATATATATACATACAGTGGGGAGAACAAGTATTTGATACACTGTCGATTTTGCAGGTTTTCCTACTTACAAAGCATGTAGAGGTCTGTAATTTTTATCATAGGTACACTTCAACTGTGAGAGACGGAATCTAAAACAAAAATCCAGAAAATCACATTGTATGATTTTTAAGTAATTAATTTGCATTTTATTGCATGACATAAGTATTTGATCCATCAGAAAAGCAGAACTTAATATTTGGTACAGAAACCTTTGTTTGCAATTACATAGATCATACGTTTCCTGTAGGTCTTGACCAGGTTTGCACACACTGCAGCAGGGATTTTGGCCCACTCCTCCATACAGACCTTCTCCAGATCCTTCAGGTTTTGGGGCTGTCACTGGGCAATACGGACTTTCAGCTCCCTCCAAAGATTTTCTATTGGGTTCAGGTCTGGAGACTGGCTAGGCCACTCCAGGACCTTGAGATGCTTCTTACGGAGCCACTCCTTAGTTGCCCTGGCTGTGTGTTTCGGGGTCGTTGTCATGCTGGAAGACCCAGCCACGACCCATCTTCAATGCTCTTACTGAGGGAAGGAGGTTGTTGGCCAAGATCTCGCGATACATGGCCCCATCCATCCTCCCCTCAATACGGTGCAGTCGTCCTGTCCCCTTTGCAGAAAAGCATCCCCAAAGAATGATGTTTCCACCTCCATGCTTCACGGTTGGGATGGTATTATTGGGGTTGTACTCATCCTTCTTCTTCCTCCAAACACGGCGAGTGGAGTTTAGACCAAAAAGCTCTATTTTTGTCTCATCAGACCACATGACCTTCTCCCATTCCTCCTCTGGATCATCCAGATGGTCATTGGCAAACTTCAGACGGGCCTGGACATGCGCTGGCTTGAGCAGGGGGACCTTGCGTGCGCAGCAGGATTTTAATCCATGACGGCGTAGTGTGTTACTAATGGTTTTCTTTGAGACTGTGTTCCCAGCTCTCTTCAGGTCATTGACCAGGTCCTGCCGTGTAGTTCTGGGCTGATCCCTCACCTTCCTCATGATCATTGATGCCCCACGAGGTGAGATCTTGCATGGAGCCCCAGACCGAGGGTGATTGACCGTCATCTTGAACTTCTTCCATTTTCTAATAATTGCGCCAACAGTTGTTGCCTTCTCACCAAGCTGCTTGCCTATTGTCCTGTAGCCCATCCCAGCCTTGTGCAGGTCTACAATTTTATCCCTGATGTCCTTACACAGCTCTCTGGTCTTGGCCATTGTGGAGAGGTTGGAGTCTGTTTGATTGAGTGTGTGGACAGGTGTCTTTTATACAGGTAACGAGTTCAAACAGGTGCAGTTAATACAGGTAATGAGTGGAGAACAGGAGGGCTTCTTAAAGAAAAACTAACAGGTCGGTGAGAGCCGGAATTCCTACTGGTTGGTAGGTGATCAAATACTTATGTCATGCAATAAAATGCATATGAATTACTTAAAAATCATACAATGTGATTTTCTGGATTTTTGTTTTAGATTCCGTCTCTCACAGTTGAAGCGTACCTATGAAAAAAATTACAGACGACCTCTACATGCTTTGTAAGTAGGAAAACCTGCAAAATCAGCAGTGTATCAAATACTTGTTCTCCCCACTGTATATATATATGAGTTATGCTGTTAGAGCTTGTGCCGAATACACTGAGGTGTTATAGGTGTCACGTTTATGGGCATGTTGCAGCAGTGTGTGGGAGGGAGAATCCAAGATGTGGGAAGTGTGCAGGCGGACTTGGGACAGATGGCTGTGTAGTTTAGGTGGAGAAATGTGTGTGTGCCAACTGTAGGGGTGCCCATGTTGCTGGGGATCGGAAGTGTCCGGTGTGAGGGAGGAAGGTTGAGGTGGCCAGGGTCAGAGTAGTGCAGAAGATGTCATATGCTGAGGCAGTGAAGAAAGTAGGAGGTTGGATCAAGGTTGAGGGATTCTGAAAGGATCTCTGTAAATAGTAGATCTGTGCCAGAACAAGAGGGATAGGCCAATGAGGGCTATATGTTTGAGTAAGGTTGGCTTCTTAGCGTTCATAGCGATGGTTATCAACTGTACTGCAGAGATGGAATGTAAGTCACAGAAAATAGATGTTCTAGTGGAAGCTGCAAAGAAGTACTTGGGGGTACGAGATTTGACTTCAGAAGAGTTACAGGCTGTGTTGAGTGGTAGTGTCCCATCCTCTCAGGTCATTGGCTTGGGTAGGATCAGATAGGGTTAAAGTAGTGGAATAAGGTGGTGGGTTTTAATGAATGTAGGGTTAGTTGGTTTATTTCATTTTTCCCATTTCCCCTTCTGTATCACAAAGTGTAATGGATTTATACTATAGTTCAGCTGGGGGCGGTAATGCAAAATAATTGGATGCCAACCACCGTTAAACCTCACAGACGAAGAAGTAGTAACGGTTTAGGGCAGGGTTCTTCAATTCCGGTCCTGGAGGGCCGAAACTCTTATTTTTTTCCATTTCTACCTGGTAGTTAATTGCACTCACCTGGTGTCCCAGGTCTGAATTAGCCCCTGATTAGAAGGAGAGGATGAAAAACAGAGGTGTTTCGGCCCTCCAGGACCGGAATTGAAGAACCCTGATTTAGGGTTTAGGATGTCCCAAGGAATCCGGATAGCAGTGACCGTTCATAGTGAGAGATGGGCATGGTATTTGAGAGCTTGGTGGCGAAACAGACATTCATTTCTTTGTTTTTTTAAAACAGGAAAAACTATGGCAACACAACAAGCGGCAGACAGGATTTGAGAGGGTCTGCCCCAGATAGTTTGCTTAGAGACGATGAAAATAATTACCAAGATATACTTCATCCGATTGAGGAGTAAGTATATTTAAGTTGTGATATTGTTAGGAAATATTTAGGCCTACTATGTTAAGGCAAATTGTTTATTTTCAAATAAATTTGATAACGTATTAACAAAGGCACATTGGCAATATGTGTCGATAGGGGAGTAGGCTAGTGTACAATAATAACATAATTTGATGTGTTAGTATTATTTATTTAATGGATGAATTAAATTGTAAATAAAAATATACACGCATGATGCTATAGGGCGGCAAGTAGCTTAGTGGTTAAGAGCGTTGTGCCAGTAACCGAAAGGTCGCTGGTTCTAATCCCCGAGCCGACTAGGTGAAAAATCTGTCGATGTGCCCTTGAGCAAGGCACTTAACCCTAATTGCTCTGGATAAGAGCGTCTGCTAAATGACTAAAATGTAAATATTCAGACACCTTGACTTTTTCCACATTTTGTTACATTACAGCCTTATTCTAAAATGGATTAAATAGTTCCCCCCCCTCATCTACACACACACACAAAATACCCCATAATGACAAAGCAAAAACTGTTTTTTTTGCTTTGTCTTGCAAATGTATTACAAATAAAACACTGAAATATCACCTTTACATAAGTATTCAGACCCTTTACTCAGTACTTTGTTGAAGCACCTTTGGCAGCGATTACAGCCTCAAGTCTTATTGGGTATGAAGCTACAAGCTTGGCACAGCAGTATATGGGGAGTTTCTCCCATTCTTCTCTGCAGATCCTCTCAAGCTCTGTCAGGTTGGATGGGGAGAGTCACTGCACAGCTATTTTCAGGTCTCTCCAGAGATGTTCGATTGGGTTCAAGTCCAGGCTCTGGCTGGGCCACTCAAGGACATTCAGAGACAGTCGGAGGTCCTGAGCGCTCTGGAACAGGTTTTCATCAAGGATCTCTCTGTACTTTGCTCCGTTCATCTTTGCCTCGATCCTGACTAGGGGAAAAACTAGGGGAAAAACATCCCCATAGCATGATGCTGCCACCACCATGCTTCACCGTAGGGATGGTGCCAGGTTTCCTCCAGACGAGACGCTTGACATTCAGGCCAAAGAGTTCAATCTTGGTTTCATCAGACCAGAGAATCTTGTTTCTCATGGTCTGAGAGTCTTTAGGTTCCTTTTGGAAAACTCCAAGCGTGCTGTCATGTGCCTTTAACTGAGGACTGGCTTCCGTCTGGCCACTCTACCATAAAGGCCTGATTGGTGGAGTGCTGCAGAGATGGTTGTCCTTCTGGAATGTAATACCCATCTCCACAGAGGAACTCTGGAGCTCTGTCAGAGTGACCATCGGGTTCTTGGTCACCTTCCTGACCAAGGGCCTTCTCCCCTAATTGCTCAGTTTGGCCAGGCGGCCAGCTCTAGGAAGTCTTAGTGGTACCAAACTTCTTCCATTTAAGAATGGAGGCCACTGTGTTCTTGGGGACCTTCAATGCTGCAGACATTTTTTGGTACCCTTCCCCAAATCTGTGCCTCGACACAATCATGTCTCGGAGTTCTACAGACAATTCCTTCGACCTCATGGCTTGGTTTTTGCTATGACATGCACTGGCAACTGTGGGACCTTATATAGACAGGTGTGCCTTTCCAAATAATGTCCAATCAATTGAATTTACTTCAGGTTTACTCCAATCAAGTTGTAGAAACATCTCAAAGATGATCAATGGAAACAGGATGCAGCTGAGCTCAATTTCGAGTTTCATCCTGCATTTTTGATTTTGTCCATCCACACCATTTGTTGAAAAATCAAAACGAATTCTGAACCAACTATATTAACTTGGTGACAGGTCGAAACACATGAAACATTTAGCTAGATAGTTTGCTGTTGCTAGCTAATTTGTCTTGGGATATAAACATTGGGTTGTTATTTTACCTGAAATGCACAAGGTCTTTTTTTCTGGATCTTTGTAGAATTTTGACCCATTTTGAGTCACACAAAATCGCTTGTTCTCTACTCCAACAATTAATCCACAGATAAAAAACTAGTTAGTTCTAGTAATCTCTCCTTTGTCAGTCTCTTCTTCTTCTTCTTCTGTGGACTTTATATGGCGGTTGGCAACCACCTTCAAGGTGCATTACCACCACCAACTGGACTGGAGTGTGGACCTCAGTTAATCTTTTAATGACACACGTGGGTATATGTTCCTAAAAACAAATGAGGACATGGGAGAGGCGGGACTTGCAGCGCTCAAGCGTCAAAAATAGAACCAAGTTCTATTTTAGCACCTGGCTACGCAGATGCTCGTTGATGCGCGCGAGCAGTTTAGATGAAATGATTTAATAACATGTATGTGTACATTTATTTTGCAACGTGAGTGGTGTGGTCAGCATGTTAGTCAAGAAGATGTGATGAGTCAGAGCAATGAATCAGCTTCACTGCAGCTGTTCAACCCACCACCCCCACCGCTCCCCTCCACAAGCAACCACATCCTATTCTCCTGTTCAACTGATTTGCTACCACACAGAAAAGGGCTGTACATACCACTGTGCCCATCTCAGTGCAACATGATCCATCCAAGGCCTCAGCTGGACACCTAAAATGTGAGAAATGTAAACAAGATGTGTGTGTGTGTGTGTGTGTGTGTGTGTGGATGGATGGAGTTCCAAGAGAAGACATGAGTGTGATGTGCCCTTCTGTGTCATTGTTGAAATGAAGATGGCAAAGGAGATAGTGATGTGAGCGAGAGCTTATGAAAATAAAGACCTCTTGGGATCTAAAATTAGTCCGGGGTGCCCTCTTGTGTCTCCTTTTTGTCATTGCTGATTAAAATTGACGTCAATAATGAGAGGAATGTAGCTTAAAAATAAATATGTAAATTTTCGTTGATTTTGTTTGTACTGTTGAAAAACTGATTTGGGCAGTAGTACCCAAAATATGTATTTGGTTGTTTCATGGATTTTTTTGGCCCCAAACACAAGTACAGCTATTTTCAAGATCTGGGGAACCACAATCTGGTGTTTAACATCTTATTTGTTATGGTTTGCAGTGCTTTTCACAATAAAAAACGTATCATTTCTACCCCAAAAATGCCTTACACTTTAAAATCGCCTAGAGCTATATTATTAATTTTGAAGCTTCTCATCTGCAGAAGGGTGAATTCATAAGATTTTGATTCGATTTTCTTTATTGTAGGTTCAAAAGAACCACGCTTTCCTCTTACATGGTAGACCTACTGCTTGTAACTGTATATATATATATATATTCTTCATTTTTGTTTTATTTTGACACTACCATTTGATTTAAACACCATATCAATTATGCATTCAAATAGTACACTGTCACCAAAAGAGAACCCTTTTTGGTTACAGGTATAACTATTTTTGGTTCCAGTAAGAACCCTTTTAGGTTCCATGTAGAACCCTCTGTGGAATGGAACTGAAAAGGGTTCTACCTGGAACCAAAAAGGGTTCTTCAAAGGGTTCTCCTATGGGGACAGCGGAATAACCTTTTTTTATATAAGAGTGTAGGCTTATATTGCAGTTGTGGTTCCGTGGTTTTCTGTAAAAAAAAAAAATGGTTCATTGGGTGGTGAGTTAAGATAATAAAAATACGGTGAAACATCCCCACTTTTAGCACACATTTGCAAGGAGGCAAAGTAGCGTACTTCTATGCATGCTGAGGCATGCGTGATCACTCCACATTGACAGGGCCGACAAAAAAAAGACATGCTCACATGCAAACAAAAGACAATAAAGAAATTGACAAAAATCGTAAATGTTATTAAAGAAAACCAAACGTGTTGGTCAAGTGTAGCAGTTTGAATAGTATTAACAGAAATTACCATAAATAAACATTGTAGATGATAAGTATGGGAATTAACGGTGAACGTTTACTGGTGGTGATACATATAATGGGGAATTGATCAACATTAACAAACAAAGGGTAGCCTAAGCAATCCACACAATGAAACAATAAATGCACACGATTTGTCGGGAGACAGAAACATGCCTTTAGTGCATCTTCGCACACCCATTCCTTCCTTGTCTAGACATTTTTTTATTATACTCAATACACATGGCCTAATCTTTACAAGGAATAGGCCTAGGTGTAACCTTAAAACCGTGGTCAGGTATAAAGCAGTAGTCATTTATGGAAAACAAATGAAAAATCAAAAGGGCCCATGCAGAGCATCAAAACCATTTTTTTTTTTATCGATACCTGTGTATTCATAAAAAGCAGAAGATAGTAAATATCATTAATCACAATGGTTAGACTATGCAAATGAATAGGAAAACGTTCAAACCTTACCAATAGGACTACATTTAGCCTAAATGGGAACACATACAGTGGGGAAAAAAAGTATTTAGTCAGCCACCAATTGTGCAAGTTCTCCCACTTAAAAAGATGAGAGAGGCCTGTAATTTTCATCATAGGTACACGTCAACTATGACAGACAAAATGAGAAAAAAAATCCAGAAAATCACATTGAAGGATTTTTAATGAATGTATTTGCAAATTATGGTGGAAAATAAGTATTTGGTCAATAACAAAAGTTTCTCAATACTTTGTTATATACCCTTTGTTGGCAATGACACAGGTCAAACGTTTTCTGTAAGTATTCACAAGGTTTTCACACACTGTTGCTGGTATTTTGGCCCATTCCTCCATGCAGATCTCCTCTAGAGCAGTGATGTTTTGGGGCTGTCGCTGGGCAACACGGACTTTCAACTCCCTCCAAAGATTTTGTATGGGGTTGAGATCTGGAGACTGGCTAGGCCACTCCAGGACCTTGAAATGCTTCTTACGAAGCCACTCCTTCGTTGCCCGGGCGGTGTGTTTGGGATCATTGTCATGCTGAAAGACCAGCCACGTTTCATCTTCAATGCCCTTGCTGATGGAAGGAGGTTTTCACTCAAAATCTCACGATACATGGCCCCATTCATTCTTTCCTTTACACGGATCAGTCGTCCTTTTTACCAAAAAGTTCTATTTTGGTTTCATCTGACCATATGACATTCTCCCAAACCTCTTCTGGATCATCCAAATGCACTCTAGCAAACTTCAGACGGGCCTGGATATGTACTGGCTTAAGCAGGGGGACACGTCTGGCACTGCAGGATTTGAGTCCCTGGCGGCGTAGTGTGTTACTGATGGTAGGCTTTGTTACTTTGGTCCCAGCTCTCTGCAGGTCATTCACTAGGTCCCCCCGTGTGGTTCTGGGATTTTTGCTCACCGTTCTTGTGATCATTTTGACCCCACGGGGTGAGATCTTGCGTGGAGCCCCAGATCGAGGGAGATTATCAGTGGTCTTGTATGTCTTCCATTTCCTAATAATTGCTCCCACCGTTGATTTCTTCAAACCAAGCTGCTTACCTATTGCAGATTCAGTCTTCCCAGCCTGGTGCAGGTCTACAATTTTGTTTCTGGTGTCCTTTGACAGCTCTTTGGTCTTGGCCATGGTGGAGTTTGGAGTGTGACTGTTTGAGGTTGTGGACAGGTGTCTTTTATACTGATAACAAGTTCAAACAGGTGCCATTAATACAGGTAATGAGTGGAGGACAGAGGAGCCTCTTAAATAAGAAGTTACAGGTCTGTGAGAGCCAGAAATCTTGCTTGTTTGTAGGTGACCAAATACTTATTTTCCACCATAAATTGCAAATAAATTCATAAAAAATCCTACAATGTGATTTTCTGGATTTTTTGTTTGTCTGTCATAGTTGACGTGTACCTATGATGAAAATTACAGGCCTCTCTCATCTTTTTAAGTGGGAGAACTTGCACAATTGGTGGCTGACTAAATACTTGTTTTCCCCACTGTATGGCATAGGGAGAAGTCACATGATAAGACACGCACTACACATATGTACACATGGATGTTTTATTGTAAATATGTGATAGTGGAGTAGTGGCCTGAGGGAACACGCTAAATGTATTGGGTAAAGTGTTATGAAATGTAATGTCATGTAATATTATAAATTGTATATAACTGCCTAAATGTTGCTGCACCCCAGGAAAAAGCTAATGGGGATCCTTAATAAATACGAGGGTGCAACTTTGGTTTTAGAAGTGGGGGGGGTCATTATGATATATTTTTATCCAGTCCGATAAACACTCCAAACAGCCTACCCGACCGCTCGGAAGTGTCTGCATGGTCCTAAAGCACACTGTTGCCTCATTTTGTATCACATTCCAATTATAAAACTAGTGGGGACAAAAATGCAATTTCAGAATGTGGGGGGGACATTCCCCCCCCCCCCGTCCCCAGTGAAAGTTGCACGCCTGATAAATACAAATACAAAAGGATCCTAGTGTCACGTCCTGGCTCTGGGGACTCTAGTATGTTGAGCCAGGGTGTGAGTTGTCATTTGTTTATGTTCTAGTTGTTGTATATCTATGTTGGCCAGGGTGGCTCCCAATCAGAGACGGCTGTAGCTCGTTGTCTCTGATTGGGAGTCATACTTAGGTAGCCGTTAGGCATTCATTATTTGTGGTTTCTTGTTCCGTGTTGGTTTGTTTATGTAACCAGGGACGTCACGTTTCATTTTGTTGTTTTGATCGTGTGATCATTCTAATAAATAAAATGTTCGCATTCAATGCTGCGCCTTGGTCCTCCTCTATGAATGACGATCGTGACAGAAGAAACCACCAAGATGTGACCAAGCAGCGTGTCCAGGAGCCATCGCCAGGGAGATCCCTAACAGATCTCCTTCGCCTCCTCGACTGGGTCAAGCCGAGTGAGGAAGAGAAGGGCTTGACATTGTGTCAGAAGGGCGAAAGGCTGGCGAGGGACATGGAGACCTGGTCCACGGGTAGGGGAGACGCCCAGAATTTTTTTAGGGGGGGGCTAACGCCGTGGACGACGGGCCAGCAGGAGACCGCGGCAGAGCGGCCCAGCGGATTGGCAGAGGAGGCCGCCAGGTTACGGGGGCCACTGGTCGAAGAGGGGGTGGAAGATGTAGAGGCACGGCGAGAGGTACTGGCGTGTGTTGCCAGTCCGGTCCGGCCTGTTCCTGATCCCCACGTAGGGCCAGTGGTGTGTGTTCCCAGTACGGTCCGGCCTGTTCCTGCCACTCGCACCAAGTCTACGGTGCGCATCGCCAGCCTCGGCCTGGCCCATTCCTGCTCCCCCGCACCAAGTCAGTGGTGCGTTTCGTCAGCCCTGTCCGGCCCGTTCCTGCTCTCCGCACCAAGTCTGTGGTGCGCGTCGCCAGCCCAGTCCGGCCCATTCCTGCTCCCCGCACCAAGTCTGTGGTGCGTTTCGTCAGCCCTGTCCGGCCCGTTCCTGCTCTCCGCACCAAGTCTGTGGTGCGCGTCGCCAGCCCAGTCCGGCCCATTCCTGCTCCCCCGCACCAAGTCTGTGGTGCGTTTGCGTCAGCCCTGTCCGGCCCGTTCCTGCTCTCCGCACCAAGTCTGTGGTGCGCGTCGCCAGCCCAGTCCGGCCCATTCCTGCTCCCCGCACCAAGTCAGTGGTGCGTTTCGTCAGCCCTGTCCGGCCCGTTCCTGCTCCCCGCACCAAGTCAGTGGTGCGCGTCGTCAGCCCGGCACGCGTCCCGTTCCTGCTCCCCGCACCAAGTCAGTGGTGCGCTTCGTCAGCCCGGTCCGGCCCGCTCCTGCTCCCCCACCAAGTCAGTGGTGCGTTTCGTCAGCCCGGCTCGGCCCGCTCCTGCTCCCCACACCAAGCCAGTGGTGTGCGTCGTCAGTCCGGCACGGCCCGTGCCTGTTCCACCGGTGGCGGGTCCGGCACCGGTCAGGTGCTGCGTCACGCCGGAGCTAGAGCAATCCGCTCCACCAGTGTTCAGTTCAGCTCTGTTCAGCAGGGCCAGACCGGACCAGGAGTACTTTGGGGGGTTAGAGAAGGAGTGGGGGTCATGTCCGGAGCCGGATCCGCCGCCGAGGCGGAGTGCCCACCCGGTCCCTCCCCTGTTGTATTTGGTTGGCGCGGTCGGAGTCCGCGCCTTTAGGGGGGGGGGTACTGTCACGCCCTGGCTCTGGGGACTCTAGTATGTTGAGCCAGGGTGTGAGTTTTCATTTGTTTATGTTCTAGTTGTTGTATATCTATGTTGGGCAGGGTGGCTCCCAATCAGAGACGGCTGTAGCTCGTTGTCTCTGATTGGGAGTCATACTTAGGTAGCCGTTAGGCATTCATTATTTGTGGTTTCTTGTTCCGTGTTGGTTTGTTTATGTAACCAGGGACGTCACGTTTCGTTTTGTTGTTTTGATCGTGTGATCATTCTAATAAATAAAATGTTTGCATTCAACGCTGCGCCTTGGTCCTCCTCTATGAATGACGATCGTGACACCTAGTCAGGCTGTTTGTCAAATCCAGATTAAATATAGGCCTTCATGTGTATCGAATCTGTAGGCGATAGTGGGCTAAATCAATGAGAAATATAGCTGAATTGTTCAGCCTGTTTCAGTTCCATTTAGGGAACTCTGGCCTCTTTCTAGAGCTCTGACTTTCCGACCTGAAGATCACTGACGTCATGATTTGACCTCGTATTTTTCTGAGTTCCCAGTTGTTTTGAACGCGGCATGATGACCAAGTTTCCGAATTGGAATTCTGAGTTGGATTCTTCCCAGTCGGAGCTAGTTTTTTTAGAGTTCCCAGTTGTCTTGAATGCACTGAAGTCGGAAGTCAGAGAGTTCCCAGTTGTTTTGAATGCGGCACTAGAGACCTAGGCTACCTCTTATTTTCTGAATAGGGCTCCAACAAAGAAGACTTCATGTCTATATTGATTTGAGAAATAGGCATATCTACACAGTAATGGTGGCTGGCTGCAAATCAACTAGCCTGATATTTTTTGATATGCCTATTTTAGCTAAATTGTCAAATTAAATGGATTAGATTACTCTGCCAATGAAAAATATTTTTTTTAACATGTAGGCTACACGTAGACATCATGTAGACGTTTATAAGGCATTCATGGTGAGATCTTTAATAATAAAGTGACACTTAAACTATCAATTGACGGGTAACGTGAAAGCATGATGTACACGTAAATGTCATGCAGACATTTTTAAGGCGTTTATGGTGAGATCTTTCATAATAAACTTACACGCAAACTGACATATGACGTGCATGATGTGTATGTGTCACACAGTGGCGATTTTAGCATGTAAATCTTGGTGGGGCAAACTCCCCCCCAAATTTTTTTTTTGAAATGCATGCCAGCAAAGCCACTACACAACACAACACTAAACAATACATTAATTGCACTATAAAGGTGACAAACGGTGCCCACAAACTGTTAGGGCCTACATAAAGCTGTCCCAACAGCAGAGCTTTCTTTTCAGCACCATGGAGTGAATCCTTACCACTGCTACACCTGGCTATCATCTGAGCCTGGTCTGGCAGTGAAACAGTTCATTCAGCCTCATTTACTGCCTTTAAAAAAAACATAGCTGATATGGCTGACTTGCTAAGACAAATGTGGTTTCTACTGACAATTGAGATGTACAAACTATGGCAGAAGGGGACGACGAGCAGATAAGAGGCAATCTGTAATTTCGATGAAGACATTAATGAGCGAGCTAGAACGGACATAGTCAATATAACTATTTGTTCAGCACTTTTGAAATGTACAGTGAAATAATTCAGAACATGGGCCATTCTCACAGTGTTCTCCCTGTATACCAAGTCAGAACCGTAGGATAAATAAAGGGGGCATATAAGCAGACAATGAAAGCTCTTACAATATTCAATGATTACATTTCTCTAAAACAGGCTATAGGCTACATGTGCACCACCAAGTCAGAACAGTAGGCTAAATTATGAGGGGGGAAAGGTACCAAATCCTTAGGGTGAGGCACATGGGCTACTAACAGCTTACTACACAACAAACACTTAGTATTACTTTCATGGCTACAGTATACATACAGTGGCTTGCGAAAGTATTCACCCTCCTTGGTATTTTTCCTATTTTGTTGCCTTACAACCTGGAATTAAAATTGATTTTGGGGGGGTTTGTATCATTTGATTTACTCAACATGCCTACCACTTTGAAGATGCAATATATTTTTTCTTGTGAAACAAACAAGAAATAAGACAAGAAAAACAGAAAACTTGAGCATGCATAACTATTCACCCCCCCAAAGTTAACACTTTGTAGAGCCACCTTTTGCAGCAATTACAGCTGCAAGTCTCTTGGGGTATGTCTCTATAAGATTGGCACATCTAGCCACTGGGATTTTTGTCCATTCTTCAAGGCAAAACAGCTCCAGCTCCTTCAAGTTGGATGGGTTCTGCTGGTGTACAGCAATCTTTAAGTCATACCACAGATTCTCAATTGGATTGAGGTCTGGGCTTTAACTAGACCATTCCAAGACATTTAAATGTTTCCCTTTAAACCACTTGAGTGTTGCTTTAGCAGTATGCTTAGGGTCATTGTCCTGCTGGAAGGTGAACCTCCATCTCAGTCTCAAATCTATGGAAGACTGAAACAGGTTTCCCTCAAGAATTTCCTCTTTGCCTGGTCCGTGAATTTTGGTGGGCGGCCCTTTCTTGGCAGGTTTGTTGTGGTGCCATATTCTTTCCATTTTTTAATAATGGATTTAATGGTGCTCCGTGGGATGTTCAAAGTTTCAGATATTTTTTTATAACCCAACCCTGATCTGTACTTCTCCACAACTTTGTCCCTGACCTGTTTGGAGAGCTCATTTGTCTTCATGGTGCAGCTTGCTTGGTGGTGTCCCTTGCTTAGTGGTGTTGCATACTTTGGGGCCTTTCAGAACAGGTGTATATATACTGAGATCATGTGACAGATCATGTGACACTTAGATTGCACACAGATGGACTTTATTTAACTAATTATGTGACTTCTGAAGGTAATTGGTTGCACCAGATCTTATTTAGGGGCATCATAGCAAAGGGGTGAATACATATGCACGCACCACTTTTTCGTTATTAATTTTTTCGTTCTTTTTTTCATTTAACTTCACCAATTTGGACTGTTTTGTGTATGTCCATTACATTAAATCCGAATAAAAATCCATTTAAATTACAGGTTGTAATGCAACAAAATTGGAAAAACGCCAAGGGGGATGAATACTTTTGCAAGGCATTGTATCTCCCTGGCATATTACATCATTTATGCAGCTGCATACAATACAATTTTGGACTCACCTTGTTGTGTTGTGCTCACTTGAACAGGAAGGTGGCACGGTGGTCCTTCATGGGCAATTTGTCATCAAACTTTGTCATCAAAGTCTGGCATTCTCTGGATTTATGGTGCTTTCAAGACAACTGGGAACTCTGAAAAAAACAAGGTTGAATCATGACATCAGTGATCTTCAGGTCGGAGCTCTAGAAAGAGTCCAGAGTTCCCAACTTGGAATTCCAAGTTGGATGACCGTATTTTTCCAGTCGGAGCTAGTTTTTTTCAGAGTTCCCAGTTGTGTTGAACTCGCTGAAGTCTGAGATTTCCCAGTTCTGAGTTTCCAGTTGTTTTGAATGCGGCAGAAGTCATGTGAATGTCATGTGAATGTTTATCCTTTTAAGCTTGAAAAAAAGAGACCCTTAAACCCAGACTTGGACCACTCACCCACTCCACTGAATAGCAGGCTAGTGATTGCTTTGCAATGCTTGCAGTTAGCCACTGATTCCTTCCAAACCACTCTTGTTGTGTAATGTTTTTGTCCAACGTTTTATCTATAATTTCTCGTCATAATTTCTCTTCATATGACAAGGATTGAAAAGGATTTGCGAGTAGATTGTCGACTTGATTCATGATGATTACTGCTAGCTTGCTAGCTAAGATTTTGAAAGTATGATGTTGACATGATCAGTCCAATCAAAGCTGCCCTGAATGACGGGTCGCCACTGGTGTCACAAGACATGAATGTGACGTGAACGCATCGACAGTTTGACACCTTAGAAAAAAACTTGTCTCCATTGATAGTCCATGTTAATTCATGACGGCATCTTATGGTATCTTATGGTGCTAGGAAGATTGATGAGGAAAAATAACAATTTAATCCATTTTAGAATAAGGCTGTATATATATACAGTTGAAGTCAGAAGTTTACATACACCTTAGCCAAATATATTTAAACTTGAAAAGTTTTTCACAATTCCTGACATTTAATCCTAGTAATAATTCCCTGTCTTCGGTCAGTTAGGATCACCACTTTATTTTAAGAATGTGAAATGTCAGAATAATAGTAGAGAAAGATTTATTTCAGCTTTTATTTATTTCATCACATTCCCAGTGGGTCAGAAGTTTACATACACTTAATTAGTATATGGTAGCATTGCCTTTAAATTGTTTAACTTGGGTCAAACGTTTCGGGTAGCCTTCCACAAGCTTCCCACAATATGTTGGGTGAATTTAGGCCCATTCCTCCTGACAGAGCTGGTGTAACTGAGTCAGGTTTGTAGACTTCCTTGCTCACACACGCTTTTTTCAGTTCTGCCCACAAATGTTCTATAGGATTGAGGTCAAGGCTTTGTGATGGCCACTCCAATACCTTGACTTTGTTGTCCTTAAGCCATTTTGACACAACTTTGGAAGTATGCTTGGGGTCATTGTCCATTTGGAAGACTAATTTGCGACCAAGCTTTAACTTCCTGACTGATGTCTTGAGATGTTGTGTCGTATATGATGAATGGTGGCAATTATTGCTGTCAACAAAAAGTCCGCTATGCTGCATCGTGTTAGAGGCTTTTATTAAAATCACGAGTTTACAGCATAGGTACAGACTCGCGATGTCCGGAGAACGGCTCCCCAGATTGATATGGCCGTTCTAACTCTCCCGCGCCTAACCCCCTTATTTATAAACAATGAAACTCCCTCCTCTGGCCAATCACCAGTCTCCCCTTTATATAGCCTTCCAAGAGTTGAATAGCTCCCTCTACTGTCCAATCCCCATATCTTACAAACCCCTTCCTGTCTGTCATATGTCATCATACTAAACATTGCCTTCTGATACTAACATAACCAACATTCCATTTCTTCATGAAAAACATTTAACAAAGGCATAATCTTCAGATACGATAGTTGCTTCAATATATCCACATAATTTTCCTTCCTCATGATGCCATCTATTTTGTGAAGTGCCCCAGTCCCTCCTGCAGCAAAGCAACCCCACAGCATGATGCTGCCACCCCCGTGCTTCACGGTTGGGATGGTGTTCTTTGGCTTGCAAGCATTCCCCTTTTTCCTCCAAACATAACAATGGTCATTATGGCCAAACAGTTCTATTTTTGTTTCATCAGACCAGAGTACATTTCTCCAAAAAGTTTTATCTTTGTCCCCATGTGCAGTTGCCAACCGTAGTCTGGCTTTTTTATGGCGGTTTTGGAGCAGTGGCTTCTTCCTTGCTGAGCGGCCTTTCAGGTTATGTCGATATAGGACTTGATTTACTGTAGATACTTTTTTACCTGTTTCCTCCAGCATCTTCACAAGGTCCTTTGCTGTTGTTCTGGGATTGATTTGCGCTTTTCGCACCAAAGTACGTTCATCTCTAGGAGACAGAACGCGTCTCCTTCCTGAGTGGTATGACGGCTGCGCGGTCCCATGGTGTTTATACTTGCATACTATTGTTTGTACAGATGAACATGGTACCTTCAGGCGTTTGGAAATTGCTCCCAAGGATGAACCAGACCTGTGGAGGTCTACAGTTTTTTTTCTGAGGTCTTGGCTGATTTCTTTTGATTTTCCCATGATGTCAAGCAAAGAGGCACTGAGTTTGAAGGTAGGCCTTGACATACATCCACAGGTGCACCTCCAATTGACTCAAATTATGTCAATTAGCCTATCAGAAGCTTCTAAAGCCATGACATCATTTTCTGGAATTTTCCAAGCTGTTTAAAGGCACAGTCAACTTAGTGTATGTAAACTTCTGACCCACTGGAATTGTGATACAGTGAATTATAAGTGAAATAATCTGTCTGTAAACAATTGTTGGAAAGATTACTTGTGTCATGCACAAAGTAGATGTCCTAACCGACTTGCCAAAACGATAGTTTGTTAACAAGAAATGTGTTGAGTGGTTGAAAAACGAGTTTTAATAATTCCAACCTAAGTGTATGTAAACTTCCAACTTCAACTGTATATATAATTTTACATTTACATTTACGTCATTTAGCAGACGCTCTTATCCAGAGCGACTTACAAATAGGATATTGTATGTATATATGTATTCATATATAGGTAGAATAATAGTGAAGACATCAAAACTATAAAATAACACATATGGAATCATGTAGTAACCAAGAAAGTGTTAAAAAAATCAAAATATATTTTATATTTTAGATTCTTCAAAGTAGCCACCCTTTGCCTTGATGACAGCTTTGCACACTCTTGGCATTCTCTCAACCAGCTTCACCTGGAATGCTTTTCCAACAGTCTTGAAGGAGGATTTTCCTACACTCTGAGGTCCAACTCATCCCAAACCATCTCAATTGGTTAGAGGTCAGGTGATTGTGGAGGCCTGGAGGTGTGTTGGGTCATTGTCCTGTTGAAAAACAAATGATAGTCCCACTAAGCTCAAACCAGATGGGATGGCGTATCGCTGCAGAATGCTGTGGGAGCCATGCTGGTTAAATGTGCCTTGAATTCTAAATAAATCACAGACAGCATCACCAGCAAAGCAACCCCACACCATCACACCTCCTCCTCCATGCTTCATGGTGGGAACTACACATGCAGAGATCATCCATTCACCTACACTGCATCTCAGAAAGACACGTGGGTGGAACCAAAAATCTCAAATTTGGACTCCAGGCCAAAGGACAGATTTCCACCGGTTTAATGTCCATTGCTTGTGGTTCTTGGCCCAAGCAAGTCTCTTCTTCTTATTCGTGCCTTTAGTAGTGTTTTCTTTGCAGCAATTCGACCATGAAGGCCTGATTCACGCAGTCTCCTCTGAACAGTTGATGTTGAGATGTGTCTGTTACTTGAACTCTGTGAAGCATTTATTTGGGCTGCAATTTCTGAGGCTGGTAACTCTAATGAACTTACCCTCTGCAGCAGAGGTACGTCTGGGTCTTCCTTTCCTGTGGTGGTCCTCATGAGAGCCAGTTTCATAATAGCGCTTGATGGTTTTTGCAACTGCACTTGAAGAAACGTTCAAAGTTCTTGAAATATTCCGGATTGACTGACCTTCATGTCTTAAAGCAATGATGGACTGTCGTTTCTCTTTTCTTATTTTAGCTGTTCTTGCCATAATATGGACTTGGTATTTTACCAAATAGGGCTATCTTCTGTATACCACCCCTACCTTGACACAACACAACTGATTGGCTCAAACACATTAAGAAGGAAATAAATTCCACAAATTATGTAAGGGTTGGTTTGAGGTGTGACTCAAGTGCGGTACAGGATAGACAGTAAGCAGTAGGCAGAGATGGTGAAACAAGGATCTTTACTGGTGGTCCCGAAGCCAGAAATAACGGACTTAACACAATAAAAGAAAGGTGGAGCAAATAAGTCTCCAAAAACAGGCTGACTGCCAAAATACGAAATAGTAACTACGACTGAAATAATAAAGAAACAGGGAGAACACTTCTCGAGTACCTGTACATACTTCTCAGATCAGACACTTATTAGTACTTCTGAGCATAGAGAAACTAGCTGTCACGGTTTCGGCCGAGGCTGCCTCTCTTCCTTGTTCGGGCAGGCTTCGGCGTTCGTTGTCTCCGGAATACTAGCTGCCACCGTTGCATGTTTCTATGTTCGTTTGCTTTTGTCTGTTTGTTGTGACACCTGTTCTCGTTTTGTGTAATTAGTGTCCTATAAGTTTCTCGTTGTGTTTGTCTAGTGTTGTGTGTGATTGATTTATTTCTGTCGTGTGTTGTGCTTGTATAATTACTTATTCGCTCGGTTGAGCACATGGTTAGTGCGCCTTTTGTTTTGTCGCCTTCGTGCGTAGTTTCGCCTTCGGGCAAGTTTGTTCGATTTTTCCTTGTTGGAAATTGCACTAAAGTCTTTTGGACTATACTTCGGTGTCCTGCGCTTGATTCCACCACTACACCCACCTACAGCATTCCTGACAGAATCACACACCATCAAGAATGGAATCAGCAGGAGCCGCAGCAGCCCAGGCGACGCTGGAGGACAAGGTCCGTGAACAGAGTGACCAGATCATGCAGATGGGGTCCGCACTGCAGGAGGTGATCACCACCATCCGAGGCTGGGGGACTCCTCCACCGCCATCCTCTCTGCCAGCACCATCGGCAAGTCAGCCCATTCCCGCTCCGGAACCCAGAGGAGTTCGACTCTCGCTCCCGAGGGCCTACGATGGGACCGCGGCCGGGTGTCAGGGATTCCTTCTCCAGGTGGAGCTGTACCTGGCCACCGTGCACCCGGCGCCCTCGGGACATGAGAGCGTGTCCGCCCTGATCTCCTGCCTTTCCGGGAAGGCGTTGGAATGGGCCAACGCAGAGTGGAGGAGGATCGACGCGGACACCATCACCTACGACGAGTTCTCCCGCCGCTTCAAGGCGGTGTTTGACTCATCCCCCGAGGGGAAAGCGGCGGGGAGCGTCTGGTCTTCCTCCGGCAGGGGAGGAGGAGTGCCCAGGAGTTCGCCCTAGAATTCCGTACTCTAGCGGCGGATGCAGGGTGGAATGAGCGGGCTCTCATCGATCACTACAGATGTAGTCTACGCGAGGACGTCCGTCGGGAGCTGGCCTGTAGGGACACCAGCCTCTCGTTCGACCAGTTGGTCGACATGTCCATCAGGCTGGATAACCTGCTAGCTACCCGCGGACGTTCCGAGGGGGGTCCGTCCATTTCACCCTCCAGCGCCTCCGAGCCGTGCCCCATGGAGCTCGGGGGCGCTGGCGCTAGAGAGAGGAGGGGTCGGCTTACGAGGGGGTCCATCTCCTGCACCAACTGTGGTCGGGGAGGACACACCGCGGCTAGGTGCTGGGGATGGCCTCCTAGGGGAGAGGACGACAGGTCCCGCACTGGGGAGTCCTTCCAGGTGAGTAGGCGCCCCACTCACCCAGAGCTCTCTGTTGCACATTTCTGTATACCTGTGCGTTTTCCACAGGTAGCACCTCATTCCCAGCATAAGGCGCTGGTAGATTCAGGCGCGGCTGGGAATTTTGTTGATAAGAAGTTTTGTTTAGCCTTAGGGATTCCCCTTCTCCCTGTTGATGTCCCTTTCCCCATTCATGCCCTAGATAGCCGTCCGTTGGGTGCGGGCTTGATCAGGGAGGTCACTGCGCCACTTAGGATGTGTGCGCAGGGGGGTCATCAGGAGATGATTCAGCTATTTCTGATCGACTCGCCTGCGTATCCGGTGGTGCTGGGCATGCCCTGGTTGAGTACCCATAACCCATCTATTTCGTGGCAGGAGAGGTCTCTGATGGAGTGGTCTGCCCAGTGTGTGGGTCGATGTTTGGGCGTTTCCGTAGGGGGCTACCTCGGTGGAGAGTCCAAACCAGGTGCCCGCATTGCACGTTCCCCCTGAGTATGGGGGATTTGGCTATTGCGTTTAGTAAGTCGAGGGCGACGCGGTTGCCGCCCCATAGGCAGGGAGATTGTGCGATAGACCTCCAGGCAGGGAGCTGCGCTCCCACGGAGCCATGTGTATCCTCTGTCTCAGGAGGAGAAGAAAGCTATGGAGACTTACATAGACGAATCTCTGAGACAAGGATACATACGGCCTTCCACTTCCCCTGCGTCCTCGAGTTTCTTTTTTGTGAAGAAAAAGGATGGTGGTTTACGCCCGTGCATCGATTACCGTGGTCTCAATCAGATCACGGTGAAGTACAGTTATCCACTCCCGCTGATTGCGACCATGACTGAGTCATTGCATGGGGCGCGTTTCTTCACTAAATTAGATCTCAGGAGCGCGTACAACTTGGTGCGCATCAGGGAGGGCGATGAATGGAAGACAGCCTTTAGTACCACCTCGGGCCATTACGAGTATCTTGTCATGCCATACGGGTTGATGAACGCTCCGTCAGTTTTCCAATCATTCGTGGATGAGATCTTCAGGGACATGCAGGGGCAGGGGGTGGTTGTGTACATAGATGACATTCTCGTGTACTCGCCTACCCGAGTCGAGCATGTGGCCCTGGTGCGCAGAGTGTTGCGGAGGCTGGTGGAGCACGACCTGTATGTTAAGGCAGAGAAGTGTCTGTTTTTCCAGGAGTCGGTCTCCTTTTTGGGGTATCAGTTGTCTGCGTCAGGGGTGAAGATGGAGGTAGACTGGGTGTCAGCCGTGCGTAATTGGCAAACACCAACCACTGTGAAGGAGGTGCAGCAGTTTTTGGGTTTTGCGAATTACTACCAGAGGTTTATCCGGGGTTTTGGACAGGTGGCAGCTCCCATCACGTCTCTTTTGAAGGGGGTCCGGTGCGTCTGCAATGATCTGCTGAGGCGGACAGGGCGTGTGGGAGGCTGAAGGACCTGTTTACCTTGGCCCCGGTGCTGGCGCATCCGGATCCCTCTTTGCCATTTCAGGTAGAGGTGGACGCGTCAGAGGCCGGTATAGGAGCCGTGCTTTCACAACGGTCAGGCGCACCACCTAAACTCCGCCCCTGTGCTTTTTACTCCAAGAAGCTCAGTCCGGCGGAGCGAAACTATGACGTAGGGGACAGGGAGCTGTTAGCCGTGGTACAGGCCCTAAAGGTGTGGAGGCACTGGCTTGAGGGGGCTCAACACCCTTTCCTCATTTTGACGGACCACCGTAACCTGGAGTACATCCGGGCAGCGAGGAGGCTGAACCCTCGCCAGGCAAGATGGAATATGTTTTTGACCCGGTTTACATTTAAGATCACGTACATCCCTGGGTCACAGAACGGTAAGGCAGATGCACTGTCTCGGCGGTATGACACGGAGGAGAGGTCCGTGGAGCCCACTCCCATACTGCCGGAGTCGTGTCTGGTGGCACCGGTAGTGTGGGAGGTCGATGCTGAGCTCGAGCGGGCGTTACGCACCGACCCTAGTCCACCGCAATGCCCGGAGGGTCGGAAGTACGTTCCGCTCGAGGTTCGGGATCGATTGATCTATTGGGCTCACACGTCACCCTCCTCTGGACACCCTGGTATCGGCCGGACAGTGCGTCTTAGTGCCAAGTACTGGTGGCCCACGTTGGCAAGGGATGTGAGGGTTTATGTTTCCTCCTGCTCGGTGTGCGCCCAGTGTAAGGCGCCTAGACATCTGCCTAGGGGTAAGTTACTACCCCTGCCCGTTCCACAACGACCATGGTCTCACCTCTCGGTGGATTTCCTTACTGACCTTCCTCCTTCACAGGGGAATACCACTATACTGGTCGTTGTGGACCGGTTTTCTAAGGCCTGTCGTTTGCTCCCCATGCCGGGCCTTCCTACTGCCTTGCAAACTGCCGAAGCACTATTCACCCATGTGTTCCGGCACTACGGGGTACCCGAGGATATTGTGTCTGATCGAGGTCCCCAATTTACCTCCATGGTCTGGAGAGCCTTTATGGAGCGGTTGGGGGTCTCGGTGAGCCTCACCTCGGGTTACCACCCGGAGAGTAATGGGCAGGTGGAACGCGTGAACCAGGATGTGGGTAGGTTTCTTAGAACATACTGCCAGGACCGGCCGGAGGAGTGGGCAAGGTACGTTCCCTGGGCCGAGATGGCCCAGAATTCCCTACGCCATTCCTCCACTAACCTAACTCCTTTCCAATGTGTGTTAGGTTACCAGCCGGTTCTGGCACCTTGGCAGCAGAGCCAGATCGAGGCTCCTGCGGTGGATGAGTGGGCGCGGCGCTCGGAGGAGACATGGAACGCTGCACACGTCCACCTGCAGCGGGCCCTCCGTCGTCATAAGGCGAGCGCCGATCTCCACCGCAGTGAGGGACCGGTGTACGCACCTGGTGATCGAGTCTGGCTCTCTACCAGAAACCTGCCCCTCCGCCTGCCCTGTCGGAAACTGGGTCGGCGGTTTGTAGGGCCATTTAAAGTCCTGAGAAGGTTGAACGAGGTGTGTTACAAATTACAACTACCTGTTGAATATAAAAGTATTAACCCCTCGTTCCATGTGTCTCTTCTCAGGCCGGTGGTAGCTGGCCCACTTCAAGAAAGTGAGATCAGGGAGACTCCTCCGCCCCCATTGGACATCGAGGGGCACCGGCGTACTCCGTGAGGTCCATCTTGGATTCGAGACGTCGGATGGGGGTCTCCAATATCTAGTGGAGTGGGAGGGGTACGGTCCGGAGGAACGGTGCTGGGTGCCGAGGAGAGACATTTTGGACCCGTCTCTCCTGACGGAATTCCATCGTGGGCACCCGACGCACCCTGCTCCGCGTCCTCCTGGTCGCCCCCGAGGCCGGAGTCGGCGCACGTCTGGAGCCGCGTCAAGGGGGGGTACTGTCACGGTTTCGGCCGAGGCTGCCTCTCTTCCTTATTCGGGCAGGCTTCGGCGTTCGTTGTCTCCGGAATACTAGCTGCCACCGTTGCATGTTTCTATGTTCGTTTGCTTTTGTCTGTTTGTTGTGACACCTGTTCTCGTTTAGTGTAATTAGTGTCCTATAAGTTTCTCGTTGTGTTTGTCTAGTGTTGTGTGTGATTGATTTATTTCTGTCGTGTGTTGTGCTTGTATAATTACTTATTCGCTCGGTTGAGCTTTACTCCACTGTGTTGGAGCGTTTTACGCACATGGTTAGTGCGCCTTTTGTTTTGTCGCCTTCGTGCGTAGTTTCGCCTTCGGGCAAGTTTGTTCGATTTTTCCTTGTTGGAAATTGCACTAAAGTCTTTTGGACTATACTTCGGTGTCCTGCGCTTGATTCCACCACTACACCCACCTACAGCATTCCTGACACTAGCAGAGAAAACTGAGCAAGGGAACACAGGGAAGTGAGGGCATAAATACACAGGTGAACAGGTAGACACAGGTGACACCAATAGGATCATGATTAGTCCAGACTGTGAGTGAGGAGGTGCCTAAGGTTGTCGGAGGAGGACACTTAGTGGATCGCTCCGGAACTGCGACCCCCTCCTGTAACAAAATTAACTTTTCAGAAGGCACACCTGTTAATTGAAATGCATTCCAGGTGACTACCTCATGAAGCTGGTTGAGAGAATGCTAAGAGTGTGCAAAGCTGTGTCGTATCGGATGAGTGGTGGCCAGTTATTGCTGTCAACAAAGAGTCAGCTTAGGCTGCACCGTGTTAGAGGCTTTTATTAAAATCACAAGGTTACAGCATAAGTGACAGGTGACATGACACCCGGAGAGTGACGCCTCAGAATGGCTGCTCGTTCTGCCCTCTCCTTCGTTTTCCCCCCTATTTATAAACAATGATGCTCCCTCTTCTGGCCAATCACCAGTCTCTCCTGTCCACAACACACTTCCTGTCTGTTGTATGTGGCGTTACACCTAAAACATTCCCTTTTGATACTAACATAAACAACATTCCATTTCTTCATGAAACAGTCATAATGTTAATACACCACATTTCCCCCCTTCGAGACGAACTAAACGTCTCGAAAACAAACAGAATAGGATTATGACTAGTAACAATTTATCTTATTGAGTAGCTTTAACATTAAACCAAAAACATTCTTCTCTAGAGTGTAAATACATTTCTATGAAATAACTGTTTATGAAGTGTGAATACATTACTATGAAATATGAACAAATCTCTATGGAGTGTAAGAGCGAAAAACTGTCCGGCAACCTTCCATCCATCAATCAAGACAGTAAAATTCTCTCACGGTCCCTCTGCCCCAGGCAACCACCTTTGGTACTCCAGATAAACTCATAAACCATGTAACTGCATTTGAAACTATGATGCAATTAAATACACATGTAAGCCCCTGCAAACAAAATCCTATCCAAAAACATCCACTTGTAAGGCTGGTCAACCCATTGGACCGTACAGTGAACCTCTCCCTGCCTAGACTTTCTCTGTCCCTAAGCATCACCGAAATAAACAAAAACATCTAAGTTCCTCACATGTATTCAATAACATCAAACATCATTCTACAAAAATTAATCCCTAAGAATATGACACAATTATGTATTACACATGTCTATATTTCATTGCAGACACTGGAATGTAGTCCACTACACTTCATCTCCCCGTAGTCTCCTCTTCCAATGGATTTGTTGATGATGGAATCGGCCACACCCTCCTTGTTTCATCTCCTTCAGTCATATTGTCCCTTCATATTGTCCCTGTTTGAGTATTTCAATCTCCATATGTTCCCCAAATGCTTCTGGAAGAAAAAGAAACGACCAAACAGTATCTTTTGCAAAACAACACTTTCAAATTAAACATCAATATCAACTAAGAATATAACAATGATATATAAATGATGCATGAATCACATAAACCTATTCCCCCCTTTGATTCATAAATCATACCAACATCACCCTAATATTGAAAAAAAATTGAAAAATCATCAAATAATCAAAAATGATATTTATCCATCAGTTCCACTTGTCCATCTTTATCCAGATCAGGAACAGTCAACACCGGCATCTGAGTGTTGTCTCCAGGCATCACTCTCCAACCTATCTCAATATCATAGCTTTCTCAAAGGTCAGTAACAAATTACAAACATCACACAGTGTTATCAAAGCTGAAACTAAAATCTGACCCATCACTGCCCCTACTGGGCCTAACTGATCTTGCAACCAAATCTTCTCAGATCTCCCAAACACATCCCTTATATTCTTCAATGCATCTATAACTATCTGGACTCAAAGTATAACTATTATCATCAATAGGATCTTCCCAAATGTTACACCATACCATGGAAAAAAATCCCCCCTTCTCCCTTAGATTTATCCTTCAATGATAGGCTTGAAGACTATGACATGTAGCCATGTCACCCTTTTAACCCTAGATTTAGCTGTGTCCGGTGCTATCCCTCTTATAATGGTAAAAACCTCATATGGAAGCTTCAACGTTGACATGTAACAACATCCTGTCTATCCATAGGGTAAGAATATATATGCTTTATCACCACAACCCCTCTAAATATCTCTAAAATTCCCCATAGTCACATTGTCAGGCAAAAGCTAATCTTTTAACCATCAAAGTCCTGCTGTTCCTACTACCTGGTACATAAAAAGTAACATATTTGTCATCTCTAACCTTATGTTCATGCTTATCCAAAGTCATCATATAATCATCACAATCTGATATTCCCATAAACATACCCCTTACCTCATATGTTTTATTAGAACCAAACAACTTTTAGCCCTCAATGGTTACACCTCCAATACTTCAGTTACGCTGTTACCTGATTTTTCTTTACCATCCAACAAATTCACACAAGTTAATTCACTTAATCCAATAACACCTAAACCTAGGCTTAAACAAATGTTTTGACAACGACATTATTTTATCTGTTACTGACTGTTGCTGCTGATACAACAGTCATGACAACGCATAAGATTGACACATACTTGATAGAGGTCGAACGACCGTCTCTAACATGTTTGACTGGAATTCTAACCAGACATGGACCCTCAAGATTCCTCACTGATATTACAGAATGAGCTGCTGGAACCTGCCCATCTATCTCTAATTTTCACAACAGAAGAATCAAACCACTCCCTTTAGTTTCTCTCTTCCCTAACGAGCGGTACTGATCAGATACCTCTCCTTGTCTGTCATTAAAATCAAAGACCTCATCCTGTCCTCCATGATGAATCTATATTCTCTCTACTACTATCTGTTCTCCTATTTTAACCCTATTCGTACTATAATTGACAGCACTCTCCATCCGTAACATAAACCCATGAGTCCTTCTTGCTACCCCCTTTAATTTCAGAAAAGTTGTTGTCGGTGTCATACTTCCTACCCTTGCTTTGCCATCGTATCATTAATCCCTTCCAAAGTTACCATTAAAGTAGTTGACTTAATTGCTGTATCAACCCTAATTACTTCTAGTGCAAAAGTTCCCATTATCCTCTGTGTATTATCTACTGTTGGAGTGACTACTGTAACATATTCTTCCTGAACTCCCTTGGTGACTGTGGAACTTCAACAGATTTCAAATCTTCCATCATAAGCGTTACTTTACGAATTACATAGCCTTTTAACCAATAATTCTTAACCGGAACAACTTCTAATGCTTGCCCTAGATAAGTATACATATATTCTCCCTGACCTTTCTCTGTAACATTACGCAACATAAGTGAACAGTCACTCCTAACCCTCTTCCAAACTATACCTCCTTTGACTAGGTGCAACAGCTTCTACTCCTGGTCCTGATAACAATACTTATTCTCCATAATTATCTCTCCCTATGGGAGGAACGTCCCCATCCTAACCCTAATAAGTATTTTTTCCCCTAAAATTGGTGCTGTATTGGTTCCCTTATAATCAAATGCGATATATTTATGGCTTTAATAACTATCAATGTTGAAAGAGTTAACTTGCTTCTCACTGTTGTTATAATAGACTGAAGTGTTAATGTCCTTAGTTACTTCTAGTTTTCCCCAAAGAAAAGTTGTCTTTGCTTGTACTTCCATCTATCACCACTAGTGTCACTTTTTCCCAACTCTCTCTAATCCCTGACTTTCAAACTTTTGATTATACAAAATACACCTACAATTACCTTGATCTTCCTACTCTAAAGTGTCATTCACCATTGTTCTCTCTCTTACTACTAACTTTGAAACTTAGCTTACTGTCTTAGAGTTCCTTCAACCTAGTCCTCCTAACTTATTTTAATCTAATCTTTTCTCTCATAACCTTTAAAAACCTTTTCCACTGATTTATTCACAAAATCCCTTTACCACCAAATTTTGGAATACGTGATTGGGAAAGTCCCCACCTGCTTTTGACTTCTTTACACACAGACTTGGCAAACGTCTAAACACCTTTTAGCCTAGCCTGAAATCCCTTGGTGTAAGAATGTAACCCAGACTCTTTAAAATCCTCTACCAGACAGCCGTCTAGTGTACATCTTATTGTACAGTTCAATTTAAACAATGCATCTCTTCCCAACACTACAATCACAGTATCTTCTAATATTAGTATCTTAAGAGTAATTAACTGTTTTACTACCTCAAATCCCTATCCTAATTAGTTAATTTTACATAGTGATATGTTTAACCTCTTTAGGCTGAACACAGATAAGTTTTTCCACTATTCACTATCATTTCTCATAGTCCTCTGGTTTTACTTCAATTGTTGGATATTTTGTCTTCTTCTCTAATCGGTGCTATCAACTGGCACCCCCCTTCCGGATCTTCTAGGCACTCTAGAATCTTTAGGGTTCACCTGGAGAACAGGTGATCTTGAATTGCCCCTGTATCTTCCTTAAAAATGTTCTCTGTTTTTCCTCCTGACTTGTTGCACTCACAGGTAAAGTACCCAATCTGTCCACAATTATAACAGTCTTCTGAAAGTTGCTGGAAGTGTAGCTGAAATCTTCCTCCTTCTTCTAAGTCTTCTCGTCCTCTTCCTCTCCAATTCTGTGTCTGTCCAGAAACTGGCTGTGGATATGGAACATTTGGTACCCCCCTTGGCTGGTACAATTGCATTTGATATTGTTCAGTTGAAGCTGTAACAGTGATTGTTGATTTGGTTCACTCTGATTCTTCATAACCAAAGCTTCTCTTCTCCACCAGTTGTATGATTGAGTTTTCTGAGAGTTTCTTGATCTGTTCTTTCTTGCTGTTGACATATCAGTATTCTTCAAAAGCTTATATTCTAAGTTCTGTCCTCAAAATATCATCTTCCATTATCTTCTTACTTCTCTTCTGTGATCGTCGTTTCTGCTTGTCCTCTATCTATTATTCGTCTTCATCTCTGATGCACCAATCACCCTCCTGGATGATCACCGGAAGCTGATCATCCAGGAGTACTCCCTTAGCTGATCATCCTAAGCTGTACTCCCTTAGCCTTATCTCTATAGCTTTGTTTATCTTATCGCTGGAATCTTTTATCAGTTTTTGTTTGAGAATGAAGGGCAACTTTTGTTTCACTTGCCGGATAACCTAGCAATACTTTAGTTAAAGGATTACCATTTTATACCATATCAATCGGTGTAATCCCCCTCATATAGCCTTACTGTCCTTTCTCCCCATTGTAACTACTCTTTTATATTCCTTTATTATGAATTATCTTATTTTAGACTATATAGCCTATGGCTTCCCCCCTGTAATTATTAATATAAACCTAACAACTCCAAAAAAAAAAAATATATATATATATATATATATATATTTTTTTTTTTCTCCCCAAAATCAAATCAACTAAAATATGAATATTAAAAAATTCAATTAAATGTTTTATTCAAAAACCATTTCTAATTAAAATAAAAAAATCAATCAAAAAATCAATTACAAATTATGAATAATTTAAAACCAATTTTTTATTCCTATATCACCAATTTATCAATTAGTGTTGGCTATCTTACCACAACCCATCAAATGCAAGTAAATGTAAGTTAGTCAACTTCAAAGCAATCCCAAAAACAAAGCCTGTAACCCTACCATTACTCCAATTCCCATAACCCCTTGCTCTATCAGCACCTAATTATCTTAAATTTACAGAATAATGTCAGTCCTTGATTCCCAACACAACTCCAATCAAACCCCAGTGATGCACAGAGCCTCCAAAATGCAATTTTTAATGAAATAGTATTTGCCAAGCCTATGTGAAATTGTCATCAAATATTTTGTAAGGGATGATTTTGTGAACTAGCCTGATATCTGATCCTCTCGTCTGCCGCGTCATGTGATGTCACGTCAGCACTTCCTGTATCTCCTCTCTCTCTCCTCTCCTGTCTCTCATATGACAGAAGAAAAAAACACAGAATAACATTGTAGTAGTTAATGCAATCACTGAGTATTTCCAACCATTCAATATTCGTTCGTTCTACATTATTCACTCTCAGAATTAACTCAGAACTAAATAGATCGCTCAAAAACATTTTTATTTTATTTTAATCCGTCATTTAATTCAATTCATTATACTCCGTCAACATATATTTAATTTATAAATTTACTACATCTCAACAAATAGTTTCACGTTCGAATAACAGTTACTTTAACGATTTAAAAGATTTGTGTCCACCTTCCCCTATGACCCTTACCCATAATGCTGTATTTTGTAGGCTTAGCACAACTGCATGTCGTAGTTTTAGCGCAGTAAAATCATGCACATGCGCACATCCATTTAACCCCATGCTTTTTCACCATAGAACGATAGCATTACGCTACAGCTTCACTATTTTATACCTTATACTCACACAATTACACATAACAGAGCTCACAAAACATATAACCTGACTTACACACACAGAGACAAGTTTAAGAGACTTTAATCCATCGCAATGGGGTCTCTAAGGATATCCGTTAGCATGTAGCACGCAACACAATTAGCATTTAGCATTAGCCTTAGCAGCTATGTAGAATGTAGCATGACCCACACTTCAGCATTTAGAATTAGCCTTAGCCACGATGTACCACGTGGCCTGACACATAATCAAGCATTTAGAATTAGCCTTAGCCTTTAGCTAACTGCGGCCTACCATACAAATAAATATCCTGCACTGCCCTATCAATTTTAAACATATTTATCCTACCGTTTTTGCTACCGTGACTTAATGACCATTACACCGAGAAATCAGACCCAATCAAACCCCCCGTCGGACGAGAGTCGAATCATAATCACAATCAGATAAATCCCATTAATCAGAGTTTTCCCTTAAAAAACCCACCGTCTGCCCATTCTATCGTGCAAACGGATTTGCCGGCCCAACATCTAAAATGGCCCCCCCTGGGGGTCTTAAGCGGTACAGTGCCCTAATGATGCGCATATCTGTTTTAATTGTACACTTCAATACTTAATTCCTACCGTTTTATGCTCTAAAAACTTCCAATTATCTGCCGTTTCCAATGGAATATATTTTAACAGACTCTAGTCATCAGCAATAACGCCACCCGAGGCAAGGTCGTAATGGTACATCTCTCCAGTGTACACAAGTCGTATCCAATCTAACAAACTCCGAAGCGGTAAGGAAAACTCACCCTTATCTGGCCATGCTTCAAAGCGAGTTAGCCTGGCGGTTGACTGAAACAAAGAAGAGGCGCAGACCAGCCCCACGTTGGGCGCCATTATGTCGTATCGGATGAGTGGTGGCCAGTTATTGCTGTCAACAAAGAGTCAGCTTAGGCTGCACCGTGTTAGAGGCTTTTATTAAAATCACGAGGTTACAGCATAAGTGACAGGTGACATGACACCCGGAGAGTGACGCCTCAGAATGGCTGCTCGTTCTGCCCTCTCCTTCGTTTCCCCCCCTATTTATAAACAATGATGCTCCCTCTTCTGGCCAATCACCAGTCTCTCCTGTCCACAACACACTTCCTGTCTGTTGTATGTGGCGTTACACCTAAAACATTCCCTTTTGATACTAACATAAACAACATTCCATTTCTTCATGAAACAGTCATAATGTTAATACACCACAGCTGTCATCAAGGCAAAGGGTGACTACTTTGAAGAAACTCAAATATAATCAATCAAATGTATTTATAAAGCCCTTTTTACATCAGCAGATGTCACAAAGTTCTATACAGAAAACCCAGCCTAAAACCCCAAACAGCAAGCAATGCAGATGTAGAAGCATGGTGGCTAGGGAAAACTCCATAGAAACCTAGGAAGAAACCTAGAGAGGAACCAGGCTCTGAGGGGTGGCCAGCCCCCTTCTGGCTGTGCCGGGTGGAGATTAAAACAGTACATGGCCATTAAGGCCAGATTTTTCTCCAAGATGTTCAAACGTTCATAGTTGACCAGCAAGGTCAAATAATAATCACAGTGGTTGTAGAGGCTGCAACAGGTCAATACATCAGGAGTAAATGTCACTTGGCTTTTCATAGCAGGGCATTTAGAGGTTGAAATAGAAGGTGCGGTAGAGAGAGAGAGAGTTGAAAACAGCAGGTCTGTGACAAGGTAGCACGTCCAGTGAACAGGTCACATTTGTGTGTAAAAATTATGTTGAGCTAACTCACAATCTTATTGCAGCTGGTTGCCTTATAATTGTACGTTGAATCAACATCTTTTTTTTTTACAGTGTGGTGGAGACAGCATTATTCTGATAATTGTGGAAATGTTTGTGATGTTTGGAAAAGGAGCACAGTAAAAGAACAAGTTATACTGAGTGATTGCACAGCCTGAATGGTCACATTCTCTTCATACCCAAGGAACTTGGCACAGCTACTTAAGGGTCACATTCAACTTAACATATATTTTGATTTGTTTAACACTTTTTTCTGTTACTACATGATTCCATATGTGTTATTTCATAGTTTTGATGTCTTCACTACTATTGTACAATGTAGAAAAAAGTAAAAATTAAAAAAAATCCTTGAATGATTAGGTGTGTCCAAACTTTTGACTGGTACTGTATATATATAGTTTAGACAATTCAGAAAGTGCCAGACAGATAACAAGTAACATTTTCACCAAAACCTCAGAAACTCTGTGTGTCTAATCTCATTGACTGTGGCTTGCGTTGTTATCAGGCATGAGTCAATGATCAACTTAACTCTGAACATACAACATCACTTTTGACTTGATAAAGCTGACTAATTTCCACGCCCAACCTGAACAGGGACTACTCATACAATCTGACTTGGTAAGGAAGTGACAGGTGAGATGTTAACAGCTGAGTTGTGTTTTGGATTTACAACAAGTTGACACACAGGGACAACGTGTACCCACAACAATAGACACTGGGTATGGTCTCCGTGGCGAGCTGGGGTCAGGTCACCATGATTTCAAAATATCTGTCCATGGTGATTCTACTGTCGACCGTCCGTCTCACAGACGGGGGAGGTGAGTAACAGAAACCATCACAGTCTGTCTGTTATATCTCCAAAACATCTGGAAACCTCTCTCTATCTGGATAAGGGATGAGGGTGAAACATGATATTCAGAAAATGTATAATTTGAAAACATTTAGGTTCTAAACAAATCAATATAAGACGTGTTATTTTTGTTGCTCATTATTACTGCATCTTATCATAGTGAACCGTTGGGCAGCTCTCCCACAACGCAGAAAAAGTAATGTGATCTTCAGGAATTAGTGCTTTATTTGTCAAAGTAAAACCCTTTACACACAGACTTGGCACTGGGAAACAAATATGTTGATTCAACATACAATTGTAAGGCAACCAGCTGCAATAGGATTGAGCAAACTCACAACAAAACGTTTGTGTGTAAAAATTATGTTGAGCTAACTCACAATCCTACTGCAGCTGGTTGCCTTATAATTGTACGTTGAATCAACATAATTTTTTTACAGTGTGGTGGAGACAGCATTATTCTGATTATTATGGAAATGTTTGTGATGTTTGGAAAAGGAGCACGGTAAAAGAACAAGTTATACTGAGTGATTGCACAGCCTGAATGGACACATTCTCTTCATACCCAAGGAACTTGGCACAGCTACTTAAGGGTTACATTCTCTTCATACCCAAGGAACGTGTCACAGCTACTTAGTATACAGTACAAGTAAATCTCTGAGTTTCCTGGAATAGGTGGTGGTGCTGTAAGTTGGGGAGGAAGAGGGAGGAATAAGGTGCAGTAGTCTTTCTTCAGGTCAGAGTGTGGCTGGGCCAGGGTGAGGTGGCAGTGGTTTCTCCTGACTGTCTGACCAAAGTCCACCAGAATGGAGCGTGGTGTGTCTGTCTACATGTACTATGCCAAGCCTTTGTCTAAAGAGCCATGTACCCAAACCAAGACAGTTTTGCTGTTGATGTGCTGTTGACTGTCAAAGTTTTACTTACAGTATAACTGAGTTTTTGACTCAACCATCTCAGGAGTAAAGGAGTCAGGAGGACTTGCTTTATCTTGGCCAGGTCGCAGTTGTAAATGAGAACTTGTTCTCAACTGGCTTACCTGGTTAAATAAAGGTGGAATAAAAAAAATATGAACCTTTAACAAATACCAATGCAAAATCCAAGAGTGTTTACCTAAGTTTTTGTGTGTATTACACTCACAGCTCACATGAAGAAATACAACACTTTTCTATAGAATACTATAGTACTTACTATAGAATTCTGTATTAAACTGTAGTATACTGTAGAATACTATACTGCACACGGAAGTATCCCTCGATCATGTGTAGTACTTACTATAGAATGTTGTAGTATACTGTACTTTGGGGCTGTATTTCTGCAAAGGGACCAGGACGACTGATCCGTGTAAAGGAAAGAATGAATGGGGCCATGTATCGTGAGATTTTGAGTGAAAACCTCCTTCCATCAGCAAGGGCATTGAAGATGAAACGTGGCTGGGTCTTTCAGCATGACAATGATCCCAAACACACCGCCCGGGCAACGAAGGAGTGGCTTCGTAAGAAGCATTTCAAGGTCCTGGAGTGGCCTAGCCAGTCTCCAGATCTCAACCCCATACAAAATCTTTGGAGGGAGTTGAAAGTCAGTGTTGCCCAGCGACAGCCCCAAAACATCACTGCTCTAGAGGAGATCTGCATGGAGGAATGGGCCAAAATACCAGCAACAGTGTGTGAAAACCTTGTGAAGACTTACAGAAAACGTTTGACCTGTGTCATTGCCAACAAAGGGTATATAACAAAGTATTGAGAATCTTTTGTTATTGACCAAATACTTTTTTTCCACCATAATTTGCAAATAAATTCATTCAAAATCCTACAATGTGATTTTCTGGATTTTTTTTCCTCATTTTATCTGTCATAGTTGATGTGTACCTATGATGAAAATTACAGGCCTCTCTCATCTTTTTAAGTGGGAGAACTTGCACAATTGGTGGCTGACTAAATACTTTTTCCCCCACTGTAACTGTTTGACCATCATTATGTTTGGAGGAAAAAGGGGAATGCTTGCAAGCTGAAGAACACCATCCCTACCGTGAAGCATGGGGGTGGCAGCATCATGCTGTGGGGGTGCATTGCTGCAGGAGGGATTGGTGCACTTCACAAAATAGATGGCATCATGAGGAAGGAAAATTATGTGGATATATTAAAGCAACATCTCAAGACATCAGTCAGGAAGTTAAAGCTTGGTCGCAAATGGGTCTTCCAAATAGACAATGACCCCAAGTGTACTTCCAAAGTTGTGGCAAAATGGCTTAAGGACAACAAAGTCAAGGTATTGGAGTGGCCATCACAAAGCCCTGACCTCAATCCTATAGAAAATGTGTGGGCAGAACTGAAAAGGCGTGTGCAAGCAAGGAGGCCTACAAACCTGACTCAGTTACACCAGCTCTGTCAGGAGGAATGGGCCAAAATTCACCCAACGTATTGTGGGAAGCTTGTGGAAGGCTACCCGAAACGTTTGACCCAAGTTAAACAATTTAAAGGCAATGCTACCAAATACTAATTGATTGTATGTAAACCTCTGACCCACTGGGAATGTGATGAAAGAAATAAAAGCTGAAATAAATCATTCTCTCTACTATTATTCTGACATTTCACATTCTTAAAATAAAGTGGTGATCCAACTGACCTAAAACAGGGAATTTTAACTAGGATTAAATGTCAGGAATTATGAAAAACTGAGTTTAAATGTATTTGGCTAAGGTGTATGTAAACTTCCGACTTCAACTATACTTAGTAACAAGAATAATATGGCAACTACTGTCTAATAATAATAACAATGAAATAATAATAAAACATAAACAGCATAAAAATAATAGGCCTACAACTAATAAAAACTACTGCTACGACTATTAATACAACTAATAAAAGTAAGTACTGTAATATATACATACATATTTACAAATACATATTTACAAATATCTTCACATGGTGATGTTTGTATTAGTTAAAAGCACAAACTATTTGTTCTTACGTTTGAAAAATGATGGGCCATAAAGGTGGATGGATTTCCCATTGAATTCACACTTTTTGGGTAGGTCCTAGAACATTCACACCTGGCATTGTAGCCCATGAGGGAATCAGCAAGAACACGTAGCTGTCACGATCGTCTGAGGAAACGGACCAATACGCAGCGCGTGGAGTGAACATGATGACTTTATTTAAATAAAAGCAACCACGAAAACGACAAACAAATGACGAATGTGAAGTCCTACGGTACACTGACCAAAAGGAACAAAAACCCACAAACCCAACAAGAAAACATACAGATTAAATATGGCTCCCAATCAGAGATAACGAGCCGACAGCTGACACTCGTTACCTCCGATTGGGAGTCTTAGACCAAACCTAGAAATGAACCCAACAGAAAGGCAAACCTAGAAATACACACAACAGAACTACCAACATCGAAATACACCCAAAATCCCAACAAAACAAAATACACCCTGGCTCAAATATCAAAGTCCATGGAGCCAGAGTGTCACAGTAGCTCATCAGTAATTGCCATCCTCCCCCATCTCCTGATTCTCGCCAACTCCAGCATCCTCAGCTCCCTCATCTCTAAGTCATCGGTTCCCTCGTGGTACTCTGGTACAATGGTTTAGATGATACCAGGTCGTGCTCCCCTCTATCCGTACAGCCGTTGGTGTAACCTGGATGACGATGTATGGTCACTTTAGCTGTTAACCTTCTTCTGTCACTGGGGTCTCCGGATCAGCCAGAGTCCCTCTCAATCCATCAACATCGGTCTGCAAAGAGTGTCCTTCTACCAGCCTACCCATAGGGAAGCTCGGAGTTACTGCTGCAAAGACACACAAGCACAGACAAACACAAAAGAAAACAATGCTACCCAATGGCGGGGCCATCTTCCTCTCCTGGGGTTGGAACACTCCTACGGTGGGAAACATGGATCTAAATATTTGCCTCTGCCAATTTCACCGTCATTGAGGTAGCCAACAACACCTGGTACAGGCCCCCCACCTAGGGTCTTTCCAGCTCTTTCTTCTGTAGTCTTTTACCGCCACATAGTCTCCAGGGCGCAGAAAATGCTCAAATTCTCCTGCTCACTTGGGCAGAGTTACCTTCACCCATGGGAAGAAAGTCTTAAGAACATTGTTAGGTTAGGAGAGACACAGTATGCTACTTATGCTACTGTACCATGTCTTCTCATCAGTCAGGAGAAGCCTTGAGATTAGGAAGCGCACCTACTTGCAGGTTGTTGCAGTCCACTCGTTTCATAGACAGGCCTCCTCTACACCCTGCCTACTATCACAAAAAACATTTAACCTAACCCATAACACATTATTACTACTGCTCATATACTTAATACAACTTGCATATTTACCAACAAAACCCATGCGACCAGTACTTCCGACCAGTACTACTCCCCCCTTTGGACACATGACTCACATCGTGATTAATGCGTTCAAAAAACAAAACAATGTTGTCTGTTAAACCAAAATAATAAATTAAAATTAAAATGACAACCTTTGAGAATATCTTAACTTAATTGTATCCCATAACATTATTCAAGAAATATCCCTCATTCAGGACTAACTCTCTCACTTCATCCTTGTCCTGTTTGGAATTATATATTGGATTATTGCCAATTTATAAACTTCTTCATAATTATCAGTATTATAAATGACCCTTAACTTGGTATAATAAATTACCTTAAACTCATCATCCTATGTCACTCGGTTTTCCAGTGTGGGTGATCAAATCACACTAGAAAGTCAGGACAAAGGTCAGAGGTCATTCAAATCCTTCAAAGAAGTGTTTCATTCTATAGTAGACTCATCATTAACACCCGTCAAAACATTTCATCAATTTTGTATCCCAAGTGTACAGTAAGTCCTTAGTACAGCTCTTTTCAAAAGAAATCACATGTATTTACTTAAAACTCACTCAGTAAATAAAACCACAAATTACATGTGTTTGCCCCTTTAAGATATATCACTTTTATCCCGTGAACAGAACCCTAAAATAAAAATCCTATACAGCTAACATTTCATACTAAGTGGGTTGTTTGTGGTTATTTGAAAAACATATAGTAAAACAACTTTTAATAGTCTGGGAAAATATTAGAAAATCTAGAAAATCACTCCCCCCTTTTTCCTGGAAGAAAAAGTACACATTTAGTTTCCATTTTGATACCTCTTAACCAGTCCAAACAATTAAAATTCGAAATTCTCACTCTCTATTGAATTTACCAGTCCACATCTCCTGATCCCCCCACTCAGAAAACCCTCAAGAACATCACTTGTGACTGCTCCCTTCCCTGGTGAATTCCACAATCCAGTGCACATAAAACGAAATAAAGTCTCATGAGATTTAAACCACTAGGCTTTTCCCTAGTCGTACTGCTCCCACTCGATCACGCCCAACATGTTTCGTGACTTCGAAAACTAAAATCCCCAAATATGCTATCTCTTGCCTCGTTGGTTGTACTTTCCCATATGCCCTGTGGCCCACCTCCACCAAGACAGTTTACTAATGTGATGATGGTCTGGCCCATCATCTTCTGTGGACATACCGCTTCCTGAACTATTATTAGTCCCTCTGATGTGCATTTAATTTGGACCCCCATTCTACATAGTGCATCTCTTCCTAATAGATTAACTGGAGTTTGTTCTGATACTAATATAGGTATACATGTAGCTTTTTCCTGCTTCTTATTTTACTGGAACTGTCATATGTATTAACTGCGTTTGTCATGAAAATTCTACTGTGTGCATATTTGCCTGATATGGGGAGGAGGTGAGAGGCATAATTTGGATTTACACATGAGTAAGTTGCTCCAGTATCTATCATCATTGGTGTGCCTCTATTTTTCACCTGAACCTGCAGCATAGGTTCTTCATCAGCCTGCATAGTTACTGCCACTAGCTGACCCTCCCCTTTAGGATTCCCTGGGCATCCCTAGTATCCATGATTTGGTCCTCCCCACGGGTTCACTGGGCCCTGTGGAGCCTGTGTCTGAGACTGCTTCCATTCAGCTGAGCTGGGGCCATTTCCTTGCCAATTACCCTGTTGTGGTTGCCTAAGCAGCTCTGGGTTGATAGGACAATCCCTTCTCTTATGTCCTGATTGATTGCACCCCCAGCAGAACCCTGGCGGTCCTCTTGGTCCACCATTTTGGTATGTCTGCTGTTGTGATTGGTACCCTGGATTCTTCGGTCTGTTTTCATTTCCTCTGTTTTGCCACTGTCCAGGGGATTGTTGTGTGTACACATTCACTACTGGTAAGGCAGGAACCCTTTGGCCTTGCTGCTGAGGCGGTGGTTGTTGACCTCCCTGGATGACAGGTGCCATGATGCCCTCTTCAGGCGGCGCTGGAGTGATCACTGGGGCTTGTGTTTTCTTTTTTTCCTTTCTTGTAAGCTCTTCCAGCTGCATCTGTTTCAGTTTTCTTTGAATGTCTCTCCCTTGCTCTGTCAGTTTCTGTTTGTCTTTCCTGTATTTCTCCACTACGTGGATAACATGGTCGCAGAACTCTTTGTGTGACTTTGACGTTAGTCCCATCACATCTTCTAGTCTGCTTCTGACAGGCGTTGGCATTGCTTCCATCAATGAAGTCCTGAACAGTGTTGTCATCAGTGGATCCCCCTCTGGATCTCTTTCTGTTTCTTGTCGCCACCTCTTGAGCTGGTCCTCCAGGTAACCTGCCGGGTTTTCTTTATCCCCCAATGGCTCCCCTCTCAGTGCTTTAGGGTCTATTTTGGCTGGATACTCTATTCTCAGAGTGTGCCATAGTCTTGGCCTATAATTGTCAAAGACCACTCCATCCAGTATCGTTCTCCGCACCGCCGGTATGAGGCCATCCGCCTGCAACAAGTTCTCCATTTTGGCCACTCCCACCACCCTGGCCAGCAATGCCTTCAAGTCTCCCACCGCCAGTAGCTTCCCCATCGTTTGTTCTTCAAATGTTCCAATCCATTTTCCTGCTCCTTCGTGCAGGTTAGGCAGTCTAGTCACCAGACCTTCCAGGTCTTGCGTTCCCCAAGGCACATAGTGAACCTGTGTCCCTTTTACCAAAATGGGATTTTGAGCTCCATATTTTTCGGGCTTTTTTATTGTCCTTCTGTTTCTTAAATTTTGTTTTTCCTGATGAGCGTATAGTGCCTTACCTAATTCTGTTACTATAGTTTTGCCTCCCGTGGCTCCTTGCTCTGATAGTCGTCCCTCTGTCTCACGCTGTTCTTGATCAGAGTCAGCATACTGTCTAAGTTCTTCACCTTCCTCATCACTTGTAATCTCCACCAGGGGCGGTGTGTTCATTAGGGCGATATGGGCGACGCACTGCCAAACGGGAAAAGGAAGGTTTTTTTTTCTAATCAATTATATCACGGCAACAGTAGTTATCAGTGTTCTAATCTAGACGTCTGATCTGCCACTAAATGTCCAATCAGGCTAAAGTCGTGCTTCAAATGTCCTCGCCGCTTTTGGGGGCGATTTCAGTCAGGTTGAAAATCGCCCAGAAGTCTCTCATAGCCTCTAATGTAAAATCATTTTTTTCAAATATCAGAGCTTTCAATACAATCTCTATGGGTTTCTGAGGGCTTGCACTTACGCGCTTTCGTCATACGTAACATAACCATGAACGTAACTAAGAAAAGAGCGGGTAGCCTCATCAATCAATTCACTACTACTGTCAAAATGGCTAGCCTTCAGTGCAACTCGATTGTCTCTTTGAAAGAAGTTCCTTTTTGTCGGCGAACAAATCAAGATAAATTGGCAACGAAACAATTAGGACCTCCCAGACCAAATTTAATAATTCAACAGGTTTCTACTAAGCAGAGTCGTGAACACTGTCTACGAGAATCGAGACGACCTCATAGAATGTTTTGAAGCCATTCGGACGGGTTCATTGGGTTCATTTGACCAGCCCACCGTGAGAGAGGCATCTGGCTACGTGAGGATGCTACATGATGAAGATTTTATTTTTTTCCTGCGGCTTTTTCACAAAATCATGCCCCACGTCGACATTCTGTACCAGAAGCTACAGAAGAAGGACATCGATGCTGTCTTTATCAAACCTGCCCTCGACAGCTTCACAAGCAGTGTGCAGGCCATAAGGTAAGATTAAACAATATCATTCGATCTTTCTCAAAGCAGAGCTTTATTTGAAAATGTATGCATGAAAGGAGACTGCATTTGTGTTTGAAATTACATTATTCTCATTATATATGGCCAGTGGTGTAATCTAGCTTATTTTATATACTATGTGTACTGTACAGTGGTGCTCATAAGTGTATGAACACATTCTAAAGTTGACTAAAAGAGGAATAAAAAAATAAAAAAATCATCTTTTGGAAATTGATCTTAATGACTTAATTAAAAAAAGTTGGAAAATCCAACCTTTAAGGACACCAATTTTCTTTTTCTTTTTTATTCCTCTTTTAGTCAACTTTAGCATGGGATCATAAGCTTATGAGCACCACTGTATACTGTGCTGAACATCCAGGCTATGTGAGACACAAAGGCTAACTTAAACACTAAAGACTTTATGCATCCCTGCCCATTTTAAGTGGAACTGAAGTATTTGTACTATACATGGATACATTGCATATACCTGTGCATCACATAGACAACAGTACTGTACAAAGCCAACAAACACATTGGTCTGTTTGCCTTCAGGGACTCCTCTCAACAGCAGCTGCAAGAAGCAACAGGAGCCAAAAGACCCAGAACAGCTTTGAGAGAAGAGGAGAAGCAGAGGCTGTCTGAAGAGGTCTGCAACACCATCCTGGATCACACCAAAGAAAGGTTATCTTTCTCTGGCCACCTTGTGAGTGCTACCTTACTGCAAGCAGACATGTTTGAAAGGTACTGCCATTCATTTCCTGATGAGGCTCTGAATGCCACTGTGAATGCATACACCATGCTGAGCAAGGCAAAGCTCAAGACAGAACTATCTCTGATCTATGAGAATCCTGAATTCAAGGGATGCTGTGGTGCACTGGCACTGTACCAGGTTCTCATGAGCTACAACCTCCAGGAGATGTTCTCTGAGACTGTGACTCTGTTGAACATCCTCATAACTACTCCCATGACAACAGCTGAAGCTGAGAGATGTTTCTCAACTTTGACACGAGTTAAGACATTCCTGCGAAATTCAATGGGCCAGGAACGTCTGAATGCACTGGCCATGCTTTCCATGGAGAGGGAACTAGTCCTCAGCATGCCTGATTTCAATGAGAAAGTCATTGAACGCTTTGCTGTATTGAAACAGAGAAGAGAACAGTTTCAGTACAAGTAATGTAGCCTCTCTCTCTCTTTGTCCCTCCCTGTCTGTCTCTTTAACACACACACGCCCAAATCAGTTCACAGTTGATGTTGTTTAAAATAGTTATTTTTCATTTAAAAAAAAGTTTTTAAAAAAATAATCTGTTCATGTTCATTTTTACAAATCTATACAATTGGCCAGAATATGGTTGTTCATATTTACAAATCTATACAATTGGCCAGAATATGGTTGTTCGTTTTTACAAAGCCATACAGATAGCTGTGTTTACCTTTTCTAGAAATTACTTTCAAATTCTGTTTTCAGGCAAAATGTCTATCACTGTTCATTTTCACAAATCTATACAAGAGGGCAGAATATGGAAGTCTATAAAAATGTCTTATTACCAATAACTTGCATCAATGTTTTCAGTAGCCTCTATCAAAAGCTCCTGCTTGCTTGTTGTGAATTATGCTCAGGTGCACATATTTCCAATTCAACCATGAGGCAAAAAATGTGGTAAAAGCTCTTGTTGATCCTGCAATCTGAACAAATACCAAGATGCTGTATTTTCAGCTGATATTTCATTTGTTTATGGAAATGCATATTGTTTATGCAGTGTTGAGGAATGTGAAAGAACACCCTTGATTATTTTTACTGTGATAACTTATTTTGATTTTGTAAGCCAACACTTTTGAGATCAGTCAATAAATGCTTCTGGTATTGACTTATATGCTGCCCCTGTCTTCATGTTGTTGCTGGACATATCTTTTTAAAAATGTGTGTAGGTCACCTAAATCATCAGAAAAATTGCCCCCCCTGAGAATTTTTTCAGGAGCCGCCACTGATCTCCACACCTTTTTTCCCATCATACTCTTGTTCATCTATCCCATAATTTTCCAGTTCCGTTAACATGCCCTTCAGTCCTCCACAACAGTCTATATCTAAATGTGATTTTTCTCCTCTTTTTGGTGTGGAAACCTGTTGCTTCCCTTCTCCATATATCTCTACATTCCCTGTTATTGAGACTAGACCTGTGACCTGAGAATACTGCCCCCCTTCTGTGTATGGTGGTGGTGTAGTTAAGCCAGCTTTTTTCGGTTCCCTCTCCCTCTTCATTATTATCCTTCTAGCCTTGGCTATGCTGTCCCTCCAACTCTTTCCTTCCTCCCAGAATATTTTCAAGATTTCTCTCTCTTTCTCTCTCTTCTTCTTTCTTTTCTCCCCTTTCTCTCCTGTTTTATAGTTCTTTATTAGGGTATCCATTTCCTCACACACTGTTACATCAAACGTTCCCTCCTTTGGCCATTTTGTTGCTAGTTTCCTGGTTATTTCTTCCCATTTTTCAGAGATTTTACCAATCTCTTCACTATTTTCTGGGAACCTTCTCTTCATGATTGCTACTGGTGTTCCTGCCATCTCTACTCCCTGTGTTCTTGGTCTCCCTGACGCTAGTCTTAGGTGTGGTTCAGTGTCTATATTAGGGTGCAGAGTCAACAATACTTTCCTTACTGTTTTTCTTGTACCTAATTGTTCCCTTATTATTGTTGCTCGTTTTGGACTAACCCCCTGAACTCCTCTCAATACTGTAGATACTTCTATTTGTGGTTTCCTTATTTTCTTACCTCAAACCTATAATATACCCCTCACCAGTGGCGGCTCCTGAAAAAATTCTCAGGGGGGGCAATTTTTCTGATGATTTAGGTGACCTACACACATTTTTAAAAAGATATGTCCAGCAACAACATGAAGACAGGGGCAGCATATAAGTCAATACCAGAAGCATTTATTGACTGATCTCAAAAGTGTTGGCTTACCAGGGTTGGTGGAGCCCTCAGTTTCATCTTTGCCTCGCAAAGCTAACTCAAACACTCCGCAAAACTTCACACACTGGATTAGCCGGCTGAGGATGTGGCGGTTCTTGCTAATGTCGTAGTAAATATATTTGTTATAGTGAATATGGAATATGATATGTTGAGTAAAATGTTGTGCTAAGATCTATTTAGGTCAGGAGCTGGTTATAAGTTCTGTTCCTATCCAATAACAATGGACAAAAGGGTCCTATCTTGTCAGCCTTGTCAGTTTCAGTTCTCCAGTAAACTTGTGATTATCAACACTAACCTCATCGTTGTGGCGGCGGACAGCTAGCCTGTATCCCTCATCCAGTTGAGTGGGAATGTTCACTCTCCCCAAAGCAGACAATCTCAAAGAGCAATCCATGTGGATCTTTGACAGCTCATGTTTCTTAATCTTTCCTGAAAGATGGTGCATGTCCGTTACACACCAGTCGCTGTCCAAGCGGTGCTGTCTGCCGTGCCGCCTTCAGGGTGAAAGAGTAAGCAGGGGGTAGCAGAAGACTGCATTAGCTACATCGCAGCCTGCTAGCCAGGTTTTTCGTTCGTACCAATTTTTGGAAAATCCTCGGGTGTAGGACTTCCCCCTTTAGTAGAAACCTGTTGAATTATTAAATTTGGTCTGGGAGGTCCTAATTGTTTCGTTGCCAATTTATCTTCATTTGTTCGCCGACAAAAAGTAACTTATTTCAAAGAGACAATCGAGTTGCACTGAACGCTATAGCCATCTTGATAGTAGTACGTGAATTGATTGATGAGGCTACCCGCTCTTTTCTTAGTTACGTTCATGGTTATGTTACGTGTATGAAAAGCGCGTAAGTGCAAGCCCTCAGAAACCCATAGAGATTGTATTGAAAGCTCTGATATTTGAAAAAAATAGATTTTACATGGGAGTCTATGACAGACTTCTGGGCGATTTTCAACCTGACTGAAATCGCCCCCAAAAAAGGGGGGCATTTGAAGCACGACTTTAGCCTGATTGGACATTTAGTGGCACTGTGGCAGATCAGACGTCTAGATTACAACACTGATAACTACTGTTGCCGTGATATAATTGATTAGAAAAAAAATCCCTTCCTTTTCCCGTTTGGCAGTGCGTCGCCCATATCGCCCTATTGAACACACCGCCCCTGCCCCTCACCCCTTATTGTCTTAGGTATTTTCCCAGTACTCTATTTTCCTAGTACTCTATCCAGTTTTAGGTCACTAAACCAACCCCTATTTTCCCTAATAATATTCACATGATTCTTCTCTCAAATATTCCTGTTTCTATTTAATATTATTCTTATCCTTGTATCAGTACTAGAACAATGACATATGTAATAACTGTTTCACATTAAATTGTGCCTTTTTCTGATAATGTTACAATTGTAGCCTATTGCATTAATTTAGTTAAAACATAAATGTATTGTTTAACAAATCTAGAACCCACAATAAGTTGGTGCCATCCCATCAGCATAATAATTAAAGCTACTTGCAATCCACTGGTCCACGTAACGAACACAAATTATCATTTTTTGAATTCATTAACTATTTGCATACGTCACTGGTGTTATGCAAACTATAGAATAAAGTATTAACAATAGAATTAGTCAAATAAATGTTTTCCATTCAACTATTCAGACTTCTGCTTCAAATGTCTCTTACAGCTTGATTCGTACTCGCTGTCTCTTTTACCCGCGAACTAGAACAAGGCCTTAGTAAAGTCTATTCACAAACCATCAATAACTAATAGTATATTTGCATTCATATTACTAAAAGACATTACTTTCCTTTCAGTCTACCCAAACAATTCACAGTTGAAATTCTAACTTCCCTATTAAATTACTTTCCTTTGTTATCAATTCAAATCATGGCCACAGCTCTATCGCAATTGCCAGTCCGCTATTAAATGTATGTAACTGTCCTTTCTGATTAGGCTCTAATAAATAAAACAAATACCATATTCAATTCAATATTCCAAATTACAACTCTATTCTCAGTAGTTTTTAAACTATCAACTCATTAGACAACACAAAAAATGACTCTCTTACTCCTCCCACTATTCCTGTTGAATAAGTGAGTCTTTCAATTCGAACCACGCAAACTACTAAATCCCAGTCTTACATCACAAAATCAACACTGACTATTCATCATATTTGAGTATATTCATATCAACCCAACTATTCTTATTTCTAATGATTATTTATTACCATAACCTAGTCCCAGCAGAACAACAACTACCTAGACCCTGCCCCTCAGTCATAAAACCCTCCCAGAATCCCATAGGCTGGTCACTTATTCACTGATCTTATAATATTCTATGACAGGCAGTGTTTGTACAAACCCCAATATATTATTATATCAAAAGCTTATTATCCAAACTTCAGATTCACTCATTCCCATATTCACACAACTCTCATATCACATTCACATAACGCTATTTCCCAACACACAATCAATATTCGTATAACCTACAGGAATATTTTCTTCTATAATAGTGCCCAAATTTTGAATATTAACCCTATCAACATTTGACATTTCACTATAGTGAATTTTACCATAATCCTACATTACGTCTAAATTTCCCAAATATAATGAGACCCTAAAAGATTGGCCGAAATACAATGTGTATACGTCATACGATCACACCCGTACACGTGACCTGTTCCTCCAACAGGATTTATCATACCCCTCCTGGTAAAGACACACACACCTTCTGATCCCCTTCTCCCAGTAATGTGAATTTTCCACACTCCGTTAGTAAATGAATATCCACATACTATTAATTCTCCTCTTCCTAATGCAAGATTGGGCTTGCCCTTTCTCCACCAGCCATAGAAGCTTCAAACGACCTAAAATATAGTCCCTTTCCTGACACTTCCTCCACACAGAAAAGGCTATTATTTGCAGGATTTATTTTTATTGTCCGATCACTCACACCGATAAGCAGCCACTCGCGCTTAAATGAATCAAACAGAATGACCAGCAGGATGAACAAATGTATCAGACGAATTGAACAAAGCTAATTGATCAAGCTGACCAAATTAGCAACCTGAATGAGACAGATAAAACATACACCTTAATCACTGAATGACTCAAAGCCGCTCACGCAAACCATTCCCCCACACGAGATGAGCAGACCTACTCTAATACCTTCTCTATACTTTGAAGCCCTAGTGGCTATTTTCACAACCGTTCAACAATTCTGGATGACCGGCACTACTTCCAATTGATGGTGTCACGTACTCAGGATGACCTACTTTTTTACCCGATTAGCTGTCTAATTAGTGCATCTCCACACCACAGGATGATGCGTCACCTACCCCTAAGCAGCCTCTAACAATGATAAACACGTTAGAGCGGTAGCCGTAGGCCGTTTTATTAATGTACAGTGGGGAGAACAAGTATTTGATACACTGCCGATTTTGCAGGTTTTCCTACTTACAAAGCATGTAGAGGTCTGTCATTTTTATCATAGGTACACTTCAACTGTGAGAGACGGAATCTAAAACAAAAATCCAGAAAATCACATTGTATGACTTTTAAGTAATTAATTTACATTTTATTGCATGACATAAGTATTTGATACATCAGAAAAGCAGAACTTAATATTTGGTACAGAAACCTTTGTTTGCAATTACAGAGATCATACGTTTCCTGTAGGTCTTGACCAGGTTTGCACACACTAAAGCAGGGATTTTGGCCCACTCCTCCATACAGACCTTCTCCAGATCCTTCAGGTTTCGGGGCTGTCGCTGGGCAATACGGACTTTCAGCTCCCTCCAAAGATTTTCTATTGGGTTCAGGTCTGGAAACTGGCTAGGCCACTCCAGGACCTTGAGATTCTTCTTACGGAGCCACTCCATAGTTGCCCTGGCTGTGTGTTTCGGGTCGTTGTCATGCTGGAAGACCCAGCCACGACCCATCTTCAATGCTCTTACTGAGGGAAGGAGGTTGTTGGCCAAGATCTCGCGATACATGGCCCCATCCATCCTTCCCTCAATACGGTGCAGTCGTCCATGTGCTGGCTTGAGCAGGGGAACCTTGCGTGCGCAGCAGGATTTTAATCCATGACGGCGTAGTGTGTTACTAATGGTTTTCTTTGAGACTGTGGTCCCAGCTCTCTTCAGGTCATTGACCAGGTCCTGCCGTGTAGTTCTGGGCTGATCCCTCACCTTCCTCATGATAATTGATGCCCCACGAGATGAGATCTTGCATGCAGCCCCAGACCGAGGGTGATTGACCGTCATCTTGAACTTCTTCCATTTTCTAATAATTGCGCCAACAGTTGTTGCCTTCTCACCAAGCTGCTTGCCTATTGTCCTGTAGCCCATCCCAGCCTTGTGCAGGTCTACAATTTTATCCCTGATGTCCTTACACAGCTCTCTGGTCTTGGCCATTGTGGAGAGGTTGGAGTCTGTTTGATTGAGAGTGTGGACAGGTGTCTTTTATACAGGTAACGAGTTCAAACAGGTGCAGTTAATACAGGTAATGAGTGGAGAACAGGAGGGCTTCTTAAAGAAAAACTAACAGGTCTGTGAGAGCCGGAATTCTTACTGGTTGGTAGGTGATCAAATACTTATGTCATGCAATAAAATGCAAATTAATTATTTAAAAATCATACAATGTGATTTTCTGGATTTTTGTTTTAGATTCCGTCTCTCACAGTTGAAGTGTACCTATGATAAAAATGACAGACCTCTACATGCTTTGTAAGTAGGAAAACCTGCGAAATCGGCAGTGTATCAAATACTTGTTCTCCCCACTGTTTGTACCACCTACCCCCAAGCAGGCTCTAACAATGATAAACACGTTAGAGCGGTAGCCGTAGGTCCCAATTTATGTATGTACCTTGCATGCATGCTTATTTCTCATTCCAACAAAAACTCTGTACTTTTCCTAAATGTAGTCCTTAATACTGAGAGACCCCTCTCGTACCTTACCCTCAGATTGAGCTTGATCGAATCACACAGCTTTTTTATGCTAAAAGTAAGAACGTCGCTTACCTGTATTTAACAGTGGCCACTGTATTTGTGTGATTCGTCCAAACTGTCTCCGATGGCGAAGCCCTCAAAGATCTATTTTTCCAGTCCTGGCGGGGTCGCCAATTATGATGTGGAAAATTGTCACTAAACTTTATTAAAAATAGTTTTTGTAGAATCGAGAGACTTTATTACAATGGACAAAGCAGGGGTGATTTGCAAAGCATCCTCCCTTCTCTCTCTCTGCTCCCCCTCTATATAGTCTCATTCACACACATCCTAGCTTAAAAGCCCCTCCCTCTTGGGTTCTCCTACCATTGTCTTCAGTTTCCCACTCTCTACCGCTCCGCCCACTCCCTTCGTCTATGATAGCGGCTTAATTTAACTGTCATTCAGTTTAGAAACAAAATTATTACAATCAATCACACCCTTATCTTGCAAAAACACTCATGTTTAGTTTAAACTCTGTTCAACCCCGGCTCACCCTAGCTTGACCTGAAGATTGATTGTTCGACATGACAGGTTCACGCTTAATCTTTCAAACATACACAAGCCCCACCTCATCATGCTGTAATCAATCAAGAAGATAGCCAAGGAGAGACAAAGGTTTAGCCTGAACTCTGTTCAACCCTGGCTCGCTCCAGGGATATGCCTAAGGGGAGCCACAGGGTCATAGTCTGGTCACAGTCACAGATAACATACGACAACTGTAGAATTTGACCCAATGACAGGGCAGATTCCCATTTTACACATACACAAGCCCAGTGAAAGGAACCATTCTTAGTTCTTGCCTAGCAACAGAGACGTCCGTGATTTAACTTTGATTAGCACATAGTTCACTACAAAATCCTCCTCACTGGCAGGGTTGGTCCTACAAAGCCAGAGCCCACTGATGGGAGAGCATAATATACAAGGACATTCTCAAAGCTGCTAATGAGAACCTTGACGACCTCGTACCTAGCCGGTGGGGATTCCGGTGGGGTACCCCCACCCAGGTAGTGGCAGTGCTGGCAACACTGGCTGCAGTAACCCATGGGGAGGGGGTCACACTTGGACAAGAGGGGGCTTATTATTGTGGCCCTGGTGGCACAACATAATCAAAGGTCTGACTGCACGGAGATGCTTGGCAAAAATGGTTACAACGGGGGACCAGAGTGTTTGTGTCTCAGGGGAAGAGGGTGGATCTGATCTCCATCACCTAGGACTTGGCATAGATTAATCAAATCTCACATTGTTGTCAATTTTTGCTCAATCTTGCATGCTTTCTCAAACAGCTGTAACTGTGTAGGCATTCGTAAATCAGGTCCTTTCTTGAGTTGGGCTCTGTGATGTAACAACCGATGAGCATCTGATCTTATGGTTGATTTTGGAGGAAAGGGGTTGAGTGTGTTAGAGTATGTGCGTATGTGTGTTTATCCCACATCTGTTGCAAGGGGGTAAGGATGTTAGGGAGAATGTAGGATGAACCACAATAATTGTTTGCTAAAATAATAATTGCTTGACAAAAATGTAATGTAATACAATGGCAATCCGGGTTATAGGTAACAATCCTACGCATGAACTGCCGACATTATTACGCATATTAATTGATAATGATGGAAATTAAGATATGCAAGATATTTGAATAGATATATATTTTTAAATAGCTATATATATATATATTGAGGTGAGAGCATTGGAAATGCTTTTGGCGGTTGACCTGCTCCTGTTGTGTGGGTGTCACTGTGTGCTGTTTTCGATGGATGGGTCCTGGCCTCTCGGGGGTCTAGGGATCCGGGGTGGTATGCCGATCACTGGGATGACGGCCCAACTTGGGATGGGGAGGGGCTTTAGCGGGGGGAATAGTGGAGAACAATTGGAGGGTTACTTAGTAGCAATGCAAATATCATGGTACAGCTATATGGACACTCAATCACTATGGTATTTTTATTGGTAAATTTACAAACATACTGTATATAATGATAAATAGATTTGAAACTTGTATCTCATTATGGTATGTAGTGAAATAAGTATAGCCAGTTATAATTGTAATGGCTTAGCAGATAATAACGAAAGAAGAACAATATTTACCTGGCTCAAAGAGAAGGAATATAATATTGTTTACAGGAAACTCATTCAACAATTCTAGATGAAGTTGCATGGAAACAGGAATGGGGGGGGGGGCGAAATATACTTCTCCCATGGGCAAAGAAACTCAAAAGGGGTGATGATATTAATTAACAGTAATTTCGATCAGAACGTGCAAATTGTCCAAACAGATCCGCAAGGTAGATGGATTATTTTAAATATGTTATTGGACCATAAACAGATATGGCTCATTAACCTTTGTGGACCAAATAATGATGATCCACACTTCTTTGACAATATATACTGTATAATAAATGATCAACCCTGCAAGCAATACAAGACTCCATTATTATGGTGGGAGATTATAATACCGTTTTAAATAGCTCAATGGACCGTAAAGGAAAACACACTACAAACTATCACACTAATGCTCTTAAGGAAATCGTGAATGTCATGGATACATTAGAACTAGTAGATATATGGATGCTTAAATATCCTGATCTAGAGAGATATACATGGCGGAGACTCAATCAAGCTAGTCGTCTTGACTTCTTTCTTATGTCATTCTCGTTAGCACCAAAAGTTACAAAAGTGTTGATAAGGGACAGAATGCGGTCGGACCATCATATAATTGGCATATACATTACTCTTACTGAATTTCGACAAGGGCGAGGATATTGGAAATTTAATCAAAGCCTATTGGATGATAACTTGTTTTTAACTAGGACAGAGGAATTTATAACTGATTTTTTCCAACATAACATAGGTACAGCAAATCCCCTTATTATATGGGACACTTTTAAATGTGCCTTTAGAGGCCATGCAATTCAGTACTCATCTCAAAAACAAAAGCAATTTAGGTCAAAAGAGTCCATACTAACAAAGGAAATAGAAGGTCTAACAGAACAGATAGATAGCAATAAAAACTGTAACATAGAGGCTCAAAATAAATTAGAAGAAAAATAAAAAGAAATGGAGAAACTTATTCAAGAAAGATCAAGTGTAATATACTATGAAAATAAAGCAAACTGGATGGAATATGGGGAAAAATGCACCAAATTATTTTTTAATCTTCAACATTGAAATGCTACCAAAAAGAATTTACTGAAACTGGTTACAAATTATGGAGTCACCCATGATTCACCAAATTATATTTTGAAGAAGGAAGCAAAGTACTTTAAGCATATGTTTTCGTTTCAGTCGCCTCCATCTCCTCTAACTGAAGCTAATTGTAGAGATTTTAATTTCTATTGATAATGTAAAATTAACAGCCATACAGACAGACTCATGTGAAGGTGAAATTACAGAGGAGGAACTTCTGGATGCAATTAAAGACTTTAAGTTCGGGAAAACTCCAGGGTTGGATGGCATACCAGTCGAGGTATACCAAACCTTTTTTGATATACTCAGAGGACCTTTATTAGCATGTTTTAACCATTCCTATTTAAATGGTAGATTATCAGACACTCAAGAAGAAGGTCTGATTTCATTATTACTGAAACAGGATACAAGTGGAAAATATAAAGATCCAGTCCATTTAAAAAATTGGAGGCCCCTTACACTTCAGTGTTGTGATGCAAAAAATCTAGCAAAATGTATAGCGCATATAATTAAAAAGGTATTGTCCAACATTATTAATTCTAATCAGACAGGTTTTTTACATGGACGATACATTGGAGATAATATAAGGCAAGTACTGGAAACAATAGAACACTATGAAAACTCTGGGAAACCAGGTCATCAGGTCAATTTGAAAAGGCATTTGATAAAGTACGACTGGGGTTTATATATAAATGCCTGGAGCATTTCAATTTTGGAGAATCTCTTATAAAATGGGTTAAAATCATGTATAGTAACCCTAGGTGTAAAATAGTAAATACTGGCTATTTCTCCAAAAGATTTAAACTGTCAAGAGGAGTGAAACAAGGTTGTCCACTATTGGCATATCTATTTATTATGTCCATCGAAATGTTAGCTATTAAAATCAGATCCAACAATAATATCAAGGGATTAGAAATCCAGGGCTTAAAAACAAAGGTGTCATTGTACGCTGATGATTCATGTTTTCTTTTAAATCCACAACTTGAATACCTCCACAGCCTCATAGAGGAACTAGATACAGTTTCTAACCTTTCTGGATTACAACCAAATTATGATAAATGTACTATATTATGTATTGGATCACTAAAAAATAAAACATTTACATGACCATGTAGTTTACCAATAAAATGGTCTGATAGGGATGTGGATATACTCGGAATACATATCCAAAATGAAATAAATGATCTCACTCCAATACATTTTAATAGAAATTAGCAAAAATAGATAAGATCTTGCTACCATGGAAAGGTAAATACCTGTCCATTTGTGGAAAAATCACCCCGATTAACTCTTTAGTATTATCCAAGTTTACCTATTTGCTTATGGTCTTGCCTATGCCTAGCAAACAGTTTTTTAAATTATATGAGAAAAAATATTCCATTTTATTTGGAATGGCAAGCCAGACAAAATTAAATGGGCCTATTTATATAATGAATATGAATTCAGAGGACAGAAATGATTAAATATTAAAGCATAAGACCTATCACTAAAAGCTTCAGTCATACAAAAGTTATACTTAAATCCGAACAGGTTCTCTAGCAAATTAGTAAGATTGTCTCACCCAATGTTCAAGAATGGCCTTTTTCCCTTTATTCAGATTACAACCTCTCACTTTCAGTTATTTGAAAAGGAAATAATCTCCCAAATATCACTATTTCTAAAACAAGCCATAGAAAGTTGGTTGCAATTTCAATTTAATCCTCCAGAAACTACAGAACAAATAATGCAACAAATATTGTGGTTAAACTCAAATATACTAATGGAATTGATTTTTTGAAAAAATGTTTAAAAAAGGTATAATCTTCGTAAATTCTATCATAGGTAGGACTAATGGAGTTATGTCGCACATGCAGCTAACAAAAACTAATGGAAATGTCTGCTCTACCCAAAATTACAACCAAATAATTGCAGCATTACCGCAAAAATGTCGGCCCTGCATTAAAGAACATAATTGGTTAAAGAAAATTGTGATAAATAAAAAGGTATACCAGTTTCATTTAAGGACCAAAGGATTGACAGCCGTCCCATATAGATTGCAAAATAGTTGGGAAGAGATTTTTGACGTACCGATTCCATGGCATAGTGTTTATGAACTGATATGCAAAACGACGCCGGATTCAAAACTTAGAATGTTTCAATTTAAATTATTATACAGAATTCTTGTTACCAATAGAATGTTATTTATATGGGGGATACAATCTTCTCAGCTCTGCAGATTTTGCTGCGAAGATCATTTGTTTTGGTACAGTCCATTTGTAGCTTGTTTTTGGACACAGGTCCAGGAATGGCTAAATGATTGCAATATTTACCTGGAGTTAACTCTGCAGATAGCACTACTGGGTGATCTGAAAAGTCAAATTCAATCGATCAATAATACAATAATACTTTTAGCAAAAATGTTTATTTTCAATTTACAATCTGTAGAAACAATGAGAATAGAAGGGTTCAGAACTTTTGTAAAACATCACAGTACAGTTGAAAAATATATGGCAAATAGAAATCCAATATGGATGGTGTTAAGTGGTAGATAGGTGGTGTTGAATGGAGTTGAAGGATGGGACTAATAACAACTAACAACAACAAGATAACTAATGTAAAGCATACTGTGTCCATAATAAGTATATATGTTTTAGGTTGAGAGCTTTTGTGAAAGAGCACAGTTAGAAAGATATGGCATATAGAAGCAAACCGGATGGACATCATGAAAATGATCGGAGAGGTTGAGGGTAGAGGAACTTCAGGAATAAAAATAAACAAAATATAATTATTGTAAAATTCTGTCCATAAAATATATATAGTATGTATAAGCTGGAAGTAGAGGCCTAAGCATTGTTGTTCACTAGTTTACTCCAATTAGGGAAGGGGTGGTGGGGTTGGAAAGTAATAAAGGGAAATATATTTTTTTAAAGGATATGTATATATATGTACAGTGGGGAAAAAAAGTATTTAGTCAGCCACCAATTGTGTAAGTTCTCCCACTTAAAAAGATGAGAGAGGCCTGTAATTTTCATCATAGGTACACGTCAACTATGACAGACAAATTGAGAGACAAAAATCCAGAAAATCATATTGTAGGATTTTTAATTAATTTATTTGCAAATTATGGTGGAAAATAAGTATTTGGTCACCTACAAACAAGCAAGATTTCTGGCTCTCACAGACCTGTAACTTCTTCTTTAAGAGGCTCCTCTGTCCTCCACTCGTTACCTGTATTAATGGCACCTGTTTGAACTTGTTATCAGTATAAAAGACACCTGTCCACAACCTCAAACAGTCACACTCCAAACTCCACTATGGCCAAGACCAAAGAGCTGTCAAAGGACACCAGAAACAAAATTGTAGACCTGCACCAGGCTGGGAAGACTGAATCTGCAATAGGTAAGCAGCTTGGTTTGAAGAAATCAACTGTGGGAGCAATTATTAGGAAATGGAAGAGCATACAAGACCAGTGATAATCTCCCTCGATCTGGGGCTCCATGCAAGATCTCACCCCGTGGAGTCAAAATGATCACAAAAGCGGTGAGCAAAAATCCCAGAACCACACGGGGGACCTAGTGAATGACCTGCAGAGAGCTGGGACCAAAGTAACAAAACCTACCATCAGTAACACACTACGCCGCCAGGGACTCAAATCCTGCAGTGCCAGACGTGTCCCCCTGCTTAAACCAGTACATGTCCAGGCCCGTCTGAAGTTTGCTAGAGTGCATTTGGATGATCCAGAAGAGGATTGGGAGAATGTCATATGGTCAGATGAAACCAAAATAGAACTTTTTGGTAAAAACTCAACTCGTCGTGTTTGGAGGACAAAGAATGCTGAGTTGCATCCAAAGAACACCATACCTACTGTGAAGCATGGGGGTGGAAACATCATGCTTTGGGGCTGTTTTTCTGCAAAGGGACCAGGACGACTGATCCGTGTAAAGGAAAGAATGAATGGGGCCATGTATCGTGAGATTTTGAGTGAAAACCTCCTTCCATCAGCAAGGGCATTGAAGATGAAACGTGGCTGGGTCTTTCAGCATGACAATGATCCCAAACACACCGCCCGGGCAATGAAGGAGTGGCTTCGTAAGAAGCATTTCAAGGTCCTGGAGTGGCCTAGCCAGTCTCCAGATCTCAACCCCATAGAAAATCGTTGGAGGGAGTTGAAAGTCCTTGTTGCCCAGCGACAGCCCCAAAACATCATTGCTCTAGAGGAGATCTGCATGGAGGAATGGGCCAAAATACCAGCAACAGTGTGTGAAAACCTTGTGAAGACTTACAGAAAACGTTTGACCTGTGTCATTGCCAACAAAGGGTATATAACAAAGTATTGAGAAACTTTTGTTATTGACCAAATACTTATTTTCCACCATAATTTGCAAATAAATTCATTAAAAATCCTACAATGTGATTTTCTGGATATTTTTTTCTCATTTTGTCTGTCATAGTTGACGTGTACCTATGATGAAAATTACAGGCCTCTCTCATCTTTTTAAGTGGGAGAACTTGCACAATTGGTGGCTGACCAAATACTTTTTTCCCCCACTGTATGCCAGTTACGCTCTACACCCCTTGTAAAGCGGATTAATGTGCTTTATTTTAGGAAGTTATTTGGCCACTTTTGTTGTGATACAAACGTTATCAAAACATATAGGCCTATGGGCTAGTCTACATGAGGTGTGCGACTATGATTAGAAAAAGTCGCAAAAAAAGGCACTGTGTCTTGCGTTACGCTGGACATCATTCACAAATGATAATATATAATTCACAAGTGATAGGCTAATATTGTCACTCATCAGACTATTCTTGATTTAAAGTTTGTCTTTACATGAACTAAATAATATACAGTGGGGAGAACAAGTATTTGATACACTGCCGATTTTGCAGGTTTTCCTACTTACAAAGCATGTAGAGGTCTGTCATTTTTATCATAGGTACACTTCAACTGTGAGAGACGGAATCTAAAACAAAAATCCAGAAAATCACATTGTATGATTTGTAAGTAATTAATTTGCATTTTGTTGCATGACATAAGTATTTGATACATCAGAAAAGCAGAACTTAATATTTGGTACAGAAACCTTTGTTTGCAATTACAGAGATCATATGTTTCCTCTAGGTCTTGACCAGGTTTGCACACACTGCAGCAGGGATTTTGGCCCACTCCTCCATACAGACCTTCTCCAGATCCTTCAGGTTTCGGGGCTGTACCTGGGCAATACGGGTGTTTGATTAGATTTTCGATTACATTTGCATTGACGTCAGAGTTATTAGAGAGACAATAGAGTGCTGAGTACCAGGCAGTTTGCAAGTTTGGTAGGCTACTAATGACCATCAGCAGCATCAGAGCTTGCAGAAGCCTAATTAATGTGACTAAATGGTTTCGTGGAATTTCACTGCCTTCATGACTAGTGACCGCCGGTGTGGCGGTAATATGGTCAACGCAACAGCCCTACGCACATGCACACTAGGCTAATTCAGGACACAGATTGTAGTTTTTATGCCCTGATATAAGGAGCTTGGAGCAAAAAGTTCAATTAAACAATTCAGAGACTGAAACGAATACATCAGATGACAAATATTTAAGGATGGCAAATCGATATACAATCCTGAAATCAGCTGTAAGTGTCAATAGTAAAACAAAGCTTAAAACTGACGTTTGAGTGAACCTGAATCCAGAAAATGAATGGCGAAGTAGCTTCTGGACACGGTAGACTCCTCCTCCTCCTCCTCCCCCTCACCACTCTATAGTATATACTACAGTTTTCTTTTACTACAGTGTTTATACTATAGTTAACTGTAAATACTACTGTATTTTACAATAAATACTACTGCATTCACTAAGTCAGCAAAAACACTACAGTGAATACTATTGTATTTAGTATACTAAAGTATTTTTTTATGTGGGTCTGCTTGTTCCACTCTGCTTCAGATGCCCATGTAACCTGTGTGTGTATGTTTCTGTTTACAGACGTCCATGTAACCTGTGTGTTCTCAGAGGATTGTGTCATGCCCTGCAGCTTTCAGCCTGGGAGTGAGGAAGTCATCCACTGGCTGAAAACAGAAGACAAGGACCTAACTGTCCACTCATACTACTACAGTACAGATCAGCTCAAACAGCAGAGCCTGCGTTACAGAAGGAGAACAGCCCTGTTCAATGACCAGATCCACAAAGGAAACGCATCACTGCTGCTGAGCACGCTCACACTCCAGGACCAGGGTAGATACAAGTGTTACACCAGCACTATTAGAGGCAACCAGGATTCCCTCATTGACATATCAGTGGAGGGTAAGGAAGGAATGTCTGTCTGTCTGTCTGTCTGTCTGTCTGTCTGTGATGATCACTTTATGGCTGCTCCATGCGTAATTTCTACTTTGTTGCAGCTCCAGTCCGCTTGGTGGACATACAGTTATCAGATGACATCATCACCTGCAGTTCCAAAGATATCTACCCAGAGCCTAAACTCACCTGGTCCACCGACCTTCCCTTTGATCTGCCCTTGGACCCCGGAACCATCCAGCCCAGCACCAAGGTAGATGACCAGGGCCTCTATAACATCACCAGCACAAAACAGTTTAGCAGAGACCGAACCAACATCTGTACCGTGACCTCTGGGACACGAGGGGAGACAGCAACCCTGAGACAGCAAGGTAATCAATCAATCAACTAATTAATCAAACAATTGATCAATCAACTAAATAATTCAATCAATTTATCTGGCTGAAAACTGTACAAAAACAAGACATCACTGTGAGACAGTATCCACAAAGAGCATGCTAAAAAGGTACTTTCTCATGACATCATTTCAGATCCGGTCCAGTGTTCTCCTAGCAGTGAGGTGTCTATCCCCTGCAGGGTCCCTCAGTCTGACCTCCTGACCTTCAACCTCACCTGGAGGTTTAACCAGATAGTCACTATCCTCTCCGCTACCTACACCCAGGGCACACCTCAGATGTACATTAACGACCAGTGGAAGGAGCAGGTTCAAAACATGTCAGAGTCCGGCAGCCTTCAGCTCCACAGGCTAACTGTGATCCACCAGGGGAACTACAGCTGTGAACTCTCTACTTCCAGAGACACACACCTGGTCCTCACCTACCTAGAGATCACACCGGATAAACTATCTACTGGTAATATAAACATACGTTTAATTTAGACCAGACTTCTGCTTATAGTTCTGTCCTGATATCATCTTGATTTAACTAAGAGCTAGATTCAATCCAGACCACAGAAGATTTGCGTTACAGTTCGATTTACATTTAAAGGTAATTTCCGATGGAGCCGACATATGCAGCACTTACTGTGAATGCGGTCTCTGCGAACGCAGAAACATTGTCGTTAAAAGGTACATAGCCGAAAAATGCAGATCGAATTGTATCTAGCCCTAAATATTGATGCTTACGGTTGTCATCGGTATACATTGTCATTGCCAGTATCATTGGTAATAAAGTGATAGACATTCTCTTTCCTGTCACTGTCTCAGGGACCATCGTTGTTGTAGTCACTATAGCAGCAGCAGCAACAGCAACAGCAGTAGGGGTATTGTTGTATCTTAAAAAGAGAGGTAAGATGGACACCATATTCAGCCTCTATTGAACCATTTAACACCATGATGTCCTGGATGTACTAGTCAAGGAGATGACAGTGATTGTTGAATTTGATTGTATTGTACAGACCGGGAAGAGACCTCATCAAAAGGAGAGGGCAATTCAGGTACAGTAGGATTGACTATTATGTGTATTTGCATCAAGTGATAGTTTAAAGTGGAAATATGTAACTTTTTGGGCGACCCGACCAAATTCACATAGAAATGTGAGTTATAGATCTATAATTCTAATTGAAAGCAAGTCTAAGAACCAGTAGATCTCTTCAATGTGCGCTATTTCTATGCTTACCATTCTTAAGTTTAGTTTTTGCTTCTTTTACTTTCAGTTTTGTACACCAGCTTCAAACAGCTGAAACAACAATATTTTGGTTATGGAAAATATATTTCAAAGCGGTTTAGATGGTACAATGATTCTCTACAATATACTAGCTTATTTAGTCACATAAACTGTAATTGGGCTAACTATTAGAGATTTAGCAACCAGGAAATGGCGGAGCGATTTCTGCATAGTGCAACTTTAAGATCTGTTTGGGTGATATATTAGACCATGTTCATGTGACTGACTAACAATCCCTCTTCGTGTAGATAATCAGGTTAATGAACATAAAGAACTCAACCAGCCCCTGAATGAAGGAGGGGAGGAGAGGAAGACAGAAGGACAACCAGTAGCGGAGGGTGATGAAGAATGACTGGGGAATGACTGGGGGGGAAGTGTCTCAGTGTTCTACAGGAAGTGTTTACACTAACTTACTTGACTTACAACCTTTTGCTCTTTGGGGAGCATAGGTTATTCACAAACTTCTTCCATCAGAATCAGTTTTGACAGGATAATACACTGATCCAGAGTTATTATTTTACATTTTTATATGTTTTTCTTTAAGCCATTTTGCCACAACTTTGGAAGTATGCTTGTGGTCATTGTTCATTTGGAAGACCCATTTGCGACCAAGCTTTAACTTCCTGACTGATGTCTTGAGATGTTGCTTCAATATATCCACATAAGTTTCCTTCCTCATGATGCCATCTATTTTGTGAAGTGCACCAGTCCCTCCTGCAGCAATGCACCCCCACAGCATGATGCTGCCACCCCCATGCTTCACGGTTGGGATGGTGTTCTTCGGCTTGCAAGCGACCCCCTTTTTACTCCAAATATAACGATGGTCATTATGGTCAAACAGTTCTATTTTTGTTTCATCAGACCAGAGGATATTTCTCCAAAAATTATGATCTTTGTCCCCATGTGCAGTTGCAAACCGTAGTTTGGCTTTTTTATGGCGGTTTGGAGCAGTGGCTTCATCCTTGCTGAGCGGCCTTTCAGGTTATGTCGATATAGGACTCGTTTGACTGTGGATATAGATACTTTTGTACCTGTTTCCTCCAGCATCTTAACAAGGTCCTTTGCTGTTGTTCTGGGATTTATTTGCACTTTACACACCAAAGTACGTTTATCTCTAGGAGACAGAACGCGTCTCCTTCCTGAACGGTATGACGGCTGCGTGGTCCCATGGTGTTTCTACTTGCGTACTATTGTTTTTACAGATGAACGTGGCGTTTGGAAATTGCTCCCAAGGATGAACGAGACTTGTGGAGGTCTACAAAAAAATGTCTGAGGTATTGGCTGATTTCTTTTGATTTTCCCATGATTTCAAGCAAAGAGGAACTGAGTTTGAAGGTAGGCCTTGACATACATCCACAGGTACACCTCCAATTGACTCAAATTAGCCTATCAGAAGCTTCTAAAGCCATGACATCATTTTCTGGAATTTTCCAAGCTGTTTAATGGCACAGGAATTGTGATACAGTGAATTATAAGTTAAATAATCTGTCTGTAAACAATTGTTGGAAAAATTACTAAGTAGATGTCCTAACCGACTTGCCAAAACGATAGTTTGTTAACAACAAATTTGTGTAGTGGTTGAAAAACACGTTTTAATGATATATATATATATATATATATATACACATACATACAGAGGGTGTACCCCCCCCCCCCATCCACATCGACGGGACCGTAGTGGAGAAGGTGGAAAGCTTCAAGTTTCTTGGCGTACACATCACTGACAAACTGAAATGGACCACCCACACAGACAGTGAGTTGAAGAAGGCACAACAGAGCCTCTTCAACCTCAGGAGGCTAAAGAAATGTGGATTGAGACCTAAAACCCTCACAAACTTTTACAGATGCACAATTGAGAGCATCCTGTCGGGCTGTATCACCACCTGGTACGGCAACTGCACCGCCCGCAGGGAGAGGGTGAGATAGCAGGTCAGAGGCTGGAGTAGGGCTCTTATGGTGACCGTATTACCGCCACACCAGCGGTCACGAGTCATGACCGCAGTCAAATTCCACGTGATCGTTTAGTCACGGTAATTAGGCTTCTCCAAGCTCTGATGCTGCTGATGGTCATTAGTAGCCTACCAAACTTGCTAACTGCCTGGTACTCAGCACTCTATTGTCCCTCTAATCACTCTGACATCAATGTCAAATGTTTTCGAAAATCAAATCAAACACTTCATGAGAGCCCATGAGCTCATGTTGTGCAACCTTTCTATAGGCTATGCAATTGTGTGAGGAAACAGAGTTTTGATGGCCTCTATTAAAAAGAGCAGCTTTCTATAGGCTAGGCCTACTATATTTATTTACCAACTTTCCTAATATTAAGCACATTGCTTCGCTTTACAACAGGAGTGTAGCCTACCTGGCTGGCATGAAATTGAACCACAGGAAAAGCGTCCTACATTCGCTATTAAAGTGCATAGATGACATGTATTATTTTCCACTGCCCCTATTCCAAGACAGGTGCATGATAATGGTCCATTCTAAATCAAAACAAATTTCACACGTATATTATTTAGTGCATTCGGAAAGTATTCAGACCCCTTGACTTTTTCCACATTTTGTTACGTTACAGCCTTATTCTAAAATGGATTCAAAAGATTTGTTTTCTTCATCAATCTATACACAGTACCCCATAATGACAAAGTGAAAAATGTTTTTATTTTTATTTTAGGAAATACCTTATTTTTTACAGTGTAAAGATAGGAATACAAGAGAACATTTTAGGAAGGAATTTAAGAAAAAACAGCATATGTTTCATAAAAGACTGTGCCTATTCAAACAGAGGTATCAGAGAGGGCAATTATTACACCTTGAGGAGATACAAACAAGAAATCCTCAACAGTTTTGGAGCCAAATAAACAAGTTATTACCAAAACGACATTAGAAAATTCCAATGGAAGTCAGGGAAGGGCAGGGGGGGCTGAACTCTGATATTACACAGGTACTTAAGGAGTGGGAGAAGGGTTTTTCTAGTTTGTTCTCAGGTAATGAAAATGTGGCATATTTTGAGGAAGAATTTTATAAAGACATATGTTCCCTGAGAACTAAATGGGAAAATACAATGTTAGAACCCTCATATATGTAACCCATACTTAAATGAGGAGCTGTCTGTAGCAGAAGTTAAGGTGATTGACACTGCAAAAAATTAGAAAGCATTTGGCATTGCCTAATGAAGTTTTAAAATCCCCTAAATTAATTGACGTCCTATATGATTTGCTCCAAATTTGTTTTGAGTACAGTATACTGCCATCCACTTGGTATAAGTCTATAGTGAATCCCATTCCCAAATCTTCAAACAATGACCAGAGAATGCCACTGAACCATAGAGGCATACGTTTATTAAGTATATTCATCCATCCTCAACAATAGGCTAATTACCTTTTTGGAGGATGAAAACATTCTGGTGGAAGAACAAAATGATCCAGAGCCTGTATAGATCATATCTTCTCGGTCTGTACAATAATCAAAAATAGATTACAAGAAAGAAAAGCCTACTTTTGCATGTTTCATTGATTTCCAGAAAGCTTTTGATTTTGTATATAGGGATCTTTTAGCCTATGGTTTGTTAAAGACAGGGGTTGATGGGACATTTTATCATGCAATCCAGCCTCTTTACAAAGTACCAATTGCTTGTGTGCGTGTTAATGAATATCGTACAGATTGGTTTCCCACACCCTCGGGTGTAAAACAAGGAGATGCCTTATCACCGACTTTGTTTGCTATGTTTATAAATGATTTGGCAAAATAAATTAAACAGTTAAATATTGGAGTAAGTATCCTTTTATATGCTGATTATATTATTTTGATGGCAGAAACTGAACAAGACCTCCAGAACATGTTATTATTGGCAGTCAATTGGTGTAAAAGATGGAGACTCATGATCAACCAGACAAAAATACAGATAATGCATTTTAGAAAACCAGGTACTAAGAGAAGTGTTTTTTAGTTTTGTTTTGGTGAAGACATTCTTGAGTTTACTAGCAATTGTAAATATTTCAGTATTTCTATTGATGAACACATTACCTTTCTATACGGAACATCTGCTCTGGCTGACTCAGCATGTAGAGCTCTTGGGGGAATTATAGGAAAAACAAAAACACTTAAAGTTATTGGTTATGCTATATTCCAAACTGTATCAGACATGCGTGTGTCCTGTTCTGGGCTATTCAGCAGGACTGGGGTGCTAAGAGGTATCTCAAAAACTAACATGTCCATAATAGAACAGTACTATAGTTTTAAGGTGTCCACAAGTTTGCACCTACACTTGCAATTACTGGGGACATGGGCTGGGAACCCTGTGAGGTGAGATGGAAGGCGTGTATGGTGAGACTTTGGAATAGACTGTTGGATATGCCAACTGCCAGAATAGCTAGTAAAGTCAATAGGATCTCTCCATATGGGGAGCCAGGGCAAACTGAAATGTCTGACCTTTTCGAACAGTCTGACTGTAAACATCTGTACGAAAACCAATTAAGGGAGACATAGATAGATATTATAAAAAACAACTGTTGATGCAATATTTTAAAAAATGGGTGGAGGAGATTAATCATAAAAGCAAGAGATCGCTATGTGCACAGGTAACATCAGGGGTATTGCCCCTGCGTATTGAAACAGGTCGGTATGTGGGGAAATGGAAGACTAAAGACTATGTAACTACTGTGAACTCAAAGAAATAGGGAATGAAACTCATTTGATCCTCTATTGCCCTTTCTACCACGATATACACTTGCACTTATTCCAGAAAGCACACCAGATATACCCTGGCATTATGTGGCAGAGCGATGAGGAGAAACTGAAATGTTTTTTTGGTCCATTGTGTATTTCTGTTTGCGGAATATTTCGATAAAGCTTGGAAAAAAGAAAAAGGGCTACCTATAATGAAATTATACAAATATTTTGTTTCTATGTGGTAAATGGCGCGTGTGTATATAAATTAGATTGTGTATAGGCTTGTCTCCCACATTAAATCTTCTCTTTGTGCCAGACTGGGTTCGAATGCCTTCTGTTTCATTTTTCTGTATTTATTTATCTGTATCTGTATCTGTATCTGTATCTGTATATGTTATGTATGTATGTATGTATGTATATTTTTTTTACTGCTCTATGGATATAATTATTGTTTGGATAGCCTTATTTACTATTATGTATAGATTTTTATCTTTACATTTTTCACTCTTTATGCGATGCGCACTGCAGAGAACACCGGAAGAAAAATTATCCCAGTGAATTATTGTAATGTTTGTTTATGTGTCAATTAATCCCGTAAGGGATGGTTTGCCAACTAGCGATTTGACACGAAAATAAAATGTCATTCATTCATGTCATTCATTCATTCATTCAGTATTCAGACCCTTTGGTATGAGACTCGAAATTGAGCTCAGGTGCATCCTGTTTCCATTGATCAACCTTGAGATGTTTCTACAACTTGATTGGAGTCCAGCTGTGGTAAATTCAATTGATTGGACATGATTTGGAAAGGCACACACCTGTCTATGTAGGGTCCCACAGTTGACAGTGCATGTCAGAGCAAAAACCAAGCCATGAGGTCGAAGAAATTGTCCGTAGATCTCCGAAACAGGATTGTGTCGAGGCACAAATCTGGGGAAGGGTAACAAATATGTTCTGCAGCATTGAAAGTCCCCAAAAACACAGTAGCCATTATTAAAAGGGAGAAGTTTGGAACCACTAAGACTCTTCCTAGAGCTGGCCGCCAGGCCAAACTGAGCAACCGGGAGAGAAGGGCCTTGATCAGGGAGGTGACCAAGAACCCAATGGTGACTCTGATTGAGCTCCAGAGTTCCTCTGTGGAGATGAGAGAACCTTCCAGAAGGACAACCATCTCTGCAGCACTCTACCAATCAGGCCTTTATGGTAGAGTGGCCAGACGGAAGCCACTCCTCAGTAAATGGAACATGACTGCCCGCTTGGTGTTTGCCAAAAGGAGTAGCAAACTATTTTTCTACAGGGATTAATAAAGTATAATCTAATCTAACTAGCATTGTGCCAGAATCCCAGTACATTATTGTAGCAGTCGGAAAGTAGGTTCTGAACGGTAGTACAGTATTCTCTGATCAAACACAAGGATCTAGCTTAGATCTCAAATGGCTCTTTTACAGCGCTCCGGTTAAGATTCAGTATCATAAATGTACACTACCGTTGAAAAGTTTGGGGTCACTTAGAAATGTCCTTGTTTTCAAAAAAAAAAAAAATCTCCATTAAAATAACATCAAATTGATCAGAAATACAGTGTAGACATTGTTAATGTTATAAATGGCTATTGTAGCTGGAAACGGCTGATTTTTCATGGAATATCTACATAGGCATACAGAGGCCCATTATCAGCAACCATCAGTCCTGTGTTCCAATGGCACGTTGTGTTTGCTAATCCAAGTTGATCATTTTAAAAGGATAGTTGATCATTAGAAAACCATTTTGCAATTATGTTAGCACAGCTGAAAACTGTTGTGCTGATTAAAGAAGCAATAAAACTGCCCTTCTTGAGACTAGTTGAGTATCTGGAGCATCAGCAATTGTGGGTTCGATTACAGGCTCAAAATGGCCAGAAACAAATAACTTTCTTCTGAAATTCGTCAGTCTATTCTTGTTCTGAGAAATGAAGGCTATTCCATGCGAGAAATTGCCCAGAAACGGAAGATCTCGTACAACGCTGTGTACTACTCCCTTCACAGAACAGCGCAAACTGTCTCTAACCAGAATATAAAGAGGAGTGGGAGGCCCCGGTGCACAACTGAGCAAGAGGACAAATACATTAGAGTGTCTAGTTTGAGAAACAGGCGCCTCACAGGTCTTCAACTGGCAGTTTCATTAAATAGTACCCGCAAAACACCAGTCTCAACGTCAACAGTAAAGAGGCGACTCCGGGATGCTGACCTTCTAGGCAGAGTTGCAAAGAAAAAGCCATATCTCAGACTGGCCAATAAAAATAAAAGATTAAGATGGGCAGTCTGAGATATGGCTTTTTCTTTGCAACTCTCCTTAGAAAGTCAGCCACCCGGAGTCGCCCCTTCACTGTTCACATTGAGACTGGTGTTTTCCTTCGAAAACAAGGACATTTCTAAGTGACCCCAAACTTTTGAACGGTAGTGTATATGGCCATTGTCAAAATGTTGTGAACTATTTATAGATTTGCAGTCACATACAGTCAGTTCTTTAGTCTGGGTACCAGTCTCTGTAACATTCCACTCCTTGTACTCCGTGTTATGTGCCAAATGAGTACAAGGAGTGGAATGTAGCTGAACTGAGGCAAGCAACCAAGCTATCAGTTCTTGGCCAAGAGTTTGAAATGACTCCTGACACACTGGATGGGCAACATTATTTTACTTGGTAAACACCCAGATGAAAAAATACTATAGTATACTATGGTATAAATACTATAGTATTCACTGTAGTATTCAATGTAGTGTTTTTGCGGACTAAATTCTGACCTGAAGAAAGACTACTGCACCTTATTCCTCCCTCTTCCTCCCCAACTTACAGCACCACCACCTATTCCAGGAAACTCAGAGATTTACTTGTACTGTATACTAAGTAGCTGTGACACGTTCCTTGGGTATGAAGAGAATGTGACCCTTAAGTAGCTGTGCCAAATTCCTTGGGTATGAAGAGAATGTGACCATTCAGGCTGTGCACCCACTCAGTATAACTTGTTCTTTTACCGTGCTCCTTTTCCAAACATCACAAACATTTCCACAATAATCAGAATAATGCTGTCTCCACCACACTGTACAAAACGTACAATTGTATGGATACACACACACACACGCACACACCCCTAATCCTACTGTATAAAGGTAATGCTAGAGCCAATCAAAAACACTTGACTTTCCTTTGAGGCTCAGTCACTGTGGGTGGATGGCCTGGATTTGATATGTGTGATGTTCAGTCTATTGGTAATTTGGACTAACTACTGATTGTACAGTTGAAGTCGGAAGTTTACATACATTTTAGCCAAATACATTTAAAAACTCAGTTTTTCACAATTCCTGACATTTAATCCTAGTAAATATTCCCTGTCTTAGGTCAGTTAGGATCACCACTTTATTTTAAGAATGTTAAATGTCAGAATAATAGTAGAGAGAATGATTTATTTCAGCTTTTATTTCTTTCATCACATTATTATTTGGTAGCATTGCCTTTAAATTGTTTAACTTGGGTCGAACGTTTTGGGTAGCCTTCCACAATAAGTTGGGTGAATTTTGGTCCATTCCTCCTGACAGAGCTGGTGTATGTCAGATTGCGACGTGAATGCGGTAGGCAAAGTCAAACGCAGGACACCAAGCTACTGGAAACAATATTTTACTAACAAAGTAACCAGAATACAAAACAACCTCCAAACAGGGAGGGGAAATACCCGCACACTAGCAACTGCCGAAAATGACGAGAACAATCACACACAACACACAATGAACGACAGAGGGTTAAATAGGGAATACAATACAACATAATATGAAACAGGTGTACACAATCAAGACACAAACAAGTCAAACACAGAAACATAGATCGGTGGCTGCTAGTACTCCGGGGACGACGAACGCCGAAGCCTGCCCGAGCAAGGAGGAGCAGCAGCCTCGGCTGATTCCGTGACAGTGTAACTGAGTCAGGTTTGTAGGCCTCCTTGCTCGCACACGCTTTTTCAGTTCTGCCCACAAATCTTCTACAGGATTGAGGTCAGGGCTTTGTGATGGCCACTCCAATACCTTGACTTTGTGGTCCTTAAGCCATTTTGCCACAACTTTGGAAGTATGCTTGGGGTAATTGTCCATTTGGAAGACCCATTTGCGACCAAGCTTTAACTTCCTGACTGATGTCTTGAGATGTTGCTTCAATATATCCACATAATTTTCCTTCCTCATGATGCCATCTATTTTGTGAAGTGCCCCAGTCCCTCCTGCAGCAAAGCACCCCCACAGCATGATGCTACCACTCCCGTGCTTCACGGTTGGGATGGTGTTCTTCGGCTTGCAAGCAACCCCCTTTTTCCTCCGAACATAGCAATGGTCATTATGGCCAAACAGTTCTATTTTTGTTTCATCAGACCAGAGGACATTTCTCCAAAAAGTACGATCTTTGTCCCCATGTGCAGTTGCGAACCGTAGTCTGGCTTTTTAATGGCGGTTTTGGAGCAGTGGCTTCTTCCTTGCTTAGCGACCTTTCAGGTTATGTCAATATAGGACTCATTTTACTGTGGATATAGATACTGTAGTGTCGAGAAAATAATGCTAATTATGCTGTGAGAACAAGGAAATCCGCTGACACTGTCCTCGATTATAATTATTTATTACATTTGAAGATCTCAGCGCCAATTTACAGACATCTGCAGACATCTGGAGAATAACCGAACCCAATCTCTAAATATGTTATTCTCCCCTCCTTTGTCCCAAACCATAGTATACAGTGGGGGGGGAGGGAAGAATTGAGTCAGCCACCAATTGTGCAAGTTCTCCCACTTAAAAAGATGAGAGAGGCCTGTAATTTTCATCATAGGTACAAGTCAACTATGACAGACAAATTTCGGAGAAAAAATCCAGAAAATCACATTATAGGATTTTTAATGAATTTATTTGCAAATTATGGTGGAAAATAAGTATTTGGTCACCTACAAACAAGCAAGATTTCTGGCTCTCACAGACCTGTAACTTCTTCTTTAAGAGGCTCCTCTGTCCTCCACTCGTTACCTGTATTAATGGCACCTGTTTGAACTTGTTATCAGTATAAAAGACACCTGTCCACAACCTCAAACAGTCACACTCCAAACTCCACTATGGCTAAGACCAAAGAGCTGTCAAAGGACACCAGAAACAAAATTGTAGACCTGCACCAGGCTGGGAAGACTGAATCTGCAATAGGTAAGCAGCTTGGTTTGAAGAAATCAACTGTGGGAGCAATTATTAGGAAATGGAAGACATACAAGACCACTGATAATCTCCCTCGATCTGGGGCTCCACGCAAGATCTCACCCCGTGGGGTCAAAATGATCACAAGAACGGTGAGCAAAAATCCCAGAACCACACGGGGGACCTAGTGAATGACCTGCAGAGAGCTGGGACCAAAGTAACAAAGCCTACCATCAGTAACACACTACGCCGCCAGGGACTCAAATCCTGCAGTGCCAGACGTGTCCCCCTGCTTAAGCCAGTACATGTCCAGGCCCGTCTGAAGTTTGCTAGAGTGCATTTGGATGATCCAGAAGAGGATTGGGAGAATGTCATATGGTCAGATGAAACCAAAATAGAACTTTTGGGTAAAAACTCAACTCGTCGTGTTTGGAGGACAAAGAATGCAGAGTTGCATCCAAAGAACACCATACCTACTGTGAAGCATGGGGGTGGAAACATCATGCTTTGGGGCTCTTTTTCTGCAAAGGGACCAGGACGACTGATCCGTGTAAAGGAAAGAATGAATGGGGCCATGTATCATGAGATTTTGAGTGAAAACCTCCTTCCATCAGCAAGGGCATTGAAGATGAAACGTGTCTGATTTCTTTTGATTTTCCCATGATGTCAAGCAAAGAGGCACTGAGTTTGAAGGTAGGGCTTGAAATACATCCACAGGTACACCTCCAATTGACTCAAATGATGTCAATTAGCTTATCAGAAGCTTCTAAAGCCATGACATCATTTTCTGGAATTTCCCAAGCTGTTTAAAGGCACAGTCAACTTAGTGTATGTAAACTTCTGACCCACTGGAATTGTGATACAGTGAATTATAAGTGAAATAATCTGTCTGTAAACAATTGTTGGAAATATGACTTGTGTCATGCACAAAGTAGATGTCCTAACCGACTTGCCAAAACTATAGTTTGTTAACAAGAAATGTGTGGAGTGGTTGAAAAACACGTTTTAATGACTCCAACCTAAGTGTATGTAAATATCCGACTTCTACTGTACATATATACGTTTGTGCTTTTAATAAATATTTACAACTGACACACTGTTGAATACAGATACTATCAGCAAATCCTGTTTTGTGTGTCATGATGAGAAAGATGAGGCCACTAGAGGGTAATGTTCAGTTGTCTTTGACCAGAGACATCTTTGGGTAGGAGTTCCCTTTAGACACAGATCTAGGGTCAGCACTGCTTTCCTTCCCAAAAGTTTAATCTAAACCATGAAGGAGATACAAAACTGACCTCAGATTATTGTCTAGCAGAACCTTCATCCTACTCCAACGCCAAATTCAGTGCACATGGCCCATAAGGATGCAAGCCCCCTCCCAGAATTCAGGAATCACTGACCAGTCTCAAGCAGGACAAACGGTAGTAGATTAGACTCTAGACATCACCAGTGGCTAGTGGTTACTAGCAGGTTGCTGTGTACCCAAGAAATCAGGAGAAGACTGCATTCACCTTGCCCTGTGGGCTCTGTAGGCTGGTGCAGTCGTCAATTAATTGTTTCAAGGACAAAATTACATGATATTTAACTCTGTATTTGTTGTAGTGGGGACAGTAACATTAGTACTCTCAAAAAATTCAACTTTTGGAAAATGTTTTAATATATATATATTTTTTATGTTCATTTCACATACTATAATTTAAAAGTATGCATTAATGTGTCTGTAATATAATATTTCTCTATAGCTTTTCAATGGTGGAGGAGTAAAAAAAAAAAGTATTCAAAACAGCGCCTCCTATCAGTCATCTGGGGTATATTATACACATCACATTTCCATTTTAGTCATTTAGCAGACTACGTATTTTCACCCCAATATAATAACATCCTGTAAAAACATCCTGTAAACATCCACAGATAATAAATACATCTAGAAAGTAAACACAAGCGTTTAATATATTGTATAGATCAATACAAACAAAGGTAATTAAAATACATATTTATTTTACTTATTTGTATTATTTTTCAAGCATAGGTTTATAGTACAGTAATTAATCATAGAGGTAGTGGAAACATCATTATAAGCATCATCATTATGATTGTCCAGCTCCCCTACCCATTCCCCAAAGTACCTTGAGTCAGTATGTGTGATCTCTAACAGCAGCAGGATCTGGGTCTTTGCGTGTCCAGCCCCCATACCCTTTCCCAACCACTGTGGAGTGAATGTAAGTACTATGTGTCTGTGCTATGTGCAGTCAACTAGTATAATTAGTGTTTGTGAAGTAAATATGGTTATTATTATTAAGGTTATGGTCTTCTGAGATACAAACAAGTATACAACAAACCAGATAACTATACAATTAAGCAACAAAAGGAAATAAAATAATTAGAAAAAATTAATTAACAATAAGTCATCAAATGTATAATATGTTTAGGTTGCTTCGGGACTAATGACTCTGCAGTTTTATTTTATCGGTGATCTTTTCCATTAAATACATTTATTTCACTCTACAAGCCCACTCTTCCATAGTAAGAATGTCCTTATTTAACCAATATGCTGTAATACATGTCTTTGCAGCAGTGGTGTGTATTCATGAATGCCAAGGGAAGCCAGGCTTCCCCCAAAAAAGGCATATTACATCCTGTGTTGTGATAGTTGCGTTGTTTGCTCTATAATGTTAGTTCATATGCCTTGCCACCGTGATATATAGGCCTAAGGCTGAGACAAGAAAACACAAGCTAGGTTTCCATCCAATTGGCGACAGATTTTCATACGAATATTCAAAAATCAGAATATAAAAACAATATGTGCTTTTTCCCACCAGAGATGTGTTTCCATCAAATTGACTTGTTGCAGATAAAAGGCTGTGCGTGATGACGTAGTGCACATTAAAATACCTTTTGTGGTTAAATGGGTTAAAATGTTAAATGGGTTTCTATCACATTTTTTTCCTCTACTGATGGTTTTCTCACAAAAACAATGGGTGTTATATAGCGAGTGTGCCCACTCTGGTATTGGCATGTGTGCTCTTGCCAACAGAGCAACAGGTATCTGCGCACTGTTGGCTAGAGCACACATATAGCCTACATGATGAGATTGTTATGGACAAAAAAGAGGGAGATTATTTTTATTTGTCAAAAAGCAGCCAAGCATTGATGATCATGTCACCAGAATAAGACCCTATAGCCTACGCTCCAAAATGCAACGTGGTTTGAGGAGAACACTGACATTTTGCCAAGGCAGAGATGAGTGGCCCAATTGTATTAAATATGTAAATCAAAATGGGAGGTTGGGGTTCAGGAGGCAAACAAAGAGGATTGTCTTTTACACTGCCTCCTCAACCCCAACCGCTCATTTCCCACCTCATTTGGATTAGTGAGTAGTCATTTGCCTGGTCTCCAAGGTACCAACCACTGCACCAGTCTCTGAAAGGTTGTTGGTGCATTATAGAGTCTGAATGGCATGTTCTAGGACTGGTAGAGTCCACAGGGCAAGGTGAATGCAGTGTTCTCCTGATTTCCTGGTCCCTACCCTGAAACAGCTCTAGTAAAAGACAGCTGAACATCGCCACCTAGTGGCCTTACAACCTCTCCTTCGCATGATAAATACCACACTGAATACAGATATAATAGGCAAATCGCTTTTTCTAAACACACAACAGTGTGTCAGTTGTAAATATTTATTAAAAACACACACGTATATCAGTCAGAAACAGTCAAGTAAATCCAAATTGCTCAGACACTACCCAGGGAAAATTCTAAGTAAAATAAGTATAGCTAGGCGGCTAAAGACCACACATACAGTTGAAGTCTGAAGTTTACATACACCTTGGCCAAATACATTTAAACTCAGTTTTTCACAATTCCTGACATTTAATCCTAGTAAAAATTCCCTGTTTTACGTCAGTTAGGATCACCACTTTATTTTAAGAATGTGAAATGTCAGAATAATAGTAGAGAGAATGATTTATTTCAGCTTTTATTTCATTCATCACATTCGTAGTGGGTCAGAAGTTTACATACACTCAATTAGTATTTGGTTGCATTGCCTTTAAATTGTTTAACTTGGGTCAAACGTTTCGGCTAGCCTCCCACAAGCTTCCCACAATAAGTTGGGTGAATTTTGGCCCATTCCTCCTGACAGAGCTGGTGTAACTGAGTCAGGTTTGTAGGCCTCCTTGCTCGCACACGCCTTTTCAGTTCTGCCAACACATTTTATATAGGATTGAGGTCAGGGCTTTGTGATGGCCACTCCAATACCTTGACTTTGTTGTCCTTAAGCCATTTTGCCACAACTTTGGAAGTATGCTTGGGGTCATTGTCCATTTGGAAGACCCATTTGCGACCAAGCTTTAACTTCCTGACTGATGTCTTGAGATGTTGCTTCAATATATCCACATTATTTTCCTTCCTCATGATGCCATCTATTTTGTGAAGTGCACCAGTCCCTCCTGCAGCAAAGCACCCCCACAGCATGATGCTGCCAACCCCATGCTTCATGGTTGGGATGGTGTTCTTCGGCTTGCAAGCGTCCCCCTTTTTCCTCCAAATATAACAATGGTCATTATGGCCAAACAGTTCTATATTTGTTTAATCAGACAAGAGGACATTTCTCCAAAAAGTAAGATATTTGTCTGCATGTGCAGTTGCAAACCGTAGTCTGGCTTTTTTATGGTGGTTTTGGAGCAGTGGCTTCTTCCTTGCTGAGCGGCCTTTCAGGTTATGTCGATATAGGACTTGGTTTACTGTGGATATAGATACTTTTGTTCCTGTTTCCTCCAGCATCTTCACAAGGTCCTTTGCTGTTGTTGTTCTGGGATTGATTTGCACTTTACGCACCAAAGTACGTTCATCTCTAGGAGACGCATCTCCTTCCAGAGTGGTATGACGGCTGCGTGGTCCCATGGTGTTTATACTTGCGTACTATTGTTTGTACAGATGAACGTGGTACCTTCAGGCATTTGGAAATTGCTTCCAAGGATGAACCAGACTTGTGGAGGTCTACCATTTATTTTTCTGAGGTCTTGGCTGATTTTTTATTTTTTTCCCCATGATGTCAAGCAAAGAGGCACTGAGTTTGAAGGTAGGCCTTGAAATACATCCACAGGTACACCTCCAATTGACTCAAATTATGTCAATTAGCCTATCAGAAGCTTCTAAAGCCAAGACATCATTTCCTGGAATATTCCAAGCTGTTTAAAAGGCACAGGCAACTTAGTGTATGTAAACTTCTGACCCACTGGAATTGTGATACAGTGAATTATAAGTGAAATAATCTGTCTGTAAACAATTGTTGGAAAAATTACTTGTGTCATGCACAAAGTAGCTGTCCGAACCTACTTGCCAAAACGAAGTGTATGTAAACTTCCGACTTCAACTGTAGAACCCAGGCCGTCAACCCAGAGTGACTGAGCCTTATAGGAAAGACAACAAATGTTTTTATTGGCTGTAGCATGGCATTTATGTGTCTGTGAGTGTGTGCGCGTGCGTATGTTAGTGATGCGTGGTTGACTCAACCTGCAGTTATATACACGGAGCGGCGGGATTAGGGTCAGGAAATATTGTATGGATGAAGCGCGGGTTGGTGGCTGGTGGGTTGAATAATGAGAAAACAATGCATTAACATTCATATCTATAGGCTACATATAGGTTTTTATTTAATAACTTGTATCTGCTGTTAGTGTGTAGCCTAAACTTTAGGGCCTAACTATAGAGCGCCAAATAGGCCTACACGCCAATTGCGAACTTCTTTTGGGAACTTGGGCATAAAAAGTTAACGTCGATCCACTGAGGCAAAAAGGACAATGTCGGAGTTTAATTCAATAAGAGAAAAGCTGCGAAATAGAGAGTTGAAAATAAATAGAAGGGAGGGCCAGAACAGTAGTCTAACGTTTGGGAAAATGTTGGTAAAGTGGTAAAAGAGGATGACAGCAGTGTGAGCCTCTATACAAATTCGACAGTCACAAGACAGATATTTCCAAATGGCATGTGAAGGCAACTGTACTGTTCAGATGGGTTAAATGGAATAGTAGCCTAACTGAAATCTGGACTCTGACTGTAGGTCTATAACCTCCCACATAGCCTTATATAATATTAAGTCCTGCAGAATTAAGAATTTCATGCAGTAAAATTATACACAACATTTTGACTCGGGAACAGGAGTAGAGAAATAGGATGTACAGTGCATTCGGAAAGTATTCAGACCCCTTGACTTTCTCCACATTTTGTTACGTTACAGACTTCATTCTAAAATGTTCTCATCAATCTACACACAATAACCCATATTGACTAAGTGAAAAGAGGTTTTTAGAGATTTTAGGAAATGTAAAATAAAATAAGAAATATAAATACCTTATTTACATAATATTCAGATCCTTTGCTATGAGCCTCGAAATTGAGCTCAGGTGCATCCTGTTCCCATTGATCATCCTTGAGATGTTTCTACAACTTGATTGGAGTCCACCTATGGTAAATTCAATTGATTGGACATGATTTGGAAAGACACACACTTGTCTATATAAGGTCCCACAGTTGACAGTGCATGTCAGAGCAAAAACCAAGCCATGAGGTCGAAGGAATTGTCCGTTGAGCTCCAAGACAGGATTGTGCCGAGGCACAGATCTTGGTAAGGGTAACAAATATGTTTCCAAAGAACTTCGGAAACATTGAAGGTCCCCAAGAACATAGTGGCCTCCATCATTCTTAAATGGAAGAAGTTTGGAACCACCAAGACTCTTCCTAGAGCTGGCCGCCCGGCCAAACTGAGAAATTGGGGGAGAAGGGCCTTGGTCAGGTAGGTGACCAAGAACCTGATGATCACTCTGACAGAGCTGCAGAGTTCCTCAGTAGAGATGGGAGAACCTTCCAGAAGGACAACCATCTCTGCAGCACTCCACCAATCAGGCCTTTATAATAGAGTGGCCAGATGGAAGCCACTCCTCAGAAAAAGGCACATGACAGCACGCTTGGAGTTTGCCAAAAGGCACCTAAAGGACTCTGACCGTGAGAAACAAGATTCTCTGGTCTGATGAAACCAAGATTGAACTCTTTGGTCTGAATGCTAAGCGTCACATCTGGAGGAAACCTGGCATCATCCCTATAGTGAAGCATGGTGGTGGCAGCATCATGCTGTGGGGATGTTGTTCAGCGGCAGGGACTGAGAGACTAGTCAGGATAGAGGTAAATATGAACTGAGCAAAGTACAGAGAGATCCTTGATGAAAACCTGCTCCAGAGAGCTCAGGACCTCAGACTGGGGCGAAGGTTCAACTTCTAACAGGTCAACAACCCTAAGTACACAGCCAAGACAACGCAGGAGTGGGACAAGTCTCTGAATGTCCTTGAGTGGCCCAGCCAGAGCCCGGAACATCTCTGGAGAGACCTGAAAATAGCTGTGCAGCGACGCTCCCCATCCCACCGGACAGAGCTTGAGAGGATCTGCAGAGAAGAATGGGAGAAACTCCCCAAATACAGGTGTGCCAAGCTTGTACCATCATACCAAAGAAGAATCGAGGCTGTAATCGCTGCCAAAGGTGCTTCAACAAAGTACTGAGTAAAGGGTCAGAATACTTATGTAAATGTAATATTTCTGTTTGGTTTTTTTGCAAACATTTCTAAAAACCTATTTTGCTTTGTCATTATGGGGTATTGTGTGTAGATTGATGAGGGGAAAAAACTATTGAATCCATTTTAGAATAAGGCTGTAATGTAACAAAATGTGGAAAAAGTCAAGGGGTCTGAATACTTTCCGAATGCACTGTATTTTTTTCAGCATCTTGAGAGAATGAATGCACTGTTAGGGAATGTCTGTGAAGGTGGCGGTGCGATCTTTATCAGCCTCATAAAAGCTGATAGCATTTCAATCACATAAAATATGCATCCAAGCCGAACTGAAATCTCATCAAAAACATGTTGGGTCTATTTAACAGCTTTTAATTTCCTAAAAACCTGTCAAACAGTTAGTTTTTTTGTTTCTCCCCAGGCCCTACATGTCTTTGCTGCGAGAGAAGCAGAGATGAAAGAGAAAACAAACATTACCGATGTCAACTAGACTGAGGCATTCATTCTATGGATTTATGACATCATTCTGGTAAAGGGTTAATTTAGTATTCTAGGGCAACTAGTAATGACAGTAGAGAAGCTGCATGCAGGCCTATCTAATGGTAAACAAGTTGACTAACAAATAACCTACCAAAATGTCAGAAATGATAAGCAGAAACATAGGCCTATCTAAGGAAAGGCCTGTCAAAAAAATTGTTCTGCCATCTGACTGTAGGCCTACAGCGCATGTTCTATATTAGAGGGTTAGGGGTCGGGTGCAGGCCTCAGATGTTCACTTTATCACATATAGTCGGGCGATTACGGATGGGTTATTAGCAATTGTGGGTGGGTGCAGATGAACAAACAGCGGAACCGCGCTTCACATGTGTGTGATTGTGTGTAAGCGTTGGTGTGTATCAGATGTAGCGTTTGTTCTCCTCCAGGTAGGTGTAGGGGTCTCCCTCGAAGGGCAGGGGCGGAGGGTGGTTGTAGATACCCATGAGGAAGATGATGATGGTGCCTGCTGTCATGACTGGGGTGACCAGGAACAGACACAGACGGTCCACCGTACGAGCTATTCCACTCCAGTTATCCTTCTCCTACAGGAGGGAGCAGGGAGGAGGCGAGAAGAGGGGGGGGGTCAACAAGCAGTGCATTCATGTATGTCATGATCACCTTTGTTGAGCCATAATGACACACTAACACACAAGTGACTGAAGTCTTTGTTCCAGACCCAAGTCCCACTGGGGAGTTTAACATGAATAACGTATTGTATTCTATCTTGTGTTCTGTGCCTCCCTCCCTCCTTTCTCCCCCTCCCCCCACCCCCTCTTTTTCTCCATCTCCCCCCTCCTCTCTCACCTCATTGTAGTCATTCTTGTCATGCATGTGTTTGACGATGTAGTTGGCTCCATCCACACCAGGCTTCATCTCAGAGTACAGCTGCTCTGTCACCTCTCCATCTGACTGGGGCTTCACCGCTACACGCACACAAAGTAAGGAATCATATACAGTTGAAGTCAGAAGTTTACATACACTTAGGTTGAAGTCATTAAAACTCATTTTTCAACCACTCCACAAATTTCTTGTTAACAAACTATAGTTTTGGCATGTCGGTTAGGACATCTACTTTGTGAATGATGCAAGTAGTTTTTCCAACAATTGTTTACAGACAGATTATTTCACTTATAATTCACTGTATCACAATTCCAGTGGGTCAGAAGTTTACATACACTAAGTTGACTGTGCCTTTAAACAGCTTGGAAAATGACAGAAAAATGATGGCATGGCTTTAGAAGCTTCTGATAGGCTAATTGACATCATTTGAGTCATTTGGAGGTGTACCTGTGGATGTATTTCAAGGCCTACCTTCAAACTCAGTGCCTCTTTGCTTGACATCATGGGAAAATCAAAAGAAATCAGCCAAGACCTCAGAAAAAAAATTGTAGACCTCCACAAGTCTGGTTCATCCTTGGAAGCAATTTCCAAATGCCTGAAGGTACCACGTTCATCTGTACAAACAATAGTACGCAAGTATAAACACCATGGGACCACGCAGCCGTCATACTGCTCAGGAAGGAGACGCGTTCTGTCTCCTAGAGATGAACGTACTTTGGTGCGAAAAGTACAAATCAATCCCAGAACAACAGCAAAGGACCTTGTGAAGATGCTGGAGGAAACAGGTACAAAAGTATCTATATCAACAGTAAAACGAGTCCTATATCGACATAACCTGAAAGGCTGCTCAGCAAGGAAGAAGCCACTGCTCCAAAACCGCCATAAAAAAGCCAGACTACGGTTTGCAACTGCACATGGGGACAAAGATCGTACTTTTTGGAGAAATGTCCTCTGGTCTGATGAAACAAAAATATAACTGTTTGGCCATAATGACCATTGTTATGTTTGGAGGAAAAAGGGGGTTCTTGCAAGCCAAAGAACATCATCCCAACCGTGAAGCACGGGGGTGGCAGCATCATGCTGTGGGGGTGCTTTGCTGCAGGAGGGACTGGTCAACTTCACAAAATAGATGGCATCATGAGGAAGGAAAATTATGTGGATATATTGAAGCAACATCTCAAGACATGAGTCAGGAAGTTAAAGCTTGGTCGCAAATGGGTCTTCCAAATGGACAATGACCCCAAGCATACTTCCAAAGTTGTGGCAAAATGGCTTAAGGACAACAAAGTCAAGGTATTGGAGTGGCCATCACAAAGCCCTGACCTCAATCCTATAGAAAATGTGTAGGCAGAACTGAAAAAGCGTGTGCGAGCAAGGAGGCCTACAAACCTGACTCAGTTACACTAGCTCTGTCAGGAGGAATGAGCCAAAATTCACCCAACTTATTGTGGGAAGCTTGTGGAAGGCTACCCGAAACGTTTGACCCAAGTTAAACAATTTAAAGGCAATGCTACCAAATACTAATTGAGTGTATGTAAACTTCTGACCCACTGGGAATGTGATGAAAGAAATAAAAGCTGAAATAAATAATTCTCTCTACTAGACTTGTGGAGGTCTACAATTTTTTTTCTGAGGTCTTGGCTGATTTCTTTTGATTTTCCCATGATGTCAAGCAAAGAGGCACTGAGTTTGAAGGTGGTCCTCTGTAGCTCAGCTGGTAGAGCACGGCGCTTGTAACGCCAAGGTAGTGGGTTCGATCCCCGGGACCACCCATACACAAAAATGTATGCACGCATGACTGTAAGTCGCTTTGGATAAAAGCGTCTGCTAAATGGCATATTATATTATTATTCTGACATTTCACATTATTAAAATAAAGTAAGACAGGGAATTTCTACTAGGATTATGTGTCAGGAATTGTGAAAAACTGAGCTTAAATGTATTTGGCTAAGGTGTATGTAAACTTCCGACTTCAACTGTACCTTCCCGTACATAACATTCACGCTACAGAATGTGTCTGTTCTCTGTGCCTATATGTGTGTGTCTACTCTGTGTACCTGCAGCAGGTGTAGTCCGTGTGGCCAGCCCATGTCTCTCAGACTGTTTCTCAAACATCAGCTCGCTGCGTGACTTCACGCTGTAGTACTCCTCCGCCTTAGCGATGTAACCAATGGAGCTAGATCGCCTTGGCAACACCCCCTCCCAGCTAGACTCTGACTCTGCAGGGCGGGACATTCGCAGCAGGCGGGGCAACCTCTCCAGGAAGAACTAGTGGATGAGAGGACACAGACACATACACAAAACCAAATCACATTTGAGTTTAAATTGCAGTTGCAGGTAGGGCTGTGGCGGTCACGAAATTTAGTCCGCCGGTGATTGTCAAGCAAATAACTGTCAGTCTCACGGTAATTGACCATGAATTAACATAAACACATTTTGCATCTCCTGGCTTCCATACATAGCCTACAAGCCACTGATGCTGACCTTTGGAACATCTACATTTTAGTCTAATAAAACCATTATTTATTTAGACAGGTCTAAAGAAGCATGATATGAAGAAAATGTAGTCTATTTCAGAAGAACAGAATAGCATACTCTCAGTTGTCCTTATGTTAGGTCCTGATCTGGGTATGCCAAATGGCTGTGGGCTACACTAGTTCATTTAGCAGACGAGATTTGCTTAGAATTCCGTGGCATTATTTTATAGTATGAAGAATACAATTGAACAAAGCTGAATAAATAGAAAGGATATTTTCTCCAAACGATTTGAGGGAGTGCGCACATGCGGCTATTCTGTGCTGAGCGGTTAACAAAGAAATAGGTATTCCTACAGTTGAAGTCGGAAGTTTACATACACCTTAGCCAAATACATTTAAACTCAGTTTTTCAAAATTCCTGACATTTAATCCTAGTAAAAATTCCCTGTTTTAGGTCAGTTAGGATCACCACTATATTTTAAGAATGTGAAATGTCAGAATAATAGTAGAGAGAATTATTTATTTAAGCTTTTACTTCTTTCATCACATTCCCAGTGGGTCAGAAGTTTACATACACTCAATTAGTATTTGGTAGCATTGCCTTTAAATTGTTTAACTTGGGTCAAACGTTTCGGGTAGCCTCCCACAAGCTTCACACAATAAGTTGGGTGAATTTTGGCCCATTCCTCCTGACAGAGCTTGTGTAACTGAGTCAGGTTTGTAGGCCTCCTTGCTCGAACACGCTTTTTCAGTTCTGCCCACACATTTTCTATAGGATTGAGGTCAGGGCTTTGTGATGGCCACTCCAATACCTTGACTTTGTTGTCCTTATTTTAGCCATTTTGCCACAACTTTGGAAGTATGCTTGGGGTCATTGTCCATTTGGAAGACCCATTTGCGACCAAGCTTTAACTTCCTGACTGATGTCTTGAGATGTTGCTTCAATATATCCACATATTTTCCTTCCTCATGATGCCATCTATTTTGTGAAGTGCACCAGTCCCTCCTGCAGCAATGCACCCCCACAGCATGACGCTGCCACCCCCGTTGCTTCATGGTCGGGATGGTGTTCTTCGGCTTGCAAGCAACCCCCTTTTTCCTCCAAACATAGCAATGGTCATTATGGCCAAACAGTTCTATAAATTGCTTCCAAGGATGAACCAGACTTGTGGAGGTCTACCATTTTTTTTCTGAGGTCTTGGCTGATTTCTTTTGATTTTCCCATGATGTCAAGCAAAGAGGCACTGAGTTTGAAGGTATGCCTTGAAATACATCCACAGGTACACCTCCAATTGACTCAAATTATGTCAATTAGCCTATCAGAAGCTTCTAAAGCAATGACATCATTTTATGGAATTTTCCAAGCTGTTTAAAGGCACAGTCAACTTAGTGTATGTAAACTTCTGACCCACTGGAATTGTGATACAGTGAATTATAAGTGAAATATTCTGTCTGTAAACAATTGTTGGAAAAATTACTTGTGTCATGCACAAAGTAGATGTCCTAACCGACTTGCCAAAACTATAGTTTCTTAACAAGACATTTGTGGAGTGGTTGAAAAACTAGTTTTATTGACTCCAACCTAAGTGTATGTAAACTTCCGACTTCAACTGTATATGCATAATTTAGAGTTATTAATGTAACTTTAGCTGTTCTACAAACATTGGGCTACATGTTTTGATTTTTAATACAACGTAAGGCTGCATGATGCAACTCTAATGATAATTTGAAAAAATTTGCTTGAAAGGCATGAGATCTGCTTAGTTTTTTTGCACAGGCTGTACACACTACATCAGTCACTCATTCACAATTTGACAAGCACTTGATAATGCCTCGAATTTCACGGCAGCATCCCCTTTATGTGGCCGTAATGCACACTAAAAAAATTCCATGCCTTTTGCGGTCAGTGGCCAGTGTGCCCTTCTCCCTGAGTGCTGCGCGCTCCATCACGTGATCAGGTCTTTCTCACAGGCTACAAGTGAAGACAGACACATCGGGAACGCAACTGCGCGCGTCCTTATCCAATTCCGAGGTGCATATTGAAGATATTGGAAGAACTGTCCACATTTACTTTTCGTCAGCCAACAAGATGAGTAGGCCTAACGAACAGCAAAAGCACTAGCCTATGTCAATCTACTATCCCCCATAGTACAAAAGTCGACCTATTCTATTCTGTGTGAGACATAAAATTCCAAACATAGTCTGGGACAGTTGTGGGATGTGATAGATCCCAAATTAATAAAACCACTAGCATCAAAAAACGTTTTTTACGCAATGTGACTGTGCGCATTGCTGCGCTTATAATGTGAAGAAATAGCCTAATAGTTTATCAACATTTTAAGCTAAACGTTCTGATCTGTTGCGTAACAGATCAGAACGTTTAGCTTAAAATGTTGATAAACTATTAGGCTATTTCTTCACATTATAAGCTCAGCAATGCACACATGGTGGTAGGCTATAATCGTGAATGTTACTTTAGCTGAAAACACCATTATCAAAAGTGACCGCAAATGCAATTACGCTTTTATTATAAAGGTGCATTTATATGGTGAAAATTATCCTCCCCAAACTTGAAACGCATGTGCTGCTTATGTATGCCAGTTAGGCTCTACACCCCTTGTAAAGCGGATGAATGTGCTTAATTTTAAGAAGTTATTTGGCCCCTTTAGTTGTGATACAAATCTTATTAAAACATATAGGTGTGCGACTATGATTAGAAAAAGGCGTTAAAAAAAGGCATTGTTTCTTATGCTGGGCATCATTCACAAGTGATAATATATAATTCACAAGTGATAGGCTAATATTGTCACACATCAGACTTTTCTTGATTTAATCATGTCTTTACATACACTAACTAATATGTGTGAAATTTGTTTTGATTTAGAATGGACCATTATCATGCACCTGTATCGAAACAGGGGCAGCGGGAAAAAATACGTCATCTATGCACTTAAATAGCAAATGGAGGACGCTTTTCCCCATGGTTTATTTTCATGCCAGCCAGGTAGGCTATACTCCTGTTGTAAATATAAGCAATGTGCTTAATATTAGGAAAGTTGAAAAATAAATATAGTAGGCCTAGCCTATAGAAAGCTGATCCTCCTCTTTTCAGCACAGGCCATCACTCTGTTTTCTCGCGCAATTGCATAGCCTATTGAAATGTTGCGCAACATGAGCTCATGGGCTCTCATGAAGTGTTTGATTAGATTTTCGAAAACATTTGCATTGATGTCAGAGTGATTAGAGGGACAATAGAGTGCTGAGTACCAGGCAGTTAGCAAGTTTGGTAGGCTACTAATGACCATCAGCAGCATCCTTGCACTCAGAATGTCCAGAGAAGTTCCAGATGTGTAGTCTGTGTGTACCTTTCTAGTCCACTCTGTCATGATATGTGTACTGGGGCTCCTGAAGTGCAGGTTGAGGACCACCACACAGTGCAACACCACCACCGTAACCAGAACCATGATGAACATCAGATACCTACACACAAACACACACACATTGACACAGACACAAACAAATACACATAAACACACCATGATGAACATGAAGGATCCTAATAAATCAAAATCAAACAACTGGTACCTGACAGTCTGCAACACAACCACACAAACAGTATGTCTATGAAACACAAACACATACAAAAAGGGTGTGAAAAGGTGTGTGTCCTACTTGACAATAAGTGGTATAGCCATGGAGGTCTCCGGCAGTCTCTGTGAGATCAGCAGCAGGAACACAGACTGAGCCAGCAGCACCGAGATGGACAGAGTCATCTTCTCCCCACCTAGACACACACACGGTAATCACTGTGGACGTAGTGTGGTGGTTAGGTAGTAAGGTCAGGGTTCATGATAAAGGCCAGGGGTATACTTACTGTCAGCTGGTAAGTAGTAGACCAGTGTAGCCATGAAGGAGATGAGGACACAGGGAATGATGATGTTGACGATATAGAACAGAGGTTTGCGTTTGATGATGAGATAGAAGGTGATGTCCTGGTGCTTGTTGCTCTCCATGGGGATATTCTTATAGGTGTTCCTACGGGCCGGTTTATGGATGATCTCCCACTCTCCATTCTCTATAGGGGGAGGGAGGGATGAGAGGGAGTGAGTAGTGAAAGAGAGGTTTATATACTGGCATTTCTATGGGCTGGCTTATGGATGATCCAGCAGTGTGTGTGTACCTGTGAACCCTGCAGGGTCTATGATAATCCACTCCACCTTGTAGGACTTGTCATCTTCCGGCTCCTCTTTCAGCAGCATGGTGATCTCCTTAGCATTGTAGGTCAGGGAGCTGCATCACGGGAAACAGAGTTTTACATGTGTGTGTGTGCATGCCTGCGTTTGTGTGTGCTTTTGTGTGTATGTGTGTGTGCGTTTGGGTGTGTGTGTGTGTGTGGGGGGGGGGTCAGACCCTGTCTTACGTGAACTTGAGGCTGCAGTTCTGCCAGTCGAAGGGGAAGTAGTTGACGTTGATGGCACAGGAGGATCTGAAGATGGCTGGAGGCAGCCAGTACACATAGCCATCAGGATTGATCAACACGTTACAGTAGTACGCCACCTGGAACTGGGCATCGTTACTGACACACACACACATCAATATATTAGAGTAGTAAACCGTCTGGAACTGGGGATTGTAAGACAGGGGAGAGAGAAAGCAGAACAGACACAGAGAAGATGAGTGTGTGTTACTTGTTCTCTAAGACGATCTCCGGCAGCCACACCATGCTGGGCGGGAGACGCAGGATATCGATGTCATCAAACTCAGTGGTGTTCCAAGACAGCCTGGTGTCATACCAGCCCTGGACACACACAGTGAATAATGTGAGCGTGTCTGTGAATAGGAAACTGTTATAGATGTATTATATTTATAGAGATACACAGTGATAAGACCTCAACTACCTCAACTAGCCGGTGCCCCCGAACATTGACTCTGCAACGGTACCCCCCTGTATATATAGCTTCCCTACTGTTATTTTATTTTACTTCTGCTCTTTTTTTTCTCAACACTTTTTTTGTTGTTGTTTTATTTTTACTTTTTTTGTTAAAAATAAATGCACTGTTGGTTAAGGGCATTTCACTGTGATGTCTGCACCTGTTGTATTCGGCGCATGTGACCAATAAAATTTGATTTGATTTGATTTGAAGATCAACTGGTTGAAGTAAAGCAGAAGAATATACTCACATGTTCCATCCACACATTGGTCAGCAGAGTCTCAGTTACCTCTTTCTACGGAGAGAGCGAGAGAGAGTTACTAGAGACCAGGCAGTGTCTGTTTTTCTACATTCTCCAGGTTGTTCAGGCTGACTGGATCATGGCCCTCTCTGTGACATACATCCATGAGGATCAGACTGGGCTATTAATAACACACACACACACACACACAGGGGGGCAGAGGGCCCAGAAACACCACACAAACGCATACCAGTCAGAAACACATTGACACACATACAGAGTGGTCATACCAGAGAGATGAGGTTAGAGAGTGTGAGGGCGATGTAGACAACGACAGCGTCGCCCTGTTTTTCTACAGGCCGGAGGTCCTTGTTGTAAGCCTTCTCCTTAAACAGGTGTTGAATCAACCGCTCTTCCTCATTCCTGGCCAAGCACTCTGATACACACACAAACACACACACACACACACACACGGACGAGTCAATGCACAGATACATTCATTATAGGCTACGAACAGCAATATTCATAGGATTGAATAATAATAGACTACTTGTATTAAATAGCCCACATAGTAGCCTCAATCCAATGGAGTAGCCCTTTCCTGCAGTCAAATGACCTGGTGGCCTCATGGGTCGAATGTTATTCATATTTTTCATAATTAATAAACATAGATAAATAAAATAAACAATGAAAATCCAGTGTTTCTATGTAAAAGTTTTGTTATATTTCAGTCTTCTGTGATGTACAGTATATAAAGGGTAATATTGAGATGCAAACTCAAAATGTAATACATTTTAACTCTATATCTGACATGGTACAGGTGTCTTTTTTTAAAGCCCATAACTATGTGTGTGAGGTGTATACTTTTGTTTCAAAGTAGATTTGTTTAAGACTACCAAGAAACACTCTGTGTGACCCTGATTTAGCCCACTGCAGTAAAAGGTTATAAGAAGTCTTGGACATTGAACGAGTGTGTGTAGTAAATCATTGGCCTAATACTGGTCATAACTCCCTTTTAGGCTACAATTAGGCATCGGCTACTGAAAATATAGGCTACTTTCAATACAACATGTTGGAGTATCAACGTTATTTTGGGAATAAATAGCCCTAATTGAACAAAAAAGTCTAGCCAATATGCTCACAAGAAAAAACAAACTTGTTAACACTTCAACGGACTTACCGGTTACAAGGACCGCGAACAGAACCAGGGCTCCAGGTCCCAATAGACGGAGGTTCATGGCTGCTTGGCACCGGACAGACTCTGGAACGTACAAAAAGTTATCTGTTCTGTCCTTGTGCTCGTGAAGTGACCCCCGGAGCCATGAGTGGCGGGAACAGGTGGAGAAACAGGCCAGGGTAGGAAATAGACACGCGATCCCCCACTTCCGCCACAGAGATACGGGATAGGGGGTAGGGCGTGTGAAAGAGAGAAAGTATGTAAGGGGACACAGGACACTTATGAGCTTTGCTTCACTAATGTGTGGCCTTCCTTGCAATGAATTTACAGAAATGGTTAGTGCATTACAGATACATTCATTGAGGAGTGCAGAGTATAAAGCGCAATTATAGGCCTACCGAGTCCCTTTACAGTACTGTAGGTTTTGGATGGGTAATTTGGACGTGTATAAAACTCCCCTTCATTGTAATGTACCTCCCTGTGAGCTTTGTCTACTGCAGACTTTGCTAAGAGGTCTCGACTTCGATAACAGGTCAGGTTCTGGTTGCTGGTTTAAACCCCGCTCCAGTTGTTCCCACTATGTCACTACAGAAGGTCTATAGGAGTTTGATCAAATCATGAATACACTGATCATCTGACCAGTAAATACTTACTTCAACATCAATACAGTGGACAGTAAAACAGAGGCAGCCCACTGGGCACACACTGGTTGAATCAACGTTATTTCCATGTAATTTCAATGAAATTACATTGAACCTACGTGGAATAGACGTTGAATTGACATCTGTGCCCAGTGGGAGGGCTTGACATTAACTTTTGTCCCTCGGACATGCTGGACAGATTTTTTACTTGTCCGAAAGCTGAAGTCACTTGTCCCAACAAGAAAAAAAGGTCTGTAACACCATCGGCTAAAAGGGTGACGGAAAATGGGTGAAGTACATAGGAGGGATCTGAAAGAAGAAACTCTGCGCTTGCCCATAGACGATGTTGTCACCCCCTAGCGGCCATCCCCCCAAAAGTTTAAAATAAATAAATAAAAAGACTGCTACACATTTGGGGATGAGAGGAATCATGACATTGACAAAATATATTTAGGTCGAAATGTACACAATTGTTACCCAGAGGAAAATGAGGGTCATGCTTTATAAATTTCAGTCAGGGGAGGGTTTAGTATTTTTTATTTAGACCGTAATTTGTAATCGATTAACAAACCTAACGCAATGGTAAATCTAAGCTCTGATGGTAGCACTATAGGTTCGGGGGTGTGTCCGAAATATTTGTGCTATTTTCATAACCAATAATGATCAGCGCAGTGCTGGTGTAACCGATGCTGCTGTACTGCACCTCTGTGTTGTGTGTGATTGATTGAGACTAAAGACGTGGACTTCGGAGATCAGGTTGTTTTAACGTATCAGAGTTCTCTCTCCAGCATCCAAAAGAAAAGACAACACATTTGTAGAGCATAAATATGTTCTGCCAATCGTCGCCTCTCTCTCGCCTAGTGCATCAACATTATTTTAGAATACAAATGTGAGTACAGCCTCTCCTTATAATGTATTAACACACATCATACATTTTACATAGATAAAACCACATGCCTGAATCCAAAAGAAAAGACAAAACATTTATAGAGTGCAAATATGTTCTGGCAATCGTTGCCTCTCTCTACAACAGACGCACAATACAAAGGACTGGGATCAGTGGAGGAGCTAGCCATCGTTCACACATATAATACCTTAGCTAGCTAGTAACTACATGTTGAATTCAGAATGTTAATATCTTTCTAAAAAGTACAATAACAACTGCATCTTGACAATACCATCCCCTTATGAGTAAACTCTAAATATACAACAAAATTCATAAACAAAACACTGTGTCATGAGTTTGTGCTTAATGTGATACCCCCCATGTAGCTATAGCTCAAACACAGACCAAATCGGAGCTTAACGTTACCTTGTAAGAGGTTTGCTGTTTGGTGAAAACGTTGTGTAAAATAAACATTTTGACTCTGGGGCTGGTGAGCAATAACGATAGGTCACAGGCAGACAAATAAGATATCCTCATGATCTGTGGAGTCCCGGTATTCGGTGTGTATCAACGTATTCCGTGTTTATTTTGTTTATGCTTCACAACGTTAACCAGAATGTAAACTCAGCAAAAAAAGAAACGTCCTCTCACTGTCAACTGTGTTTATTTTCAGCAAACTTAACATGTGTAAATATTTGTATGAACATAACAAGATTCAACAACTGAGACATAAACTGAACAAGTTCCACAGACATGTGACTAACAGAAATGGAATAATGTGTACAAAGGGGGGGTCAAAATCAAAAGTAACAGCCAGTATCTGGTGTGGCCACCAACTGCATTAAGTACTGCAGTGCATCTCCTCCTCATGGACTGCACCAGATTTGCCAGTTCTTGCTGTGAAATGTTACCCCACTCCATCACCAAGGCACCTGCAAGTTCCCGGACATTTCTGGGGGGAATGGCCCTAGCCATCACCCTCCGATCCAACAGGTCCCAGACGTGCTCAATGGGATTGAGATCCGGGCTCTTCGCTGGCCATGGCAGAACCCTGACATTCCTGTCTTGCTGGAAATCACGCACAGAACGAGCAATATGGCTGGTGACATTGTCATGCTGGAGGGTCATGTCAGCATGAGCCTGCAGGAAGGGTACCACATGAGGGAGGAGGATGTATTCCCTGTAACGCACAGCGTTGCGATTGCCTGCAATAACAACAAGCTCAGTCCGATGATGCTGTGACACACCGCCCCAGACCATGACGGACCCTCCACCTCCAAATCGATCCCACTCCAGAGTACAGGCCTCGGTGTAACGCTCATTCCTTCGACGATAAACGCAAATCTGACCATCACCCCTGGTGAGACAAAACCACGACTCGTCAGTGAAGAGCACTTTTTGCCAGTCCGGTCTGGTCCAGCGACGGTGGGTTTGTGCCCATAGGCGACGTTGTTGCCGGTGATGTCTGGTGAGGACCTGCCTTACAACAGGCCTACAAGCCCTCAGTTCAGCCTCTCTCAGCCTATTGCGGACAGTCAGCACTGACGGAGGGATTGTGCGTTCCTGGAGTAACTCGGGCAGTTGTTGTTGCCATCCTGTACCTGTCCCACAGGTGTGATGTTCGGATGTACCGATCCTGTGCAAGTGTTGTTACACGTGGTCTGCCACTGTGAGGACGATGAGCTGTCCATCCTGTCTCCCTATAGTGCTGTCTTAGGCGTCTCACAGTACGGACATTGCAATTTATTTCCCTGACCACATCTGCAGTCCTCATGCCTCCTTGCAGCATGCCTAAGGCACGTTCACGCAGATGAGCAGAGACCCTGGGAATCTTTCTTTTGGTGTTTTTCAGAGTCAGTAGAAAGGACTCTTTAGTGTCCTAAGTTTTCATAACTGTGACCTTAATTGCCTACCGTCTGTAAGCTGTTAGTGTCTTAACGACTGTTCCACAGGTGCATGTTCATTAATTGTTTATGGTTAATTGAACAAGCATGGGAAACAGTGTTCAAATAACTTCACAGATCTTCATTGTAAAGGGTTTAGATTTTTACTAATTATCTTTGAAAGACAGGGTCCTGAAAAAGGGACATTTCTTTTTTTGCTGAGTTTAGGTAGCAGCCATCTTGAAATGTGGTCATCGGCTCAGTCTGCCCTTATAAATTTGTATGCCCATATATGGTAGTAAATCATACAAAAAATGTGAAGGTACCGATCAATAGCCAAGAAGCTTTCCGCAGACACCCTGCTTTTGCAGATAGGGCCTACCGTTCTCATACCAGACTGAATTGAATAAAAACATTATAATAGGGTAATATGGGGACTTTACATTTAAGAGGATAAAGGAATCTAACTTTTCTGAAGACGACAGAAAAAGCGTGCCTACCTCCTCTAGTAGATCAAAATGATTTGAGCCCGAGCACACAGGGCAAAACGTAAGTACACACTCCCCTATTCCCCAGGGTGCAGGCACGCGGAATAACAAATCAACATGCTATATTAATATACAGTTTAAGTTTGAAGTTTACATACACTTAGGTTGGAGTCATTAAAACTAGTTTTTCAACCAAACCTTTGTTGAGCCATAATGACACACAAGTGACTGAAGTCTTTGTTCCAGACCCAAGTCCCACTGGGGAGTTTAACATGAATAACGTATTGTATTCTATCTTGTGTTCTGTGCCTCCCTCCCTCCTTTCTCCCCCTCCCCCCACCCCCTCTTTTTCTCCATCTCCCCCCTCCTCTCTCACCTCATTGTAGTCATTCTTGTCATGCATGTGTTTGACGATGTAGTTGGCTCCATCCACACCAGGCTTCATCTCAGAGTACAGCTGCTCTGTCACCTCTCCATCTGACTGGGGCTTCACCGCTACACGCACACAAAGTAAGGAATCATATACAGTTGAAGTCAGAAGTTTACATACACTTAGGTTGAAGTCATTAAAACTCATTTTTCAACCACTCCACAAATTTCTTGTTAACAAACTATAGTTTTGGCAAGTCGGTTAGGACATCTACTTTGTGAATGATGCAAGTAGTTTTTCCAACAATTGTTTACAGACAGATTATTTCACTTATAATTCACTGTATCACAATTCCAGTGGGTCAGAAGTTTACATACACTAAGTTGACTGTGCCTTTAAACAGCTTGGAAAATGACAGAAAAATGATGTCATGGCTTTAGAAGCTTCTGATAGGCTAATTGACATAATTTGAGTCGATTGGAGGTGTACCTGTGGATGTATTTCAAGGCCCACCTTCAAACTCAGTGCCTCTTTGCTTGACATCATGGTAAAATCAAAAGAAATCAGCCAAGACCTCAAAAAAAAAATGGTAGACCTCCACAAGTTTGGTTCATCCTTGGGAGCAATTTCCAAACGCTTGAAGGTACCACGTTCATCTATACAAACAATAGAACGCAAGTATAAACACCATGGGACCACGCAGCCGTCATACCTCTCAGGAAGGAGACGCGTTCTGTGTCCTAGAGATGAACGTACTTTGGTGCGAAAAGTGCAAATCAATCCCAGAACAACAGCAAAGGACCTTGTGAATATGCTGGAGGAAACAGGTACAAAAAACACGGGGGTGGCAGCATCATGCTGTGGGGACTGGTGCACTTCACAAAATAGATGACATCATGAGGAAGGAAAATTATGTGGATATATTGAAGCAACATCTCAAGACATCAGTCAGGAAGTTAAAGCTTGGTCGCAAATGGGTCTTCCAAATGGACAATGACCCCAAGCATACTTCCAAAGTTGTGGCAAAATGGCTTAAGGACATCAAAGTCAAGGTATTGGAGTGGCCATCACAAAGCCCTGACCTCAATCCTATAGAAAATGAGTGGGCAGAACTGAAAAAGCGTGTGCGAGCAAGGAGGCCTACAAACCTGACTCAGTTACACCAGCTCTGTCAGGAGGAATGGGCCAAAATTCACCCAACTTATTGTGTGAAGCTTGTGGAAGGCTACCCGAAACGTTTGACCCAAGTTAAACAATTTAAAGGTAATGCTACCAAATACTAATTGAGTGTATGTAAACTTCTGACCCACTGGGAATGTGATGAAAGCTGAAATAAATATTTCTCTCTACTATTATTCTGACATTTCACATTCTTAAAATAAATTGGTGAATCTAACTGACCTAAAACAGGGAATTTTTTACTAGGATTAAATGTCAGAAATTTTGAAAAACTGAGTTTAAATGTATTTGGCTAAAGTGTATATAAACTTCCGACTTCAACTGTATGAACCTGGTGAAATTCACAAAGTATTTTAACAACTGTTAACACTGGGGGGTACGAAAGGACTAGGTTTTGATGAATAAACCAGTTGTGGGTGTGTCGAGGCTTGACCCCTCACAGGCCAATCAGAACGTGCTCCATGGCTAAATATGTGGATGCTTCAAGTTCAAGTTGTGTATTTATGGTATTTTATGTATTGCCTTGGAATCAACTCCAATTCCGTTATAGTTTGTTAAACAGCTTACAGAAACAAAATAGCTGTACATTCCACACACTCTTTTGCATGTTGTACAGCCCAACTTTGAATTCTGCATGACAAGCCAGGGGTTATACGTTTGCTTGTTCTTGAACTGCAAATTGCACCTGCTCCGAGCACTTCGTCTGTGGATGCACTGCCACCCTCCCCCCAGCTCCCTGTCTCCCGCTTAGTCTGACTCGCTAGTAGGCCTACTAGCTAGTGGAGGTGCTGTTGGTGATGCTGAACTGGTGGGATTTGCATCGCCATCAGGAACAGTTTGCCCCTCACTCCACTCCTCCCCATAACCTCTATGTGCAAATAAGAGAGCAGGTCTGGAATCAGTGTGGCAGGATAGGATGATTACATAGAAGGATCACCGCGCTTTTACATTATGGTCTTTCAGGGGGGCGGGAGAAACAACGAGGCGGCAACTTGATTTAACGCTGATCGCTTTTATTAGAATGTCTACAGTGCGAACAGTGAAATAATTAATAAATGATGCCACGAGAGGTACCGGATCTGGGCAAATAGGTGCCGGAACAAACAAAGTCAAATCTGAGCACTGCCCATAATGAAGCTATTTATCAGAGTTATTGTCCTCCCAATAAGCCATATTCGAGTAATTTACATACCTTATATTACTATGAAGCGGCAGCCGTGAGATGGACAGCGCATGGGTGTTGAAAGATGAGAGAAAAATTAACATGTAACATGTTTACCTGCTTTGGTTAACAAATAGTAAGACATTTCTGTCCTACTAATGCTGTGTTTTTGTAAAGGGATGGTTTCTACTCCAGCTCCCTGCAGCTAGTCTAGGCATGTGGTCAAGGACATGGGTTTTACTCGAGATAGGAGCCTCTGAAGCTGGGCCTGGCAATTGATTTAGGGATGGCTAGGTGATAAAACCAACAGCCACATTCCATTTCATGATTAATGGTGTGTGAGAGGAAGATTTCTCTGGTCTGACTGAGCCTGCATTTTCATAGACTGAATTGGTGTTTGTGTAATGTAAGGTACCAGTGAGAGATGGCTCGGGTATGGATAATGTTGATAAGAACCTTGTCTTGGGGGCCAAACCCTGGATTCCATACAATGAGAACAGTCTTCACCGCAGACACTGTCTGCTGTGAATTATTCATTTATTTCATACAAATCCTAACCCGTTTGACTCATTCCACAATTGGGATCTCAGGGAAAACCACGCTCCTGTACAGCAGCTGGACCTGATCTGAGAGGAAGCGGGCACGGGTGGAAGCCAGATCCCGAACATTGTATTGAGAGAGGTGAGCTTAGACAATCTATCAATAAGTGATGTCGTGTAAAGATAAGAAAAAAAAAAAAACCTGTTGTATGCCCTGCGCGAGGTCTTCCTTAAGGGGGCCACAGCTGGGTTAACTTGCAGGACTGTGTTGAGTTGATAGGAGTGTTCTTAAGTGAGGTATCCTTGGAAATAATTGTTAAATTAGCCAGTTGTGGGCCACCAAAAGTCCAGATCCATGGTACTGGGTTGATCACAGTAGGACTGGTGAGGATAATGTATTGGACGAAGAACTAAAGTGCAGGTGACGCCTTGCGAGGGCACCTGGTTTGGTGAAGTTCAAATTATAACGTGTAATGTTTTGATTAAATATTTTGATAAATTAGGTAAACAGGTATGCCCTGGGTTACTATTGTTAGATGTTATTGTGAGTGTTTGTGGTATTCTGTGAATGTGATATGAGAGTTGTTTAAGTGTAAAAATAAGTGTTAATCTTACATTTGGATAATAATATAGAAATGTGCATATTAAGATTTAACTTTGGATAATAAGTTTCGATATATAGCGTTGTTTTTGGGTTCCGTACATCACTGCCCATCATAGAATATCACGGGGTGGTATTGGGAGCGGGATGTTATTTTAGAAAGTAGCGACAAGTCTATATTTTCTGGGAGGCTTGACTTTGCCGTGGTTTCCGGGAGGTTAGAGAACCATTGAGGATCCCATGACACGCCGGGCAGTGTCCGGGAAACAAATGTTTTTTTTTTTGTTCCGCTGGGAGTAGTTTTGAAGAAGCTGCTTTGTGGCGATGGAGAATCATTGAAAACGCGAATGGATTGGTTGATGTGAGTACCTAAGAAATTCTAACGTTCCATATGGATTCTGTGAATATATAAAAATATGATTAATTTTATGTGTGTGTAATCGATTACTAGAGATTTGATAAAGTAATAATTAGAATAATATTCATATACTAACTTGCGCACCCAAACGTAGATGTACATCAGGGGTGGAAAAAAATTAATACACGTTTTCTGAGTTGGTCCCATTTATGGATCATTTGATAGAGATAAGGTTAAGCATTATATGACTGTCTACAAAGTCTGGGCAATAGTCTCAGAAACTGATTGGGGTATGTCCACTTTTGGAAAATATGGGGAATTGACTTACCCTAACCGATGTAACTATAAAAGGCTTATGGGATTTTCTCTGCCCGGGTGCAACATGTAAGAAGAAAAAAAACTGCCCATAAGGCCTGGAAATTATCGATGTAATTTATAACACAGTACAAAGCCAAATTAGGGTTTCCATCAAACTAATTATCATTGCGGAGCTATGTGATGTATATTAAACTCGCCAGATGCTTCCAAATCAATGAATGTGGATTTAACTCATTGACTGCTAATGTATTCCCTTTGAGCATGATCTTCGAAGAAACACTTGGACGACCTTTATTTTCTGGTAATTGTCGTTATTATGTGGCAGATGTTAAGACTACAAACCATTGTAATTGGGCTATTTGCGGACTTTACTTGTCATTTCAATAGGCATATGGTCTGAGTTACTGACTACAATCTGGGTTTCTGACTATAATTCAACTATGGCCATGGGTTGCTTAGCTAGATACAGCAGCCAGTGTTTGTTTTAAGATGTAAACTGAACAATTTAGCGGTTTTCTTAGTTCAAATTTAAAGACTCATTTATTCAACATGAATAGCGGAACGATTTTGAGGTAATACTTTTTTTGGTGTGGCCTAATGGTTTGCTGGAGGAACCTACTGAGAATGGGGTTGTACTTTAAAATACTGAATTGAATATGGATATGAATTGAATATATGCTTGTCAACAACAGCAAGTGTTTGTTTTATTACCTGTAGTCTACTCAGAAGGGACTGTTACCTATATCTATTGAATTTTAATAATAGCGGATAGGCAATTGCTATAGAGCTGTGACCATGATCATGGTTGATAGCTGGATATGGGTGTTAATTATTGCATGATAATACAAGGCTACAACAGCAATCTAGTATTGTGAAAGTTGTCAAGTTAGTTTTTTTTTACCTTATGATAGAGGTAAACGCAGAACGTTGTTTAAGAATGTTTTTTTATTTTTTTCTACTAGTAAGAATAGAAGAGTTTCCATGTTTTAGTCTGCAGGTGTTAGCGACTGGGGCTCGCTGAACTCAAGCGGGCTGTAAGGGAAATAATGGGTTAAGTTTGGTGTAGTGGTATGACTAAGTTGAATGCGGAGATGTTCTTCGTCAATTTCTAATTATTATTACTCAATTCTATAGTTTGGGTAACACCAGTGAATTTCAGCAGAAAGTGAATGTATTTTAAACTGATAATCTGTTTCCATTACGTGCAACAGTGTAAAGTAATTTATGTGGATTACAGTTAGTTTTGACTGTTACGCTGTTGAGACAGCACCAACTTGTTGAAGGATCTAGATTTGTATAGTAGTATAGTATGGTATAGTATGCCATTTAGCAGACGCTTTTATCCAAAGCGACTTACAGTCATGTGTGCATACATTTTTACGTACGGGTGGTCCCGGGGATCGAACCCACTACCCTGGCGTTACAAGTGCCGTGCTCTACCAGCTGAGCTACAGAGGACCACACATTTGTTAATCATCAGGTTTATATTTTTACTAAATCAATGAAACAGGTTAAAATAATAAGATTACCGGAAAGGGGTTCTGGGTTTGTTTATTTTAGAAGGTGTTTGTTCTGCTTGACGGGATGCTGTATCATCTGATGTGTTTTAACTTTAACCTACGGGAAATTAGATTGGCGTTAGTATTGTGAATAATTCTTAGTAGAGTTTTTAAGAAGAAATTTTGTCAAGCGACAGCATTGGGGTTACCAAACCTAAAATGACCTCTTAAAATGTTTGTTCATGAACATGAAGTGCATTGGGGTGTGTTGGATACGGGAAAATCATGCGAAAATGAGAGACCAGTCATATACGGGAGTGACTTGTTACTCGTATGCTAAATTAAGGATACATAAAACGATGGGGTAGATTAAAACACACAATGTCTGATTGGAGGGAGTACAGTGGAATTATCTTCATGTTTTGTTTGCAAATAAAACGTTTGGGTTGCTGATTAAGCAGTGCTATAGTAAATGTTAACCAAATGTACACTTTCTCTTCCAGGAGAGGAGGGTGTCATTATTGCTCTCTTTGGAATGTTGCCGAGACTGTGGTTTGGGGAGCGCAGTTAACGTTAGTGAAATTCGGCAGTTTTATAAGTATAAAGGTATCCGGATTCGGCCGTAAAGGAAGCACCCAAATTAAATAAGGGCTGGCCATTTTTGTTTGTTTTTGCCGTATGGTTTGCAAATACCCTCACACAACACACTTGTTATTAATATTTGTTAGTGTTTTAATACCGCGTTTGACTTCTTGAATAGACTATTTCATTTGGGTTTAGTGGGTTTTTCACGGGTTAGACAGACTGCACCTTAAAGGGGTACACACATGGAATTTTCTGAAGTTTTAATTTTCTGAGTTTTAATTAAACACGTTATTTATTTTGATAAGAACTGTACTGAAGACTTACTGTACACCTGGGATACGAAATGTATGAAATGTTTGACTGTTTTTAAAAATTTGGTCTACTATAGAATGAAACACTTCTTTGCAGGTTTTGAATGACCTCTGACCTCGGTTCTGACTTTCTAGAGTGGTTTGATCACCCTCACTGGAAAGCCGAGAGACATTGGATGATGATTTAAAGGTTATTTGTAATACTGATAATTATAAAGAAGTTTATAGTTCATAGCCATATTTGTGATTTGGTCAACGGGGGAGAAGGAGAGGGCTTTGCCTTTCAATAAGGGTAGGCTGTCTTAAGTCTATTTTCCTACGACCGTATGGGTAAAAATCTTTATGGAGTTATTATGGATTTGTCATTTTAAATTGGTATATATTTCACCAGAAGTGTTGTTGTTTTTACACATTAATCACGCTTAATCACATTAATCACGCTTATTCAGTTCTGCCCACACATTTTCTATAGGATTGAGGTCAGGGCTTTGTGATGGCCACTCCAATACCTTGACTTTGTTGTCCTTAAGCCATTTTGCCACAACTTTGGAAGTATGCTTGGGGTCATTGTCCATTTGGAAGACCCATTTTCGACCAAGACGTTGCTTCAATATATCCACATAATTTTCCTTCCTCATGATACCATCTATTTTGTGAAGTGGACCAGTCCCTCATGCAGCAAAGCACCCCCACAGCATGATGCTGCCACCCCCGTGCTTCACGGTTGGGATGGCGTTCTTCGGCTTGCAAGCCACCCCCCTTTTCCTCCAAACATAACGATGGTCATTATGGCCAAACAGTTCTATTTTTGTTTCATCAGACCAAAAACTACGATCTTTGTCCCCATGTGCAGTTGCAAACCGTAGTCTGGCTCTTTTATGGCGGTTTTGGAGCAGTGGCTTCTTCCTTGCTGAGCAGCCTTTCAGGTTATGTCGATATAGGACTCGTTTTACTGTGGATATAGATACTTTTGTACCTGTTTCCTCCAGCATCTTTACAAGGTCCTTTGCTGTTGTTCTGGGATTGAGTTGCACTTTTCGCACCAAAGTACGTTTACCTCTAGGAGACAGAACGCGTCTCCTTCCTGAGTGGTATGACGGCTGCGTGGTCCCATGGTGTTTATACTTGCGTACTATTGTTTGTACAGATGAACGTGGTACCTTCAGGCGTTTGGAAATTGCTCCCAAGGATGAACCAGACTTGTGGAGGTCTACAATTTTTCTTTCTGAGGTCTTGGCTGATTTCTTTTGATTTTCCCATGATGTCAAGCAAAGAGGCACTGAGTTTGAAGGTAGGCCTTGAAACACATCCACAGGTACACCTCCAATTGACTCAAATGATGTCAATTAGCCTATCAGAAGCTTCTATAGCCATGACATCATTTTCTGGAATTTTCCAAGTTGTTTAAAGGCACAGTCAACTTAGTGCATGTAAACTTCTGACCCACTGGAATTGTGATACAGTGAATTATAAGTGAAATAATCTGTCTGTAAACAATTGTTGGAAAAATTACTTGTGTCATGCACAAAGTAGATGTCCTAACCGACTTGCCAAAACGATAGTTTGTTAACAAGAAATTTGTGGAGTGGTTGAAAAACAAGTTTTATTGACTCCAACCTAAGTGTATGTAAACTTCTGACTTCAACTGTATAGAAGTGTATCGAGTGATATATGAAGGAGTGTATTGTTGTGTTGTTTGTTCTGTTTTGTTTCAATACAAATCTCACCAGATTGGTTCTGCTGGATTGTTGGGATTTCTCCCGATGGGTGAAGCCAACAGTGTGATAAGGAGAGTATATTAGAAATTGGTATTAAGAATAATTGGTAAAAGCAATCATTTGTCATATAGTCAATGGTTGTCTGGATTTCCTGAATCAGAAATGAACTCAACTAAACTGTTGTTCTGATCTGTCCTCTCTCGAGGTTACTACAGATGGTGTCTTGATGCATAGCAGGGATAATTCGGCAGAGAACGGTGTGAACCTCAAAATCCCCTCTAACCGGCTGAAGAAGAGCGACAAAGGCGTTCAATACAGCCCTGTCCTGCACCACTTCTACCGAGAGACCTGAGTCCGAGCCAGCAACCTGTACACAGCATACAATCGAAGCTATCAACTGCTTTTTCTCTCAGGAGTGCGACAGGAGTCCATGTGGAGTGAGCATGGAGAGAGATCCGTTCCAAAACTTCTCTAATGTTGCTGGTATACTGGTTGACAATACATAATAGGCGTTGTGGTGGGGCTCAGGTGAGACATTAGTCTGTCTGGGAAAATCAGATTATTCCTGAGACATTGAAATTGGGACATTATCATGGGCCATCCATTTTTAACTATAAAGCTATCTGAAGAACAAAATGAAGAGACGCCAGAAGATTGAGTGCCGGGGAAGGAAGGCGTTGGTCAACTGTGCCTGTAACTGATTTAGGCTCGTCTAAAATGGTTTATTTTGTGGTATTAGGTTGATTGTGGAGGTCTATACACTGCTAAAGTTATAGTAATTTAGACTAAGAATGCATTGAGATAATGATCTGTAATTATAATCCTGATGAGGAAGTTAATACTAGAATTATGGATAATTTGTCACGGATTCAGCCGAGGCTGCTCCTCCTCCTTGCTCGGGCAGGCTTCGGCGTTCGTCGTCACCAGAGTACTAGCTGCTACCGATCTATGTTTCTGTGTTCTACTTGTCTTGTCTTTATCGTTCACACCTGGTTCCCATTAGGTATTGATTACTTCCCTATTTAACGCTCTGGCTCCCACTGTATGTTGTGCGCGTTTGTTCATGTTTGGTTGTCGTCTGGTGAGCGGGTTTGTTCCTCCCTGCGTGGAGGTTGTTATTTAAGTTACCTACGAGTAAAGTACGTTTTCGATTAGCTCTGTGTCCTGCGCCTGACTTCGTCCTACCGCATCACACTGACATCCTGACAGAAACACGCACCAAAATCTGGAGTCAGCAGGTACATTCATTTCGTCCGGATCAATTGCGGAAGGTGTCCAACAGCAGGCGACCATGATCCAGACTCTCGGCACCGCAATGGAGCGCGTGTTGAACACAATGGAGCTCGGGGGTGCTGCACTTAGGGAGACCGGAAGGAGGGCCATCTCCTGCCCCAACTGTGGCCGCGAGGACACACTGCTGGTCGGTGCTGGGGAGGGTCTTTCAGGAGTTGAGGCGGTAGGCAGAGCACTGGTGGACCATCTCAGGTGAGTAGGCACCCGACTCACCCAGAGCTACCTGTTGCGCATATGTGTATTGATATTGTATTTCCAGAGTTTTCCCCTCATTCCCAGCATAAGGCGCTCGTAGATTCAGGCGCAGCTGGGAACTTTATTGATCGTCTGTATTCCCGTAGTTTAGGGATTCCTTTTTTATTTTTATTTTTTTTTTTATACTTTGTTTATTGAATTTTCAGTACCAGCATTTAGTAAATAATTGCACTTGAAAGTTATTTGGTATGAATATGGAACAACAATTTGGAGACAACGATACAGCAAAACATAGAGAGACAGACATGAAAGAAAAAATAGGCATTGAATACATAAATAAGATAAAACACCAAAAAAATAAATAAATAAATAAATAAATAAATAAAAATAAATAAAAATAAAAAAAGGAAAAATATCTGTTTTGATCCAGTTGTTATAGGTCAGCTAGCACAGTTATTACCGTCCTTAACATCCGAGATGTCGTATATGCACATACCAGGCTTCTTACATCACCAATATATAAATATACATCACTCTGGAACTGCAGGGAAATGTATTCTTTTAACATAAGAAAAGAAGGGAGCCCACTTTGCATAGAATTTGTCTACAGACCCATTGAGTGTCTGTTTTATTTTCTCCAACTTTATGCAATTCAAAATAGATTTAATCCAAAGAGCATGAGAAGGGGCTGCAGAGGATTTCCATCTAAGTAAAATTAATCGTCTCACTAACAACGTGACAAAGGCAATTACATCCTTATTCATTTTGGTCAATTGTATTGTGGGTAAGGAAACTCCAAATAATGCAATGAGAGGGTCTGGCTCGATCTGTGTGCCGCTTAATTCTGAGAGTGTGTTGAAGATGTCTTTCCAGAAACCAACAAGAGATGGGCAGCACCAAAACATGTGCACATGATTAGCAGGGGACTGGTTACATCGAACACAATTAGGGTTCACATCCTTGTAAATTTTTGATAGTCTTGCTTTGGTCCAGTGGGCCCTATGAATGAGTTTGCATTGGATGAGGCCGTGTCGAGCGCAAATAGAAGAGCTATGTACCCTTTTGAGTGCCCCTTCCCATAGTTCATCAGATATTTCCTCACCCAGTTCCTCCTCCCAAGAGGATTTGATATTGTTTAATGAGATGGCTTGTAGTGAGCAAATTTGTCTATAGATTATTGACAATGTGCCTTTCTGATTAGGAAGTGGGGTGAGAAATGTGTCGAACTGTGTTCCACCAGAAAGGTTGGGAATCCTGGATCTATGCTGCGGACATAGCTCCGGACTTGTAAGAACCTAAAAAATGATGTCTGGGGAGACCAAATTTAGCTGATAATTGTTGAAACGTACTAAATGTATTGTTAGTATACAGGTCTCTGAATCTTTTAATACCGAGATTAGACCATGTTGAGAAAGCACCATCAATCATAGATGGGGGAAAAGCTGGGTTTGAGGCTACCGGAGCCAAGGAAGAGGTTGTTTGAAACCCAAAGTGGCGTCTAAATTGATTCCAGATCTTCAATGTTGTTTTGACACATATATTATTGGTGAAGGAGGAGTAAGGGCCTGTAATAGAGGAGTGAGCGAGGGAAGACAATGATGCCGGTGTAGACGAGGCAGCCTCCATCTCCAGCCAAGTTGGGGGTGGGAATATCACTCTGCTCTGCAACCAGTACTGAATGATCCTAAGGTTAGCGGCCCAATAATAGAATCTGAAATCTGGTAGAGCTAGACCGCCGTCTGGTTTGGGCCTCTGCAAGAGCTGTTTTCGCATCCTAGGAGGCTTTTTGTCCCATATAAAGGGTAGAATTAGGCCGTCGATCTTTTTGAAAAATGTATTGGGTAGAAATATTGGAAGGCACTGATAGAGGTATAAGAATTTAGGGAGAGTATTCATTTTAATAGAGTTAATTCTAGCAACTAAGGAGAGGTGTAGCAAAGACCACCGTTCCAAATCGTCCTTAGTACGGGTTAAGAGAGGAGCAAAGTTGGCTTGAAAAAGGTTTTCAAACCTAATTGTGACATGTACCCCGAGATAAATAAAACTACTGTGAGCTATTTTAAATGGCAAGTTATGTAAAGGGGATTTTTTTGCAGCCATGTTAAGTGGCATCAATTCACTTTTACTGAGATTTAGTTTATACCCTGATAAGTGACCGAAGGATGCGAAAGTGGCAAGGGCAGCAGGGACAGAGACAGAAAGATTGGATGTGTATATTAATAAATCATCTGCATATAAAGACAGTTTGTGTTCGTGCCCGTATCTGACTATGCCTTTGATGAGGGGGTTGGAGCGAAGTGCTATTGCAAGTGGCTCTATGGCGAGGGCAAACAGTAAGGGACTTAAAGGGCAACCCTGACGTGTCGATCTTTGCAAAGGGAAGCGATCTGATTGAGTGTTATTAGTCCTGACAGAGGCTTGGGGGATGAGTACAGAAGTTTTATCCAGGTCATGAATTTGGAGCCAAAGCCAAATTTATTTAGAGTGTAAAAAGGTATTTCCATTCCACCCGATCAAACGCTTTCTCCGCGTCCAGGGATATAATGGCTTCAGAGGTATTGTCGATAGAAGGATTGTATATAATATTAAATAATCTTCGGAGATTGAAGAATGAGTGTCTATTTTTTATAAATCCTGTTTGATCCGGAGAGATAATTGATGGGAGGACTGTTTCTAGCCGCGTTGCCAGAATTTTGGCTAGAATTTTATAGTCCACATTTAGCAAGCTAATTGGACGGTATGATGCACAGTCAAGAGGGTCTTTGTTTTTTTTTAGAATAACACAAATGGTTGCTTGAGTGAGAGTATGTGGGAGAGCACCATTTACAAATGCATCATTGTACATTTCCAATTAGAATAGGGGCTATTTTGGTGATAAACTTTTTATAAAACTCTGTCGGGTAGCCATCAGGCCCTGGGCTTCTCCCAGATTGAAGGGATTTGACAGCGTTAGACAGTTCTTCGACAGTGATCGGCTGCTCTAATTTTTTAACCAAATCCCGGCCGACCCAAGGCACAGAAAGTGAGTGGAAGAAATCATCCAATTCCAGTGTATCTGCTTTACTTTCAGAGGTATATAGAGACTGGTAAAATCTCTTGAACTCCTCATTGATCCCCCCAGGATCTAATGATATCCCAGATGATGTACGAATTTTTGTAATCTGAGATGATGATGATAGTTGACGTAACTTGTGAGCTAATAATTTACTGGCTTTATCTCCTTGTTCATAGTAAGTGCTCCTAGACTTGACAAGCATTTCAGTAACCTGGTCTGTTAATAGTGTGTCAAATTCTGCTTGCAGAGTTAAACGTTCCTTATAAATATCCGGGGGATGGTGAAACGGCATAAATGTCATCTAATTGGGCAATACAGCGTGTTAACATAGATAACCTATTCCTTTTCAATTTGTTCTCATGTGCGGTGTAGGAGATAATTTCACCTCTGATATAAGCTTTCAAAGTTTCCCAGAGAGTAGACGCAGAGATGTTTGGGGTTCTATTTGTAATCATGAAAAGTCGATTTGACTCAAAACAAAATTGACAAAGTGTTCATTACTGAGCAGTTGAGTTTTTAGTCGCCAAGGCGGTCGCTGATTGTCTACATTTTGAAAAGCTACTTCCATAGTAACAGGGGCGTGGTCAGATACAACAATTGGGTTATATGAACATGAAGATATGGAGTGGAGGAGCCGGTCATCAACAAGGAAGTAGTCTATGCGCGTAAAAGTGTGGTGAACCGATGAGAAAAAAGAGTATGCTTTCCCAGCTGGATTAGCCATTCTCCAAGGATCTGAGATTGCGAATTCAGACATAAAGGTTCGAACAACTCTAGCTGAGGTTGATAAGGTGGTAGGTTTAGTGGAGGATCGATCCAATTGTGGGTCTAACCAACAGTTAAAGTCACCTCCTAAAATCAACATATGGGTGGACATATCTGGGAGTGTAGAGAAAACCGATTTGAAAAAATCACCATTGTCCCAGTTAGGAGCATAGATATTAACAAGAAGAACCTTTGTATTGAGCAGCCTACCACTGACAATTATATATCTACCATGGGGATCTGCGATCACCTTAGAACATGTAAAAGGTACCGATCTGTGAAGTAAAATAGCCACCCCTCTCGCCTTACTCTGAAATGAGGAATGGAACACCTGACCCACCCATCTGCACCTAAGACTTGAGTGTTGTGATACCTTCAGATGAGTTTCTTGAAGAAAGATGATGTGAGCTTTCAAATGATGAAGATGGTGTAGCACCTTACTACGTTTAACTGGGTTATTTATGCCCCTGCAGTTCCAAGTAAGAAAATTAAAGCCATTCCCTCCAGCAGTATGGGCTACACTAGGCTGAGTCATATCTTAAGAGAGAGAGAGGATGTGTAAAGGACAAGGTACAATGTAAACTGAAGATCTTAGTTGAACCTAAAAGCGCAAATGTAAAAAAACAAAAACAAGCGAAGAGGCACAAAAAACATATACAAACTATATACAAATAGAGAGTGAACAAACCCTTCCCTCACACCCGCCCTTGCCGAAGCATCTCCCCAAATGAGATGCAAGCAAAACCCTAAATACAAAGAAAGTTTAGAGCTAAGCATGATAACTCTTACTCTGTGCTACCTAAGATTAGTGACCATTTAACTAGAGTAAGCCAAACATGGATAGAATGGTCCCCAACAGAGTTTAAGGAAAATTATCCTCGATTAAGAGAGGTTTAACCTCGACGCAGATGGTAAATGAACAAACTGAAACAGCCATGCAGACCCCCAGATATTGGCATTAGAGGCGGCAAACCTGGGCTGGAAATAAAGAATGACATTCATATGTCGATGAACCCAGCAAAGATGGCTTCGTTAGTCACCCATTCGGCCTGCTAACTAGCCTGCTAGGAAGACCAGCCAGCCAACCATTTGTTACACACCATGCGGTACAACAGCCGCTTTCACGTTCTTGTTGATGAAATCTGCCGCTATAGCCGGGTCCTCGAATCTGTGCATGGAGCCGTCCGGTAAAGTCAGTCTCAAAACCGCAGGGTAGATGAGGCCGAACTTCACGCCCGGGCAGGCGTGTAGTTGGCGTTCACAGCTCCAAAGCTAGCCCGCCTCTTAGCCACAGCTGTTGTGTAGTCCGCAAATATCGAGACTCTTTTTACCCTTATGTAGAAGAGGGGATGCTTCTCCCGATCTTCTCAGTATGTCGTTGCGGACGTGAAAGAAATGCACCCTGATGACAAATGGTCGTGGGGGTTCTCCATCCCTGGGTCGGCTACGCAGAGTGCGGTGAGCCCGGTCTAGCAATGGCTTCTCCTCTAGCCCAAGTAGCTCCTGAAGTAGCTGGGCCATGTACTCCGTGGGCCTTGGGCCCTCCACTCCCTCCGGTATTCCCAGTAGACGAATGTTGTTCCTCCGCATTCTACTTTCCATATCTTCGCATCTATTATCGAGGAATGCCACCCTAGTTGTCAATGAGCCGACGTTAGCCTCTAGCTCGCTAATGCGAGTGCTGTGGTCTGTAGCACCTCGCTCCAAATCCGATAAAGTCACCCCATGTGCGTCGAGCTTATTCTGTATACTCTCAATAGATTTTTTAAGCTCGTCTTTGATCGTTGATATCTCTGACCTGAGATTGGTAGAGAGACAGTCAATTTTTTCGAAAATGTCGGTTTTGAGTGTGCCTATCACGGATTGCAGCATCTCCACAGTCAGTGTTTCCGTGGGGCCGGCATTGGCAGCGTTCGGTGGCGGGGGTGAGTCGGGAGAAGTTGCAGGCTTGTTGCGGCCTGCTCTTGCAGACTCTGTTTTTGGCCGGGTTGATGTCATTACGAATTTGAATTTATTAAACTTGAACTGAGTTGTTTATGGGTCTCTTCAGACGCCTGGGCAAACAGAAATGTATGCAATTTTGCAAAGTTAAATATAGAAATTTGGTCACTAACTCAGGAGCGATAGGGAGACGCGTGCTACATCCTTGGCTTCCAACAGCGCCCCCCGTAGTTTAGGGATTCCTATTGTTCCTGTTGATGTGCCCTTCCCTGTACACGCCTTAGATAGTCGCCCTTTAGGGTCAGGCCTGATTAGGGAGGTCACAGCTCCACTCTGGATGAAAACGCAGGGGGGTCATGAGGAGAAAATTAGTCTCTATCTGATTGATTCTCCTGCGTTTCCAGTGGTGTTGGGGCTTCCCTGGTTAACTTCTCATGACCCCACTATTTCATGGCAACAGAGGGCTCTCAAGGGATGGTCAAGTCAGTGCTCGGGGAGGTGTGTAGTTGTTTCCATTGGGGTAACTACGGTGGAAAGTCCAAACCAGGTCTACACCATGCACATTCCCCCCGAATATGCCGATCTGTCTCTCGCCGTCTGTAAAAAGAAGGCGACTCAATTACCACCCCATCGACAGGTAGGCGCTGCACTTCCCCGGAGTCACGTGTATCCCCTGTCACAGGAAGAGACGGCGGCTATGGACACATATGTCTCCGAATCTCTGGGGAAGGGATACATTTGGCCATCCACTTCACCTGTCTCCTCAAGTTTCTTTTTTGTGAAGAAGGATGGAGGTTTACGCCCGTGCATTGACTACCGGGGTCTCAATCAGATCACTATCAAGTACAGTTATCCACTACCGCTCATTGCTAGTATGACGGAGTCATTGCACGGGGCGCGCTTCTTCACAAAATTGGATCTCAGGAGCGCGTACAACCTGGTGCGTATCCGGGAGGGAGATGAGTGGAAGACAGCATTCAGTACCACCTCTGGGCACTATGAGTACCTCGTCATGCCATACGGGTTTATGAACGCTCCATCAGTCTTCCAATCCTTTGTTGATGAGATTGTCAGGGACCTGCAGAGACAGAGTGTAGTGGTGTATATTGATGACATTCTCATATACTCCGCTACACGGGCCGAGCATGTGTCCCTGGTGCGTCAAGTGCTTGGTCGACTGTTGGAGTATGACCTGTATGTGAAGGCGGAGAAATGTCTGTTCTTCCAAGAGTCCATCTCCTTCCTAGGGCACCGCCTGTCCGCGTCAGGGGTGGAGATGGAGATTGACCGCATTTCGGCCGTGCGTAATTGGCCGACTCCAACCACGGTGAAGGAGGTACAGCAATTTTTGGGTTTTGGAAACTACTACTGGAGGTTTATCCGGGGCTTTGGTCAGGTAGCGGCTCCCATTACCTCCTTGCTGAAGGGGGGACCGGTGCGACTGCAGTGGTCAGCTGAGGCGGACAGGGCTTTTGGTCATCTGAAGGACCTGTTTACCTCGGCTCCAGTGCTGGCTCATCCGGATCCCTCCTTAGCATTCCAGGTTGAGGTGGACGCGTCCGAGGCTGGGATAGGAGCTGTACTGTCTCAGAGCTCGGGTACGCCACCAAAGCTCCGCCCCTGTGCTTTCTTTTCTAAGAAGCTCTGTCCGGCGGAGCGCAACTATGATGTGGGGGACCGGGAGCCGTTAGCTGTGGTTAAGGCACTGAAAGTGTGGAGGCATTGGCTTGAAGGGGCTAAACACCCTTTCCTCATTTTGACTGACCATCGCAATCTGGAGTACATCCGGGCGGCGAGGAGACTGAACCCTCGCCAGGCAAGGTGGGCCATGTTCTTTACTCGTTTTGTGTTTCCTCTTAGTTACAGACCAGGTTTCCAGAACGCTAAGGCAGACGCCCTGTCCCGACTGTATGACACAGAGGAGAGGTCCATTGAGCCCACTCCCATACTTCCGGCGTCGTGTCTGGTGGCACCGGTGGTGTGGGAGGTTGACGCAGACATCGAGCGGGCGTTACGTACCGAGCCCACTCCCCCCCAGTGTCCAGAGGGTCGTATGTACGTGCCGCTCGAGGTTCGCGATCGATTGATCTATTGGGCTCACACGTCACCCTCCTGTGGTCATCCTGGCATCGGTCAGACAGTGCACTGTCTTAGTGGGAAGTACTGGTGGCCCACTTTAGCCAAGGATGTGAGGGTTTACGTTTCCTCCTGCTCGGTGTGTGCCCAGTGTAAGGCACCTAGACACCTGCCCAGAGGGAAATTACAACCCCTACCCGTTCCACAACGGCCGTGGTCCCATCTTTCGGTGGATTTTGTTACGGACCTTCCCCCCTCACAAGGGAACACCACGATCCTGGTCGTTATGGATCGGTTTTCTAAGTCCTGCCGTCTCATTCCTATGCCAGGTCTCCCTACGGCCCTACAAACTGCTGAGGCCCTAATTACACACGTCTTCCGGCACTACGGGGTGCCTGAGGATATTGTATCGGATCGGGGTCCCCAGTTCACCTCAAGGGTCTGGAGGGCGTTCATGGAACGTCCGGGGGTCTCGATCAGCCTGACCTCAGGTATTCACCCCGAGAGTAATGGGCAGGTGGAGAGAGTTAACCAGGATGTAGGTAGGTTTCTGCGGTCCTATTGCCAGGACTGGCCGGGGGAGTGGTCGGGTTTTATCCCCTGGGCAGAGATGGTCCAAAACTCACTCCGCCACTCTTCCACTAACCTTTCTCCCTTTCAGTGTGTGTTAGGTTATCAGCCAGTCCTGGCACCTTGGCATCAGAGCCAGATCGAGGCTCCTGCGGTGGATTAGTGGTTTCGGCGCTCGGAAGAGACCCGGAACGCTGCCCATGTATGCCTGCAGCGGGCCATCAGGCGACAAAAGGCGAGCGCCGACCGCCACTGTAGTGAGGCCCCGGTCTATGCACCGGGGGACCGGGTCTGGCTCTCGACCCGAAACCTGCCCCTTCGCCTGCCCTGCCGGAAGCTGGGTCGGCGGTTTGTGGAGCCATTTAAAGTCCTGAGGAGATTGAACAAGGTTTGTTATAGGTTACAGCTTCCTCTGAATTACCGTATTAACCCCTCGTTCCATGTGTCTCTCCTCAGGCCGGTGGTAGCTGGTCCACTCCAGGAATCTGAGGTACGGGAGGTTCCTCCGCCCACACTGGACATCGAGGGGGCACCGGCGTACTCGGTCCATTCCATCCTGGATTTGAGGCGTCGGGTGGGGGCCCTGCAGTATCTCGTGGAGTGGGCGGGGTACGGTCCGGAGGAACGGTGCTGCGTCCCTAGGAGGGACATCCTCGATCCCTCCATGTTGAGGGATTTCCACCGTCGTCATCCGACTCGCCCTGCACCGCGTCCTCCTGGCCATCCCCGAGGCCGGTGTCGGCTTCAAGGGGGGGGGGTACTATCACGGATTCAGCTGAGGCTGCTCATCCTCCTTGCTCGGGCAGGCTTTGGCGTTCGTCGTCACCGGAGTACTAGCTGCTACCGATCTATGTTTCTGTGTTCTACTTGTCTTGTCTTTATTGTTCACACCTGGTTCCCATTAGGTATTGATTACTTCCCTATTTAACCCTCTGGCTCCCACTGTATGTTGTGCGTGTTTGTTCATGTTTGGTTGTCGTCTGGTGAGCGGGTTTGTTCTTCCCTGCGTGGAGGTTTTTATTTACGTTACATACGATTAAAGTACGTTTTCGATTAGCTCTGTGTCCTGCGCCTGACTTCGTCCTACCGCATCACACTGACATCCTGACATAATTATACTGTATGTTAATATAAATGTACATTCTGCCAGTGTCGATGTGTGCTAAGTTGAGGGTTTTAACTTTGAGTGATAGGACCAATGTGAATCACTAAGAATTGTAATTCTAAATTTGGTTTGGATAATTAATTTGGATTCGATTATGATTTGTAAACTGACTGATTGATTTGAGTAAGTTGTTAGTATGTTAATAACTATATGAGTGAAGCAATTCATGTATTTTGGATTTATTGTTTTGATTGTTATGTTAATTGTGACATGGGTAAAGAAGTTGTGTACTGAAGATATAGACACTATTATCAGCATGTCTTGGTGAATGGATGGAGAGGGTGAACTCTGATCCTGAGAGTGAAACTGATCCTAATCTATTTGACCTATATCCATTACTAAATTACATTTTTGATGAGAATGTTAATACTCAGGAACTATGCTTGTCCTGGGTCATGTTCATTAGGCACTAAACTGAATAAATTGTACTTAAACCGGGAGTCACTACCAGGATTTGTCCAACAAGATATACTAATTTTAGTTTCTACAGATGGTGTTATGGGGATGGAAATAGTTATTTCCACCATGCTGACCAATTGGAGTATGCTCAGTATCAACGTGATGATTTTGTTTCGTACTGATGAAAAATGTACTTTGACTTAGATTGCTGAGAATTTGTTGATGATACTTGATGATCATTCCCAATGAAGGGTCATTTATGTGAAGGTTAAAAGCTCAATGAACCAACGGAGGGAGCTTACATGGAAATAAGGTACTTGACATTGAAGGGTTTTGATTCTGCTTTTCTTATTTTTAATAATTCATATATTCTGCAATAAATGTTATTAAGATTTGCCATGCTAGTGTTCATATTTTTCCTGGAAGGAACAAAGTCCCTTGAGAGGGGAATGTGAGAGAAAAATTAACATGTAACATGTTTACTTGTTTTGTTTGACAAATAGTAAGACATTTCTGTCCTACTAATGCTGTGTTTTTGTAAAGGGATGGTTTCTACTCCAGCTCCCTGCAGCTAGTCTAGGCATGTGGTCAAGGACATGGGTTTTACTCGAGATAGGAGCCTCTGAAGCTGGGCCTGGCAATTGAGTTAGGGATGGCTAGGTGATAAAACCAACAGCCACATTCCATTTCATGATTAATGGTGTGTGAGAGGGAGATTCCTCTGGTCTGACTGAGGATGCATTTTCATAGACTGAATTGGTGTTTGTGTAATGTAAGGTACCAGGGAGAGATGGCTCGGGTATGGATAATGTTGATAAGAAGCTTGTCTTGGGGGCCAAACCTTGGTTTCCATACAATGAGAACAGTCTTCACCGCAGATACTGTCTGCTGTGAATTAGTCCCGTGTAGCTCAGTTGGTAGAGCATGGCGTTTGCAACGCCAGGGTTGTGGGTTCGTTTCCCACGGGGGACCAGTATGATTATAATTTTATTTTTCTATGTATGCACTCACTAACTGTAAGTCGCTCTGGATAAGAGCGTCTGCTAAATAACTAAAGTGTAACATTTTATTATTCATTTATTTCATACAAATCCTAACCTTTTGACTCATTCCACACATCTGCTGTTTGTCATGTAGACCGAGAGGGTGTATCTTTACTATAAAATATATTTGTATTGTCTATGTCAGAGCTCTCAACCCAACAGTCAAGAGTGTTGGGTCGACCAGCCTCACTTACTACCTTATTAATACGTTTTGAATAAAGTAATATCCTGATTGGTGATTGACCTTGTCTCTCCTCATTATTGATTAGAATTTCCACAACAAAGTAGACAGGCTAATTCTAGAAGACCTAATTATTTTGAACGGTCTTCATTTTAATTTGACTTTAGGCTACTAACAACAAGACAGCTTTGTGTTGGAGCCTATTTCTTCCAATTCATGAAATAAGAGGTAGGCCTACCTGTTTGACAGACTAAATTATAGTCTACTATCCATAGATTTTGTCAGCCAATTCTTTCAGTCACCATGTACTCCTTAAATATCTGTGTCAGTGAGTGAAGGGCTTGGTGTGTTAAGTTAAAACCAGGGCTCGAATTGAAGGGGTGTGTGAGGGTATTGTGTCTTCTGTTAAAGAAAATGTCTAAAAGCATAGGCCTACCCCTTTGTTAACTTAAGATTTTTTAATGGACCTGATCATATAAGCAATCTATAACAGCGCCTTAGTTCGCAATGCTTTATGCTAGAAACAAGCTGTAAAATAACAGGGAAAGACGTGACTCCTATGCACATCGGATATGTTTGGTTTGTCTCTATGACATTCAGAGGCTGCACTACAACCTTCCTATAGCAGAGGAGAGATTTTTTTTAAACTTTGCTTGGGAAGTAATGTGTGATTCTGTCACTATCAATTGATATTCAACATTTCAACAGGATATTAACTAGTTAAATGTAACTAAATGTAATCAAACGTAATCCCCAAAAGTAATTATTTATCATGAGAGGGCCAGAAACAATAACTAGTAATGCTGCATACTCACGCTCTCCGTAGCCGATGTGAGTAAGACTTTTAAGCAGGTCAAAATTCACAAGGCCGCAGGGCCAGACGGATTACCAGGACGTGTACTCCGAGCATGTGCTGACCAACTGGCAAGTGTCTTCACTGACATTTTCAACATGTCCCTGACTGAGTCTGTAATACCAACATGTTTCAAGCAGACCACCATAGTCCCCGTGCCCAAGGACTCTAAGATAACCTGCCTAAATGACTACCGACCCGTAGCACTGATGTCTGTAGCCATGAAGTGCTTTGAAAGGCTGGTCATGGCTCACATCAACAGCATTATCCCAGAAACCCTAGACCCACTCCAATTTGCATACCGCCCCAACAGATCCACAGATGATGCAATCTCTATTGCACTCCACACTGCCCTTTCCCACCTGGACAAGAGGAACACCTACGTGAGAATGCTATTCATTGACTACAGCTCAGCATTCAACACCATAGTGCCCTCTAAGCTCATCACTAAGCTAAGGATCCTGGGACTAAACACCTCCCTCTGCAACTGGATCCTGGACTTCCTGACGGGCCGCCCCCAGGTGGTAAGGGTAGGTAACAACACATCTGCCACACTGATCCTCAACACGGGGGCCCCTCAGGGGTGCGTGCTCAGTCCCCTCCTGTACTCTCTGTTCACCCATGACTGCATGGCCAGGCACGACTCCAACACCATCATTAAATTTGCCGACGATACAACAGTGGTAGGCCTGATCACCGACAACGATGAGACAGCCTATAGGGAGGAGGTCAGAGACCTGGCCGTGTGGTGCCAGGACAACAACCTCTCCCTCAACGTGACCAAGACAAAGGAGATGATTGTGGACTACAGGAAAAAAAAGAGGACTGAGCACGCCCCCATTCTCATCGACGGGGCTGTAGTGGAACAGGTTGAGAGCTTCAAGTTCCTTGGTGTCCACATCACCAACAAACTATCATGGTCCAAACACACCAAGACAGTCGTGAAGAGGGCACGACAAAGCCTATTCCCCCTCAGGAGACTGAAAAGATTTGGCATGGGTCCTCAGATCCTCAAAAAAATTCTACAGCTGCACCATCGAGAGCATCCTGACTGGTTGCATCACCGCCTGGTATGGCAACTGCTTGGCCTCCGACCGCAAGGCACTACAGAGGGTAGTGCGTACGGCCCAGTACATCACTGGGGCCAAGCTTCCTGCCATCCAGGACCTCTATACCAGGCAGTGTCAGAGGAAGGCCCTCAAAATTGTCAAAGACTCCAGCCACCCTAGTCATAGACTGTTCTCTCTGCTACCGCACGGCAAGCGGTACCGGAGTGCCAAGTCTAGGTCCAAAAGACTTCTCAACAGCTTCTACCCCCAAGCCATAAGACTCCTGAACAGCTAATCATGGCTACCCGGACTATTTGCACTGCCCCCCCACCCCATCCTTTTACGCTGCTGCTACTCTGTTAATTATTTATGCATAGTCACTTTACCTCTACCCACATGTACATATTACTTCAACTAGCCGGTGCCCCCGCACATTGACTCTGCACCGGTACCCCCCTGTATATATAGCCTCCCTACTGTTATTATATTTTACTTCTGCTCTTTTTTTTCGTTGTTGTTTTATTTTTACTTTTTTTGTTAAAAATAAATGCACTGTTGGTTAAGGGCTGTAAGTAAGCATTTCACTGTAATGTCTGCACCTGTTGTATTCGGCGCATGTGGCCAATAAAATTTGATTTGATTTGATTTGATACTCAGAAAGGTTAAAATCTCACCTTTCTGGTTAAAGAAAATGCTGAGGTGTAATCACTTTTGAGGACACAAGCGGAAATACACAGCACAAATATGATTCAAATATGAAAATATAAAATATTTTATATGATGTACTTCCTATTCAACAAAACTGTATGACACTTTTTTTGCGCCAGGACCATTCAGTTGAGCTCACTCAGTTTAGCGCAAGCTGATTGGCTATAATTTTTTCTTTTTTCTATTTTTTTTTATCAAAGGAGGCCAAATGCTCACTGGCTTGCATTCAATGCTACGGGCGGCAACAATGTCATACTCTTTATGACCAGACCGCATCAGACAGATGGTTTACATATACAGACAGAGGGGCGCTGTTTCGCTCGCTCTGATGTTTTCTCCGGTTAGGTACATTCAGCCTCTTTCGAATTGAAGGGAAATTATGAAAACACAGAGACAAAATACATGATTTACAGTTTTTTCTTGGCCAAATTTTTGGGGAAGCCTAGCTTCCCTTAGCATCCATGAATATACACCACTGAATGGAGATAAAATAGAAAATGTGGGCTTCTATAACAATAAGACGCCGGAGTGTCCACTATAAAAATTTACTTTGGCTATTGGCCTAGATCTGACATTTGAGAAAGAAAAAACATTTTCTGACCAGATATTTCAGCCTGGTCTCATAGACTAGACGTAACTTTGTAATTGTAAATCCGGGACACAAAAATTAGTATGATACTGTATGTTATGTTTGGTATGGTTACATAAGACAGATAATTATTAAGGCAAAATTGAAAGTGGAGTATTTGGTCAGGGTGGATGGGTGGGCGTATAATGCAAACGTATAGCAACTTAAAGGTTGCAAGTTCGCATCTTATCACAGACTTTTGCATTTTAGCAACTATTTACTACTTTTTAGGTACTTTGCAACCACACTACCAGTCAAAAGTTTGGACACACCTACTCATTGAAGGGTTTTACTTATTTTTACTTTTTTTTTTTACATTGTAGAATAATATTGAAGACATCAAAACTATGAAATAACACATATGGAATCATGTAGTAACCAAAAAAGTGTTAAATCAACATTTATTTTATATTTGAGATTCTTCAAATAGCCACCCTTTGCCTTGATGACAGCTTTGCACACCCCTAAACCATTAACATAACTCCTAAACTTAACCCTAACCTTAACCCCTAGCCTAGCTAACGTTAGCCAGCTAGCTAGAATTCATAACATATCATAAATTTTAGCAAATTTGTAACATAGTACGAAATGTAATTCGTAACATATCATACGAAATGGATGATGGGCATCCACAAATTAATACATACCATACAAAACATAATCATACTTAATGGAGTGTTTCAGATTTAAGTACAGAATAATACAAAATGCTTTATTTAACCAGGTAAGCCAGTTGAGAACAAGTTCTCATTTACATCTGCGACCTGGCCAAGATAAAGCAAAGCACTGCGATAAAAACAACAACACAGAGTTACATATGGGGTAAACAAAACATAAAGTCAAAAATACAACAGAAAATACAGTGGGGAGAACAAGTATTTGATACACTGCCGATTTTGCAGGTTTTCCTACTTACAAAGCATGTAGAGGTCTGTAATTTTTATCATAGGTACACTTCAACTGTGAGAGACAGAATCTAAAACAAAAATCCAGAAAATCATATTATGATTTTTAAGTAATTAATTTGCATTTTATTGCATGATATAAGTATTTGATCACCTACCAACCAGTAAGAAATCTGGCTCTCACAGACCTGTTAGAAGCCCTCCTGTTCTCCACTCATTACCTGTATTAACTGCACCTGTTTGAACTCGTTACCTGTACAAAAGACACCTGTCCACACACTCAATCAAACAGATTCCAACCTCTCCACAATGGCCAAGACCAGAGAGCTGTGTAAAGACATCAGGGTTAAAATTGTAGACCTGCACAAGGCTGGGATGGGCTACAGGACAATAGGCAAGCAGCTTGGTGAGAAGGCAACAACTGTTGGCACAATTATTAGAAAATGGAAGAAGTTCAAGATGATGGTCAATCACCCTCGGTCTGGGGCTCCATGCAAGATCTCACCTCGTGGGGCATCAATGATCATGAGGAAGGTGAGGGATCAGCCCAGAACTACACGGCAGGACCTGGTCAATGACCTGAAGAGAGCTGGGACCACAGTCTCAAAGAAAACCATTAGTAGCACACTACGCCGTCATGGATTAAAATCCTGCAGCGCATGCAAGGTTCCCCTGCTCAAGCCAGCGCATGTCCAGGCCCGTCTGAAGTTTGCCAATGACCATCTGGATGATCCAGAGGAGGAATTGGAGAAGGTAATGTGGTCTGATGAGACAAAAATAGAGCTTTTTGGTCTAAACTCCACTCGCCGTGTTTGGAGGAAGAAGAAGGATGAGTACAACCCCAAGAACACCATGCCAACCGTGAAGCATGGAGGTGGAAACATCATTCTTTGGGGATGCTTTTCTGCAAAGGGGACAGGACGACTGCACCGTATTGAGGGGAGGATGGATGGGGCCATGTATCGCGAGATCTTGGCCAACAACCTCCTTCCCTCAGTAAGAGCATTGAAAATGGGTCGTGGCTGGGTCTTCCAGCATGACAACGACCCGAAACACACAGCCAGGGCAACTAAGGAGTGGCTCCGTAAGAAGCATCTCAAGGTCCTGGAGTGGCCTAGCCAGTCTCCAGACCTGAACCCAATAGAAAATCTTTGGAGGGAGTTGAAAGTCCGTATTGCCCAGCGACAGCCCCGAAACCTGAATGATCTGGAGAAGGTCTGTATGGAGGAGTGGGCCAAAATCCCTGCTGCAGTGTGTGCAAACCTGGTCAAGACCTACAGGAAACGTATGGTCTCTGTAATTGCAAACAAAGGTTTCTGTACCAAATATTAAGTTCTGCTTTTCTGATGTATCAAATACTTATGTCATGCAATAAAATGCAAATTAATTACTTAAAAATCATACAATGTGATTTTCTAGATTTTTGTTTTAGATTCCGTCTCTCACAGTTGAAGTGTACCTATGATAAAAATTACATACCTCTACATGCTTTGTAAGTAGGAAAACCTGCAAAATCGGCAGTGTATCAAATACTTGTTCTCCCCACTGTATCTACTTCAATTACCTTGCACCCCTGCACATCGACACGTAATACTCCCACGTTGTCGTGCTGCTGTGCTGTTTGTTGCGACTTTTTAACTTTTAATAACCGTTTAAAACTCTGCATTTAACACATCTACTAAAGTCTTAGTTTTTTCCTTGCTCAACTTTTTCATTCAACTTTTTCACCCCGGACGCTTTAGTACCTGGATACCAACAACCAAGCCAGGCTACCAAGAGCTCAACTCATACAACGCTCTCTATATAACTACTAAAGGAAAGGGCTTATTTCCAGCGTTTGAGTGTGACTCCAATTGTTGGCCAGTACATGCTGTAACAGTATGTTTTGTATCCCCCACGACTACAGACACTGGGGACACGCCTGACACAGCTCTGAGAGGCTACCCCAAACGCTAACACGCAGCCGGGCCGGTGCGTAGCAAGGAACAGCCGGCGACCTGCCACTGACAACCGACCCAGCCATCACCCGTCCCCCTGCGCTTCTCTCTCGCTCTTCACATTCAACGAGACACAGACAACAACACATTTGTGTGAGGCGCTGGTAGGGGCGTCCGCGGCCATGGAGGGAGTATCTAAGTCCCCGGCGGGGACTCACATGCTATTAAGTGTATAATCTGCGACATGTTCGTAGTTGTCACTGGGAAAGGTCCGATGGATACCTTCAGTTCAAATGTATTGAACTTGATGCAGCTAAAGAAAGGATTATTACTCTTCATGAAGAAATTAAAAATGTGTCCAAGTGCCTTGAACTGAATAAGGAATAAGGATTCCAAGAGACTATTGCCATCTTTAAATGGGACCTTGATGGACTACGATCAATTTGGCTGCTCATTGTTCGACTCCAGGTGAGTGTAAATGGATCCGTGTCGGAACCAGAGAGAAGGAGAAGAATCGTTCTCGGCGCGCCTGCGTGATTCCCCCGCGTCTGGACTTAAGACTTTGAAATCGCTTTGAGCCCCTGTACCAGCTGTCTTTTGCCGGGGACTTGGGTGTTCCCTCCATGGCTGTGGATGTCCCTCCAGCTACCTCTCCCTGTCCTAATTAATCAACTGCCTGGGCACAGCCTGGACAACAGCGGCCCCCTCTGCTGGGCTGTGCTCTCTAGATCAGTGCTCTGTCCCTTTGGCTGTTGTGGCCTGCATGCAGCCGGTGTCTCAGCAGCCCTCTTATCAGGTGAGTTCTGTGGCTCTGGCCTTGCAATCAGCTTTGGGACACGTCAGAGGCTGGATCATTCCGGCTATTGTGATAGGGAGTTCGATGGTGAGGCATATATCTGTACCTGGGGCAAAGACTGTGGTTTCCTGGGGCAAAAGTTCAGGATATCACCAGGTTGCTTCCCGAGGCTGTGCGTCAGTCACCGGGGGCTGATACTGTCATGGTTCATGTGGGGTTGAATGACATTATGAAGGGCAGCTCAGAACAGCTGAAGATGGATTTTAAAGAACTGATTGGGTCACTACTTGACACAAACAAACGCCCCATAATATCTGTCCCTCTGCTCTCCCTAAATCGTGGCATTGAACGGTTCAGCAGACTTTTAGCCCTCCATAACTGGCTACGAGACTATTGCAGCTCTGTGGGTGTAAAACGTATTGACAATGGGATCCACCCAAATCATTTGGGTTCCTGGATCCTTTCACAGCATTATAAGGCTGCGTTGAGACAATGACTTATCAATGACCCAAGCCCAGCTCATTTAATCCCTTCCATTGTGTCGCTGAGTTGTCATAATGCTTCAGCAAATATACATTATCCCAGTGGCATTGGAAGACACAATGTAAGTAACCTAATTTATGTCCCTCTTATGACGCTACAAGCTTGGCACACCTGTATTTGGGGAGTTTCTCCCATTCTTCTCTGCAGATCCTCTCAAGCTCTGTCAGGTTGGATGGGGAGCGTTGCTGCACAGCTATTTTCAGGTCGCTCCAGAGATGTTCTGGCTGGGCCACTCAAGGACATTCAGAGACTCCTGCATTGTCTTGGCTGTGTGCTTAGGGTCGTTGTCCTGTTGGAAGGTGTATGTTCACTACAGTCTGATGTCCTGAGCGCTCTGGAGCAGGTTTTCATCAAGGATCTCTCTGTACTTTGCTCTGTTCATCTTTCCCTCGATCCTGACTAGTCTCCCAGTCCCTGCCGCTGAAAAACATCCCCACAGCATGATGCTGCCACCACCATGCTTCACCGTAGGGATGGTGCCAGGTTTCCTCCAGACATGACACTTGGCATTCAGGCCAAAGAGATCAATCTTGGTTTCATCAGACCAGAGACTCTTGTTTCTCATGGACTGAGAGTCTTTAAAGTGCCTTTGGCAAACTCCAAGCGGGCAGTCATGTGCCTTTTACTGAGGAGTGGCTTCCGTCTGGCCACTCTACCATAAAGGCCTGATTGGTGGAGTGCTGCAGAGATGGTTGTCCTTCTGGAAGATTCTCCCATCTCCACAGAGGAACTCTGGAGCTCTGTCAGAGTGACCATCGGGTTCTTGGTCACCTCCTTGACAAAGGCCCTTCTCCCCCGATTGCTCAGTTTGGCTGGGCGGCCAGGTCTAGGAAGTCTTGGTGGTTCCAAACTTCTTCCATTTAAGAATAATGGAGGCCACTGGAACCTTCAATGCTGCAGATATTTTTTGGTACCCTTCCCCAGATCTGTGCCTCGACACAATCCTGTCTCGGAACTCTACGGACAATTCCTTCGACCTCATGGCTTGGTTTTTGCTCTGACATGCACTGTCAACTGTGGCACCTTATATAGACTGGTGTGCCTTTCCAAATCATGTCCAATCAATGGAAAGGATGATCAATGGAAACAGGATGCACCTGAGCTCAATTTCAAGTCTCATAGCAAAAGGTCTGAATACTTATGTAAATAAAGTATTTCTGTTTCTTATTTTTAATACATTTACAAAAAATTCTAAAAACCTGTTTCCATTTTGTCATTATAGGGTATTGTGTGTAGATTGATGAGGAAAAAATAGAATTTAATCAATTTTAGAATAAGGCTGTAGCGTAACAAAATGTGGGAAAATTCAAGGGGTCTGAATACTTTCCGAAGGCACTGTATACTGTTAGCACTGAGGTGGTGTACCCTGGCAGGAAGTCCATGGTGTGCAGCTCACCCTGCACTAACATAAATAACTTGAGCATGTCTACCTCTGCTAAGCTTTCCAGTAAAGCAAGAAAAACAATCAAGCATCCCAGAAAAGTGTTAAAATTAGCCCACGTTAACATATGTAGCTTAAGAAACAAGGTTCATGAAATCAATAATTTGCTAGTAACAGATGACATTCATATTCTGACAATCTCTGAAACTCACTTAGACAATACATTTGATGATACAATGGTAGCAATACATGGTTATAAGATCTACAGAAAATACAGAAATGCCAAAGGTGGCGGTGTGGCTGTTTATATTCAGAACCACATTCCTGTAAAGCTTAGAGAGGATCTGATGTTAAATACTGTTTAAGTAATATGGCTACAGGTTCATCTGCCTCACCTAAAGCCTATTCTGGTGGGAAGCTGCTATAGACCAAGTGCTAACAGTCAGTATCTTGATAATGTATGTGATATCAACAGAGAGGTATATTTTCTATGTGATTTAAATATTGACTGTCTTTCATCAGGCTGTCCACTCAAGAGAAAGCTTCAAACTGTAACTAGTGCCTGCAACCCGTGGATTGATGAGGAATTGAAAAATGGTATGGTTGAGAGGGATGAGACAAAAGAAATGGCAAATAGGTCTGGCTGTACAACCGATTGGCAAACGTATTGCAAATTGAGAAATCATGTGACTAAACTGAATAAAAAGAAGAAGAAACTACACTATGAAACAAAGATAAATGACATAAATAATTATAGTAAAAGGCTTTGGAGCACCTTAAATGAAATTTTGGGCAAAAAGGCTACCTCCGCTCCATCATTCATTGAATCAGATGGCTCATTCATCACAAAACCCACTGATATTGCCAACTACTTTCATTATTTTTTCATTGGCAAGTTTAGCAAACTTAGGCATGACATGCCAGCAACAAACGCTGACACTACACATCCAAGTATATCTGACCAATTTATGAAAGACACAAATTGTCATTTTGAATTCCGTAAAGTAAGTGTGGAAGAGGTGAACAAATGATTGTTGTCTATCAACAATGACAAGCCACCGGGGTCTGACAACTTGGATGGAAAATTACTGAGGATAATAGCGGACGGTATTGCCACTCCTATTTTCCATATCTTCAATTTAAGCCTACTAGAAAGTGTGTGCCCTCAGGCCTGGAGGGAAGCAAAAGTTATTCCCCTACCTAAGGATAGTAAAGCCCCCTTCAATGGCTCAAATAGCCAACCAACCAGCCTGTTACTAACCCTTAGTAAACTTTTGGGGAAAATGGTATTTGACCAGATACAATGCAATTTTACAGTGAACAAATTGACAACATACTTTTAGCACGCTCATAGGGAAGGACATTCAACAAGCACAGCACTTACACAAATGACTGATGATTGGCTGAGAGAAATGTATGATAAAAAGATTGTGTGGGCTGTTCTGTTAGACTTCAGTGCGGCTTTTGACATTATCGATCATAGTCTGCTGCTGGAAAAACATATGTGTTATGGCTTAACACCCCCTGCTATATTGTGGATAAAGAGTTATTTGTCTAACTGAACACAGAGGGTGTTCTTTAATGGAAGCCTCTCCAACATAATCCAGGTAGAATCAGGAATTCCCCTGGGCAGCTGCCTAGGCCCCTTACTTTTTTCAATCTTTACTAACGACCTGCCACAGGCTTTGCGTAAAGCCAGTGTGTCTATGTATGCGGATGACTCAACACTATACACGTCAGCTACCACAGCGACTGAAATGACTGCAACACTTAACAAAGAGCTGCAGTTAGTTTCAGAATGGGTGGCAAGGAATAAGTTAGTCCTAAATATTTCAAAAACTAAAAGCATTGCATTTGGGACAAATCATTCACTAAACCTCAACTAAATCTTGTAATGAATAATGTGGTAATTGAACAAGTTGAGGAGACTAAACTGCTTGGAGTAACCCTGGATTGTAAACTGTCATGGCCAAAACATATTGATACAACAGTAGCTAGGATGGGAAGAAGTCTGTCCATAATAAAGTGCTGCTCTGCATTCTTAACAGCACTATCAACAAGGCAGGTCCTACAGGCACTAGTTTTGTCGCACCTAGCCTACTGTTCAGTCGTGTGGTCAAGTGCCACAAAGAAGGGCAGCACGGCTGGCCCTTGGATGTACACTGAGAGCTAACATTAATAATATGCATGTCAATCTCTCCTGGCTCAAAGTGGAGGAGAGATTGACTTCATCACTACTTGTATTTGTGAGAGGTATTGACATGTTGAATGCACCGAGCTGTCTGTTTGAACTACTGGCACACCCATGCACACCCCACAAGACATGCCACCAGAGGTCTCTTCACAGTCCCCAAGTCAAGAACAGACTATGGGAGGCGCACAGTACTACATAGAGCCATGACTACATGGAACTCTATTCCACATCAAGTAACTCATGCCAGCCGTAAAATTAGATTTAAAAAACTGATAAAAAGACACCTTATGGAACAGAGGGGACTGTGAAGCAACACAAACATAGGCACAGACATAGGCATTGGGTATATGTTGTGAAATTGTTAGATATTACTTGTTAGATATTACTGCACTGTCGGAGCTAGAAGCACAAGCATTTCACCACACCCGCAATAACATCTGCAAAACACGTGTATGTGACAAATCAAATTTGATTTGATTTGAGACATGCATACAAACACACATTTACATCATTTAGCAGATTAGTGAGTGCATACATTTTTTTTTTTTTTTTTTCATACTGGCCCCCTGTGGGAATTGAACCCACAACCCTGGCGTTGCAAACGCCATGCTCTACCAACTGAGCTACATCCCTGCCGGCCATTCCTTCCCCTACCCTGGACGACGCTGGGCCAATTGTGCGCCGCCCCATGGGTCTCCCGGTCGCGGCCTGCTACGACAGAGCCTGGATTCGAACCAGGATCTCTAGACCACTGCGCCACACAATAACATAACAAAATATGGATTTTGTGTTGTAGATATGTGGTAGTAGAGTAGGGGCCTGAGGGAACACAATATGTTGTGAAATCTGTTGTAATTGTATTGTAATGTTTTAAAAAATGTATAACTGCCTTAATTTTGCTGGACCCCAGGAAGAGTAGCTGCTGTCTTGGCAGCAGCTAATGGGGATCCATAATAAATACAAATAGCCAAGTAATCATTACTCATTGTGTATTTATTATTACTTTTATCATTCCATGTTATTACTTTTCTATTATTTCTCTATTTCCTTTCTCTCAGAATTGTTGGTGCAGGGCCCGTAAGTAAGCATTTCACTGTTAGTCTACACCTGTTGTTTACCAAGCATGTGACAAATACAATTTGATTTGATTGAGCTTGTTTATGTGTGTGTGTGTGTGTTCAGTCACTCACACTAGCGAAGGAAAGTCTGGGAGAGGCGTGGCCTCAAACAGTAGACAAACGGTCTGAACATGCTTTTTGTGATTGGACGTGAGCGCCAGAGAGAGGGGTGTGACCATCCTCTGGTCCTATAGGGAGAGAGATTTAACGTGTCAATCATTTAGCTCAGCTCCACAGGTGTGTGAGTGAGTGAGTGAGTGAGTGTGTACCTGTAGTATTCTGTAGAAGCTGGTCTCCATGTCCTTCACCTGCTGTCTCAGTTTACTCATCAACTCCAGAGTCTTCAACACCGCCTCACCACACACTTGACTGGAACACACACACACATCATTTTGAGCCCATCTCTTTGATTTGAGAATGCTTGATGCCTGTGTTGACGCATTTGCTGTGTGTGTGTGTTATCTTAATATGTTAATATCTTAAGGGGTCACTAACCTGAGGCAGTCGTGGTCGGTGAGGGGGTTGTTGTTATGGCAACAGGAGAGCAGTATTTCCACCTGAGAGAGACAGACCTGGGAGCTCACCTGACAAGACACCATGCTACGCAGAGTCCTCATTACACAGCAGTGGAAGAGTTAAGGCTGATCACACACACACAGACCAACACAGATCCCAGCCTCAACATGTAAAATATATTTAGTAGCAGGCTGGTGGTGTGTGTGGTGCGTATGCAGTGTGTTCTGAGCTGGCTGTGTGGTGCAGTTGGGTCCAGTCCCTGTAGTAGACCCAACACCCTTGGAACCAACAACTCAACGAAGCCCAACACACACACACAGACACAACCTCAGAACCCAATGCCTCCTGAAGAGAAACACATAAGAAAAGACAAAGAGAAATCCAAGTAAGTCACTTTGGCTGTACATACAGGAGTTATCAATGATTTAGACTGGATGATGAAAACTTTGTAGATACAGGCTTCCACTTTTAGTTCTGTACGTCCACGTTGGGCTGCCGTACCTCCAGTAGTTCAGTCAGCAGCTGCAGTGCCTGTAGACAGCATGACTCCTCCCCGTCAGCCGGAGAGCTGAGCCATTGGATGAGAGCTAAGCCCAGCTCTGTTTTCTGGCCTGCGTCTAGGCCCACCTCCAGTCTGCAGATTGCAGCTTGGAGCCGTGGGATGGCGGGACAGAACACAACCTCACACAGCAGACGCCTCAGGCCTGACAAACCACACAGAGCCAGGAGCAGCTCCAACACCTTGGTAGCAGAGTCCGGGTCTTTGACATGTAGCAGACCCAACACCTGGGACACGCACATTGAGAAGTGCTCATACCTACAGAGAGAGAAAGGAGGGAGAGACATACACAACATAACTTTTACTGTTCTATAAAAGTGTGTGAGCGTGTGCATGTGTGTGTTTGTGTGCCTGTGTGTACCTGGTCTGGTAGTCAGCTATCTTGGGGTTCCTCAGTAGGTCCACCAGTAGGTCTACAGAGTACTTCCTGGTTAGAGTTCCGTCGCCGTTGACGATGATGTTGAAGATCAGCTGGAACGTCTGGTGGATGTTCTTAGCATGGAACAGCTGACACACACACACACACACACACACCAGAGAGATAGTAGTCACAACCAGAACCAAAGATAGAGAAAACATTGGTGTGTGTGTGTGTGTGTTACCTTCTCCCCCACATCCTCATTGAGAGTGAGGCTAGCCAGTATGGAGAGAGCAAACACCACCACCGTCAAACTGTTGTCGGCCAGAAAGGTAAATCAGGGTACGGTAGAACGCCTTGACATTACTCTGTAGGAACCCACCCACACAGGTTAATCAACGTACAGTAGAACTCCTTCACATTACAACAACCTGTTACATCAAAGAGTAGCGAGAGAAAGAGAAGTAAGGAGAGAAGAGAGGGTGAGTACAACACAAAAAGAGAGAAAGGGTGAACAGACAGTGGTAGAGAAGATGAGAAAGTGTATGAATTCATGGATGTAGTTGGAACAGTGGATTATCCGGGCGTTGTAAGTGAGCCTCTGTAGCACCTGTAGACACTGACACACAGAGAGAGAGAGAGTTACTACAGCAATAGCTGAACAATCACATCCTACAGCCATGTTTCTCACCAGAGTTTTGGCCTTGTGTAGCTCCATAGTTCTACCGCTGGTTTAGTCTCTTCATGTCATTTCGGTGAGTGTGTTGTCATACCTGTAGTACCAATGGCTCTCTGGGGGTGGCGCTGTGGCAGCGGATGATGGAGGCCAGAGTGTTGGTCAGGTTATAACTGCTCTGGAGAACCAGTCTGCTCTCATCAACACAGGCTTGGAGAGAAAACACACACACACACACACATCATAGTATAGCTGTAAGACTAGTTCAATCATTTGTCTATTGTTTTTTGACAAGACATTATTTGAAATAAATGCATTGGGAACTAGTCAGTGTATGTGTGTACCAAGTTGGGCCAGTAGAGAGATGATGGTTCCTGTGAGTACAGGGCTAGTGTTGGGGTCTCCTGCCAGCTCCACCAGTCGTGTGTGTGTGTGTGTAGGAGCTTTCAGGACTGCAGCACGGTCGTCTGTTGTCATCGGGCCAGGTGCTGCCCAGTGAGTGTGTTCACTGTCATCTTGATTCATATCTTCCTAAGTTTGTGCTTTGGCACAGTGTGGACATGTTGAAACTGACCTCCACTTGTTTATGCAGCTGGGCAGTGTTATGGGCCGTCCTGTTGCCTCTGTACTGGTGGATGGCCAGCAGGAGAGACTTCAGACATGTTGTTACATCCATTCTGCAACACAACAACAATTCTGACCTCAGTAGCAGCTATGATCAACTGGCTGTATGATAGTGTTCATCAGTTCAGCCAAAAAGTATAGCTAGCTACTGTTTTTTAATCTAAGTGGCTTAACTATAGCTGATAGCTAGCTTGACAACTTGTTATCTAGCTAGCTGCTAGCAAAATGACGTTAGCTAGCAAAGGAACACACATTTTTCAGACAAGAAGTGGCAAATTATAAACAGCATTAGCTAGCAAACATTGATTACCATCATTTAAGTAACTTATACACCCATATATTCACCAATTTGATAAGAAATGATATCGTACTTTCAGTTCATTTAACTCTGTCCTCTTCTATCACAGAGTTTACGGCTCGCCCATACATCCTCCCGCTTCAAACTTCGAATAGCACAACAGCCAATGAGGTACTGAAGGTGGACCACAGCTCATTCGTGCAACCAAAATGTTTAATTGTCTAAACAAATTACACAAATGTATGTATTTTGCAACTAATAGAACCATATCAAACCAAAGTAAAGGGATGTTTAAATAATTTAGATAACTATTTAAATAATTGCTGTAAAAAAGAAACCAGCCTTAGAACAATCATCACCCCCCCCAGTTAACATACACTTTGAAGATTCTAAGTATTACGTAGGCAGGTGTCATACACTTCATGACCGAAATGCGCAAACCAGGCAAGTCCGTGCCAGGCAAGTCTTTAGACCCCTTTCTGTGTTTGCAAACATTGCCGCACGAGGACGATGCGCGCAAGTTGGTGGCAGAACACCAGGGAGTTCTTATAGAACGCCAGCAAAAAAGCCTCTATTTATCAAATCAAATTTTATTTGTCACATGCGGCGAATACAACAGGTGTAGACCTTACAGTGAAATGCTTACCGTACTTACAAGCCCTTAACCAACAATGCAGTTAAAAAAAAAAAAAGAGTGTTAAGAAAGTATTTACTAAATAAACTGAAGTAACCAATAACAAAATAAAATAAAGCAGAAAATAGAAAAATAACAAATAATTAAAGAGCAACAATAAAATAACAGTAACGAGGCTATATACAGGGGGTACCGATACAGAGTCAATGTGCGGGGGCACAGGTTAGTCGAGGTAATTGAGGTAATATGTACATGTAGGTAGAGGTAAAGTGACTATTCATAGATAATAAACTGAGAGTAGCAGCAGCGTAAAAATGGGGGGGTGCCTTGCGGTCAGAGGCCGAGCAGTTGCCATACCAGGCAGTGATGCAACCAGTCAGGATGCTCACGATGGTGCAGCTGTATAACTTTTTGAGGATCTGAGGACCCATGCCAAATCTTTTCAGACTCCTGAGGGGGAATAGTTGTTGTTGTGCCCTCACGACTGTCTTGGTGTGTTCGTTGGTGATGTGGACACCAAGGAACTTGAAGCTCTCAACCTGCTCCACTACAGCCCTGTCGATGAGAATGGGGGCGTGCTCGGCCCTCCGTTTCCTGTAGTCCACGATCATCTCCTTTTGTCTTAATCACGTTGAGACAAAGGTTGTTATCCTGGCACCACACTGCCAGGTCTCTGACCACCTCCCTACAGGCTGTCTCATCGTTGATCAGGCCTACCACCAGGGACGGCTTGTTCAATAGGGCGATATGGGCGACGCACTGCCAAACGGGAAAAGGAAGGGATTTTTTTTCTAATCAATTATATCACGGCAACAGCAGTTATCAGTGTTCACGTCTGATCTGCCAGCCACTAAATGTCAAATCAGGCTAAAGTCGTGCTTCAAATGGCCCCGCCCGTTTTTGGGGCGATTTCAGTCAAGTTGAAAATCGCCCAGAAGTCTCTCATAGCCTGTCATGTAAAATCTATTTTTTTCACATTTCAAAGCTTTCAATACATTCTCTATGGGTGTCTGTGGGCTTGCACTTACGCGCTTTCGTCATACGTGACGTAACGTTGAACGTAACTAAGACAATGGCGGCTATCAGCGTCTATGTTGCGACCTGCAGTGCGGCGTTATTTTATGTTTTTAATTTGTAGACTTAGTTTACAAACATTCTGCCAACCATGGATTTCCAGTGGTTGGTTTTGGACTGATCTTGTTGATCGTGGTACATACCCGCTACGAACGGACTAAATAATGAAAACGCTGCTGGCAGCTGAATCCCAATACAGCTGGGAGACTTGGCTGGATGAGTCCCCGGACAGAGAAGTGGAGCCGGCCACCTTCACCCTGGTCAGAGCGGACCGCGATCCTGGTAAGAGAGCGACTCTGTACCCCGACATTGAACTGCTTTCTGTGTCATTGCGACCTTACTATCAATTCAATTCAATTTAAGGGCTTTATTGGCATGGGAACGTGTGTTAACATTGCCAAAGCAAGGGAAGTAGATAGTAAACAAAAGTGAAATAAACAATAAATATTAACAGTAAACATTACACTCAGAAGTTTCAAAAGAATAAAGACATTTCAAATGTCATATTATGTATATATACAGTGTTGTTACAATGTGCAAATAGTTAAAGTACAAATGGGAAAATAAATAAACATAAATATGGGTTGTATTTACAATGGTGTTTGTTCTTCACTGGTTGCCCTTTTCTTGTGGCAACAGGTCACAAATCTTGCAGCTGTGATGGCACACTGTGGTTTTTCACCCAGTAGATAAGGGAGTTTATCAAAATTGGGTTTGTTTTCGAATTCTTTGTGGATCGCTGTAATCTGAGGGAAATATGTGTCTCTAATATGGTCATACATTTGGCAGGAGGTTAGGAAGTGCAGCTCAGTTTCCACCTCATTTTGTGGGCAGTGTGCACATAGCCTGTCTTCTCTTGAGAGCCAGGTCTGCCTACGGCGGCCTTTCTCAATAGCAAGGCTATGGTCACTGAGTCTGTACATAGTCAAAGCTTTCATTAAGTTTGGGTCAGTCACAGTGGTCAGGTATTCTGCCACTGTGTACTCTCTGTTTAGGGCCAAATAGCATTCTAGTTTGCTCTGTTTTTTTGTTTGTTCTTTCCAATGTGTCAAGTAATTCTCTTTTTGTTTTCTCATGATTTGGTTGGGTCTAATTGTGTTGTTGTTGTTGTTGTTGTTGTCCTGGGGCTGTGTGGGGTCTGTTTGTGTTTGTGAACAGAGGCCCAGGACAAGCTTACTTAGGGGACTCTTCTCCAAGTTCATCTCTCTGTAGGTGATGGCTTTGTTATGGAAGGTTTGGGAATCGCTTCCTTTTAAGTGGTTACTATCTGCCCCGTGAGTTCCCCCAATTGTTTGTTACCGTTGTGTACTGTTGATAATCACAAGTTTACTGGAGAACTGAGACCAAGTAGAGACTTTGGACAGGGTGGATATGGTATAATAAAGGCAGTTTATTCAGAGGTAAAGATATCTGGAATCGCGTGCACGGACTCGTGCACGTGTGTAGGTCACCTAAATCATCAGAAAAATTGCCCCTCCTGAGAATTTTTTCAGGAGCCGCCACTGCCTACCACTGTTGTGTCGTCGGCAAACTTAATGATGGTGTTGGAGTCGTGCCTGGCCATGCAGTCATGGGTGAACAGAGAGTACAGGAGGGGACTGTGCACGCACCCCTGAGGGGCCCCTGTGTTGAGGATCAGTGTAGCAGATGTGTTGTTACCTACCCTTACCACCTGGGGGCGGCCCGTCAGGAAGTCCAGGATCCAGTTGCAGAGGGAGGTGTTTAGTCCCAGGGTCCTTAGCTTAGTGATGAGCTTAGAGGGCACTATGGTGTTGAACACTGAACTGTAGTCAATGAACAGCATTCTCACGTAGGTGTTCCTTTTGTCCAGGTGGGAAAGGGCAGTGTGGAGTGCAATAGAGATTGCGTCATCTGTGGATCTGTTGGGGCGGTATGCAAATTGGAGTGGGTCTAGGGTTTCTGGGATAATGGTGTTGATGTGAGCCATGACCAGCCTTTCAAAGCACTTCATGGCTACAGACGTGAGTGCTACGGGTCGGTAGTCATTTAGGCAGGTTACCTTGGTGTTCTTGGGCACAGGGACTATGGTGGTCTGCTTGAAACATGCACATGACTCGGTCAGGGACAGGTTGAAAATGCAAGTGAAGACACTTGCTAGTTGGTCAGCGCATGCTCGGAGTAAATGTCCTGGTAATCCATCTGGCCCTGCAGCCTTGTGAATGTTGACCTGTTTAAAGGTCTTACTCACATCGGCTACAGAGAGCGTGATCACACAACTGGTGCTCTCATGCATGCTTCAGTGTTGCTTGCCTCGAAGCACGCATAGAAGGCATTTAGCTCGTCTGGGAGGCTTGTGTCAATGGGCCGCTCGACCAGTGACACGATGCACTCATGTTGCTTATGAGTGCATTTCACACTACTTTTGGATTATAATTGGATTTTAAGGCTCGTGTGAATGTTCTGCTTAATATAATGTTTGTGTCATCATCGCAAATCAACTGCCTTATAATTAAACACTTCAACTTCAGCCAATAAAATGTATCTTTGGCTAGCTTTCGCTACAGCCTATATCAATGAGCATTAGCATTCTAGCTAACAACTTCTGCATCCAAAATAGTTATTTTGCAAAGATCACAACCAAATGTAATCTTAGAGACTGTTCAAGCAAGAATCAAAACATAATTGTAAGCGTATGAAAACCACAAAAATTTATTTTGTTTAGAAGTAATACAAACGTAAAACTAGGCTATGTTGAATGGGCGCAGATGGCGATGGCTTTCTTACTGCAGCCAATAGTCGCTAGCATCTGTGCATGAAGTCAGTGTGTTGTTTACTGGAAAGGGGTCTATAGAGTGCCACAGTATGAGTCATAATACCCATAAAACCTAGCAGTCAAACAGGGAAATGGTTCCAATCGTTTATCCACCATTCATTTTTCCCATAGGGGATTTTAGAAACACTTAATGTAAGGGCTGTGTTTCGTGTAGGCTTACCCTGATATGACGTTTTGATAACCATGTAACTCTCTCTAGGACAAGGTGACTTTAATTTCAATTTCTTTATCCCCTTTTTCTCCCCAATTTCGATCTTGTCTCATCGCTGCAACTCCCCAACGGGCTCGGGAGGCGAAGGTCAAGTCATGCGTCCTCCGAAACATGACCCGCCAAACCGCGCTTCTTAACACCCGCCCACTTAACCAGCAAGCCAGCTGCACCAATGTGTCGGAGGAATCACTGTTCAACTGATGACCGAGGTCAGCCTGCAGGCGCCCGGCCCGCCACAAGGAGTCGCTAGAGCGCGATGAGCCAAGTAAAGCCTCCCAGGCCAAACCCTCCCCTAACCCGGACGACTCTGGGCCAATTGTGTGCCGCCCTATCGAACTCCCGATCACGGCGGGTTGTGATACAGCCCAGGATCAAACCCGGGTCTGTAGTGATGCCTCTAGCACTGCGATGCAGTGCCTTAGACCACTGCGTCACTCGGGAGGCCCCGGACAAGGTGACTTTTATCAATATATTCGCCTGTATTTACCCCCCCAAAAATGAAATGCTAATTAGCTGCTAATGTGCCTATCATAAATAACTACTAATGACATTATGATCTGGACGAGACTGCAGAATCGAGGCAAAGGTAAGAATCTCTGTATTAACTATCTAGTATTAGCTAAATGCAGTAATTAATAAATTGGCTAAATTTCTTTACATTGACAGTTCTGTGAACTGTCCTGTGCATGTTTTAAATGGACACAATACCTGTCAACAAAGGTGTCAGCTAGAAATAACGTGCAGCAGCTTGCAGGGATTTGTAGTTTTACATGATATCTACTTTGATGCTAATTAGTATTTTCGAATCTGAGAGTAAATAGAGCCAAATATATTAATAAAAGTCACTTTGTCTGAGAGAGATTTACATGGTTATCAAAACGTCACGCCAGGGTAAGCCTACACAAAACACAGCACTTATTTGAAGTGTTTCTATGGGGAAAATGAATGGTGTAAAAATGATTGGAACCCTTTCCCTGTTTGACCTCTAAGTTTTATGGGTATTATGACACCTCCACTGTGGGGCTCTATTTGTATTTGTATTTATTATGGATCCACATTAGCTGCTGCCAAGGCAGCAGCTACTCTTTCTGGGGTCCAGCACAATTAAGGCAGTTATATATTTTAAAAACATTACAATACATTCTTAACAGATATCACAACATATTAAGTGTGTGCCCTCAGGCCTCTACTCTACTATCACATATCTATAACACAAAATTCATGTGTACGTGTGTATAGTGCGTATGTTATTGTGTGTGTATGCATGTGTCTATGTTTGCGTTGCTTCACGGTCCCCGCTGTTCCATAAGGTGTATTTTTATCAGTTTTTTAAATCTAATTTTACTGCTGGCATGAGTTACTTGATGCCTCTATGTAGTACTGTGCCCTCCCATAGTCTGTTCTTGACTTGGGGACTGTGAAGAGACCTCTGGTGTCATGTCTTGTGGGGTGTGCATGGGTGTCCGAGCTGTGTGCCAGTAGTTCAAACAGACAGCTCGGTGCATTCAACATGTCAAAACGTAGTGATGAAGTCAATCTCTCCTCCACTTTGAGCCAGGAGAGATTGACATGCATATTATTAATGTTAGCTCTCTGTGTACATCCAAGGGCCAGCCGTGCTGCCCTGTCCTGAGCCAATTGCAATTTTCTTAAGTCCCTCTATGTGGCACCTGACCACATGACTGAACAGTAGTCCAGGTGCGACAAAACTAGGGCCTGTAGGACCTGCCTTGTTGATAGTGCTGTTGTGACGAGTACTGAGTATATGAAGAGGCAGGACGTAGACGCAGGAATCAACAATGTAAAGGTTTACTTAACACTGAGCAAGAGAACAACAAAGAATGAGTACACGACATGACACTAACAATCACACACACAACACAACACTGAACAGTCCAGGGCTATATAAGGGTGGTGATGAGGTGCAGGTGCGCTGGAGGTGATTAGGGTGCATTGGGTTTCCATTCCGGTGTTGCCGAGGTGGTGCGCTCAGACTGGTGGCTCAGTAGACCGGCGAATCGGGGAGCAACGGGGGGAGACGTGACAGTACCCCCCCCACTCCCGGACGCGAGGCTCCCGCCGCAGGACATCACCAGCCAGGAGGACATCACCAGCCAGGAGGACGACCCCGAGGCGAGGAGCAGGCCGGTCAGGGCAGCGACAGTGGAAGTCCCGAATTAGGTTGGGGTCCAGAACGTCCCCAGCCGGAACCCAGCTCCTCTCCTCAGGACCATAACCCTCCCAGTCCACCAGGTAACGGAGCCGTCCCCCACAGAACCTGGAGTCCAGCAGGTCCCTCACTGCTTACGCCGGACTCCCGTCAATGTCCAGGGGCAGGGGGGGGGGGACCAAGAACTACCGGCCTGAGGAGAGACACATGAAAAATGGGTGAGACACGGTAGTGAGAGGGAAGGAGCAGCCGGTACGGCCCCACAAACCGGGGGCTCAGTTTCTTGCAGGGCAGGCGGAGAGGGAGGTTTTTAGTGGACAGCCAGACATGATCACCAGGCTGGAATACGGGGGCCTCACTGCGGTGGCGGTCGGCTTGGTCCTTCTGCCGACGAATGGCCCTCTGGAGATGGACATGGGCGGCGTCCCAGACCTGTCTGGCCCTGCGGAACCACTCGTCGACAGCGGGCAAGGGGCCAGGGCCGGCTGGTACCCCAGGACGCACTGGAAGGGAGTGAGCCCTGTGAAGGAGTGAACGAGGGAGTTCTGGGCATATTCTGCCCAGGGAAGAAACCTCGCCCACTCACCCTGCCGGTCCTGACAGTGGCAACGAAGAAACCTCCCCAGCTCCTAGTTCATGTGCTCCACCTGCCCATTCAACTGAGGCCTATACCTGGAAGTGAGGCTGGCTATGGCCCCGATCTTCTCCAGGAAAGCCTTCCACACTCGGGAGGTGAATTGGGGGCAACGGTCCGAGACGATGTCCTCCGGATGTCCATCATGCCGGAAGACCTGTTGGAACAGGACCTCAGAACCAATCTACGACCACCAGGACTGTGTTGAAGCCGTCAGAATGTGGGAGGTCGGTGACAAAGTCTATGGACAGGTGTGACCAAGGTCGCTGAGGCACTGGGAGAGGAACTAGTTTGCTTGCCGGGGCATTCCGAGGTGTCTTCGTTTGGGCACATACGGAACAGGAGTTGATATAGTGGGAGACATCAGTAGCCAAGGTGGGCCACCAGTATTTCTGTGAGAGAGAATGTAGGGTGTGTGTAATACCGGAGTGCCCTGCCCCAAGGGTGGTGTGCGCCCAGATCAGCAGGCGGTCACGGACCCTGGGGGGTACATACACGCGCCCCGGAGAGGCGTTGGCAGGCACTGGGTCCTCCTGAGCCGCCAGGCGGATGTCTTCGTCCACATCCCAAACGACAGGTGCCAGGATGAGAGACGGAGGCAGATCCTTCCTTTCTCCGGTATGGTGCATCCTGGAGAGTGCGTCGGCTTTCACATTCTGGGATCCTGGGCGGTAGGACAGAATAAGCTGAAAGCGAGTAAGAAATTGGGCCCACCTGGCTTGACGAGAGTTCATCCGTTTCGCTGTCCGTATGTGCTCCAAATTCCAGTGAGAATCTGGAATGGATGGACTGCGCCCTCCAGCCAGTGTCTCCATTATTCCAGAGCGAGGGCCACCGCCAACAGATCCCTGTCTCCAACTCCATAGTTCCTCTCTGCGGGGCTAAGATTTTTCAAGAAAAAAGCACAGGGATATATTTTCTCTGGCTTACCTTGTCGCTGGGAGAGGACCCCACCCAACGCCCTCCTCAGATGCGTCTACCTCCAGGATGAAAGGACGAGCTGGATCTGGATGTTTTAGGAGGGGCGCTGTGCTGAACCTCTCCTTCAGCCTCTTGAAGGCAGCATCAGCCTCAGGGTTCCAGGCCAGCTTCTGAGGCCCACCCTTAAGGAGAGAGGTGAGTGGGGCGGCTATGGAGCTGAAGGACCTGATGAAACGCTGGTAGAAATGTGCAAAGCCCAGGACTGTAGGCCTGTCCATGGCTATATAGGGGTGGTGACGAGATGATTATAATAATATAATATAATATGCCATTTAGCAGACGCTTTTATCCAAAGCGACTTACAGTCATGCGTGCATACATGTTTGTGTATGGGTGGTCCCGGGTATCGAACCCACTACCTTGGCGTTACAAGCGCCGTGCTCTACCAGCTGAGCTACAGAGGACCACCATGATGAGGTGCAGGTGCACTGGAGGTGATTAGGGTGCGTTGGGTTTCCATTCCGGTGTTGCGCTCAGACCGGTGGCTCAGTAGACCTGCGAATCAGCGCTGGAGGGGAGCAACAGGAGGAGACATGACAGCTGTTAAGAATGCAGAGCAGCACTTTATTATAGACAGACTTCTCCCCATCCTAGCTACTGTTGTATCAATATGTTTTGACCATGACAGTTTACAATCCAGGGTTACTCCAAGCAATTTAGTCTCCTCAACTTGCTCAATTTCCACATTATTCATTACAATATTTACCCTCTGTGTTCTGTTAGACAGGTAACTCTTTATCCACAATATAGCAGGGGGTGTAAAGCCATAACACATACGTTTTTCATGCAACAGACTATGGTTTGCGCAAAGACAGTACAGTATGAAGATAGGCTAAAACTGCTTCTCCAATAGCAATACCCAATCACACTTGCAGCCGAAGTTGGCTAGCTAATGCTGTATTCAAAACAACTGGGAACTCGGAAATCTCATACTTCCGACTTCAGTGCGTTCAAGACAACTGGGAACTTCCAAAAAAAACTAGCTCCAACTGGATTATTTTTTTTTGGAACGGTCATCCAACTCGTGCCTCTTTCTAGATCTCCGACTTCCGACCTGAAGATCACTGACGTCATGATTTGACTACGTATTTTTCAGAGTTCCCAGTTGTCTTGAACGCACCATAAACTCATGGATAGAAAGAAGTTATGGAGTCTTCTGGCGCCAAACTGCGCATGTGTAGTCCGTAAAATCAAAGGCACTCCTTCGATATAAAGTAGTTATTTGATGAAAATGACCAGTAACCACGTTTCCATCCACAGTTTTTATGCGAGTAAAGTCATAATTATTTAATTTTTGTATCATGAAAGCTGTGATGGAAACAGGTATCCATAATAATCTCATAACGTAGACTAGCCTACCAGCACAGCCTGCCTGCAATGTATTTGTGAGCTGTTAGTTAGAGCGCACGTGCCAAGTCCAGAGTAGACACATTTGCTTATTTTGCTATTCAACAACAGTTTTTGTGACAAATCTATAGGTAGAGTTGAAAATGCGATGGAAACACATTGAACTTCAGATTTGTATTCGGTACATGAAAACTTAAGTGAAAAGGTACATTTTGTGTGCACTATGTCATCGCACACTGATTTTTTTATCTGCAACAAGCCTGTTGGGTGGAAACACAACTGGTGGGAAAATGTGCATATATTCTTTATACAGATTTGAGAATATTTGCATGAAAATCTGTCGCCAATTGGATGGAAACCTAGCTAGTTTGTCACTTTCAAGAGGTTGGAGTAATAACGTGTTGAACTACCTAAGAGACTAGCTATGTTTCCATTTTCGTGGCGCAGTGGTCTAAGGCACTGCATCGCTGTGCCACTAGAGATCCTGGTTTGAATCCAATACTATATATATACATGCCCTCCCACCTATCTGTTTTATGTCTCAGGTAGCCCACAAAAGCCAGCATGGATAAAAGGCAATAATTTGCCATATTCTAATAATTCTCATGTGCCAAGGTCCGTGCCATGGTGGAAGATCTGAAATAATTGGATGATGAAACTTGCCAGCCAACCAGAAAAGCAAGGCGACGCAATTCAGGCATTCTTTGAAGTCAGGACAATCCTTGTCCTGCAAAGAAACATTATTGTTATAGTTTAACAAAGTTATTTTGAAAGCAGTAGGCATTTAGAATTAAATATGGAGTGGAGCCTATAGTTACGCGATGACATTAAGTGCTCCGCGTACCTTCAAAAGTATTTGGCAATCATCTAAAATAAAATAAAAAACATGTATTTGTTGCAAGAAAGAAAGTTAGACAAAAGAAAATCCACCCCTGTCGAAATGATATAATTGTTGTTGATCTTTAGAAAATGTCTCCTATATCTGCCGTTTCCATTACCCGTGTCGCAATTATTTTTTGGGGGACATTGCTTTTGCCGAATAAACCTGGGTCAATGGAAACCTGCCTAGGTTGTGCCTTTAGATTTTGAGAAAATTAACAACTAAAGAAGATTTCTCACTTCTCTCATTGACTTCTCAAACCGCAAACCCTGGCCTGGTCTGTTTGCAAGCGTTCCCGGAAGTAAGTTGATGTTGCGACTTTAGGTTAAGAAAGTCTGAGGTTTGTGCATTTCTGTTGGTCATTGCATGCTTGGCACCGACTAGCCTACATAATATGCGTGTTGTAGGTAACATGCGTGTGTGCAAGTGTGTGTGTGTGTGTGTGAAGACTGTGTGTGTGGGGGGGGGGTGGAAACTGTGGTTGGATAGTATTAGAGTATTGTGGCGTCTGTAAACTCTGAGAAGAAAAGTCAGAAGGCCTATATATATCACGTATTTGGTCAACCACATGCAGCCATTTGTCTTCTAATGCTTTTTTCATGTTTCCATTCTCAGTAGATAAAATTAGGCAAGAAACATTTTCAGTAACACACTTTATCTTTAACATAAAAAGTTCCCATTAGCTTGGAAATATTTACACATAACTAGATGGTAATTTCCATGAAGAAAAATTGGTGGTACTTGCTTTAACACTTTACAAGTATTTTTGTGGTAGTGGAAGAAGTTTAAAATGTTTTACTTAAGCTAAGCAGTTAAATATAGTCCAAATTAAATTTAGTAAAATTATTGATTACTTTGATAGACTACACTATCAACCTTATTACTTTGGATTGTGGGGTAGTTAGAGCACATATTTCATCACAAATAACTACACTCAGGCTAGCCTACTACACTTTTAGACACTCTCCTACTCGAATACCACAGTATATGCAAATTGTAATAGTAGAGGACAGAAGACAAGTCAAATCAAATCAAATCAGGAGGCATTGTTGAAGTTTCAAATAAATAAATCAACTTTATTGGGGTGTGTTCAGTACGCAGATTTTGTTGCAAAATGTTTTGTATGTTGCAAAACATTTTGCAACAGAAACCGTTTACTCCAAACAGAAACCATTTTGCAACGAAAACGAGAGTGTATATTGGACAAATTCAGGTCGGTCCCTTATGTAGGTAAGTCCCATCCCGTTTCATTCCGTTTGCTTCCGTTTGGTTTTAAGACTGTAAACGGTTTCCTTTGCAAGACGTAATGAATACACCCCAGTGCCCTCTGCCCTCTGATTCAGGGAAGGCTAGCTCCCGAGTGGCGCAGTGGTCTAAGGCACTGCATCGCAGTGCTAGCTGTGCCACTAGAGATCCTGGTTCGAATCCAGGCTCTGTCGTAGCCGGCTGCGACCGGGAGACCCATGGGGCGGCGCACAATTGGCCCAGGGTAGGGGAGGGAATGGCCGGCAGGGATGTAGCTCAGTTGGTAGAGCATGGCGTTTGCAACGCCAGGGTTGTGGGTTCGATTCCCATGGGGGGCAGTACGAAAAATAAATATGTATGCACTCACTAACTGTAAGTCGCTCTGGATAAGAGTGTCTGCTAAATGACTTAAAAGTGAAACACACTTTTTACGGCAGGGGACCTTGCAGAGAGGTGAGAAAACAAGTGTGACAAAACAAGTGGATGTGTGTGAGCATGAGCATGAGTAGGGGGGAAGGTAAAAAAAAAAAAAACACACAGTTGGTTACATAACAGCATTTTAATTGAGTTAGGGGAAAGGTAGATAAAAATTGGTATTTACAAAACTGTTTTTTTATTTAAGCTAGGGACATTTACACATTACATCTTAGTCTTATCCAGAGTAGGCCTAAATCTTTACAAGTTTATTGAAATGCTGAAGTAAACTCTATTCGGAATGCCATAGTGACAAAAACATAATAATGTTTCTAAATTCATATGATGAATGACAACAGTCAATTATATGGGATGTTTCTATGGTGTGTGTGTGTGCACTGATATTATGCACACTCACAAGACTATATATACACATTATACATACATACACTCACTCACACACACCACACTGACACTCTCATACAAACCCATACACATTTACATACACTACATACGCACACACACACAACACATACACGCATACCTACGTCGCACAAACACACATCATTTGCTGCTGCTACTCTGTTCTTTATTTTACTCTTATTATTATCTATCCTGATGCCTAGTCACTTTATCCTGCCTTCATGTACATATCTACCTCAAATACCTCATACTTCTGCACATTGATATGGTACTGATACTGGCGGCAGGTAGCTTAGCGGTTAAGAGCGTTGTGCCAGTAACTGAAAGGTCGCTGGTTCTAATCCCCGAGCCGACTAGGTGAAAAATCTGTCTGTGCCCTTGAGCAAGGCACTTAACCCTAATTGCTCCTGTAAGTCGCTCTGGATAAGAGCGTCTGCTAAATGACTAAAATGGTACTCCCTGTGGCCCCACTTGCCGAAGGTGTCTCAGGGAGAGTGGAATTTACAATTCACACGTGTATTAATACACACTTGTAGATGTGTAAGATAGGACAAATATAAGCACCCACCAAATTATTATTATATAGCTTAATTCTTGTGTTTTTTATTCCTCTTGTGTTACTATTTAAAATATATACAGTATATATATGTATATTTTTACTCTGTATAGTTGGGAAGGGCTCGTAAGCAAGCATTTCACGGTAAAGTCTACACCCGTTGTATTCGGCGCATGTGACAAATAAAACTTGATTTTAACTTCCACTTCAACAAACAGACAAACACTATTCTCTCTGATAATCTCAGCAGCTCTGGCACACAGAACAGCACACAACACATTGCATTAGGCAGGGGCGGACTGGCATTTCTAACACACCAGTCAATTTTTTCCCTTGAGGCCCCCATTATTAGCCAGATAATGATCATTTAGCTAAATTGGACTAGCACATCTGGCATTTGCCCGAAATGCCAGATGGCCAGTCCGCCCCTGGCATCAGGATCAGTAAACACAACCTGCCTGAAGGCACCACACCAATATATTTACAGGCTCATAGATGATGTAGGCCAGGGGTCAGGGTTCAGGGGTGTGCTGCTGAATCAAGAGGGCAGGACAACAACGTAGTCTGATGCATCCACATCTAGACCAGAGAGGGACAGAGAAAGGACACAAGTATTGAGTCGCTAATTAAGAATGATAACAATCTGGACATCTGATAAAGGTCCTAAAAAAAGTCAGTGACAGAAGGAAGTGAAACGAACAGACAGACAGACAGTGTTACTTACTCTCATAATCAGACACCTCGTCGATGACATTGGGGGCGGGGAGTTGTAGCAGTGTCTTCCTCTTGATTGAGTGACGCAGATGCTGAGCCAATCCCTGCCCTCGACGCTTATAATGGCGGATCAGCTCCTCTAATGTCTTAAAGAATTTCTCCTCTACACCAGACGATGTCTACACACAGACAGACAGACCATCAGAAACACACACAAATGCAAGCAGGAATGCACACACACACACACAAACATAAACACACACACACATACACACACAGGGTGTACCTGCAAGGTGTAGTTTCCAGTGTGGGTCTGGAGGATTCTGTAGGTATACACCACCTTCTGTTTACTGCAGAAACACAACACACAAATACACACACATCAGTCACACCAGAGAGCGAATTGAATCATTTCAAATTCAAATAACTTTTATTTCCTGAGAGGGAACTTCTGTGTGGTGACAGGTTGATACATCCAAGATCCATGACATCATAGCAACATAGAACACAAAAACATGTACAGTATAATAGATTAGATTAGAAGCAATCTATGCAATCACAGGCTATACAAAACATTAGGAACACCTGCTCTTTCCATGACATAGACTGACCAGGTAAATCCAGGTGAAAGCTACGATCCCTTATTGATGTCACTTGTTAAATCCACTTAAATCAGTGTAGATGAAGGGGAGGAGACAGGTTAAAGAAGGATTTTTAAGCCTTGAGACAATTGAGACATGGATTGTAAAGCGAACTAGATGGAATATGGGGAAAAATGCACCAAATTCTTTTTTAATCTTCAACATAGAAATACTCCCAAAAAGAATTTACTGAAACTTGTTACAAATGACGGAGTCACCCATGATTCACCAAACAATATTTTGAAAGAAGCAAAGTAAGCAAAGTACTTTAAGCATATGTTTTCATTTCAATCTCCTCCATCTCCACTAACCAAAGTTAATTGTAAGGATTTTTTCCTATTAATAATGTAAAATTAACAGCTGTACAGAAAGACTAATGTGAAGGCCAAATTACAGAGGAGGAACTTCTTGATGAAATTAAAGCCTTTAAGTCTGGGAAAACTCCAGGGCTGGATGGCATACCAGTTGAAGTATACCAAACCTTTTTTGATGTACTCAGAGGACCATTATTAGCATGTTTTAACCACTCCTATTAAAATGGTAGATTATCAGATACTCAACAAGAAGGTCTGATTTCATTATTACTGAAACAGGACCCAAGTGGTAAATATAAAGATCCAGTCCATTAAAAAAATTGGAGGCCCCTTATACTTCAGTGTTGTGATGCTAAAATTCGAGCAAAATGCATAACGCATAGAATTAAAAAGGTATTGTTGGATATTATTCCTCCTAATCAGACAGATTTTTTACATGGACGATACATTGGTGATAATATAAGACAAGTACTGGAAACAATAGAACACTATGAAAAATCTGGGAAACATGGCCTGGTATTCATAGCTGACTTTGAAAAGGCTTTTGATGAAGTACAACTGGAAGTTGTAAGCTAGGTCCAATAGGTTACTTAACAGCTTCTACCCCCAAGCCATAAGAGTGCTACACAGTTAATCAAATGGCTACCCAGACTAATTGCATTGACCCCCTTTTTTACGTTGCTGCTACTTACTGTTTATTATCTATGCATAGTCACTTTACCCCTACCTACATGTACATATTCAAATCAAAATCAAATCAAATTTTATTTGTCGCATGCACCAAATGCGACGGGTGTGGATCTTACAGTGAAATGCTTACTTACAAGCCCTTAACCAACAATGCAGTTTTAAGAATACCTAAAAAAATAAGAAATAAAAGTAACAAATAATTAAGGAATAGCAGTAAAATAACAATGGCGAGGCTATATACAGGGGGAACTCAGTTGGTAGAGCATGGCGCTTGCAACGCCAGGGCTGTGGGTTCGTTTCCCATGGGGGGCCAGTATGAAAATTTATGCACTCACTAACTGTAAGTCGCTCTGGATAAGAGTGTCTGCTAAATGACTAAAATGTAAATGTAAAATGTAAGTTATATATAAATACCTGGAATATTTCCATTTAGGAGAATCTCTTATACAATGGGTTAAAGTTATGTATAGTAACCCTAGGTGTAAAATAGTAAATAATGGCTACTTCTCTGAAAGTATTAAACTGTCAAGGGGAGTAAAACAAGGTTGTTCACTATTGGCATATCTATTTATTATGGCCATCGAAATGTTAGCTATTAAAATCAGATCCAACAATAATATCAAGGGCCTAGAAATCCAGGGCTTAAAAACAAAGATGTCATTGTATGCTGATGATTCATGTTTTCTTTTAAATCAATTTTTTTTATAGAAAGTTAGCAAAAATATATAAGATCTTGCTACTGTGGAAAGGAAAATACTTTTCTATTTGTGGAAAAACCACCCTGATTAACTCTTTAGTCATATCCCAGTTTAACCTATTTGCTCATGGCCTTGCCTACACCTAGCGACTTGTTTTTTTAACCCTTTTGTGGTGTTTGGGTCTGTGGGAGCCATTTTCAATGTTTACTAAAATAAAAATGATACAATTAATTATTTTTTCAACATAAGACTCATTGGCCTTGGCTCATTTTCTGTGAAGAACATGTAAAATAACACATTTTCATTGAGTGCACACTGTGCACCCCCCTACACATTTATATTACATATGTGGTGTTCGGGTCCACCTGACCCTAGGGTAATATAAGTGTGTGTGTAGGTGAAAACAAGTAAAAATGAAACAAAAAGGTTTGCTGTGTGCCTTCACTCTGGCTTCCTCCTCCCTAGGCCTGCTGTTTCAACATAGCACCAAGAACCTGTCTGCCTGTCTCCCTGCCTGTCTGCCTGTCTCCCTGCCTGTCTCTCTGCCTGTCTGCCTGTCTCCCTGTCTCCCTGCCTGTCTCCCTGCCTGTCTGCCTGCCTGTCTGCCTTTCTCCCTGCCTGTCTGCCTCAGCAACATGCAGCATGCAGGAAGAGAAATATGGATGTAAAAAAATGGTGAAATTGAATGTCTTCTTGATCAAGGAATGAGCCACCTCGCATGGCTGCCGATGTGATAAGAATGCAACCAGGGCCGACACGGATGGCGGTGGTTCATATGCAGGACATAAAGTCTTCTTTTGAACTGTTCATCCCAGACACCACTAATTTGGTGGGAAGGCGTGTTTTTGGAGAGAGATGGAAGGAGATGGATCAAACTAATTTACATGCATACTTTGGGGTTCTTATCCTTGCTGGTGTTTTCAGATCCAATGGGGAATCCATAGAATCCCTGTGGGATGCAGAACCTGGCAGATAACTTTTCCATGCAACAATGTCTCTGGAAACTTCCACATTATTTCCAGGATTATCCGTTTCGATAACCGAGACACCAGACCAGCTCGGCAGCAGAGAGACAAGCTAGCTGCAATCCGGTCAGTGTGGGACAAGTGGGTGGACCGCCTTCCCCTGTTTTACAACCCTGGGCCCAACGTTACTGTTGATGAGCAGCTTATGCCATTAAGGGGCCGCTGCCCCGTCAGGCAGTACATGCCGTCTAAACCCGCAAAATATGGAATCAAGATCTGGGCTGCCTGTGATGCTGCTTCATCATATGCGTGGAACTTGCAAGTGTATACGGGGAAGCCAGATGGAGGAGCCCCTGAGAAGAACCAAAAGATGCGGGTTGTCCTGGACGTGACACAGGGACTCCGTGGCCACAACATCACATGCGATAACTGTTTTACTTCGCACAAGCTAGGACTGGAGCTCCTCGAGGAAGCTGACAAAGGTAGGAACAGTACGAAAAAACAAGCCAGAGCTCCCACCTCAGCTGTTGAATACACGGAACAGGCCTATCAATTCCTCTACGTTTCTGTTCACGGCCGACACGTACAGTGAGGGAAAAAAGTATTTGATCCCCTGCTGATTTTGTACGTTTGCCCACTGACAAAGACATGATCAGTCTATAATTTTAATGGCAGGTTTATTTGAACAGTGAGAGACAGAATAACAACAACAAAATCCAGAAAAACGCATGTCAAAAATGTTAGAAATTGATTTGCATTTTAATGAGGGAAATAAGTATTTGACCCCTCTGCAAAACATGATTTAGTACTTGGTGGCAAAACCCTTGTTGGCAATCACAGAGGTCAGACATTTCTTGTAGTTGGCCACCAGGTTTGCACACATCTCAGGAGGGATTTTGTTCCACTCCTCTTTGCAGATCTTCTCCAAGTCATTAAGGTTTCGAGGCTGACGTTTGGCAACTCAAACGTTCAGCTCCCTCCACAGATTTTCTATGGGATTAAGGTCTGGAGACTGGCTAGGCCACTCCAGGACCTTAATGTGCTTCTTCTTGAGCCACTCCTTTGTTGCCTTGGCCGTGTGTTTTGGGTCATTGTCATGCTGGAATACCCATCCACGACCCATTTTCAATGCCCTGGCTGAGGGAAGGAGGTTCTCACCCAAGATGTGATGGTACATGGCCCCGTCCATCGTCCCTTTGATGCGGTGAAGTTGTCCTGTCCCCTTAGCAGAAAAACACCCCTGAAGCATAATGTTTCCACCTCCATGTTTGACGGTGGGGATGGTGTTCTTGGGGTCATAGGCAGCATTCCTCCTCCTCCAAACACAGCGAGTTGAGTTGATGCCAAACAGCTCGATTTTGGTCTCATCTGACCACAACACTTTCACCCAGTTCTCCTCTGAATCATTCAGATGTTCATTGGCAAACTTCAGACGGCCCTGTATATGTGCTTTCTTGAGCAGGGGGACCTTGCGGGCACTGCAGGATTTCAGTCCTTCACGGCGTAGTGTGTTACCAATTGTTTTCTTGGTGACTATGGTCCCAGCTGCCTTGAGATCCTTGACAAGATCCTCCCGTGTAGTTCTGGGCTGATTCCTCGCCGTTCTCATGATCATTGCAACTCCACGAGGTGAGATCTTGCATGGAGCCCCAGGCCGAGGGAGATTGACAGGTCTTTTGTGTTTCTTCCATTTGCGAATAATCGCACCAACTGTTGTCACCTTCTCACCAAGCTGCTTGGCGATGGTCTTGTAGCCCATTCCAGCCTTGTGTAAGTCTACAATCTTGTCCCTGACATCCTTGGAGAGCTCTTTGGTCTTGGCCATGGTGGAGAGTTTGAAATCTGATTGATTGCTTCTGTGGACAGGTGTCTTTTATACAGGTAACAAGCTGAGATTAGGAGCACTCCCTTTAAGAGTGTGCTCCTAATCCCAGCTCGTTACCTGTATAAAAGACACCTGGGAGCCAGAAATCTTTCTGATTGAGAGGGGGTAAAATACTTATTTCCCTCATTAAAATGCAAATCAATTTATAACATTTTTTACATGCGTTTTTTTCTGGATTTTTTTGTTGTTATTCTGTCTCACTGTTCAAATAAACCTACCATTAAAATTATAGACTGATCATTTCTTTGTCAGTGGGCAAACGTACAAAATCGATGTGGAAGACCTTGACTAGCCTGCACACAGCCCCTGACCTCAACCCCATCGAACACCTTTGGGATGAATTGGAACGCCGACTGCGAGCCAGTCCTAATCACCCAACATCAGTGCCCAACCTCACTAATGCTCATTATGCTGAATGGAAGCAAGTCCCCGTAGCAATGTTCCAACATCTAGTGGAAAGCATTCCCAGAAGAGTGGACACTGTTATAGCAGCAAAGGGGGGACCAACTCCATATTAATGCCTATGATTTTGGAATGAGATGTTCGACAAGCAGGTGTCCACATACATTTGGCCATATAGTGCATCGGAGAGAAGGGGCCTGTACTGGTCATGGAGTGTGGGTGTGTAATGTCCAAGGCTATTTGTTCACCCTTCTTCCTCACTCTTTTTTAAATTTTTTATAGATGTCACTGAGGGGTTCCTGGCTTTCTCCAATGAGCTTCCCACTGATTTGTATTACTCTTTTCAATGGGTACTGACTAGTGTTCCCTAGCGCACCAAACCACCCTACAATATTAAATGCTAGGATAGAATCTATAAAGCATTTATAAAATGCTTGGAGGATGGATTGGTGTACATTAAACTTCCTCCATTTCTGTAAAAAGAACAAGGAGTGTAATACTCACTAGACACACAGACACATGGCTCCTTGGATGGTTTCGCTATCTCTGATGAGGTAGGCTCCATCCTTCCCCTTCTTCCCCAGCAGGTCCTCACAATCCAGTTTACTGATCGCCCCGTGGTACATCACTAGAGGCGATGCCATTGTAACTATCCCACCAGCGGGGCAACACCCTCCCTCTCTACCTCTTTCCCTGTATCAGTCCACTCAGAAGTCTGGTCGTCCCACTCTCCTCAGGTAGTCCTCACCCCTTATTTTGATAGTCCTCACCCCTTATTTTGATACTCTCCCCTGCTTCTTCACTCCTCTCTTCTCTTTCTCGCCTGTCCTGTCCTCTCCCTGTGTTCTCTGTCTCCTCACCCAAGAAAGAAGCTAGCAGAGGTAGCGTTGGTAAAGTTACTCTGATAATCAATCAACCAGTCCCTCCATAATCTGCAGTGAGAGCAGAGACAGAGAACCCACTGCAGCAGTGAGGTGAGCAGACATACAGACACAGTGTGATTCTCTTCAAAGATTCAATATCTTACAGACACGCCTCTCTGGCCACAAGATCACAGGAAGTGAGAGAGAGAGAGAGAGAGAGAGAGAGAGAGAGAGAGAGAGAGAGAGAGATGGAAAGAGAGAGAGATGGAAAGAGAGAGAGAGAGAGAGAGAGAGAGAGAGAGAGAGAGATGGAAAGAGAGAGAGAGAGAGAGAGAGAGAGAGAGAGAGAGAGAGAGAGAGAGAGAGAGAGAGAGAGAGAGAGATTGATATTAAACGGATTAGCTATTGAGAGGAAGACAGTTGCCCCCTTGTGGAATGAAGGCATGTTTGCCAGTTCTGACGAGAAGCAGCCTAGCTACCCTGGGCTGACCTTTCAGGTGCAAGCCTTCAGACAAAGTTTTATTTGTGAAGTGGACATGAGCACTGATCAGTCAAAGCGGGAAAACAAGGTCGGGGGATAGTAAGAAAGGTTGTGACTAGATGGAGTACTACAACAACTGGAAGGGACTTTTCGTAGTAGGTTAGGAGAACATAACCCTCTACCTAACCTTAACCTAATTCTTCTAACCTGTTATGTTAATTCTCCTAACCTGCTACCAGGTTAAATAATCAGTGTTGCTGCTAGTCACTCTGGAAAGAACTCAGTTGCTGGATAGTTGCTCATCATTTTTTCCCAAAAATGTACGGACTGATTAACCTACTTCAATTTAATCAGAGTCAAGATGCCCCACAACCAGTGTTGGGGGTAACGTGTTACTTTTATGGGTAACAGAGTAATGAATGCGCAAAGGATACTGATAGCCGCAAAGTTCAACTGGGACAATCATCAGGTTGTGTGTGTGTTTACAAAAACAACTGTAACCTAACCTACCAGCAAAAATATTGTAATCAAATTACATATACTTTTGAAAAATGAGGTGATTACTTCTTAGATTACTTTTAGATTCAGGAAGGATGTTTTACAAAAAATTATGACAGCTTTCTGTTTTCTCAATGACATTCAATTCTGCATTTTAAAAAAGGCGCAAGTTTAAATTTGTTCCACCTGAGCGAGTCTGACCACAATTCAGAGACCACTATATGATGGCACCAGTGGCGGCTCCTGAAAAAATTCTCAGGAGGGGCAATTTTTCTGATGATTTAGGTGACCTACACACATTTAAAAAAAGATATGTCCAGCAACAACATGAAGACAGGGGCAGCATATAAGTCAATACCAGAAGCATTTATTGACTGATCTCAAAAGTGTTGGCTTACCAGGGTTGGTGGAGCCCTCAGTTTCATCTTTGCCTCGCAAAGCTAACTCAAACACTCCGCAAAACTTCACACACTGGATTAGCCGGCTGAGGATGTGGCGGTTCTTGCTAATGTCGTAGTAAATATATTTGTTATAGTGAATATGGAATATGATATGTTGAGTAAAATGTTGTGCTAAGATCTATTTAGGTCAGGAGCTGGTTATAAGTTCTGTTCCTATCCAATAACAATGGACAAAAGGGTCCTATCTTGTCAGCCTTGTCAGCAGGTGGCCAAGGACAACACCCACGCCATAGGCCTCTCAGTTCTTCCAACTCACGAGTTCTTGCTCTGAGGACACACACACACACAAACACACACACACACACATCATCACTGTTAAACACACACACACACACACACACACACATCATCACTGTTAAACACACACACACACAAAAATCCCCTCTCTTAGGCTGAACATTTGAAGACAGAGAACCCGACTCAGAGCCAATGCAACAGTGACAGTAGCCTGCAGGGGACCTCGCCCAACTCATCAGGACCAATCAGAAGATCAGAACTACTAGATTGAACCTACTTCATTTATTGCATAAAATGTCTGCACACAATGTTTCGGGGCTCTCTTCAGATAATAATAATAATAATAATAATAATAATAATAATATGCCATTTAGCAGACGCTTTTATCCAAAGCGACTTACAGTCATGCGTGCATACATTTTTGTGTATGGGTGGTCCCGGGGATCGAACCCACTACCTTGGCGTTACAAGCACCATGCTCTACCAGCTGAGCTACAGAAAGTGGATACTCATGGATGCGCATTGCAATTGTAAAATGTCAACACAATTGGAGACACCACGTCATTTTTGGAGACATGTTATTGACAGTAAACTATTGTAGATGCGACTGCTAACTAACTAAAACATTTTAGCTGGCTAGCTAATCATCTTAGCTAAATGTGGGGCAAACAATTCAGTTATTTACCGTTAATTTGAGGGATTGGGGGTGAAAGAAATCGAGTTACATAGTGATACTTTACGATATACTGTATTGACAATATCGCAATATTTTAGCGCTAGTTGGCTGTACCTGCACCAAAACACCATTATTGTTCCTTCATAGCTTGTTCTCAATCTTTTCACATTGGGAGCCAATTTGTTTTCAGCACTTTTATTTCCATGACTGATCAAAACTCGTTCTCATGGCTTTCTGATCCCTCTGCAACAGACATATGGTGCGCAATAAAATCACAGTATCGAATCGCAATACGTATAGAATCATGAGACTCGCAATGCTGATGCATATATCTTATCGTGAGGTTCCTGGCAATTCCCAGCCCAAGTTCATTTGCCACAACAAATCTCTTCGCTAGCAAACGCGATGTCTTCTCCAAAACGGCAATGTGTCTCCAGCAATGTTTACTTTTTTGACGTTCTATGGCATCTCCACTTTCCAAGCATATATGACCACATGTAATATTTTGGTAAGTGATGCAAATAGTGAACTATGTAGGGCCAGGATGTAAAATATATGTAGCTGCAGCAATTTCTCTTATCTGATATGGTAAGTAATGGGGCTTAATTTATAGCTCCCTAAGAGTTTGACGAACGGGTCCGTGAACGCGATTCCAGATATATTTACCTCTGAATAAACTGCCTTTATTACACCATATCCACATCCAGTAAACTTGTGATTATCAACACTAACCTCATCGTTGTGGCGGCGGACAGCTAGCCTGTATCCCTCGTCATCCAGTTGAGTGAGTGGCAATGTCTTTTTTCGTTCAGTACCAATTTTTGGAAAATCCTCGGGTGTAGGACTTTCCGCCTTTAGTAGAAACCTGTTGAATTATTAAATTTGGTCTGGGAGGTCCTAATTGTTTCGTTGCCAATTTATCTTCATTTGTTCGCCGACAAAAAGGAACTTCTTTCAAACAATCCACTCTTTTCTCAGTTACGTTCATGGTTACGTAACGTATGATGGCAGCGTAAGTGCAAGCCCACAGACACCCATTGAGATTGTATTGAAGGCTCTGAAATTTGAAAAAAATAGATTTTACATGGGAGTCTATGACAGAAGTTCTGGGCGATTTTCAATCTGACTGAAATCGCCCCAAAAGGGGGTGGAGCCATTTGAAGCACGACTTTAGCCTGATTCGACATTTAGTGGCAGTGTGGCACTGTGGCAGATCAGACGTATAGATTACAACACTGATAACTACTGTTGCCGTGATATAATTGATTAGAAAAAAAATCCCTTCCTTTTCCCGTTTGGCAGTGCGTCGCCCATATCGCCCTATTGAACAGGCCGTCCCTGGATGGCACACCAAATGCTATTGATGGATCCTTTTTGTCTTCTTCTAATAGCGACGTGTTCCACTTTGAAATACGTTGGGTATGGTTATTTTGTTTGTTATTTTTGTGTGGTGTCCGTGGACGAAGCAGTTGTCTCGGGGGCACATCCGTGGTTTGGGTGGAATCCGCCAGCGTGCTGTTTTTTTCCCCCATGCCAGCGGGCTACAGTGCGTAATTACCCACCGCAAATCCGCACAAAGACTAGGGTTGAGTTATTGTAGGATTTGGGGAAGCTCCTTATATATCTAATCTCTCTCCTGTGGTGTCCAGTGTGCTTGGCTCTTCTCTAGTTGTGGTCTGGTGTGCTCAGCAGAGGGTAAGAGCGAGATTCTTTTTAGTAGTTATTTGTGACTATGGCGTCTAATGTAGACGTGTTCATTCGCATTCCATCACAGGAACTGTTAGAATTATGTACTAAAGAATAGCTGTTGAAGATCGCTGAACACTACGGGTTGAAATTAGTGATAAACGTCTAAAGAATTATGTGAAGTTGATATTGAAGGCCAATCTGATGGAGAGTGGTATACTGGAAGTTACCACTGGGGCAGCCTCTAGTGAGGACTCGCCGTCTCCCTGTTTTGTTACAATGGCCACTCCGTCTGTTAGCCCTAGTAGTGTTTCTTTTGAACAGAAGAAAGAACAGCTGGAGCATGATTGTGTTAAGCTGGAGCATGATCGTGTTAAGCTGGAGCATGATCGTGTTAAGCTGGAGCATGATCGTGTTAAACTGGAGCATGATTGTGTTAAGCTGGAGCATGATCGTGTTAAGCTGGAGCATGATCGTGTTAAGCTGGAGCATGATCGTGTTAAACTGGAGCATGATGGTGTTAAGCTGGAGCATGATCGTGTTAAACTGGAGCATGATCGTGTTAAGCTGGAGCATGATCGTGTTAAGTATGAAAAGGAATTGGAATTTAAACAGGATTTGGAGCGTGCTAAAATCAAGCTGCAACAAGAGCGGTTAGAATTGGTTAGGGAAGGACAGCTCTCAGGAGAGTTTGCTCTGGGAAGGTGACCCTGATTTACCTAGAGGTCGCTCCTCTCTTGGTCGTGCCCTGGACACATTTGATATTGTTGGAAACTTTTGGCTGTTGCCAAAATGTAATGAAAAGGAGCCTGATACGTTATTTTCGTTGTTTGAGCGTGTTGCTGACGCTAGGAGTTGGCCTGACTCTGATCGCACTTTAATGTTGCAGTGTGTGTTGACTGGTAAGCACAGGAAGCATATTCATCTCTTGGTGTAGCCGACAGTGTCAGCTATGATAAGGTTAAAATGCCTGTTACAGATTTACGAGTTGGTTCCTGAGGCTTACTGCCAATTATTTAGAACTTTATAAAGGGCAGACAGACGGACTCATGTTGAGTTTGTGCGAGAGTTATCTTCACAGTTGAATCGCTGGTGTTCCGCCTCAGCGGTTACAACTTTCCAGTGGCTGTGTAATCTGATTATGCTAGAGCAATTTAAGGACACAATCCCTGATCAAATAGCCACGTACATTAACCAACAAAAAGTGAAGACTGTCTCTGAAGCTGCGGTTTTGGCGGACGAGTATGTTTTGACTCACAAAACTGGCTTTGCAGGTCCCCGTATTCGGAGTGAGTGGGGACGTTCGGAAAGATTTGGGTCTCGCCCACCGTGATACTCTGGTTCACGGGCAGTTTCATTCGTCTAAGGTTGAGCCTGGCTCCTGTGGTAAAGCTGACTTTGGTCAAGTGTGTCACTACTGTCAGGGTTCAGGTCATTGGAAAAATGAATGTCCTGTTCTCAGGGCTAAAGGTAAATTCAGTACTCGCGCTAATGTTAAACCTAGGCCTACGACGTTAGCAGCGCCTGTCCCACATCAGTTCACTCCTGTCACTCCGTCTCATGCCCAGGTGCATGTGAAAGTCCCAATTGACCCAGATTATTTACCTTTCATTACGGACGGTTTTGTGTCTATGTTAGGAAGTAATGACCTAGTGCCAGTGAAGATCCTAAGGGACACAGGTGCCTCTGAGTCATTTGTGTTAGAGTGTGTGTTACCCTTCTCTGCTGAGACTGATTCAAGGAATAGTGTTTTAATTAGGGGAATCGGTTTAAACACTCTGTCAGTTCCATTGCATAAACTGATGTTGGATTCTGAATTGGTGAAAGGCGAGGTAGTTGTAGGGGTGCGTCCTTCGTTGCCTGTTGAGGGTATCGACGTTATCCTTCGGAATAACTTGGCTGGTGAGCATGTATGGCCTGTCGTGTCTCCATCTCTAGTGGTTTCCTGTAAACCCTCATTTGTCGGGATTCCCGATGAGAGCGAGCAGAGTTTCCCAGAGGTGTTCACTGTGTGCGCAGTGATGCGTACTGGTCACAGTGCCGGCTAATGATGATGGTACAAAGAAATCTGTCACTTCTTTCCCTGTTATCCCGTTATCTGTACCCCACTCTGATCTAATGAAAGAGCAATGGGCTGACCCTACATTAAAAGAGTTGCGTGACAAAATTGTGCCTGTGGAACAATTGGAAGATGTCGCCCATGGCTATTTTCTCCAGGATGATGTCCTGATGAAAAGATGGGTGCCTCATGGTAGTAGTTTTGTGGGGGAGGCAATTAGTCAGGTTGTAATAATAATAATAATATGCCATTTAGCAGACGTTGTGGTACCAGTTAAGCTTTGTGAGTTGGTGCTGAAAAATTCCCACGACGATGTTGCTGGACATCTGGGCGTGTGAACCTACAATCGCATAATGAGACATTTCTTTTGGCCTAGGTTAAAGAGGGATGTTTCTGCGTTCATCAAAACCTGTCACACCTGTCAATTAACGGGTAAACCTAATCAAGCTATTAAGCCGGTACCGCTGTTTCCTATTCCCGTACTCAGCCAACCTTTTTGAGTATCTCATTATTGACTGTGTTGGCCCTCTGCCTCGCTCTAAGAATGGTAGTAGTTACCTGTTCATTATGATGTCAGACCACTAGGTTTCCTGCTGCCTATCCTCTCCGGTCTATCACGACTAAGTCTGTGCTAAAAGCTTTGACTTAGTTCATCTCACTGTTTGGAATCCCTAAGGTCATTCAGTGATCAAGGTTCTAATTTCACCTCTAATCTGTTTGGTCAGGTTCTCCAACAGCTCCATATTAAACATAATTTGGCTAGTGCCTATCACACGCAGAGTCAAGGAGCGCTGGAACGTTTCCATCAAACACTTGTCTTTGTTGAGAGCTTATTGTACGGAGATGGATTGGGAGGAGGGGTTGCCTTGGTTACTGTTAGCCGCCAGGGAGGTTTCACAGGAGAGCACGGGTTTCAGTCCAAATGACCGAGTGTTCAGACATAGTGTTCGTAGACTTCTAGCCGTGCTCCAGGATGACGAAGTCTCCTGAGCCACCTCAGTCTCTGTTATCTTATGTATGTGATTTACGGCGACGTCTGTACGCTGCTGGTGAGATGGCTAAAGAGAAGCTATCATCTTCACAAGGGAGGATGAAAAGCATATTTGATCGGTGAGCTGAGCCTCGTCACTTTAGTTCAGGTGACCAGGTTCTTGCTCTGTTGCCAATTGTTGGTTCTCCATTTCACGCCAAGTTTCAAGGTCCATGTAAGGTTGTGCGCCAGTGCACTGAGCAAAACTATCTAGTTGCCACTCCGGAATGGAGGAAAGCGCACCAACTGTGCCATGTAAATCTGCTAAAACCCTATTACGCACGTTCCTCTGGGGCTGAAGTGTGAGTCTGCAGAGGACGGTAAACCTGTTATTTTGGCCGGTACTGTTACATCACTGGGTTCTTCTTTTTGTCATGCTAGGTCCATGCATGGTGAGGAGGATGTCCCTGGACCTGACGATTGTCCCGACGATTGAGTGCTGCAGGGTAGATTGAACAATTCAGAGACACTGGATGTTTTGGATAGCCTTCTCACTCATCTACCTGCTGATAGGAGAGACGAGTTGGTTGGTCTGATTTTGAGTTTTCCAGTTTTGTTTTCTGATACACCTACAATCTTAATAGAACATGATATTGATGTTGGGGATGCTGACCCCATCAGTCAGCGATTCTATAGAGTTTCTTCAGAGAAACTGCGTTGTCTGGATGCTGAGATGAGGCTTTCCATCTCAATGTGCGGCACATCAGGGGTACTGATAATGTTGTTGCTGATTGCTCTCTCATGCGCCCTGGTCCTGAACGAATCTGGTCCTATTGATCGGTGGACATGGGTTTTCCTATGCACGTGGTCCCCGAGTGTATGCGTGTCCTCCACGTGAATGACTACTGTTTATTTTGTATATTTTGTGTTGTCCTGTTGCTCCTGTTTCCTATTCCCTGCTGTTCTCGTTTTCTTCTTTCCTCTTAAAGGTTGCTTCCTGTGGGCAAAGGTTGCTGAGGTCTGGGGAGGATGAGGTTGGCTGGGGCAGTGGGATAGGGTGTAACCAGGGCAGTATTTTGTTGTGTTTAGGTATGTATGGTTGGTGTGGTGTTCCGTTTTTATGGGGGGGGGGGGACGAGATTTATTTGTCAAATGTCCGCAGTTGGTCTGTGTAAACTATGAGTCTATATTGGAGACAGGTTTATATCAGCAAATGTCATCTATTAATTTACGGTTATAGTATTTCTAAGAAGCAGCCATATCAGCCAGGGAAACTTTATGATATAACCTTCTGAATTTTTAGCATCACAAATCTACTTATTTTGCTCAAATAGAGATATAATTAAATTGTGTTTTCTTTGAAAAGATGGGCCTGCCTGAGAATAGAACATTCCGTTTTCTGCCTGAGTGTAGCGCTGTTTACGCAATTTTCTGGATTATTTTGTGACCAGAACAAAACTACTTACTTTACTCTACTAGAGAGAAATACATTGAGTTACTTTAAAAATATGGGCCTGGCTGACATGAAAAATACATTAAAGGGAAAGGATCCACCGAGGCTGATATCTTTCTGCACATCTCTTTATTTACAATGCTGGCTGCCATGGTTAACACAAACGCAGGACATTAAATGTTACCTGAATTGACTCTTTTCGGAAGTGCCCTAAACATGCAGCATTTATTTTTCAAATCGAAGCTATGAGCCCTATCAGTCCTCCATGACAACAAAATCATAAACAGAGCAGGCTAATGAAGCCTTAGTTTTTGCGCTATGCTGTAAAACAATTTGGCTAATCTATACTTCCATAATTCCAAATCCTATTCTTGAAGATCAACGGGTATTACATTATTTGGAATTACTTTTTTATGTAAAGATGAATCCTAATCATATTATCTGTAGTAGAAAGTAATGGGTTAGAAGAAGCCTACATAACAAACCCATAAAGTAAAATGCAACATCCATTTATGGCCAGCTATGTAAACTGTAACATTGATTTATCCTGCAATAGATGTTCAATTGATAATATTCATTTTTGTCTTATTCTAATGCCTCTTAAGCAGGTTGAAGTTTATTGGGATGTGTCTTATCCTGGAGGCAGATCTGAGTGATTTCAGCTAGATGGGCCAGCTGCAAAGTCAAAATTTGCTATATTGTAAAAATTCATGAAAAATAAAAAGTGCTTTTTGGTCTTAATTTAAGGTTAGGGTTAGGCATTAGGGTTAGCAGTGTGGTTAGGGTTATTTAAGGTGTGGGTTAGGCATTAGGGTTAGCAGTGTGGTTAGGTTTAAAATCTGATTTTATGACTTTGTGGTACTAACCTGTGCCTCTTGAGGGGAAAGTAATCTAAAGGTAATTTAAAGTAATCAGATTTCGTTACTGAGTTTGGGGGTAATCCAAAAGTTACAGTGGGGAGAACAAGTATTTGATACACTGCCGATTTTGCAGGTTTTCCTACTTACAAAGCATGTAGAGGTCTGTAATTTTTATCATAGATGCACTTCAACTGTGAGAGAAGGAATCTAAAACAAAAATCCAGAAAATCACATAAATTACATTAATTTGCATTTTATTGCATGACATAAGTATTTGATACATCAGAAAAGCAGAACTTAATATTTGGTACAGAAACCTTTGTTTGCAATTACAGAGATCATACGTTTCCTGTAGATCTTGACCAGGTTTGCACACACTGCAGCAGGGATTTTGGCCCACTCCTCCATACAGACCTTCTCCAGATCCTTCAGGTTTCGGGGCTGTCGCTGGGCAATACGGACTTTCAGCTCCCTCCAAAGATTTTCTATTGGGTTCAGGTCTGGAGACTGGCTAGGCCACTCCAGGACCTTGAGATGCTTCTTACGGAGCCATTCCTTAGTTGCCCTGGCTGTGGGTTTCGGGTCGTTGTCATGCTGGAAGACCCAGCCACGACCCATCTTCAATGCTCTTACTGAGGGAAGGAGGTTGTTGGCCAAGATCTCGCAATACATGGCCCCATCCATCCTCCCCTCAATACGGTGCAGTCGTCCTGTCCCCTTTGCAGAAAAGCATCCCCAAAGAATGATGTTTCCACCTCCATGCTTCATGGTTGGGATGGTGTTCTTGGGGTTGTACTCATCCTTCTTCTTCCTCCAAACATGGCGAGTGGAGTTTAGACCAAAAAGCTATATTTTTGTCTCATCAGACCACATGACCTTCTCCCATTCCTCCTCTGGATCATCCAGATGGTCATTGGCAAACTTCAGACGGGCCTGGACATGCGCTGGCTTGAGCAGGGGGACCTTGCGTGTGCTGCAGGATTTTAATCCATGACGGCGTAGTGTGTTACTAATGGTTTTTCTCTTCAGGTCATTGACCAGGTCCTGCTGTGTAGTTCTGGGCTGATCCCTCACCTTCCTCAGGATCATTGATGCCCCACGAGGTGAGATCTTGCATGGAGCCCCAGACCGAGGGTGATTGACCGTCATCTTGAACTTCTTCCATTTTCTAATAATTGCGCCAACAGTTGTTGCCTTCTCACCAAGCTGCTTGCCTATTGTCCTGTAGCCCATCCCAGCCTTGTGCAGGTCTACAATTGTATCCCTGATGTCCTTACACAGCTCTCTGGTCTTGGCCATTGTGGAGAGGTTGGAGTCTGTTTGATTGAGTGTGTGGACAGGTGTGTTTTATACAGGTAACGAGTTCAAACAGGTGCAGTTAATACAGGTAATGAGTGGAGAACAGGAGGGCTTCTTCAAGAAAAACTAACAGGTCTGTGAGAGCCGGAATTCTTACTGGTTGGTAGGTGATCAAATACTTATGTCATGCAATAAAATACAAATTAATTACTTAAAAATCATACAATGTGATTTTCTGGATTTTTGTTTTAGATTCCGTCTCTCACAGTTGAAGTGTACCTATGATAAAAATTACAGACCACTACATGCTTTGTAAGTAGGACAACCTGCAAAATCGGCAGTGTATCAAATACTTGTTCTCCCCACTGTATGTTACTGATTACAATTTTGGACATGTAACTAGTAACTAACGGATTACATTTAGAAAGTAACCTACCCAACCCTTCGTGCACAAAAAGGGCTCTACCGGTGAAGAGCAAATGCCCCTTGCCCTTCCAGTCTCCAAGGTGCCTTTTTCGGTGGTCGTATAATTTCCCCAAAAATGTGTATAGATTTTTGGTCGTTGTTCTGAACCCATCTCATATGTCTTTCAGAACCAAAAAGTTGTGCGTCTTGATTGTTGACAAATGACCCAGTCATCAACATTGGCACGCAAAAGCGGGCACGAATATCCAGATTAGTGACCAGAAATAACTTGTTTAATTGCCTGGCAAAAACATAGTAGGTCTACGTTTATCATCCATATAGTTTAGCAATCTACTACTGACTCATATTTGCCAGAACAATAGGCTACCTGGCGATTTGATTGATCATTTTCATATTTCAGATAGGCCTAGTTTGGATTATGATTTCCATGTGATTTCAATGAAATTACGTTGAACCAACGTGGAATATGCCCAGTGGCTGTTGAATTGGAGTGGGTCTATATGTCTATAGATAAGCAGTTGTAACATCGCACTGCCTTCAGTATTATGGGATGAAGATGTAACATATTATGGCGAAAATATTATGGTATTTGTGAAGAAAAACTGGTCTACCCGGCTGGCAACGAGCATCTGCATGCAGGCTGTCCTCCAAAATGATGGCGCGGTGCAGACAGAACATGCTTTCCATCCGATCCTGCAACCTCTGCTACAAGTATGCCCTATTATTTTGCTTGCTCTGGACACCAGAGAAGCCTATATTACGTTTTGAAAATGCAACATCGTTTATGGCTGTATGACAGGATACATTTGCGCAGCAATTGTGCGCACATGTTCGCGTGTGCACACTTGCATGTGCGTGCGTTGGGGTCTCAAGTTTTGTACCACTCCTTTTTTGCAATAGCAAGTCAAAAAGGTTGAAAACCATTGGGATACTGTCGTGTATTGAGATTATGACTGTTTTGGAGGAACAAGGAATGTTGTTTATGTTAGTATCAAGAGGGAATGTTTTAGGTGTAATACCACATACCACAGACAGGAGGTGGGTTGTAGACAGGGGAGACTGGTGATTGGCCAGAAGAGGGGGCATCATTGTTTATAAATAGGGGGAAAACGACGGAGAGGGAGAGCAAGCAGCCATTCTGAGGCATCGCTCTCCGGGTGTCATGTCACCTGTTACTCATGCTGAAGCTTGTGATCTGAATAAACCTTATGATCAACGTTCAGTATGAGCAGACTCTTTAATTGATGGTAACACCTACGATTGGCGTATACTACAAATGGAGGCTCCCGCTGAGATATTGATTGCATCGTTGTTGGTCCCTTTCCTGGATTCGCGAGGTGACTACTGTCCAAGCCGGCTTTAAAGGTGAGAGATTACTCACAAAGAAATTTGGCCATTGGTTATCCCGCTGATTCATGAGAGGGCTTTGACGGGTGTACAGTTAAAAGTACTTGGGTCGTGGTCAATGTGGGGTGTTGCTGTTGATTGGGAGTCTGATAACAAATATTCTAAATTTGGTTGATGTGTAAACGCTGTTTACAACAATGGATTGTACAAATGGATTGGAGAATAATGTTGGGATACGTATGCATTTTTAGGGCACCGTTAATCTGGAAAGACCTCAACACGGGCGACTCACAGGAGTGGGCCAGAAATCCAGGTCTTAGTTAGACTGAGTCAGGTTGATTCCTTAAGCGGGAATTATGAAGTGAATGGTTGTAGCTATGTTATACTCCTCCTCTGGTCGACGGGAAATTGGTTGGGGGTAACCTCTTGATATGAGATTCATCTTTCAAGGCAGCATAAAGTTAGGCGGGGAGAATTGGACGATTATTTATTTGGCAACGGTGCAGGATATTGATTTGTGTAGTAGGCTGCAGTTGGCTAGAGGCTGAAGCTAAGGCTGGATTGTTTTGGGCCACGTGGTACATCGTTGCTCAGGCTAATCTTTGTAAGGCTAAAGTGTGAATCATGCTATAGGTACCTTAGGCTAAGCTAAATGCTAATGCTACAGGCTAATTGTGTTGTGTGCTACATGTTAACGTATCCTTAGAGATTCCGTTGCGACGGGTGAAAGTCTCTTAAACTTGTTTATGTGTTTGTAAGTCAGGTTATATGTTTTGTGAGCGCTGTTAAATGTTGTTTGACTATAAGGGGGAAATGGGAATTACAGCTGGACTGGTATTCTGTTTGAGAGAGAGAGTAGAGAATCTTCCTTTCACGGTGAAAGTGTAGTGAGGAATGATATTTGCGCATGCGTTTAATTTTGCGACACTACAGTACCAAATGTGGGAGTTGGAGTTTATGGCACGAGATTAGGGAACGTTTTGTTTTCACGGCACCATGAGGGGATGCTGAGACTCAAGTGAGGTTAAAATGATATTTGCGCATGTGTGATTTTACGGGGCTAAAAACTACAACATGTGGTTATGTGCTAAGCCTACAAAGCACGGCATTATGGGTAAGGGGTCATAGGTCCCATGTGGGGGGTTTTTGGGGAAAAATCTCTTAGGTGTTAAACGGCTGTTGTTCGAACAGGGAAACTATTTGGCGATATGTAGTAAAGTTATAAATCAAATATATGTTGACGGAGTATAATTAATTAAATTAAAAGACGATTAAAATTAAATGAAATGTTTTGGAGCGATCTATGTAATAAATGATATTTGCGCATGCGTGGATTTCTGTAAAACAACACATTGGTTAAACTGCAGGGGGAGACAGAGGAACACAGGCACGGAACAAATACGCATAAAGAGATTTTAACACGAATCTTATAAGTTTAAACGGCGGTGGGTTAAGATGAAACTTGTTTTGGGACCTATTGAATTTATAAATTAAATATATGATAATGGATTATAATGGATTGAATTAAATAATTAAATAACGAATTAAAATAATGTTTTTGAGCGATCTATTTAGTTCTGAGTTTAGTCTTAGAGTGAATAATGTAGAACGAATGAATATTGAATGGTTGGAAATACTCAGTGATGGCATTAACTACTAAAATGTGATTCTGTGTCTCTGTTTTTTCCTGTCATATGAGTGGAGCGATACGATACGACAGGAGAGAGGAGGGGTTAACGTGTGACTGACGTGCGTCACGTGACAAGGTGTGACGAGGCAGAGTCAGACGAGAGGATCAGATCAGGCTAGTGCACAAAATCATCCTAACAAGATATGTGATGTTATGACAATTTTACATCGGCTTGGCAAATACTATTTCATTAAAAGTTGTATTTTGGTGGCTCTGTGTATCACTGGGGTTTGATTACAGATGTGTTGGGAATCCAGGATGGATTGAGGATTCTTCTGTAAATTTATGATAATTAGGGGGTTATAGAGCAAGGGGTTAAAGGCTTTGTTTATGGGTATTTTAGTCTGAAGATGACTAACTTGCATTTACTTGCAGTTGATGGGTTGTGGTAATATAGCCACCACTAATTGATAAATTGGTGACATAGAATATAGGAATAAAAGAATTGTTTTAAATTATTCATAATTTTTGATTGAGGTTTTAATTGGTTTTTTTATTTTTAATTAAAATGGTTTTTGAATAAGGTATTTAATTGAATTTTTTAATATTCATATTTTATTTAATTAGATTTTTTTGGGGGGTTCTTAGGGTTATATTAATAATTTAAGGGGAAGTCATAGCCATAGGCTATACAGTCTAAAATAACATAGGTCACAATAAAAGGAATATAAAGGGCTTGATATAGGGGGAAAATTGATTAAAATAGTCATTTTTTAATCAAAGTAGGGTTAGAGTAGTGTTAGGAGAGACTAATGGCAGAAGTTAGTACACCTTTCTCACATATGGATTCAGCAGAAAGACATCATCCAGCAGGGTGATTATGGCATCAGAGATGAAGACGAATACGAGCAGAAACGACGATGAAGATGAATTCAAAACTCCAGAAGGAAGGAAAACCGGGATGTCTGGGAACTTAAGGAGATGAGGATGATGAAGATGAGAGTGATTGAGAGAGGTCATGGGTGGATATGACTCTGTGATCAGAAGGAAGTTGGCAAGAGAGAAACGAAGAAGGGTACAACGAGATTTGATCTCTGATGGAAGTTGAAGATGAAGAAAGCGATGAAGATTTGGAGATTAAAGGTGCTTTATTTTCAAGAGGAGTTTGTCCTACAAGGACTGGCACAGAAGAAAAGTAAGAAGATGATGGAAGATGATATTTCGAGGACAGAACTTAGAAGAGAACCTTTTGAAGAATACTGATATGTCAACAACGAGAACAACAGGACGAAGAAAACTCAATCAAATACAACTTATAACTGGTGGTGGAGAAGAAGAAAATAAGTGTTGGTTATGAAGAATCAGAGTGAATCAAATCAACAATCACTGTTACAGCTTTAACTGAACAATATCAAAGGCAATTGTACCAGCCAAGGGGGGACCAGATGTTCCATATCGACCGCCAGTTTCTGGACAGACACAGAATTGGAGAGGGAGAAGAACAAAGAAGAAGGAGGAATATTTCAGCTACACTTTCAGCAACTTTCAGAAGACTGGTATAATTATGGACAGATTGGGTACTTTACCTGTTCATGCAACAAGTTAGGAGGAAGAACAGAGAACATTTTTAAGGAAGATACAGGGGCAATTCAAGATCACCTGTTAGTGTCTAGAGGAGATCCGGAAGGGGGGTGCATTGCTGAGAGCCTCGATTAGAGGAGAAGAGAAAATAGCCAACAATTGAAGTAAAAACAACCGACCATTAGAAGTGATAGTGAATAGGGGAAAAACTTATCTGGGTTCAGCCTAAAGAGGTTATCCATATCCACTCTGTAAAATAAACTAATTAGGTTAGGATAGGGATTTGAGGTAGTAAAACAGTTTACTCTTCGGGAATCAATTGAGCTCTGCTATAGAAGTCAAATAGGAATTACAATAGACATACTAATATTAGGACAATATATCAAGGATATTGTGGAAAGAGATGCATGGTGTAAATTGAAGTGTTCAATCAGAGGCACACTAGACGACTGACTGTCTGGTAGAATATTTTAAGAAGTAGGGTTTTTGGGAATCATTTGCTTAAAAGATAATATCATAGGAAGGATGATAATGTATTAGATTGCCTGTTAGACAATCTGTCTGGGAAAAAACTTAATAGGGGGTGACTGTTATTTTGGGTTACATTCTTACATTAAGAGATTTGAGGTTAGGCTAAAAGGTGTTTAGTCGTTTTGCCAAGTCTGTGTAAAGGAGTCAGGAGCAGGTGGGGAATTCCCAATCACGTATTCTAAAAATTGGTGGGGAAGGAATTTTGTCAATAAATCAGTGGAAAAAGGTTTGTTTAAAGGGTAGGAGAAGATTAGATTAAAATAAGTTAGGAGAACTAGGGGTGAAGGAACTCTGAGACAGTGAGCTAAGTTCAAAGTTAGTAGTAAGAGAGAGAGAGAACAGTAATGAATGACACTTTAGAATAGGAAGATCAAGGTAATTGTGGGTACTTTTTGTTATAATCAAAAGGTTTAAAGTTTAGAGGTAGAACTGAAAGGGGGAAAAAGTGACACTAATGGTGATGGATGGAAGTACAAGTAAAGAGTTCAGAGCTTTGGGATGAGGTAGTAACAATAATGACATCACCACGTGAGTCTATTAAAACAACAGTGAGAAGTAATTTAACTCTTTCAACATTGATAGTTATTAAAGCCATAAATATAGCGCATTTGATTATAAGGGTCCAGCATCAATTATAGGGGGAAAATACTGTTATTAGAGTTAGGATAATAATAATAATAATATGCCATTTAGGATGATGACGTTTCTTTCACAGAGAGAGAGAGATAATTAGGGAGAATAAGTATTGTTAGCAGGATCAGAAGTAGAAGCTGTTGCACTTAGTCAAATAAGGGATTATTTTGTGTAAGGTTACAGATAAAGATCAGGGAGAATATGTGTACTTATCTAGTGAAAGCATAGAAATTTGTTCCGGTTAAGAATTATGGGTTAAAGGGCTATGTAATTTATAAGGTGATGCTTATAATGGAAGATTTTGAAGTCTGTAAAACTTTCTACAGTCACAGAGGGAGTTAAGGATAAGTTTATTACAGTAGTCACTCCAACAGGGAATAATCGAATAGGATGTTGGTAGTTTCCCACTAGAGGGAATTAAGGGTTTTAATTCATCAACTAAATCAACAACGTTAATGGTAACTTTGGGAAGGGATTAATGATACGATGGTAATAGCAAATGTAGGAAGGATGACAACAACTTTTCTGAAATTAAAGGAGGCAGCAAGAGAGACTCAGGGGTTTAGGTTACGACGAATAGGGTTAAAAAAGCAGAGCAGATAGTAGTAGAGAGCAATATAGATTAATCTGAAATGGAGAAGAGAGATTCATCATGGAAGCTGCAGGATGAGGTCTTTTGATTTTGATGACAGAGGGGGGGGGCATCTGATCAGTGCTGCTCGTTCCTCTGTTGTGGAAATTAGAGATAGATTAACTCATTCTGTAAGAATCAGTGAGGAATCTTGAGGGTTGATGTCTGTTGGGGATGCCAGCCCAAGACGTGTTAGACGGTCGCGCGGCCTCTGGCAGGTGTGGGTAAGTGTTATGCTTTGTCATAGCTGTGGTATCGGCAACAGTCATTGACAGATAAAATAATGTAGTTGTCAGAACAGTAGGGTTTAAGTGTTCTGGGGTAAAGGGATTACCCTATGGGAATTGTTAGATGGAAAGTAAGGTCAGGTAACAGTGGAAACCTGAAGTATTCAGGTGAAACATTGAGGGCTAAAAGTTATTGTTGTTATAATAAAACATATGAGGTAAGGGGGTATGTTTATGGGAATATCAGAGGGTGATGAGTATAGTATAACTTTGGATAAGTATGACTTTAAGGGTAGTAATGACAAATAATAGGTTACTTTTTATGTACCAGGTAGTAGAAAAGCAGGACTTTGATGGTTAAACGATTAGCTTTTGACTGACAGTGTGACTATGGGAATTTTAGAGATATTTGGTGGGTTTGTGATGATAGAGTACATTCTGACCCTATGGAGATTTGAGAGGATTTGGTTGCAAGATCAGTTAGGCCAGTAGGGGCAGTGATGGGTCAGATTTTAGTTTCAGCTTTGATAACACTGTGTGATGTTTGTACTGACTTTTGAGAAAGTTATGAGATTGAGATAGGTTGGAGAAGTGGTGCCTGGAGACAACACTCAGATGCCGGTGATGACTGTTCCTGATCTGGATAAAGATGGACAAGTGGAACTGATGGATAAATATCCTTTTTGATTATTTGATCATTTTATTTTTATTGTTTCAAGGAAAACATTTTGTAGGCTGATTTTAATATGATTTTATAATGATTTTATGAATCAAGGGGGGATAGGTTAATGTGATTCATACATCATTGATATGTCATTTTTTATATTCTTAAATTGATGTTGAGGTTTAATTTGAAAAAGTTGTTTTGCAAAAGATACTGTTTGGTCGTTTCTTTTCTTTTCATTCCAGAAGCATTTGGGGGAACATGTGAAACAAAGACAATATGAAGGGACAATATGAATGGAGGAGATGAAACAAGGACGGTGTGGCTGATTTCATCATCAACAAGTCCATTGGAGGAGGAGAATACGGAGGAGATGAAGTGTAGTGGACTACATTCCAGTGTCTGCAATGAAATATAGACATATTTGATGTGTAATACATAATTGTGTCATATTCTTAGGTATTGATTTTAGTAGAATGATGTTTGATGTTATTGAATGCAGATGAGGATCTTAGATGCTTTTGTTTATTTCGATGGGGTTAGGGAAAGGACGTTTAGGCAGGGAGAGATTCCTTTTCAAGTCCTATGGGTTGACCAGCTTGAGAGTGGATGTTTCTGGATAGGATTTTGTTTGCAGGGGAAACATGTGTATTTAATGGCATCATAGTTTCAAATGTCTTTACATGATTTATGAGTTTATCTGGAGTACCGCGGTGGTTGCCTGGGGCAGAGGGACCGTGAGAGAATTTTACGGTCTTGATTGATGGATGGATGGATTTGGAACAAAGGTTGCCGGACAGGTTTTTCGCTCTCACACTCCATAAAGATTTATTCATAATTCATAGTAATGTGTTCACACTTCATAAACAGTTTATTCATAATTCATAGTAATGTGTTCACACTTCATAAACAGTTATTCATATTTCATAGAAAGATATTTACACTCTAGAGGAGAATGGTTTGGTTTAAGGTTAAAGATACTCAATAAGATAAGTTGTTACTAGTCATAATCCTATTCTGTTTGGTTTCGAGACGTTCTATTCGTCTCGAAGGGGGGAATATGTCGTGTATTGAGATTATGACTGTTTTGGAGGAACAAGGAATGTTGTTTATGTTAGTATCAAGAGGGAATGTTTTAGGTGTAATACCACATACCACAGACAGGAGGTGGGTTGTAGACAGGGGAGACTGGTGATTGGCCAGAAGAGGGGGCATCATTGTTTATAAATAGGGGGGAAAACGACGGAGAGGGGAGAGCAAGCAGCCATTCTGAGGCATCGCTCTCCGGGTGTCATGTCACCTGTTACTCATGCTGAAGCTTGTGATCTGAATAAACCTTATGATCAACGTTCAGTATGAGCAGACTCTTTAATTGATGGTAACACCTACGATTGACGTATACTACAATACATGATATTGGCAACAAATGGACTTGGGTTGGATATAGTAATGGTATGCTACAGTATTTGTACAAACTTCTATTTTGACTGGAATTGTGTTGGTAATTGTTAATTGTGAACGCTATAAAAAATAAATGGTATAGAAATGTATTTTGTAAATACAAGTTACAGCTCTCGAAAGTATCTTGCTACAGAGTACATAGGAGTGGAGTTCAGCCCAGCTTAAAACAAAATACAAAATACTCAGAACTAACAGAAATACGGCCCATCTCTGGATGCAGTGATGTTTTACCAGGTGGTGCAGCCTGCCCTGTGGGTGACACTGCTGGCAGATGCCAGTCTGGCCACACAACCTGGCACAGACAACCCTAAGAGCTACCCTGTGAACACACACACTGGCTGACATACTGTCACACAGACTACTCTAAGAGCTGCCCTGGAAACACACAACCTGACACAGGCAACCATAGGAGCTACCCTGGGAACACACACACTGGCTGACATACTGTCACACAGGCAGGCTGTTGCTCAGAGGATGGTGGTGAGTGGGACTGTATGTGGATGTGTGTGTATTAATCTTTATCTATGAATCTCAAATCAAATTGTATTTGTCACTTGCACCGAATACAACCTTATCGTGAAATGCTTACTTACGAACCCTTAACCAACAATGCAGTTCAAGAAAAATAGTTAAGAAAATATTAAGTAAAAAAAAAAAAAAAAGGTTACACAATAAAATAACAATAACGAGGCTATACACAGGGGGTACCGGTACCAAGTCAATGTGCGGGGGCACAGGTTAGTTGAGGTAATATGTACATGTAGGTAGGGGTAAAGTGACTATGCACAGATAATAAACAGCGAGTAGCAGCAGTGTAAATCTATATGTGTATGTGTGTTTCCCCTGTATTAATCTGTGTGTGTGTGTTTGTGTGTGTGTCCTGTAGGAGGTGCTGAGTCTGTGGGCTGGGGGGGGGTGTGTAGAGAGGGTGGAGCTAAAGGACCTGACACTCCCCCTCGGTCTGCAGCGGAGTGTAGCATCATAGGCACAGGATGCCAGAGGCCAGTGCGAAGGTACACACACACACATACAGCTACAGTCTAGTCTTCAGGTCTGAGACCAGCACAACCTTGGTCTTCCCATTCACCACAGGACTGGATTAGCCCACTGAGATTATTATTTACAAAATTACATTAGAAAATGTTGTACATATACATTATAATCATGTTGATAGATCATATCATGTTGTTTTAAATGTGTAGTGCAGTGATGGGCAACTGTGATTGTGGTGGGGGCCTCAAAACATCTGAACTCATCATGAGGGGCTGCAGTGGCTCGCAGGTCTGCATACCCACACCCACACATGCAGTCAGAGCCGGGGCTTTTGGGGGTCATACTTTTATAAATAATCTCCTGCAATTCTACTCATTTTGCCATGGGGTGGACAGAAAGGTTTGCAGTTTTACAGCTAATTTCCTGCAATTCTATACATTTTGTCATAGGGTGGAGAGAAATGTTTGCAGTTTTTAATATGATATCTGAGTGAGAGTGACAAACAAAATCAATGGGGGCCCCCCCGGTCGGTATTTCGACCATGATTACTACAAGTTTAGCCGCTAGACTAATTTACCAATCTAAAAATATTTAGCTGACATGGGTTAATTGAGTTACTGTCAGTGACTGATATAACAAGAGAAAAACTGCTGATGCAAAACCAAACAAAAAAATGTCACCTTATGTATTCTACTGTTCTAACTCTCAACAGTAAATTGAGACCCCAACTGAGTTCCCCCAAAATAAATGGAAATGGATCCGCGGGCCTACAAAAGGGGGGCGGGCCGCCAGTTGCCCATCCCTGGTGTAACGTATTGTGGGGAGAGAAAGTCACACACCCATGTAAACTGTTGTCCTTTTTAAATGTATTTTAAGGTATTACTGAATTTCATGAATGGTGTGTGCGTGTGATGTTAGGGTGAACTACGACACACAAACACACAGTCTGTTTGAGTGGTTATCTCATGCTCTAGTTTCCCAGAGACGTTAATATTCTGAGAGGTTTAATCTCTGATTACCTAATCACCTAATGAGACTAATCACTGACTAACCATAGAACATCCACTGGGGTTAGAGGTTAGCCTCGCTATGACCTGCTGGATAACTCTCTCTGACCTGTGTGTGTGTATGCGTATCTCTGACCGGGGATGACCAGAGGGTAAGAGCTAAATACTGCAGGGATATTTATGAATCTGATTGAAGGGAGAAGAAAACATTTCCCCATTGGTCTAGAGCCAAGTCTTCAATGGCCCCTTCCCTCCCTCCTTTGTTGTCTCCTTGTTTCTTTTGTGACCTTTAACCCCATGGGCTGTTCCGGTACAATGAGGAGAGGAGAAAAATGCTACATTTCCAAATCAACCCTAGCCCCTCCTCCCTAGGCACTCCTGTAGACCTGATAGGATTAGATGGATATAAGAAATATGACGACAACTCCACAAACCTGTCAGAAGGCAAGGTTAGCATACTACTTGCAACTCTCTGATCCTCTTAAATCTACAGGAGTGCCTAGGTAGGGGGCTAGGGGTTGATTTGGGATTCAACACCAGTCAAAGGGAGTCCTGAAACCCATTCACAGGGAGGCCCAGAGGCATAGCTCTATGTCTAATCTGTCTATCTACCACCCACTGTGATACACACGCGCTATTATTATTATTTTTCTACTATTTCTCTTCTTTTTTTTCTGTCTGCATTGTCTCCTAACCTGGAGACTCAAGGTCCTCTGGAGAATAGCTACTTAGGAGAAATGCTGGCTGACCCTGCCCTGAACTTGGTGGTCTAAGACTCCATAGACCAACCACTTACCCAGTCCATGGTAAGTAAGCATTTCACTGTTAGTCTACAGCTTTTGTTTATGAAGCATGTGACAAATACATTTGATAAGTCGCTCTGGATAAGAGCGTCTGCTAAATGACAAAAAATTTAAAACTGTAAATTTGACACACACACAGTTGCCTATAATCTCTCTGTCCACAGTGTTATCCAGTCATAGTCAGATGACAGAGGAGGGCGTGGCTTCAGGGTTAAGATCTTAATCCAGAGGGGGAACAGAATGACCTGGTAGTGGCCTCAGCCTGGCTCCTCACCCGGAGAATGATCTGGACCTGGCTCCTCACCTGGAGAATGATCTGGACCTGGCTCCTCACCTGGAGAATGATCTGAACCTGGCTCCTCATCTGGAGAATCAAGGTCCTCTGGAGAGTAGCTCCTCAGGAGGAAGGCTGGTTGACCCTGCCCTAAACTTGGTGGACTAAGACTCCATAGACCAACCACTTACCCAGTCCATGGTCCAGATCATCGCCCCTAAAGTCTACAGACTGGACAGAAGGCCACTGCTTTGGCCCCTAAACTAAAACATCTCAATTGGTATTAGCCTACACAATTGAAGTTCAACTAGATGGGAAACTTTGAACCAGGCAGCAATGGGTGCCTCTACTGTATGCCCATGAACATACATTAAGTATTCATAAGTATACATTATACAGTGGGGGAAAAAAAGTATTTAGTCAGCCACCAATTGTGCAAGTTCTCCCACTTAAAAAGATGAGAGAGGCCTGTAATTTTCATCATAGGACCACGTCAACTATGACAGACAAAATGAGAAAAAAATCCAGAACATCACATTGTAGGATTTTTTATGAATTTATTTGCAAATTATGGTGGAAAATAAGTATTTGGTCAATAACAAAAGTTTCTCAATACTTTGTTATATACCCTTTGTTGGCAATGACACAGGTCAAACATTTTCTGTAAGTCTTCACAAGGTTCACACACTGTTGCTGGTATTTTGGCCCATTCCTCCATGCAGATCTCCTCTAGAGCAGTGATGTTTTGGGGCTGTCGCTGGGCAACACGGACTTTCAACTCCCTCCAAAGATTTTCTATGGGGTTGAGATCTGGAGACTGGCTAGGCCACTCCAGGACCTTGAAATGCTTCTTACGAAGCCACTCCTTCGTTGCCCGGGCGGTGTGTTTGGGATCATTGTCATGCTGAAAGAACCAGCCACGTTTCATCTTCAATGCCCTTGCTGATGGAAGGAGGTTTTCACTCAAAATCTCACGATACATGGCCCCATTCATTCTTTTCTTTACACGGATCAGCCGTCCTGGTTCCTTTGCAGAAAAAACAGCCCCAAAGCATGATGTTTCCACCCCCATGCTTCACAGTAGGTATGGTGTTCTTTGGATGCAACTCAGCATTCTTTGTCCTCCAAACACGACGAGTTGAGTTTTTACCAAAAAGTTCTATTTTGGTTTCATCTGACCATATGACATTCTCCCAATCCTCTTCTGGATCATCCAAATGCACTCTAGCAAACTTCAGACGGGCCTGGACATGTACTGGCTTAAGCAGGGGGACACGTCTGGCACTGCAGGATTTGAGTCCCTGGCGGCGTAGTGTGTTACTGATGGTAGGCTTTGTTACTTTGGTCCCAGCTCTCTGCAGGTCATTCACTTGGTCCCCCCGTGTGGTTCTGGGATTTTTGCTCACCGTTCTTGTGATCATTTTGACCCCACGGGGTGAGATCTTGCGTGGAGCCCCAGATCGAGGGAGATTATCAGTTGTCTTGTATGTCTTCCATTTCCTAATAATTGCTCCCACAGTTGAGTTCTTCAAACCAAGCTGCTTACCTATTGCAGATTCAGTCTTCCCAGCCTGGTGCAGGTCTACAATTTTGTTTCTGGTGTCCTTTGACAGCTCTTTGGTCTTGGCCATAGTGGAGTTTGGAGTGTGACTGTTTGAGGTTGTGGACAGGTGTCTTTTATACTGATAACAAGTTCAAACAGGTGCCATTAATACAGGTAACGAGTGGAGGACAGAGGAGCCTCTTAAAGAAAAAGTTACAGGTCTGTGAGAGCCTGAAATCTTGCTTGTTTGTAGGTGACCAAATACTTATTTTCCACCATAATCTGCATATAAATTCATTAAAAATCCTACAATGTGATTTTCTGGAGAAAAAAATTCTCAATTTGTCGTGTACCTATGATGAAAATTACAGGCCTCTCTCATCTTTTTAATTGGGAGAACTTGCACAATTGGTGTCTGACTAAATACTTTTTCCCCCCACTGTACATGTGTAAGTATAAGTGCCCTGCAGCCTGGCCCATTATGAAAGATTCTCTGAGGTAACCAGGGAAATGCACCCCAGTAGGGTTGGACAGCTTCTGATTTGTTGCTTTTGATGCCTCTGCCCTGTACTCTGCCTTTAAATGATATATATTTAAAGCCCATACTGTACATTTAATACTGTAGTCAGTAAATAGTGGGTATAGGCAGGGCTGGGCTGGTTAGTGTTACCACAGCTCTGATGCAATTAATAACCCTGCTCATGTGGAGCTCCATACGGAGAGTCTCCTGTCAGAACACAGCTGCCCCACAGAGAGCACTCCTGCCTGGGCTGGCCAGCTACACCCTGGTCCTCCCTGGTTCTCACATGTATGGGAGAGTTGGGATTGATGGTATTGAGTACATAGAGGCAGATAGCATGAGAGAGGGATGGAGAGAAGAGAGAGTAGAGCGTAAAGGAGAGGCAAGGAAGGAGAGACTGATTAGGAGCCACATGGTGACTCATTGGAGGACAATAATAATAATAATATAATAACAATAACGATAATAATAACAACGATAATAATAATAATAATAACACGTGTCATGTCTTGTGCCTTCCCTCTCCCCTCTTGCAGTACAAGTCAATAATGCTTTATTAGCACTAAATATTACCAAAAAAGACTACTCAAGAGTTTCACTGGGTAACCCAGATCCCAACAAACCTAGTCACCTCAATGACTACATCTGTCTTTCTTTCTGCTCTGGTCATGGTCAGTTAGCTATTTTCTTCCCTCCCCTGCTCCCTCCCTCCCTCTCGCAGTCTGTATTACTAAGAGCTCCCAGTCGTTCCTCTCTCAGACAAACCTCCCTCTAGTATCATCCGATCTTCCTCTATCTCCCTCCTTCTTTCCCTCTTTATCTTGGTTGTAAGGATGTTACTCTGGCAACTCCTCAGTTTGGTGGGCTCCCTCATGCTCTGCAAAGGTAAGACTCATATTTCCATGACCAAAGTGTGTGTGTGTGCATGGGTGGGTGTTGAGCTAGTTGTGTGAGGTCTGCCTGTTCTGACCCCTTCACCCCTCTATCCCCCCTAATCCAGGACACAGTTTACAGAGAGAGATAGAAAAAGAGAGAAATGTGTTGTTTTCTGTCTCACATCTGTTAGCACAGTGTTTCTCAAACCTCTCCTCGGGGACCTCCAGCTGTTACATGTATTTAATCTATTCTAGATCTAGCACACCTGATTCAACTTGCCAACTAATCATCAAGCCCTTGAATAGGTGAATCAGGTGAGCTAGTTCAGAGCTGAAAAATAAAAAATAAAACGCTGCATACTGCTGCTGATGCTCCCAGGTGATTTTATTATAAGAACGTTTCGACCCTTAGGTCTTCATCAGGCATCCATATCCCAGTTGGGGGTGGAAGGTCCTATATATTAGGGGCAGTACTCAGTGACATCACTTCCTGAAACAGGAGGTACAAATATATAACAGGTTCACAATATCGACATTCAATATTTCAAAATATATGACCATACACAAGGAATGTGATCAATATTTACAGTTTTTTTTATATATATATACATATAATATTCAACTTGGGTAAAAAAGCACACAATCATTTGGACATTTTGAAACTATAAAAATGGTTTTAAGTCGAACTCCTCGTTAAGGCCAAGAGGAGACAGTGTGTTGAGCCTGTGGATCCAGAAAGATTCCCTTTGAAGAAGTTTCCTCTCAATGTCCCCTCCCCTGCGTGACATCTTGACAATTTCTATTCCAATGCATCTCAGAGAACTAATAGGATGTCCAGCTTGTACAAAATGAACCGGGTTTTTTGTCTCACCTGTCTGTATATTGCGGCAGTGGTCACTGATCCGGGTCTTAAGGCTTGTACGGCTTTTCCCTATGTAAGACAGACCACAGGGACATTTCAACATGTAAACAACATTGGTGGACATGCAGGTAATCAGGCCTTTGATCTTAAATCTTTGTCCTGTGCAGGGGTGGGTAAATGAGTCACATTTCTATGTGAAACTGCTGATTAGTTCAGAGCTACAGCAAATTGTTAAAACGTCTGGGTGTCCCTGAGGAGTTTTGAGAACCACTGTGTGTTAGCAGACTCAAGGTTTCAGACATCTTTCTACACTCCCTCCAGAACAGACTCAAATAACTGCCATGTATGTTCTTTCTCTTCCCCAAATATCCTTGAGTGGAGGAATTATAGTGTGTGGTGTGTGTGCATGGGCGTAAGTGTGTGTGCGTGACCACAGACAGAGAAAGGGGCCAGGGAGAGCTCAGAGAGGTAAAACTTCCCCATCTGCCTCGGGACAGTTCTGTCTATGGGACAGTTAGTGCTGCTTGCTTTGTGTGCCAATGGAGTGAGCCCTGTGTGTGTGTGTGTGTGTGTGTGTGTGTGTGTGTGTGTGTGTGTGTTTGTGTTCACGGGTCATGAATTAATGACAGAGAGGACAGGAAGATTGTTGAGAAAGGGGATTGGGGCCACAGAGGAAGATAGAGAGATGTCACAGGATGAGCTGCTTTTTTATAGCAGCATGATCCAATTGAGAGCAGCAGCAGAGGACAAGCTGCTATTAGAGAGCATGGATCACCGCTAAAGCCGCTAGCATGACACTGGGCGCTAGCCTACATGCTAACACTAATAACTGATGTTGTTTAAACGTTAACAAGCTACATGCTAATGCTACCGAATCATGACACTCAATGCTACATGCTAAAACTCATAATGCAGTCTTGTGGCTAATTCTACATGGTAAAAGGTTAAAGCCCCTAGCGCCATACAGTCAAAGCCTGGCTGCAGCCAAGGAGGGACACTACAGTATCACATAGCAAAATAATCCACAGAGGAGGATCATTTTCCAGAGCAAGGTTCAGACAGGCACCTTTAACCTTTCACCTGTGGCAAAGAACAGTGGCTAGGGGAGGGGGAGAAAGTGAGACAGAATGGTAGGGGTGAATATGTGTTCTATTATAAGAACAATGTAAACAGGCCAGAGTTCGAGAAGCTCTGGCCTATCTTTATAAATAGAAATCTTCGGTATTCACTCTGTCTCCATTCACCAGCTGTCTGCTCATGTTTAAATGCATAAGGAAAGAAGAAGAATACGTTGGGGTTCATCAGAGAATGACCTGGCCCTGACCTAGCAGGGTATCAATGAATACACTTACACATCCTCCCCTTCTCTCCCCAGGCCAGGAGAGTGGTGTAGTTGAGCTGTGTGATGACTTTACAGACCTGGACTTCCATGAGTGCTTCCTCGGGACCACCCTGAACGTCAAGCTGCTGCTCTACGCCAAGTAGGTTAGAGTGTGTGTGTGTGAATATGAATGTGTGTGACTGCGGTTGGGTAAAAAGTAAAATGACATTTTCTAAATAAAGTATTCTCCTTCTCCGTTTCCTTTCCCTCCTCCTTCCACCAGGTCTAACCTGCGCTGTGGCAGAGAGGTGAACCATCACCACCTGTCCTCCCAGCCACTCTTCAACTTCTCCCTGCCCACGGCCTTCGTCATTCACGGCTACCGGCCCACCGGGGCCCCTCCGGTCTGGGTGGACCACATCGTCCAGCTGCTGTCTGAGCAAGAGGACATTAACATCCTGGTGGTGGACTGGAACAGAGGAGCTGCTAACCTTAACTACTTCACTGCTGTGGCCAACACACGACAGGCTGCCAACAACCTCACCAGCTTCATACTCAACATGCAGGTGTGTGAGCGGGATATTGCTAGTTTTCTGTGAATCTATAATCAGTTGTTCTATGAGTCTTGTGTCAATGATGCTAATTGTTCACTGTGTGTGTGTAGGCGGAGGGAGCGCCTCTGAGTTCGATCCACCTGATTGGGGTGAGTCTAGGAGCTCACCTAGCTGGGTTCGTAGGAGCAAACCTGAAGGGCAAGATCGGCCGCATTACAGGTGTGAGAGAGACTGTCTGTGACTGAAAAGCTACTATTTGATTGATGGATTATTTAAATGATTAATTAATGGTTTAATTAATTGATGTATTAATTAATGTATTCATTGTTTCAATAATATTCATTGTTGTCCAGGTCTGGACCCAGCAGGGCCCATGTTCACTGGAGTGACTGCTGAGGAGAGACTAGATCCTTCAGATGCCATGTTTGTAGACGTACTACACACTGACATGAACTGTAAGTACTGACATGCTGTGTGTGTTTGTGTGTGTGTGTGTGGCAAGGGATTCTCTAGATGTGTGTTTTTGTGATAAGAACATTTTGAATTTCATGTTGTCCTGTATTATCTGTAATTTTTTCACGTAGCGTTTGGTCTCAGAGGTCAACATGGCCATATTGACTACTATGCCAACGGAGGATCTGATCAGCCAGGCTGCCCCAAGACCATCTTCTCAGGTGAGACTAACACACACACACACACACAATAACTCATGTAATAACTCACAGCTTCTCTCTTTCGTAGGGAAGTCATATTTCGTGTGTGACCACCAGCGCTCTGTGTTCCTGTACCTGTGTGCTCTCAACCGGACCTGCAGCCTCACAGCATACCCCTGCTCCTCGTACAGCGACTTCCTGGATGGGCAGTGTCTGCAGTGTGAAGCCTTTAAGCCCGCCCCTTGTCCCATGCTAGGTGTGAGGACAGACTTCCCACTGGTCAACCCAGAATCTCCCTCAATCTATAAACAAGGGAAAATATGCTTGTCATCAAATCCTCTATTAAGTAGTTTGATTGCCATACCAATCCATGGTTACCCCCCAGGTTATGACATCAGCAGGTGGAGGGATACTCTGTTGCGATTGGGACAGACCAAGGCCTACTTCACCACCACTGCCACGTTGCCTTATAAAAGTAAGTCCCACACCCCTAATTATCAATCAGTGATTAACATACATAATGCTTCTATAGCAGTGATTTCTCAAATATGAATTGTGTGTGTCCTGTGTGTAGAGACCAGCTACAGGGTGGACATGGTGACATGGAACCATTACCTGCGCTGGGGTGTCGTCATCCTCAGACTACACAGTGGCAGGAACTTCACTGAGGCACGCATAGACCGGTACGTCTCACATACACACACGAACGAACAGATACACTTGTGACAGTAAGACCTCTAACTCTCTATCCCACTCACCATCAGTAAGCTTTTCAGGTTTGAGCAGTTCACCTCCACCCGTCTGTTGGTCCAGTTTGATGAGGACCTGCAGCCCGTCCAGAAGATATCCCTCCGCATCGCTACTGGCAACATGATAGGCCCTCGCTACAAAATCCGACTACTCCGCATCCGCCTCACCCCATTGGAGCAACCCGACAGGTGAGAGACCACCACACACTTTTCCCTTTTTCTGCCTCCTTCCTCCCCCCCCTCTCTCCAACTATACCTTTCTCTCACCCCTCCAGCCCGCTGATGTGTCGCTATGACATCATCATGGAGGAGAATATTGAGGTGGCGTTCCGTCCGCTGCCCTGCGACCCTCGCCTCTGAGCCACCACCGGAGGAGGTTCTCCTCACACACACACACACAGGGCCTCTCCAGTCACACACACAGGGCCTCCCCAATCACACACACAGATGAACCAGAAGGGGCCGAAAGATGACAGCGTCCCACCCCCCCACTGCCCGTCTTGTCTAACCAAGCTGCGGGATCACAGGCTTTGGCATACCAGTGGTGTCAAACTCATTCCATGGAGTGTCTGCTGTTTAGGTCTTAAATGAAAGGAAAAAAACTAGACACCCAGGTGAGGGGAGTTCCTCACAAATCAGTGACCTTAATTCAAGGGAGGAGCGAAAACCCGCCGACACTCGGCCCTCTGTGGAACAAGTTTGACACATGGCATAGAAGGTGAAGACTAGGTGGAGCAATCACCATGTTTCTCACAGCTCTCCAGTTCTTTCAGATTGGATTAGTGTGGGTTAAGGGCCTTCAGACTGTTCTTTGGGAGGACAACAGAACACCGGTGGACCATACAGACATTACTGAGGACATTAATAATGATGCTGCTGATCAGTGGGATGTACCTTATCATGAGGGGGTTTTGGACTGCTCTCACTCTCTGCCTTATGAAGGATGGTGGTGTTGCTATGACATTTCTGTATTTTAATGCAGTCAGAGGGCATTCATAACCTGCTATAACCAGTCATAAGCTCTTATAACTCCTCAGTGTAGATCCTGGTTTGTGTGGGAGTCAGTATCTTGTCCATTTGTATTGCAACTCTGACATAACTGAGCAGCTGAAAAGAAAGACTTGAAACAACGGAAATTGATTAAAAAGTCAAGATGTTTTTATTATGTAAAAAATCATGGTACTGTGGTGTAAAGTAATTTTTTTATGGACTTTGTATTTCTAGCTACATTTGAAATAAATGCACTGTGCGTTTCACTGTGATCATCTGACTGGATTCTCTGCCAGATCCCATATCACCTCTGCTTGCTCTTGTGGGGTTAAAGGTTAAGGCCTGCCTGTGTTTCTGCTAAGCACTATCCCAACTTGATATCCACCTGCACAGCTGGGCATCCTCCTCCCCAGTCAGCTCTGGTTAGTCCAGCGGGGCATTAATCCACCGGTCAGTCTCCACTGACCATAGAACAGCAGTCTGACCTATCCATCTGGCAGGGGCATTACCTCTGACCGTAGAATAATCCTGTCCAGCCCCGTTTACCTAAACAAAGACTGGCCTAGGTGTAAGTAGGCACCTGTTAAATATCAGCAAGGATCACCTCTGTACCCGACCTTAAGCGCTCACACACAGGTGTGTACAGGTAATGACCAAATTGGCTGTACTCATTTAAGATGCATTATTACTACTACACTCGAGGGACTTTTACTACCCAACACCAATACGCTTGCCAACATGGTATTTGAAGTAATCTCTTATTTGATATTTGATTTTTTTTCTTCGGTAAGCAATGCATACAGCCAACGAAAAGCAGCGTTCACTTACTCAAAATATACTTCATGAATGAAAGGACAAATGAATTAATTAGGTGGCTCCTCACTAACAGGATGCTCCCCTTCTGGCTCAGGGTCCTCCCCCCCTGCATTATGACATCACTTCCCCTCAATTAAATATCAGTCGGCCATCTTACTTCCCCACAACACTACTCTGTCAGGAGAGTAGCTACACTGCATGGACTTTACATTGACCGTGTGGTACAGCGACGTCAACCCTGTTCTGTTGGCCAATGTCAGTACAGGTGTAGGTCAGGTAATGGAATTGAAAAGGTGGCGCTACCAGGTAATCAAGCAGCAGAAAATAAGAGATGCCGGTTCTGTCTAGGTGTGTTATAATATACACTACATGACCAAAAGTATGTGGACACCTGCTCGTCGAACATCTCATTCCAAAATCATGGGCATTAATATAGAATTGGTCCTCCCTTTGCTGCTATAACAGCCTCCACTCTTCTGGGAAGGCTTTCCACTAGATGTTGGAACATTGCTGCGGGGACTTGCTTCCATTCAGCCACAACAGCATTAGTGAGGTCGGGCACGGATGTTGGGCAATTAGGCCTGGCTGGCAGTCGGCGTTCCAATTCATCCCAAAGGTGTTCGATGGGGTTGAGGCCAGGGCTCTGTGCAGGCCAGTCAAGTTCTTGCACACCGATCTTGACAAACCATTTCTGTATGGACCTCACTTTGTGCAGGTAAGGGCCTTCCCCAAACTGTTGCCACAAAGTTGGAAGCACAGAATCGTCTGCTGTAATATTAAGATTTCTCTTCACTGGAACTAAGGGGCCTAGCCGAACCATGAAAAACAGCCCCAGACCATTATTCCTCTTCCACCAAAGTATACAGTTGGCAGTATGCATTGGGCCAGGTAGCGTTCTCCTGGCATCCGCCAAACAAAGATTTGTCCATCGGACTGCCAGATGATGAAGCTCGATTCATCACTCCAGAGAACGCGTTTCCACTGCTCCAGAGTCCAATGGCGGCGGGCTTTGCACCACTCCAGTCAACGCTTGGCATTGCGCAAGGTGATCTTAGGCTTGTGTGCGGCTGCTCGGCCATGGAAACCCATTTCATGAAGCTCCCGACAAATAGATATTGTGCTGACGTTGCTTCCAGAGGCAGTTTGGAACTCGGTAGAGTGTTGCAACCGAGGACAGACGTTTTTTACGCGTTACGCGCTTCAGCACTCGGCGGTCCCGTTCTGTGAGCTTGTGTGGCCTACCACTTCGCTGCTGAGCCATTGTTGTTCCTAGACGTTTACACTTCACAATAACAGCACGTACAGTTGACCGGGGCAGCTCTAGCAGGGCATACATTTGACTAACTAACTTGTTGGAAAGGTGGCATTCTATGCCACATTGAAAGTCACTGAGCTCTTCAGTAAGGCCATTCTACTGCCAATATTTGTCTATGGAGATTGCATGGCTGTGTGCTCAACTGTTATACACCTGTCAGCAACGGGTGTGGCTGAAATAGCTGAATCCACTAATTTGAAGGGGTGTCCACATACTTTTGAATATTCAGTGTATAGAGCTGGCCCGGTCACTCCTCTGACCTTAACAGCTAACCTCACATAACCCCTGGCTCCATCCAAGAGTCCATTCACCAGTTGGCACCTGAGAGAGAGGGAGCGAGAAAGAGAGAGAGAAATGAATATAGGCGTTAAGTTAAAAAAACAGGTCTGCTATGGTTGTAATGGTCCCATTAGTGGACAAGATGATTGGCTAAATGAAAGGAGAGAGGATTTGATTGGCTCAGGGTCAGACATTGAGATCTAGGAACCAGATGGACAGACTGACTAACTAATGTAACCAGACAGGAAGGTAAACAGAGTCAAGACCCTGTCGTAGGAATTACATAGTCAATCAATCAACCAATCAGTGATTGAGGTCACTGAACATGGTTGAGAAGTTCTGCTTCTCTGAACAGGTCTGTGTGTTACAACAGTGGACTTTCTAACTTCTGTGTCCTGGTTTATATTCACTATATATTTATCATGTGTTGGGGTGCTAACTGACCGTTAATACTGCGGTTCTGTTGTTTCATTGGTCCAGGATGGTTGCCGGGGCAATTAGGAGGCCGGTTGTTCCTCAGCTGGCCGCCCATGTTTTGTCTAACCATGCCTCCTCTCCTCTGACCCCCCGAGAGAGCGCGCGAGAGAGAGAAAGTTAGAAGCCTGAGAGATATTCAGAGAAATCTACAGATAGTTTCCACTGTTTTACCTACACCCCTACTAAATATGAACACATGCACACACAGTTCTCACCATCTCTCCAGGCCACCTCCCTCCTCTCTGTGGTAGGCCTGGCCAGCCTGAAGAGAAGCCCTCCTCTTCCTCCTGAACCTCCTCTTCCTCACTACCATACTCTTCGTGATGGTCACTGAGACAGAGAGTGAGAGAGAGAATGATGAGACAGTGAATGATGAGACAGTGAAGTGTAAAAATGCAAAATGCACCCTTCCTCTACATCAAATCAAATGTATTGGTCACATACACATGGTTAGCAGATGTTATTGCGAGTGTAGTGAAATGCTTGTGCTTCTAGTTCCGACAGTGCAGCAATATCTAGCAAGTAATATCTAACAGTTCCACAACAAAAACCTAATACAAAAATATAAGTAAAGGAATGGAATATGAATATATAAATATATGGATGAGCATTGTCATTGTCAGAGCGGCATAGGCTAAGATTTTACATTTACATTTTAGTCATTTAGCAGACGCTCTTATCCAGAGCGACTTACAGTTAATGCATACATTATTTTTTTATTTTTTTCATACTGGCCCCCCGATGCAATAGATAGTATAGAATATAGTATACAGTATATACATATGAGATGGGTAATGCAAGATATGTAAACATTATTAAAGTGGCATTATTAAAGTGACTAGTGTTCCATTTATTAAAGTGGCCAGTGATTTTGAAGTCTGTATGTAGGCAGTATTTTTTATGTATTTGTAGATAATGTCTACCGCCAGAATGAAAGCACTACATATGAAAGAAACTATTTTGTTGTTTAAAAAAAGGACTCGTCAAAACCAATATGTCTATGGTCAATACACTGGGTGGAAGAAAGACAGTCTGATGGCCTTGAGAAATAAGCTGTTTTTCAGTCTCTCGGTCCCAGCTTTGATGCACCTGTACTGACCTCGCCTTCTGCATGATAGCGGGGTGAACAGGCAGTGGCTCGGGTGGTAGTTGTCCTTGATTATCTTTTTGGCCTTCCTGTGATATCGGGTGCTGTAGGTGTCTTGGAGGGCAGGTAGTTTGCCCCCGGTGATGCGTTGTGCAGACCGCACCACCCTCTGGAGAGCCCTGCGGTTGTGGGCGGTGCAGTTGCCGTACCAGGCGGTGATACAGCCCGACAGGATGCTCTCAATTGTGCATCTGTAAAAGTTTGTGAGGGTTTTAGGTGACAGGCCAAATTTCTTCAGCCTCCTGAGGTTGAAGAGACGCTGTTGCACCTTCTTCACCACACTGTCTGTGTAGGTGGACCATTTCAGTTTGTCAGTGATAGGTACGCCGAGGAACTTAAAACTTTCTCCACTGCTGTCCCGCCGATGTGGATAGGGGGGTACTCCCTCTGCTGTTTCCTGAAGTCCACGATCATCTCCTTTTGTTTTTTTGACATTGAGTGAGAGGTTATTTTCCTGACACCACACTCCGAGAGCCCTCACCTCCTCCCTGTAGGCCGTCTCATCGTTGTTGGTAGTCAAGCCTACTACTGTTGTGTCGTCTGCAAACTTGATGATTGAGTTGGAGGCTTGCATGGCTACGCAGTCATGGGTGAACAGGGAGTACAGGAGGGGGCTGAGCACACACCCTTGTGGGGCTGCAGTGTTGAGGATCAGCAAGTGGAGGTGTTGTTTCCTACCTTCACCACCTGGGGGCGGCCCGTCAGGAAGTTCAGGACCCAATTGCACAGGGCGGGGTTGAGACCCAGGGCCTCAAGCTTGATGATGAGCTTGGAAGGTACTATGGTGTTGAATGCTGAGCTATAGTCAATGAACAGCATTCTTACATAGGTATTCCTCTTGTCCAGATGGGATAGGGCAGTGTGATGGCGATTGCATCATCTGTGGACCTATTGGGGCGGTATGCAAATTTAAGTGGGTCTAGAGTCACAGGTAAGGTGGAGGTGATATGATCCTTGACTAGTCTCTCAAAGCACTTCATGATGAAGTGAGTGCTACAGGGCGATAGTCATTTAGTTCAGTTACCTTGCAGTCTTGGGTACAGGAACAATGGTGGACATCTTGAAGCATGTGGGGACAGCAGACTGGGATAGGGAGAGATTGCATATGTCCGTAAACACACCAGCCAGCTGGTCAGCGCATGCTCTGAGGACGTGGCTAGGAATGTCGTCTGTGCCGGCAGCCTTGCGAGGGCTAGCATGTTTAAATGTCTTACTCACGTCGGCCACGGAGAAGGAGAGCCCACAGTCCTTAGTAGCTGGCTGCGTCAGTGGCACTGTCAAAGCGGGCATAGAACTTGTTTAGCTTGTCTGGCAGCAAGACGTCGGTGTCCGCGGCGTGGCTGGTTTTTCTTTTGTAGTTCGTAATTGTTTGTAAACCCTGCCACATACGTCTCGTGTCTAAGCCGTTGAATTGTGACTCCACTTTGTATCGATTTTGACGTTTTGCCTGTTTGATTGTCTTGCGGAGGGAACGACCACTCTGTTTGTATTCTGCCATATTCCCAGTCACCTTGCCATGGTTAAATGCAGTGGTTCGTGCTTTCAGTTTTTCACGAATGCTGCCATCTATCCACGGTTTCTGGTTGAGGTAGGTTTTAATAGTCACAGTGGGTACGGCGTCTCCTATACACTTCCTTATAAACCCACTCACCGAATCAGCGTATACATCTATATACAGTGGGGAAAAAAAGTATTTAGTCAGCCACCAATTGTGCAAGTTCTCCCACTTAAAAAGATGAGAGGCCTGTAATTTTCATCATAGGTACACGTCAACTATGACAGACAAATTGAGGAAAAAAAATCCAGAAAATCACATTGTAGGATTTTTAATGAATTTATTTGCTAATTATGGTGGAAAATAAGTATTTGGTCACCTACAAACAAGCAAGATTTCTGGCTCTCACAGACCTGTAACTTCTTCTTTAAGAGGCTCCTCTGTCCTCCACTGTTACCTGTATTAATGGCACCTGTTTGAACTTGTTATCAGTATAAAAGACACCTGTCCACAACCTCAAACAGTCACACTCCAAACTCCACTATGGCCAAGACCAAAGAGCTGTCAAAGGACACCAGAAACAAAATTGTAGACCTGCACCAGGCTGGGAAGACTGAATCTGCAATAGGTAAGCAGCTTGGTTTGAAGAACTCAACTGTGGGAGCAATTATTAGGAAATGGAAGACATACAAGACCACTGATAATCTCCCTCGATCTGGGGCTCCACGCAAGATCTCACCCCGTGGGGTCAAAATGATCACAAGAACGGTGACCAAAAATCCCAGAACCACACGGGGGGACCTAGTGAATGACCTGCAGAGAGCTGGTTCAAAGTAACAAAGCCTACCATCAGTAACACACTACGCCGCCAGGGACTCAAATCCTGCAGTGCCAGACGTGTCCCCCTGCTTAAGCCAGTACATGTCCAGGCCCGTCTGAAGTTTGCTAGAGTGCATTTGGATGATCCAGAAGAGGATTGGGAGAATGTCATATGGTCAGATGAAACCAAAATAGAACTTTTTGGTAAAAACTCAACTCGTCGTGTTTGGAGAACAAAGAATGCTGAGTTGCATCCAAAGAACACCATACCTACTGTGAAGCATGGGGGTGGAAACATCATGCTTTGGGGCTGTTTTTTCTGCAAAGGGACCAGGACGACTGATCCGTGTAAAGGAAAGAATGAATGGGGCCATGTATCGTGAGATTTTGAGTGAAAACCTCCTTCCATCAGCAAGGGCATTGAAGATGAAACGTGGCTGGGTCTTTCAGCATGACAATGATCCCAAACACACCGCCCGGGCAACGAAGGAGTGGCTTCGTAAGAAGCATTTCAAGGTCCTGGAGTGGCCTAGCCAGTCTCCAGATCTCAACCCCATAGAAAATCTTTGGAGGGGAGTTGAAAGTCCGTGTTGCCCAGCGACAGCCCCAAAACATCACTGCTCTAGAGGAGATCTGCATGGAGGAATGGGCCAAAATACCAGCAACAGTGTGTGAAAACCTTGTGAAGACTTACAGAAAACGTTTGACCTGTGTCATTGCCAACAAAGGGTATATAACAAAGTATTGAGAAACTTTTGTTATTGACTAAATACTTATTTTCCACCATAATTTGCAAATAAATTCATTAAAAATCCTACAATGTGATTTTCTGGTTGACGTGTACCTATGATGAAACCTATGATGAAAATTACAGGCCTCTCTCATCTTTTTAAGTGGGAGAACTTGCACAATTGGTGGCTGACTAAATACTTTTTTTCCCCACTGTAATTCTCAGAGGCTACCCAGAACGTATCCCAGTCCGCGTGATCAAAACAATCTTGAAGCGTGGATTCCAATTGGTCAGACCAGCGTTGAATAGTCCTAAGCGCGGGTGCTTCCTGTTTGAGTTTCTGCCTATAGGAAGGGAGGAGCAAAATGGAGTCGTGGTAAGATTTGCCAAAAGGAGCGTGGGGGAGGACCTTGTATGCAATTAGTATAACAATGATCCAGCGTTTTTCCAGCGCGAGTGCTGCAGTCAAGTGGAGCAGTGGTCTAAGGCACTGCATCGCAGTGCTAGCTGTGCCACTAGAGATCCTGGTTTGAATCCAGGCTCTGTCGTAGCCGGCCGCGACCAGGAGACCCATGGGGCGGCGCACAATTGGCCCAGCGTCGTCCAGGGTAGGAGAGGGAATGGCCGGCAGGGATGTAGCTCAGCTGGTAGAGCATGGCGTTTGCAACGCCAGGGTTGTGGGTTCGATTCCCACGGGGGGCCAGTATGAAAAAATGTAATATAAAATAATGTATGCACTAACTAACTGTAAGTCGCTCTGGATAAGAGCGTCTGCTAAATTACTAAAATGTAAAAAATGTAAATGTAATATGCTGATAGAATTTAGGTAGCCTTTTTCTCAAATTTGCTTTGTTAAAATCCCCAGCTACAATAAATGCAGCCTCAGGACATATGGTTTCCAGTTTGCATAAAGTCCAGTGAAGTTCCTTGAGGGCCGTCGTGGTATCGGCTTGAGGGGGGATATACACGGCTGTAACAATAACCGAAGAGAATTCTCTTGGGAGATAATACGGTCGGCATTTGATTGTGAGGAATTCTAGGTCGGGTGAACAAAATTACTTGAGTTCCTGTGTGTTGTTACAATTACACCATGAGTTGTTAGTCATGAAACATACCCCCCCACCCTTCTTCTTCCCGGAGAGATGTTTATTCCTGTCGGCGCGATGTACTGAGAACCCAGATGGCTGCTTGGACGGGGACAGTATATCCCGAGAGAGCCACGTTTCCGTCAAACTTAGTATGTTACAATCCCTGATATCTCTGGAAAGCAACCCTTGCCCTGATCTCGTCCACATTGGTCTGGAAATGGACTGGACATTAGCGAGTAATATACTCAGAAGCGATGAGTGGTGTGCGTGTCTCCTAAGTCTGACTAGGAGACCGCTCCGGCTCCCTCTCCTCCAGCGGCGTTGTTTTGGGTCGGCCTCTGGAATCAGTTCAAATGCCCTGGGTGGTGCGAACAAAGCATCCGCTTCGGGAAAGTCGTATTCCTGGTCGTAGTGCTCGTAAGTTGACACTGCTCTGTTATCCAATAGTTCTTCCCGGCTGTATGTATTAACACTTAAGATTTTCTGGGCTAACAATGTAAGAAATAATACATCAAAAAACAAAATACTGCAAAGTTTCCTAAGGACTAGAAGCGAGGCAGCCCTCTCTGTCGGTGCCATCTTTAGTGAGGTAATCACTGATCTGACAGATTGGGTGAACACAAGGATCCATAGATCAGCGATAATTCCAAGAAAGGCAACTGTAGACATGCCGTCCCCAATGAATGATGCAATTAGTGACAATTCAAACTAGAATATACTGATAGTAACAAAACATGTGCCCGTTAGAGAGCCACCGCCTGGTCGACATTAATGTTCTTGCATATGTTGAGTGTTGACAGTGTTTGCAACCTGTGTGACTGATTTATATGCATTTGTGCGCCAGACCACGCCCACGTGAATGTTTATTGGTCAATAGCGGCCATGTTGTTTTAGGTACTAGTCTGGAAAATATTGCGTTGAGAGACATTTGTCCATAGATGCCACAGTGTATCAAGTTTCATGCAGATCGGTCATTTGGTGTCAGAGTAGTGTTGAAGTGTTTTTCACAAAATTCTAAATGGTGGAAAATCCATCATGGCAAACTTGTTCCTTGTAAGGAGAGGGACTTATGTACCGAATTGTATGACTTTAGGTCAAACGGAGTGAGGGGCGTGACCTTTCAAAGTTTGCATTTTTTAATCGCTTGTTATAGTGCCCCCATTTGGCCAGTCAGTGTAATTTTGTAAATGCCGGATCTCTATGGCAAGACGCATCATTCACTCAAGTGTCGTCAGAATCGGGCCAGTGCCGTCTGAGAAATCGCGTGACGAACGTACGAGTGTACTAAGGGACAGAGACAGATCCACAGTCCATCATGGCTTCACTGTGTTGTAATGTGTTGTAGTACCTCCCGGCAGCCAGGGGGCACTGTGAGAGCCTGCCTCCAGGGATGGTGACCTTCACCCCCTCCAGCCTCTCCAGTCTCCTCCTCTCCAGGTCATGTCTCAGGTCTCCTGGGTCACTCACCACCTGCTGCTGCCTCTGTTCACACACACACACACAACAATCAATACATCCATCAGCCAATCAATCCATCCATCTATCCATCGACATTATCAATCATTCACCATTTAAAAACATGCATTCTACCTGCATGCGGCCAACTTTGGAGAAGAGAGGTTCCATATCAGGCTCTGACAGACTCATGTTGAACCGCCTAGAGAGGAGAAGAGAAGGAAAAAGGAATAAAATATAGCTACAGTTTATAAACAGCACATTGAAGGCTTAAACATAAAGCCATGCCTCTTAAGTCTCATCACCGTAGTACCCAGGCGTGTGTGTGTGTACCTGTTCAGAGTAGGCCTCTCTTCCTCCTGCTCCTCCTCAGGCAGACCTCCATCTTGGGCACCACAGAAACGCTCAGTCAGCGTTACACCATCACCCCTAAAGTAATGCTCTGGAGAGATGGGGTGAGAGAGATAAATATCTATAGGTTCTGTCTAAATGTGTGTGAAGGCGTGTCTATGGGCTGTGCATGCGAGTGTGTGTGTACAAGTGACTGTGTGTGCGTGCCCATCTTCGAGTTGTGTGTAGTATTTCTGCGTTTCGTGTCCTAACCTTTCACCTGGTGCACCAGGGTGATGATCTCCTGGGCAAAAGTCCCAGAGTGCATTGTGGACTCCCGGTACGTCCCAGAATGCTCTAGCATGGGTAGGAAGTCGAGGCGCCTGCGGCCCACGTTGACCAGATCCAACGACAGCTGGCGGTCTGAAGAGTAGCACAGCTGGCTGTAGAGGAGAGAGAGATGAGCAATGGAGAGGAAGAAAGCGGAGTGCCTTTACCCTCTCGGATCAGGGCTGAATACCAGGGCTTAACTGTGTTGGATAATCAAGGCTAATTAATAATAGTACTAACAGCTTCTAATGTAGAGTGTATTGCTGTAGCTGGTTACTGTAGAGTGTACTGCTATAGCTGGGTAATGTAGAGTGTACTGCTGTAGCTGGTTACTGTAGAGTGTACTGCTATAGCTGGGTAATGTAGAGTGTACTGCTGTAGCTGGTTACTGTAGAGTGTACTGCTATAGCTGGGTAATGTAGAGTGTACTGCTGTAGCTGGTTACTGTAGAGTGTACTGCTATAGCTGGGTAATGTAGAGTGTACTGCTATAGCTGGGTAATGTAGAGTGTATTGCTGTAGCTGGTTACTGTAGAGTGTACTGCTATAGCTGGGTAATGTAGAGTGTATTGCTGTAGCTGGTTACTGTAGAGTGTACTGCTATAGCTGGGTAATGTAGAGTGTATTGCTGTAGCTGGTTACTGTAGAGTGTACTGCTATAGCTGGGTAATGTAGAGTGTACTGCTGTAGCTGGTTACTGTAGAGTGTACTGCTATAGCTGGGTAATGTAGAGTGTACTGCTGTAGCTGGTTACTGTAGAGTGTGCTGCTGTAGCTGGTTACTGTAGAGTGTGCTGCTATAGCTGGGTAATGTAGAGTGTACTGCTGTAGCTGGTTACTGTAGAGTGTGCTGCTGTAGCTGGTTACTGTAGAGTGTGCTGCTATAGCTGGGTAATGTAGAGTGTACTGCTGTAGCTGGTTACTGTAGAGTGTGCTGCTATAGCTGGGTAATGTAGAGTGTACTGCTGTAGCTGGTTACTGTAGAGTGTGCTGCTGTAGCTGGTTACTGTAGAGTGTGCTGCTGTAGCTGGTTACTGTAGAGTGTGCTGCTGTAGCTGGTTACTGTAGAGTGTGCTGCTGTAGCTGGTTACTGTAGAGTGTGCTGCTGTAGCTGGGTAATGTAGAGTGTGCTGCTGTAGCTGGTTACTGTAGAGTGTGCTGCTGTAGCTGGGTAATGTAGAGTGTACTGCTGTAGCTGGGTAATGTAGAGTGTACTGCTGTAGCTGGGTAATGTAGAGTGTACTGCTGTAGCTGGTTACTGTAGAGTGTGCTGCTGTAGCTGGTTACTGTAGAGTGTACTACTGATTTAAGTAAAAACTGTAGTTTGGGGCAGCAGTCATTTTTTTAAATTCAATTTGTTGAAGGGAGTTAAGTGGTTTTCTGCTGGATCTCTTCTGTAAATAAAATTTAGCTCAACATTTTACTGAACAACCTTACCTTGACCAAAGTATCTGTAAAACACACTATACTTACCTTTACATTTGAAAGCAAAAATGACTGATTAAGTATACCATCTACAAGAGCTGTTGGTTTGAATTATTTGCAAAAAGGCACTTAAGACCAAATAAGGCCTGTAGGAGTTTGAAACGCAACAGGAAGAGAGTGAGACATTTCTCGTCCCCAGGGATGTATTAGTGAAACGCTGAATGCTAGTTGAGATAACGGGCGGTAACGTAAATGCTTATGCTAACAAAGCGTATGTGGCGTAGAAGGTGTGTAATCGCACTGCAGGAAATAAAAAAGGTGTGAACAGCGTTTAACCTCTACTACATCCCTGACCACTTCCTGTGCCAGTGTGAGGTCATGTAAAGGACACTGGCATGGGTCAAAGGTGAAAGGTCATGCTTCTTTCAATTTTTTTCACTCTGCATTTCTCGTCAATCAACTTCTGGATGTCAGTGATCCACTTCCTGTGGTAAAAAGGTCAGCAGTGTGGTTCTTATCCTTGATTGGTCTAAAATTGGACAGTGTGGCTCGTTCTTGAATGGTCCAAAGTAGACAGTGTGGTTCTTGTCTGTGATTGGTCCAATGTGGACAGTATGGTCTCTTAAAGGAGTCGTTATCCTTGTGAGCAGGTTGCATCTTGAGTATGTAGTGTAGACTGCGAAGGGCAGATCCCATCAGTATAGGAGACCTTATTACTAAGGGGTTTTTGAGCGCAATACTCAGTGTTTTCATAAGGATTCATCCACACTGAACTACTTTAGTTCTTATTTTTCTCCAAGTGTTGATTCTGGGGCCTTTTCACTAGGCTGAGTCCAGTTTCTCTGTCAGGAATAGTCCTCACTGGGTTGGGTTTCCCCTTGCTGTTGTAGTACTTTGACAGAGCTCTGTTTCCCTGGTGCAAAACGGATGACAGTTCATCAATAGTCATATGGTTCTGAGAGCCTCTTGGAGAAGAGACGTTCTTAGAGCTTGATGATTCTTCCTGCCTGAGAAGTCCATGAGTATCAGGGTCAATAGTGGTGGTACAGTTAGTGGAAAAGCTTCTAAGAGTCAAACCAAAAGCTTTATTTTCACGTGTTAAGTCCCAAAGTCGTTTTCACTCTTTTCAACATGGTGGTTATCGGCAGACATTCATCAACCACTGCTTTTCTGACTGGACATCATCCTGATATTCTCCAGACCTTCACATTGCCTTCTGCTCCTCTCCACTCTTGCTTGTGTCTACTAGTTGGTCACCCAAGCCTTCATTTCATGCAGAAGGTTGATTACTGTTGATGTGTTTAATGACTGTGCTTCTCCATCCAATGACTTGGATTCTCCCTGGTCTGTTCACATCCATATTACTTAAGCTGTAGCATCCAGTCTTTACTTGTAGTCATGCATCAAGCGGTGACCTCTGGTCTGGTAGAGCTCAAAGCGAGTTGTAATATGAACCTGTAGCGTTCGGTTGCTTTCAGGGCAACATCGTTACTTTGGGTTGTCCTTCAGAGGTGAGATCAACTCAGTGCTGTGCTTTCAATTTATGCTGTCAATTTCTTTGAGTCAACAGTTTTGTTGAAAGGAGAGCAGGTTGAAACACACTGTGGTCAAAAAAGCCATGTGTATCAGAGGCCAGGCATCTGAGTATCTGTGGTGTAAATGTTGAGGAAATTTTGGATCCATTTTGGCCTCAGAATTAAAGGTTTTGTGATGCAGTGGTTACATCGAGTCCGAGTCTATTATTAGGATAACCGTTTCTCGAAAATCCTTTAGGCTTTGAGACTCAAGAGCATCATTGTTGATGACGGTGAGCAATACCACGCTTGAGATCGCTAAAGGTCTTTGGAAAGCTTCACAGTGGGAATGAGTCCATCTCGCATAAAGCACTTTGGATGAAGAATGAAAATTGTCCTAGTATTTTTTGTGTGTCTTTGACAGATAAAGTATAAAGATCCTCTAGGACAGTGTTTTCCAACCTTGGTCTTCGAGAACCTCAACAGTACACATTTTCGTTGTAGCCCTGGACAAACACACCTCATTCAACTCATTGAGGGATTGATGATTAGTTGACAAGTTGAATCGGATGTGCTTGTCCAGGGCTACAATAAAAATGTGTACTGTTGGGGGTACTGGAGGACCAGGGTTGGGAAACACTGCTCTAGGAGTCTGCAGAATACTATACACAGTCAATGACGGAAAGAACATGTTGACTTACCTTTAAACATTGATCTGAATGAAAGACAGTCTTGATTAGAGCTGGTGTTTTGGTGTATGTATCATCTTGCAGAGTATGGTAAGGGGAATTGCCTGGCTCAGTGACTAGCACTAAAACACTTTGCTTCTGAAATAAGTCCTTTCACAAGGGTCTTTCTCTGATTAGCTGATCAAGAGCTGATCATTCCAAGTTTTTCTCAAGGCATTGAAAACAACATGGTGGTTCCAAACGGATGTTCCTGAAGTTCAGGGCACTTTCCCCGCCCAAATCGTCTTCAGTTAGCCCCAGACCAAGACACAGATCCAGCCATGCAGTGGCTCAGTGACTGACATCTTATCAGGCTCACCAACTCCATATGTATATTAGGGCAATCCTTCACCATACCAGGGAGACGCTTCTGCAGTTAGTGCTCAGTTTGGTTAGCACCAAGACTTTTCCATTTTGTCCAGTAATGGGTTCTGGCTTTTCCTCTGAGACTCAGGTCAATCAGCTGTAGAGTGAGTAGCAGAACGGTCTTCTCCACTCTTTACCTCCCAGAGGTCCTTCAGCACGTTACACCATGCAGGCTCCTTGCTCTGTATAATTCCCTTGTGCTTGTTAAAATAATTTCAGTTGTGTAGGATGAGATGGGTCTGATGACGGTAAATCTTTGCAAACACACAGATGGTGTCTCTTCACACATCAGCTGGTTGGTCTCTTGGTTGTCAGGGCTGCTCTTAGGGAAGTTGCAACCACTCCCTTTGTGAGTTGCCAATCCTGTTGGGATGTTCATTTGGATGAAAGAGAGAATTCTGAAGAACTGATGAGGCAAACCTCTGCCCTGAGCAGATGAGGGTTAGAAGTAGAACTACAGATCCATTAGGTTACTCAGATGATAGGTAGCCTTCTACTCAGAAGCTGCCGTTCTTCTGTGGTATCTCTGTTCTCTATTGTTGTGAAGCTGGTCTGACATGTTCTGCTTCTCTGGATGAGTAAGAAACACATTTTTTAGGAGATCCCGACATGCTTGCTCGGAGTTGCTGTTAAGAATTGATTCCACCTTCATATAATGCGTTTGAGAATGTGAAGGACAATAATATAAAATGGCCACTGCTGAAAGAAGGCTTTGGCCATTCTCCATGTTTATCACTGTGTGATGCCCCACACCATGAAGGATTAGTTTGACCTAGGTATAGAAATTGCATCCCACCACAAATTCTCAGCATGTAGAATACTTGCTTTGTAGAATCCTTGCTTTGTAGAATCGAGAAATCAGTTTGACGAATCTTTCCTCTTCTAGCTTTCCTCCTCTCAGGGCTTCTGACTATACATGTCTTCCTGCAGTCGAAAGCGAGCGCTAAAAAGAAGCATGAACTTTCACCCTTGACCCCTAAACGTTGCTGTCCGAAACACCTTACCTATTCTGGCCCATGGTGCGCTTCATGTCCACTTTGATGGTGAGTGTCTCCTCCTTGCCGGCGCCTATGCGAGGCATTGCCATGTCGTTCTGATGCTGGTTCCAGTTGGGATTGAGATCTCTAAGCTGAGGTTTCCTGGGTCCCATCCTGCCCCGTGCTGGCGGCCGGCCTCCTCGCGGCCCTGGTCCCCGGTCCTGCTCCATGTCGCGCTCCTCTGCCCAGCCGGGCTCCTCCATTCTGGGCTCCATGTCCCAGTTGCCTCCTCTGGGTTGGTACCGCTGGTGCTCCGGAAGGGAGTGCTGGGTGTTGGCATCCCGGGGTCCGTACCCCTGCTGTCCCTGGAGGAGAGGTTGGTTCCTGGAGGGCCCCATCTGTCTCTTGCCACCCCGGGCTGGGACCCCCCTCGCCCCACAGAATGCACTGTTTCTGGCCTTGGGATCTGTGGGACTACCTCTATCCTGGAAGCCTATGGGGATGGCGCTCCCCTGACGGTTAGGGCTTCTTCTGGACTCATGTATAGTCCCTCTGCTCTCGTTGTGTGTAGGCTCTCTCCTCCCTTGATGGACAGGGCCCCTCCTCTCTTCATGGACAGGGCCCCTCCTCTCTTCATGGACAGGGCCCCTCCTCTCCTCATGGACAGGGCCCCTCCTCTCTTCATGGACAGGGCCCCTCCTCTCTTCATGGACAGGGCCCCTCCTCTCCGCATGGACAGGGCCCCTCCTCTCCTCATGGACAGGGCCCCTCCTCTCCGCATGGACAGGGCCCCTCCTCTCCGCATGGACAGGGCCCCTCCTCTCCGCATGGACAGGGCCCCTCCTCTCCTCATGGACAGGGCCCCTCCTCTCCTCATGGACAGGGCCCCTCCTCTCCTCATGGACAGGGCCCCTCCTCTCCTCATGGACAGGGCCCCTCCTCTCCTCATGGACAGGGCCCCTCCTCTCCTCATGGACAGGGCCCCTCCTCTCCTCATGTGCAGGCCGGCCCCTGGACTCCTCTCTGGTATTGGATCTGCTGCCTGACTTCCTGAACCGCTCCTCAGAGGCTCCGACCCGGTTATGATGGTGACCGAATCGGTCGTGGCTGTGGCTCCGGTTGCGGTCGGGGCCCTTGTGGTTGTAGTACGGTTCTGGCTCCCCGCTGTTCATTATACCATGGTCATGCTCCACGATGAGGGTTCCAGGCCCCTGGCCATCATGGCCCCCTGAGGGGCCACTGCACCCCAGTGGCCTTCCTCCGTCGTACCCTTCCCGGGGCATCTCCAACGAGGGGCGGCGCTCCCTAAACTCTGTCTCCCTCCTGTACCTGTGTCGACATAAAGAGCAGGTGACATGGTTCAGCACTAACAGATGACATACAATCATGCTGACTACACCTAACAGTTATATTAATTTGTAATGTAGCATTTGATTTATTTAGGAAAACATGTAGAATATGAATTAAATGTATTCACAGGCTCGCACAGCCTCTCTAGATTGCAGCGGGTAATAATAGTAAAGTTTTCAACTATATCATAAGTCATGTCATGCACTTAACTGGTTCTCAGGGATCACAGAGACATGTGATGCATTTTAAGCCATGCAATTAAATCTACAACTACTATACCGTCACACTATTACACAAGGGACAGTAGCAGAGTGAAGTTTGCACTTAGAAAAAACAGGAAGCTGGGTTCTCCTCTCCAATTTTCTTCTCTGGCTTTTGGTCATAAAACTCCAGCGGAACACTGCTCAAATTTACCCAGGATTCACCGCTTCAACAGTTTCCCTCCGGTTCCGGTCAGAGATGGTGCTCCGCTCTCTTTGCATGTCGTCTTTCCTCCTGTCTCTATAGGAACCGGAAAAATCTCCACCCCCACCCCTCCTCTCCCACTTCCCCCCACCCTGAACCCTCTCCCTGGGGCTGCGGTCCCTGGACCTCCCATGGCTTTGGTCCCTCTCTTCTCTCTGGTGGTGGCTAGGACTGTAGTGAGGGTGCTGCGGGGCCAGTGATGGCAGCCTCTCTCTGGGTAGCCTCTGCGGGGAGTGGGGCGGCCTCTCTCCTTCGCATCTCTGGAATTCTTCTTTCACTCGTCCTCTGTCACCCCCTCCTCCATCATGGGGGGAGAGCCTCCTGCGCTCGGCGTAGCCCAGCTCGTGAGGGGGCGGTGGGGTCCTGCGATGGTGGAAGTCCTCTGGGGGGAGGTGGTGGTCAGGCCTGTGGAGACCTGGAGAAAGAGGTCTTCTGTGGCCTTCTGGGCAAAGGTTCCCTCTAGGCATAGGTCTTCTGTGGCCATCTGGGTGGATCTCGTCCATGAAGCGGACCCACTGGTCCTCGTGAGGATCCCCAGGGCTGCGGTTCTCCTCCCAGGGCAGCCTGCCCAGGTCAGCCAGAACCTGCTGGGGGTCGAAGTCTGGGTCATCCCAGGGGAACCTCCGGCCATCCTGCCTCCGTGGACTGCCTCTGTAATAACACAAAAAATAATACATTTGAATTGTAAAGCACCTTTCATACAGTGTGCCGAGTTGAGCCAACATTGTGAAGGAAACGTATTGACCCACACACTGGACTAGCAGGTAAAATGAACAGTGTGCAAGGTATTCACCTGTGAGAATTGTGGGGCGATCGTGACCGTGGCCTTGACATTCTCTTCACCTTGAGAGATCAGTGGACAGAGAGAAATAGTATGAATGAGTAACATACTAAGATACTGAAATGACCACCACAAACCGTTCCCTAGCCGTGGCACCATACAACAAGCATCAACATCAGATGTTTACATTTTGGCAGATAATACCACTCTGGTTATGAGCTGCCACTTAATTCCCACGTTGTTTAACTTAGGAAACAAAGGGTTTGAAATGTACAACAGCTTAACACTGAATCAACTAAAGCCATGTTACTAGGCTAGCTATCTAGGCCAGGCTAAAAACCAACTTGCCACGAAGAAAACAGGGGACGATGAGGGCAGCTCAAAATGACATTTTTACAGTGTAGTTGTTTACAGCAGATTGACACACATAAATAAACATCTGAATGGTTAATGTTGGCCTACGCTGTCGTTGTAGCCAACTAGCTAGCTAACTAAGCTAGCATAGCTAATATTGCAATGTAGCTAGCTAGCATGGCACTTACCCAATTGCACGTTTCTATCGAAACTACAGGATACGAACACCAAAACACCAGTCTCGTACACACAATTGTATTATACAACTACACTACTAGCTAGTGCCTGAGTAATCTCTACTGATGTTACGTTTGATACCGGAACACCGATCTGTGCGTCGAAATCGCTAAGCCACAGATAGAACAATGAGACAGATATTTCACCGGATGTATAAATGTGAAGCATCCGCTTGGCGTTTCCACTCACGACAAGCTGTTGTCTGTCTTAGTGTAGTTGTAAAAATCTTTGTCTAAGCATTGTACTGATGCGTGTGTTTCTTCTTCTTCGTCTTCTTCTGTCTTCTTTCTTCTTCTTCGATGGGGTTTAACGGCAATTGGCATCCAATGTTATTGGTGCATTACCGCCACCAGCTGAACGGGGTACTGAATAATTAAAAAAAAAATCTATTGCGGGAAAAGGGGAGAAACGACATCATACAAAATAAAGAAAATAGACACGTCAACAAACAAAACCCATCCCACTTCTTCAATAACAGTTCATTCCAAAATATAACCCTACACAGGCTCAGGGGCCTGTGAGGGCGGAACATTCACTGACAGGATTTCTTGCAAGGCCTCGGCAAGAAAATACCCCCAAAAAATTCAGCTGCATTCACCACGATTCCAGTTTTCGCAGACTTCTTCTCCGCTTGTACTGTAGTTTATGACCATTGCAATAAATAACACAAAGTCCACCTTTTTAACATGTGACATTTCATGATCCCCTTACTCTTGCCACCTCAGTCTCCATCACCCTTACAGGGCACTCCAGGAATTTGGGCGCATGTTCGCCACCACAATTACAGCATTTCACTTAATTTAGAATACTATACTCTTCCCGTCTGCACACACTTGACACATGATCAAATCTTCTGCATTTATGACACTGAAGGGGTTTGTGCACAAAAGCTCTTACAGGGTATCTCATGAATCCTAACTGTATATGAGAAGGGAGAGAGTCTTCATCAAAGAACAGTAGAATGGATTAAATTTATTTATTTTCTCCTTTCACCATACAGGTCAGTCAACGTGCACCAAACACTCGATCTACAGTTGAAGTCGGAAGTTTACATACACCTTAGCCAAATACATTTAACCTCAGTTTTTCACAATTCCTGACATTTAATACTAGTAAAAATTCCCTGTCTTAGGTCAGTTAGGATCACCACTTTATTTTAAGAATGTGAAATGTCAGAATAATAGTAGGGAGAATTATTTATTTCAGCTTTTATTTATTTCATCACATTCCCAGTGGGTCAGAAGTTTACATACACTCAATTAGTATTTGGTAGCATTGCCTTTAAATTGTTTAACTTGGGTCAAACGTTTCAGGTAGCCTTCCACAAGCTTCCCACAATAAGTTGGGTGAATTTTGGCTCATTCCTCCTGACAGAGCGGGTGTAACTGAGTCAGGTTTGTAGGCCTCCTTGCTCACACGCTTTTTCAGTTCTGCCCACACATTTTCTATAGAATTGAGGTCAGGGCTTTGTGATGGCCACTCCAATACCTTGACTTTGTTGTCCTTAAGCCATTTTGCTACAACTTTGGAAGTATGCTTGAGGTCATTGTCCATTTGGAAGACCCATTTGCGACCAAGCTTTAACTTCCTGACTGATGTCTTGAGATGTTGCTTCAATATATCCACAGAATTTTCCTTCGTCATGATGCCATCTATTTTGTGAAGTGCACCATTCCCTCCTACAGAAAAGCACCCCCACAGCATGATGCTGCCACCCCCATGCTTCACGGTTGGGATGGTGTTTTTCGGCCTTCCTCCAAACATAACGATGGTCATTATGGCCAAACAGTTCTAATTTTGTTTCATCAGACCAGGGGACATTTCTCCAAAAAGTACAATCTTTGTCCCCATGTGCAGTTGCAAACCATAGTCTGGCTTTTTTATGGCGGTTTTGGAGCAGTGGCTTCTTCCTTGCTGAGCGGCCTTTCAGGTTATGTCGATATAGGACTTGTTTTTACTGTGGATATAGATACTTTTGTACCTGTTTCCTCCAGCATCTTCACAAGGTCCTTTGCTGTTGTTCTGGGATTGATTTGCAGTTTTCGCACCAAAGTACGTTCATCTCTAGGAGACAGAATGCGTCTCCTTCCTGAGCGGTATGACGGCTGCGTGGTCCCATGATGTTTATACTTGCGTACTATTGTTTGTACAGATGAATGTGGTACCTTCAGGCGTTTGGAAATTGCTCCCAAGGATGAACCAGACTTGTGGAGGTCTACAATTTTTTTTCTGAGGTCTTGGCTGATTTCTTTTGATTTTCCCATGATGTCAAGCAAAGAGGCACTGAGTTTGAAGGTAGGCCTTGAAATACATCCACAGGTACATCTCCAATTGACTCAAATGATGTCAGAAGCTTCTAAAGCCATGACATCATTTTCTGGAATTTTCCAAGCTGTTTAAAGGCACAGTCAACTTAGTGTATGTAAACTTCTGACCCACTGGAATTGTGATACAGTGAATTATAAGTGAAATAATCTGTCTGTAAACAATTGTTGGAAAAATTACTTGTGTCATGCACGAAGTAGATGTCCTAACCGACTTGCCAAAACTGTAGTTTGTTAACAAGACATTTGTGGAGTGGTTAAAAAACTAGTTTTAATGACTCCAACCTAAGTGTTTGTAAACTTCCGACTTCAACTGTACATACATACATACATATATACATACATATACACATATTTTACATTTACGTCATTTAGCAGACGCTCTTATCCAGAGCGACTTACAGTTAGTGAATACATTTTTTTATATTTTTTTTATTTTTATTTTTTATACTGGCCCCCCGTGGGAATCAAACCCACAACCCTGGCGTTGCAAACGCCATGCTCTATCAACTGAGCTACATCCCTGCCGGCCATTCCCTCCACTACCCTGGACGACACTGGGCCAATTGTGCGCCGCCCATGAGTCTCCCGGTCGCGGCCGGCTGCGACAGAGCCTGGATTCGAACCAGGATCTCTAGTGGCACAGTTAGCACTGCGATGCGATGCAGTGCCTTAGACCACTGCGCCACTCAGGAATACATACATATATACACATATACATACATATATACACACATATATATATATATATATACATACATACATACATATATATACATACATATATACATACATATATATACACATACATACATACATACATACATACATACATACATACATACATACATACATACATACATACATACATACATACATATATACATATATATATACATACATACATATATACACATATATATATACACATACATACATATCCTTTAAAAATATATATTTCCCTTTATTAATTTCCAACCCCACCATCACCTCCCTAATTGGAGTAAACTAGTGACCAACAATGCTTAGGCCTCTACTTCATGCTTATACATACTATATATATTTTATGGACACAGTCACTCTTTATATTTTGTTTGTTTTTACTCCTGAACTTCCTCCGATCATTTTCATGATGTCCATCTGGTATGCTTCTATATGCCATATCTTTCTAACTGTGCTCTTTCACAAAACCTCACAATATATAACCTATATACTTATTATGGACACAGCATGTCTTACACTATTTATCTTGTTGTTATTAGTTGTTGTTATTAGTCCCATCATTCAGCACCATTCAACACCTCCCATCTTTCTCTTAACACCATCCATATTGGATTTCTATTTGCCATATATTTTTCAACTGTACTGTGAAGTTTTACAAAAGTTCTGAACCTTTCTATTGTCATTGTTTCTACAGTTTGTGAATTGAAAATAAACATCTTTGCTAAAAGTAATATCATATTATTGATCGATTGACTATGACTTTTCAGATCACCCAGTAGTGCTATCTGCAGGGTCAGCTCCATGCAAATATTGCAATCCTTCAGCCATTCCTGGACCTGTGTCCAGAAACAAGCTACAAATGGACAGTCCCAAAACAAATGATCTAATGATTCTGTCTCTTCACAGCCAAATCTGCAGAGCTGGGAAGATTGTATCCCCCATACAAATAACATTCTATTGGTAGCAAGAATTGTATATAATAATTTAAATTGAAAAAGTATACGTTTTGAATCCGGCATCGTTTTGCGTATCAGTTCATAAACACTATGCCATGGAATTGGTACATCAAAAATCTCTTTCCAACTATTTTGCAATCTATATGGGACGGCTGTCAGTCTTTTGGTCCTTAAATGAAACTGGTAAACCTTTTTATTTATCACAATTTTCTTTAACCAATGATGTTCTTTAATGCAAGGCCGACAGACAAGTTCCTTACTTTTTCCTCCTTCCACTTTCCTCTTCCATTTTTGCGGTAATGCTGCAATTATTTGGTTGTAATTTTGGTTAGAGCAGACATTTCCATATGTTTTTGTTAGCTGCATGTGCGACATAACGCCACCATTCCTACCGATAATATCATTTACGAAGATTATACCTTTTTTAAACATTTTCAAAAAAAGAACGTTTTTTTATCAATTAGTATATTTGAGTTTAACCACAATATTTGTTGCAATATCTGTTCTGCCATTTCTGGAGGATTAAATTGAAATTGCAACCAACTTTCTATGGCTTGTTTTAGAAATAGTGATATTTGGGAGATTATTTCCTTTTCAAATAACTGAACGTGAGTGGTTGTAATCCGAAATAAAGGGAAAAAGGCCATTCTTGAACATTGGGTGAGACAATCTTACTAGTTTGCTAGAGAACCAGTTCGGATTTAAGTATAATTTTTGTATGACTGAAGCTTTTAGTAATAGGTCTAATGCTTTAATATTTAATAATTTCTGCCCTCCTAATACATATTCTAAATATGTTTTACATCAAGGTGTACTAGGTGAGACGAACCTATGCAGAGGTATACGTTTGAGCCAGGGGTTGATAAACAAAGTCACAAACATGGCTTGATTATGTTTTATTGTTGTTTTTCAGCAGTTAGAACCATGCACCACGTCTACAGTTATATATTCCACCAAGCTGCAGTGACATCAGTGTTAAGTGACTTTTAGTGAATAACATTCTGACCTTAAGTCTTAAGTTTACTACATTTTCCCTTAGGATACAATGAATGTTAACAGCCTCTGAATGCATGAGATAATGAACGAGTACAGAAAGAGAGAGGAAGAGAGATGGACAGACTGATGGACAGAAAGACATGGTAACTAAATCAAGAGTGCAGTGCACTGAAGACAGCAAAGATAAGTGGACATTCCAGGCCTTTACCTACTCTAGTCCAGTAATTGAGATACAGCATCCTTATTACAGCCATTAATACACACAATTCAGAGTCCATCCCCTCACAGGGTTAGCTGGGTCATGAGGAATGATTGACACCTTACAGTGCCCTTCAGGGGGAACTGAAACAGAGATTAGAACGGCGAGGGGAGGGAGCACACATGCTGAGCTACACCCACCCTGAAAGCAAAGTGTTACAGTATGATCTGAACAAGACAGTTACAGTACAGGAAGCATGTATGATTGTAGAATTCACAGCAGTAGTAGAAAGCAGACTGTGAAGTGTCCTCTGTAGTGAGATAGATCTCCATGAGGTAAAGCCACAGTCATAGTGAATATAGCTGTTGTACACCAGAGTCTGTTACAGAGTTGACTGACTGAGTGAATACACAGACTGGTGAGATACTGTAGGACAGGGTTTCCAACTCTGGTGCTAGGGAACTACTGGCCTGGGTATGCAGGCTATTGTTTCAGCCCTGCCCCAAACCCACTTCATTCAACTAGTCACCGTCTTCAGTATGTACCATGATCAGTAGAATCAGGTGTGAACTAAAGCCCTCCAGGACCGTAGTTGGAGACCCCTGCTGTAGGTTGACTGGTAGTTGCTAGGTCTGTGAGTTGCAGCAGAAACAGTCCAGTCCAGTTCAGAGCAGAGGCAAGATAAGGAGAGCAGTATTTCCAGAGCAGAGATGAGTGTTTTCAGAGCTGTGTTACATGACCAGACGGTTTACACTAACTAAACCACAGCTAGCACACGCACAGCACAGTGAGCCAAAAACACATATTTTCAATATCCCCCAGCTCTGGAAATAGCTAAAAAAAAATACAAGACCGTTCACAGTTTTCATTTATTTTTGCACAGATTATATTCAGAGATGCTCCAGTCTTCCACAGGTGTTTTTGATGGACCACTATGGAGCGGTGGTGGATAAAAGCCAGACTTTTGTCTTACTATATCATCAACATCTGTAGATGAGTAGGTTTCTCAAGTTGCAGGAGGTTAACATATATAGGCTGGCTAGCTGAGTTCTAGGTACCGATAGTAGTCAAATAGACTCCTGAGTCCTGGCAAATAGTAGTACAGCATGTCAGTGGTGGTGTGATATAACCTTCCACCACTAGAAACACTGACAGACAGAAACTCCAAACACAGTCGTTACATCTAGTAGGCTGACGTTGCCCCTAACCACTGATACAGGGTCAGACTATATTTTCATCCCCCCCAATAGTTAAGGTTATTGAGGGTTAGAATGATCTGATCCTAGATCTGTGGTTAGGGGCAATTTATACCTAGAGCTAGTTAACAGCTGTGTGACTGTATACAATATATACAGGAGGAGGAGATGTGTTCTCCAGTGAAGATGCTACAGGGTCACAGGGTCAGTGTTAACCACATAATTAATGCTACAGAAGGATAACACAACCATAATATTACATTCTCACCCGCTCAACACTGACACAACTTTATGCACAATATCATACAGCCAGGACACAGAGAAAAAGCTTTACTTTACCGGGAGAGTATTAACCGTGTGTGTACATGTCAATGTGTGTGAATGGAGGAATTCAGCAGTAGATGTGTTGAGTTCACAGGAGGTTGGTGGCACCTTAATTGGGGAGAATTGCTTGTGGTAATGACTGGAGCTGAATCAGTGGAATGGTATCAAATACATCAAACACATGGTTTCCAGGTGTTTGATGCCATTCCATTTGCTCTGTTTCGGCCATTTTTATTAGGAGGGTCTCTCCCCTAAAGAGGGGTGAGGGCGGAGGTGCAGGGAGCTGGTCTCTCTCTCTCTGATGGGGGGAAGCGGGAGGAGAGGAGAGACCCCCCTGCTGCTCCTAGCTCCTCTTTGCACCCAACAGCCAGTAGTCCTACACAACGCCCTGGAGGAAGAGGAGAATGCATATTAGAGCAGAGCTGTACAGCATGTGTGATACACAGTATGTGTGTGGTGTGTGCGCATGCGCACGTTTGTGAGTACGTTACCTGGTTACTAGACGTCCAGTTTGCCAGGGCTGAGGCTGTGGAGAAGTTGGGAGGAGCTTGAGGAGGAGCTAGTGAAGGAGGCAGGGTTATAATCCTGTATCAGCAGGTTCTTGTTGAGGTCTCCCAGGGCTGCAGCACTGCCGGCCTGCAGCCTGGGGTAGAGGGACGTTTCTGGCTGGGCGGTGAGGTCCAGGAGGTGCTCTAGGGTTCGGGTGTTACTCATGCTGTTTAACCTCTCGCTGACAGGAGAGAACTCCTGAACGCTACCCAACTCATCCCTGGACACTGGGCTGGGGAGACACACACATTATGCAAAATGAATGTTAACAAATGGGGACGTGTGTGTGTGTGTGTGTGTGCAGCTCACCTGACGTCCATAGACTGTACCCCGTCAGACAGCTCGTCCCCTCCACAGCTCTTACTCTCCAGGGGTCCCAGCGTGATGATGGGGGACTCATCCTGATCCAACTCCCTGACACGCCCTGCCTGGCCCCCGTTCACCTCACACACACCTGAGAGAGAGGAGAGGATTAGACACACCATATTAATGGTAACTCAAAACCTTAATGGTCAAGAGTCATATACAGTGGGGAAAAATAGTATTTAGTCAGCCACCAATTGTGCAAGTTCTCCCACTTAAAAAGATGAGAGAGGCCTGTAATTTTCATCATAGGTACACGTCAACTATGACAGACAAAATGAGAAAAACAAATCCAGAAAATCACATTGTAGGATTTTTAATGAATTTATTTGCAAATTATGGTGGAAAATAAGTATTTGGTCAATAACAAAAGTTTCTCAATACTTTGTAATATACCCTTTGTTGGCAATGACACAGGTCAAACGTTTTCTGTAAGTCTTCACAAGGTTTTCACACACTGTTGCTGGTATTTTGGCCCATTCCTCCATGCAGATCTCCTCTAGAGCAGTGATGTTTTGGGGCTGTCGCTGGGCAACACAGACTTTCAACTCCCCTCCAAAGATTTTCTATGGGGTTGAGATCTGGAGACTGGCTAGGCCACTCCAGGACCTTGAAATGCTTCTTACGAAGCCACTCCTTCGTTGCCCAGGCGGTGTGTTTGGGATCATTGTCATGCTGAAAGACCCAGCCACGTTTCATCTTCAATGCCCTTGCTGATGGAAGGAGGTTTTCACTCAAAATCTCACGATATATGGCCCCATTCATTCTTTCCTTTACACGGATCAGTCGTCCTGGTCCCTTTGCAGAGAAACTGCCCCAAAGCATGATGTTTCCACCCCCATGCTTCACAGTAGGTATGGTGTTCTTTGGATGCAACTCAGCATTCTTTGTCCTCCAAACACGACGAGTTGAGTTTTTACCAAAAAAGTTCTATTTTGGTTTCATCTGACCATATGACATTCTCCCAATCCTCTTCTGGATCATCCAAATGCACTCTAGAAAACTTCAGACGGGCCTGGACATGTACTGGCTTAAGCAGGGGGACACGTCTGGCACTGCAGGATTTGAGTCCCTGGCGGCGTAGTGTGTTACTGACGGTAGGCTTTGTTACTTTGGTCCCAGCTCTCTGCAGGTCATTCACTAGGTCCCCCCGTGTGGTTCTGGGATTTTTGCTCACCGTTCTTGTGATCATTTTGACCCCACGGGGTGAGATCTTGCGTGGAGCCCCAGATCGAGGGAGATTATCAGTGGTCTTGTATGTCTTCCATTTCCGAATAATTGCTCCCACAGTTGATTTCTTCAAACCAAGCTGCTTACCTATTGCAGATTCAGTCTTCCCAGCCTGGTGCAGGTCTACAATTTTGTTTCTGGTGTCCTTTGACAGCTCTTTGGTCTTGGCCATAGCGGAGTTTGGAGTGTGACTGTTTGAGGTTGTGGACAGGTGTCTTTTATACTGATAACAAGTTCAAACAGGTGCCATTAATACAGGTAACGAGTGGAGGACAGAGGAGCCTCTTAAAGAAGAAGTTACACGTCTGTGAGAGCCAGAAATCTTGCTTGTTTGTAGGTGACCAAATACTTATTTTCCACCATAATTTGCAAATAAATTCATAAAAAATCCTACAATGTGATTTTCTTGAAAAAAAAATCTCAATTTGTCTGTCATAGTTGACGTGTACATATGATGAAAATGACAGGCCTCTCTCATCTTTTTAAGTGGGAGAACTTGCACAATTGGTGGCTGACTAAATACTTTTTTTACCCACTGTATACTGTAAGACAAACAATACAACCCAACAGACCATCCTCTCCACCACATGGGAGAGCTCTAACCCTGGCCGTCTCACTGTCTGCTGAGTCACCCTGCAGACAGTACACCCTGTGTGTGTGTGTGTGTGTGTGTGTGTGTGTGCGCATGCTGTGTTTGTTTATACCTGGGGATGAGGAGTCCGTCTCACTCTTACGTGTCCTCTTCATGATCTCCTCAATCCGCTGTGGACACACACACACACACACACACGCACACACACACACGCACACACACACGCAGGAGTTTAGGAAAACAGCTTAAATGGCAGCGTATTCGGGGGGTGGGGGGGGAGTGGGGGGGGGTGTTAACCTTCTTCCTCTGCAGTCTCTCCTGCTCCTCCTGTAGCTGCAACAGTTCTCTCTCCTGCCTCTTCCTCTCCACCTCCCTGTGAGCACGCAGACACGCCTCCTCTCTCTACACACACACAAACACAAAAACATGCAAAACATTCATTCCCTGAACTGAGAAGACTAAGGAAGCTGTGGGTCAGACATAATATGTTGGGTCAGATTGCATGAGATCAGCAGAAGTAGGGAGTTTCTTTTTTTCAAGGCTAAAAGCACAATGTAGCAGATAGACCCATATATATAAACCACATCGATTTGAAACTGCTAGCAACATGGCCTTGGAGATATACTCTATATCTATTGACTATCTGTCATTAGACATCTTAGACAGGCCTACATGCTGCAATAATGCCTCTTAGTTTGACATTTAACCCCTGAGACCCCTGACCCCTGACCTCTCGGTCCAGCTGATCCTGCATGTCTTTCCAGCGTCTCTCCTTTGTCCTTCTCTCCTCGTCCTCTCTGGTCTTCCTCTCCTCCTCCCATCTCTCTCTCTCCTCCTCCGCTTGTTGTGCCTCTCTCGCCTGCCACTCCCGTGCCTCCTGCTCTCTCCTCTGCTCCTCCTCCGCTCTCAGCCTGCACACACACACACACACACACACACACACACACACACACACACACACACACACACACACACACACACACACACACACACACACACACACACACACACACACACACACACACACACACACACACACACACACACACACACACACACACACACACACACACACACACAGTGAGAAAACACACACACACCTTATACACTCTAAATACCCACATCCTTCTGGTCATCCTCCTGGCCTGACAATATATACAGTGGGGAAAAAAAGTATTTAGTCAGCCACCAATTGTGCAAGTTCTCCCACTTAAAAAGATGAGAGAGGCCTGTAATTTTCATCATAGGTACATGTCAACTATGACAGACAAATTGAGATTTTTATTCTCCAGAAAATCACATTGTAAGATTTTTAATGAATTTATTTGCAGATTATGGTGGAAAATAAGTATTTGGTCACCTACAAACAAGCAAGATTTCTGGCTCTCACAGACCTGTAACTTCTTCTTTAAGAGGCTCCTCTGTCCTCCACTTGTTACCTGTATTAATGGCACCTGTTTGAACTTGTTATCAGTATAAAATACACCTGTCCACAACCTCAAACACTCACACTCCAAACTCCACTATGGCCAAGACCAAAGAGCTGTCAAAGGACACCAGAAACAAAATTGTGGACCTGCACCAGGCTGGGAAGACTGAATCTGCAATAGGTAAGCAGCTTGGTTTGAAGAAATCAACTGTGGGAGCAATTATTAGGAAATGGAAGACATACAAGACCACTGATAATATAATAATATAATATATAATATGCCATTTAGCAGACGCTTTTATCCAAAGCGACTTACAGTCGTGCGTGCATAAATTTTTGTGTATGGGTGGTCCCGGGGATCGAACCCACTACCTTGGCTCCCTCGATCTTGGGCTCCACGCAAGATCTCACCCCGTGGGGTCAAAATGATCACAAGAACGGTGAGCAAAAATCCCAGAACCACACGGGGGGACCTAGTGAATGACCTGCAGAGAGCTGGGACCAAAGTAACAAAGCCTACCATCAGTAACACACTACGCCGCCAGGGACTCAAATCCTGCAGTGCCAGACGTGTCCCCCTGCTTAAGCCAGTACATGTCCAGGCCCGTCTGAAGTTTGCTAGAGTGCATTTGGATGATCCAGAAGAGGTTTGGGAGAATGTCATATGGTCAGATGACACCAAAATATAACTTTTTGGTAAAAACTCAACTCGTCGTGTTTGGAGGTCAAAGAATGCTGAGTTGCATCCAAAGAACACCATACCTACTGTGAAGCATGGGGGTGGAAACATCATGCTTTGGGGCAGTTTTTCTGCAAAGGGACTAGGACGACTGATCCGTGTAAAGGAAAGAATGAATGGGGCCATGTATCGTGAGATTTTGAGTAAAAAAACCTCCTTCCATCAGCAAGGGCATTGAAGATGAAACGTGGCTGGGTCTTTCAGCATGACAATGATCCCAAACACACCGCCCGGGCAACGAAGGAGTGGCTTCGTAAGAAGCATTTCAAGGTCCTGGAGTGGCCTAGCCAGTCTCCAGATCTCAACCCCATAGAAATCTTTGGAGGGAGTTGAAAGTTCGTGTTTCCCAGCGACAGCCCCAAAACATCACTGCTCTAGAGGAGATCTGCAACCTTGTGAAGACTTACAGAAAACGTTTGACCTGTGTCATTGCCAACAAAGGGTATATAACAAAGTATTGAGAAACTTTTGTTATTGACCAAATACTTATTTTCCACCATAATTTGCAAATAAATTCATTAAAAATCCTACAATGTGATTTTCTGGAGAAAAAAATTCTCGTTTTGTCTTTCATAGTTGACGTGTACCTATGATGAAAATTACAGGCCTCTCTCATCTTTTTAAGTGGGAGAACTTGCACAATTGGTGTCTGACTAAATACTTTTTTTCCCCACTGTACATGTACCAGGGATCATCAACTAGATAAAGCTGCGAGCCGATTTCTTCTTGAGGGGCTGGTCAGGGGGCCGGAACATAATTACAAATAATTTGTAGACTGCAAATTGACCGCAAGAAGCCCAAACAGATATAATATCTGGCTAAAACATAATAATTTCAAACCTTGCTTACATTTGTATACAATCACATATATCTTTCTATTATGCGTTGGAATACTTTGGAACAGTTTTCCAAAATTAAAATCACTTGGAGCTGATTTGCAGGTGTTTTTATAATAATAATAATATGCCATTTAGCAGACGCTTTTATCCAAAGCGACTTACAGTCATGCGTGCATACATTTTTTTTTGTGTATGGGTGGTCCCGGGGTTCGAACCCACTACCTTGGCGTTACAAGCGCCATGCTCTACCAGCTGAGCTACAGAGGACCACATTTTTATGTCCAACAATAAAAAAAGTTTAAAATGGTTTGTTTGCTTTTTTGCTCAGAAAACATTGTGGGGGGGGTGCAAATAAAATCACGTGCGAGCTAAATTCGGGCCGCCAGTTGGGGAACCCTGCTCTATACAAATACTCAACACACACACATACACACACACACACACACACCTCTCCTCCTCCTGTCGTAGTTTGTCCTCCTGTTCTTTCTGTACTCTGGCCAGACGCCGCCTCTCAGCCAACAGTCTAGACGCCTCCTCCGCATCCATTGTCCCGGCAACGGTCCTGCCTGTGGGCGTACCTGGAGACTCTGAGAGGAGGGATGGAGGCAGGGAGGGGAGTGGTTGGGGAGAGGGACAGAGACAGAGATGACTGGTGTATAGCAGACACTGATGAAAGCAGTTTTCTTTTAAAGCGTTCTGTTCTCTCCTATCGTCTAGGGTGGCTCAGGTTACAGACCTCTATCTCCATCCCCCTCTCTCTCCTCTCAAGGGCAGAACATATCAGTGGTGAGTTCTGAGCTCACTGATCATCACTCTGTCATCTCTCTAACTGCCCACACACACACACACACACACACACACACACACACACACACACACACACACACACACACACACACACACACACACACACCCACACCCTACCTGCCGCCAGGTCTCTGCTGGAGGACTTGGAGATCTTCTTCTCTGGGGTGTCCAGCTTAGAGGACTTCCTCTCCAGGGTTCCATGACCCCTGGCCTCCTGGTTGCCCTCGGTTACCGGGGGTCGCTGGCGGATGGGGGAGGGAGGGTACTGTCCCGGAGAGCAGGGGGACTGGGCGTGACTCTTAGTCGACCTCACCCTGTAATAACAATGAACTTTAATTCAGGGGAAGCCAGGCTTCCCCAAATATTTGACCAATAAAAATAAAAATAATAATTTTCCATTGATTCGTGAGTGGCTCAATCTCACCGGAGAAATCATCCAAGTGAGGGAAACAGCGCCCCTCTGTCTCAGTATGTGTAACCCATGTATCTGATGCTGTCTGAACCAAAAGAGTGTAACATGTTGCCGCAGTACCATTTGATTGATTGATGCCAGCAAGCATTTGGCCTCCCTTGATAAAAAAAGTATAACATAGTTAGCCAATCAGCGTTGAGCTGAGCTCAACTGTGGGTTGTCCTGGTGCAGCAAAACGCCCCCAAGGGAGGCCAGTTTGGATTTGGCTTCACACCAATCAAATAACTTCCTAAGCAAAACCTCATTTTCAGTGTGTTTCTGGTCTACTTCAGTTGATGTCCTGCAGTAGCTAGCTTGCTAAATCGTCCCTTTCCTAAGCATGGATGGAGATGGGGATTTGGACTTGTGATTTTGACTTAATTCTCTGTACAGGCCAGTGATTGTGACGGCGATTCTGATCTAACCATAAATTAATATGTTGTACCACTGGCCTGAGACAATCGAAGTTCAATATGTAGCCTAGATGTAGCCTAGTAGGCTCATGTTAACTAGCTAGCTAACTTAGCTGGTTCATTGTTGCCCATGCGAGGAAGTTAGGCTAGCAAACATTTTAGCTAGGTAGCCTATGACAACAAAAACTAAAAGTGTACTGTATGACAGAGCCATAGACTGTTTTGCCAACATGAAAGAGAGGAGGATGGCATTGGCGTTCAACTAGTCTACAAGTAGGGTGCACACACACACACACACACACACACACACACACACACACACACACACACACACACACACACACACACACACACAAATCAGTACCATGGACAGCCACATGATGTTTAGCAACATTGATTGGACTAAATTGTCTTTAAGTTAGTTTTCAGTGTTTTAAACTAAGCATATATTGCCTTGTTGATCTGATGATATTTAAATGTTTAAGTTGAAATGGTGCTGGAATACTGGAGGCAGTTCTCCTGTTGTCTTTGTGCTGACTTGTGGTAACTCAGTAGTTGTTTAGTAAACTGTCCAAAACATTAACTTGCTTGACCATGCTGCAGGTCATATACAGTGCCATTGGAAAGTATTCAGACTCCTTGACTTTTTCCACATTTTGTTAGGTTACAGCCTTATTCTAAAATTGATTAAATTGTTTTTTTCCCTCATGAATTTTACCCACACAATACCCCATAATGACAACGCAAAAACAGGTTTTCAGAAATGTTTGCTAATTTATAAAACAAAAAAAGCCGGAAATATCACATTTACATAAGTATTCAGACCCTTTACTCAGTACTTTGTTGAAGCACCTTTGGCAGCGATTACAGCCTCGCGTCTTCTTGGGTATGACGCTACAAGCTTGGCACATCTGTATTTGAGGAGTTTCTCCCATTCTTCTCTGCAGATCCTCTCAAGCTCTGTCAGGTTGGATGGTGAGCGTTGCTGCACAGCTATTTTCTGGTCTCTCCAGAAATGTTAGATCGGGTTCAAGTCTGGGCTCTGGCTGGGCCACTCAAGGACATTCTGAGACTTGTCCTGAAGCCACTCCTGCGTTGTCTTGGCTGTGTGCTTAGGGTCATTGTCCTGTTGCAAGGTGAACCTTCGCCCCAGTCTGAGGTCCTGAGCGCTCTGGAGCAGGTTTTCATCAAGGAACTCTCTGTACTTTGCTCCATTCATCTTTGCCTCGATCCTGACTAGTCTCCCAGTCCCTGCCGCTGAAAAACATCCCCACAGGATAATACTGCCACTACTATGCTTCACCGTAGGAATGGTGCCAGGTCTTGGTGGTTCCAAACTTCTTCCATTTAAGAATAATGGAGGCCACTGGGACCTTCAATGCTGCAGATATTGTTTGGTACCCTTCCCCAGATCTGTGCCTCGGCACAATCCTGTCTCGGAACTCTACGGACAATTCCTTCGACCTCATGGCTTGGTTTTTGCTCTGACATGCACTGTCAACTGTGGCACCTAATATAGACAGGTGTGCCTTTCCAAATCATGTCCAATCAATTGAATTTACCACAGGTGGACTCCAATCAAGTTGTAGAAACATCTCAAGGATGATCAATGGAAACAGGATGCACTTGACCTCAATTTGGAGTCTCATAGCAAAGGGTCTGAATACTTATGTAAATAAGGTATTTCTGTTTTTTTATTTTTAATACGCCTGTTTTCGCTTTGTACTTATGGGCTATTGTGTGTAGATTGCTGAGGATTTTTTATTTATTTAATTCATTTTTGAATAAGGCTGTAACGTAACAAAGCGTGGGAAAAGTCAAGGTGTCTGAATACTTTCCGAAGGCACTGTGACTGTTTGTTACATGCAATATTTGCTTTGTGGACTTCACCAGACAGATGTTGCTCTCCAGTTTTGTGATAAAACAAACATATGTGTAGTTTAATTTATTCCGCCACTGTGTGACTTGTCTTTTGTTGTCAAGGCCTTATTGTATATCATGGTGGCATAGGAACTAATACGTTACCGCCTTATTCAGCAACGGTCCACAAAACTCCCACAATGCTCAGATAACCTATGTGTGTGTGCTACTGCACGTTGCTGTACCTTTTGGGCGTGCCCAGTCCTTTGCTCTGGGCTCTGGGGGAGGAGCTTCGGGTCGGAGTGGTCGGAGATTCAAGGCGTCTCATTGAAGAGTCAGTCAGACAGGGGGCAGGGCCTCTCTCTGTCTAAAAATACAACAGAAGAAGTGAGGTTTTGCTCAGAGTTCTAATGTGGTAATATAAATGCATGTACAAACACACATGGTACCGACTGTGGGTGTTTTGGGGGTCTTGTCCTCCGGGGGTCCATTACTGGTCTTCCTGGAGGGGGAACCTTTGTAGGCCGGCCGCTGGGGGCTTGGGAACGCTAAACGAGAGGACACACCACACAATGCATCATCATAGCGCAGACAGAGAGACAGAAAACAAAGAGACACACACACAGAGGAGTGCAGAGAAATACATAAAAGATAGTCATATTATATACTGTTGCTTGGCAACACTACACACGTCCTCATGAATCGACTCGAACACACACACACACTCACACGCGCACACACACCTCTATCTGGTGAGTGCAGGGAGGCTGAAGAGTTGGAGAGGCGTTTGGTGATTGGCTGGTCCGAGGAGGGCGGTGTCAGGAAGTCACTCACTGCAGAGAGATGCATGATGGGACAAAGAGTCAGACATTCCACCCCAGAGGGACAGAAAGAGGTACGAGTCGTCTTTTACCACTAATACTAATACTGAATTCACATGATCTACCCTCATCCTTGAAGTGTGCAGTCATTCACTTCCCCTCATGGGGATAGTTAGGAATGGACTGAAATATGGTGGGAACTCATTTATGCTTACACCAATCTTCACATCAATGAGAATGAGAGAGGGATGAGTGCACACGTCAGGGAGGTGGGTAGAGAAAATAGCTAAAGTCAGATATGTCTATCTGTGGTTAGGGGCAACTTGTACCTGGAGCAACAGTGACACAAATCACATTACACACAAATAAGAGACACACAACACAACACACCTTACAAACACACACCATTGGAACACTCAAACTAAAATGTCACTCCAGTTAGTGAACAGACCATTCAACTAATAAAACACAACACAATCACTGTCTAAAACACACGACTATGCCACAAATTCACACACACCAAACCACCAATCCCACCAAACACACACTGATTGGGCTTCAGTTTGACTTCAGTCTTGTGTAGAAAGAGACTAATGCATGTTCCATATTTACATGGATACACATGGATACACACACAGACCGTCTAGCACAAAGGAGAGAGGAGGGTTTTAACGAGTGTGTGTGTGTGGTTAGACTGCTGCAGGGGCAGTCTGTTGAAGGGGGGGGTTAGTTGAACCCCCTACTGTGAACACTGTGTGTGCATCAACGAGTGTCGCCATAGGCCAGACAGACAGGAAGTACATAAACTATTTGTTCTGATTGGGCAAGGAGGGGGTGCTGATGGACCCCAAAGACCAAAGGGAGACAACAAACACATGCACACATTTACATAATTTGTGGTGAACACAACCATAACCATATTCAGAAACACACAGACACTCCCATGCAGGAAGGCAGCAGAACTCACTGCAAAACACATAGCATACCAATCAGATAGGACATAGGCTACTTGGGCCAAAAAACATATAAAAATACATAAACATTATTGTGAATACAGACAATAGAATAAAATATAATACAATGTAATACTTTATTGCCCAGAAGAGGGAATAACAGTCTTGGACTGGCAACACAAACCACAACATGCATGCAGCCACACACCAACAGCACACATGCACGGTATATACACACACATGCAGGCAGCAGATCACACTAAGGGTGTCAGGTGGTCTGTACCGTTCCTGGATTGGTTGGGGCTGGCAGCGGAGGCGGGATGATTAGGCAGAGCTGAGCCAATAGCATGAGAGGGCGGGGTCTTAGGGTTACCTGGTAGCAGGTGTGGCAGAGCAGAGAAAGCAAAGCGTTACACACGCACCTGGGCGTAACAATCATACGCACACCTGAGTGTCGCATTTATACTCACATACGTACTGCGTACACAAACACACACCTATGTGGCGCAATTGTATACACGCACACACCTATGAGTCTCTGACACACACGCGGTGCACTGCAGTCAGACTGGCGCTGTGAAGCTGATACCCTGCAAGCTGCAGCATCAACTGATCTCAGTTCAGATCTACCATCCATCCACAGGTTAGAACCCCAGTGATATATAGTGATGTTTAGATCAGTAATTGAAGAAGAATAGAATGGGTGCTGACACTCCAGATTTTACAAGGGTTTGCATTCTAGAGCCGCTATTCTGTAGGATTCTATAAGGTATTGTTGAAGAATGTAGTAACCTAGGTATTCTATAAGGGGCCGATTCTCCACTTCATCCTAAGCCTGTGTGAATAATTGATGGCATTATGAATGCGTCACAGAGTCTGGTTACTGCTCTGGTACTGCTCACTGATGGGAGCATCATCGCTGAAAACAAATAAACACACATACACAGGCACGCACATACCATGAAAATACACAGATAAAGATACAAATCCTATAATACCCTTAGCCATAACAGTAGGCCTAGACAGATGACGAGGGTGTGTGTGTGTGCGTGTGTAGAGAGAGAGACAGACACTAACACAACAATGGGTGTTTACATACGCAGTAAATATCCTGTCAGTGTGTGTGTGTGTGTGTGTGTGTGTGTATGTGTGTGTCAAGGTTAGATACGTATTTCAGGCCCCTCCCAGGAATCAGGCCTGTTTCCCAACGCACCAATGCTCACCTCAGTAGTGAACAACATCAGACACGCACGCACGCAAACACGCACACTACTGAGGTAGGGTAGCAGCATTTCACAGAAAGAGAGATATACCCAACACACACAGGATTCCTCAGCTAAACTCACACCTGTAACAGCAGGATAAACCACAGTGACACAGACAGAATTCTCTTATCATCACAGAGCAATGTTATGAGCCATAATACTATTGGCCCACACACACACACACCAGCCTCTCCCAAGCTGATGAGTTTAAGACAAAGCGTTGTCCTCCCTGCATTGCAGCCTCCACACCCTTTTCCTCTCTCTGTCCTCCCCCTCTCTATCTCTCTCTCTGGTCTCTGTCCTCCCTCTGTCACCCCTCGTTTCTCTTGTCCTTTATCTGTCTAATCTATCTCTCATCCACCTGCCCCCGTCATCTTCCTCTTCATACATTCCTCCCCTCACTTCTCTAGTTTCCTTTTCCTTGTAGCTGTCCTAAACTGTCCCCACCCTTTCCCCCATCCTGAACACATCCCATCAACTCCTCTCCTCTCTCTCTTCCTTTGTCCCCCCTCACACACATCATCCCATACCTCCTAAACCTCCATACCCTCCTGTCAATCTCTCCCCTCCCTGTCTCTCCCTCCCGTTTGACCCCCATGCCCCCCACCCTCCTTCTCCCCAGTGTACTCACCCTCTCCCCCTCCAGGCGGTCCTCCCCAGGTCCAGCGTTTAGGCCTGTTCTCCATAGAGTCTCTGCTGTCCTCCCCCATCTGTCTCTCCCTCTCTCCCCCTCTCTCCCGTCTTCTCACCAGGGCCTCCAGTCTCTCCTGTTCGTTCCGTTCCAAAACGGGGAAAAATAGACACTCTCTCACCGAGCCGTCGCTACGACGACGAACGCCCGGTGATGCACAAGGAGACGGCTGTGCCATGGTTACCGGAGCAACTGCAGCCTCGCCACTCTCTCTCTCCTCCAAGTGTGTCAGTTCGTTCAGTCGTTCTATCACTCACACTGTCTGCTGCTCACTGATAAATAAACCAGGGCCTCAGGCTCTCTATCTATCCCTCTCTCTCTATCCCTGTCTCCGTCGGTGTCTGCCGCTCCCTCTAGGTAGCTCTGTTTCTCTCTTGCTCTGTCACTCTCTCTCCCTCCCCTCACTTGCTCACCCCTCCCTCTCTCTCTCTGCTCACCTCTTTCTCCCTGGATTCTCTCTCCGTGCCCTCCATTTTTTCTCTCTCTTCTCCCCTCCCCTTTCTCTCTCTCTCTCTCTCTCTCCCCCCTCTCTCTAATAACTGATTCTATTTCAGAAAGCACTTAGCCAGATAGAGGGACAACACATAACCTCTACTCCCTTCCCCTCTGTTGACGACACCCAACTGAGCTCTCACACACATGTGCGCACACACACACGTCATAGGGACATATACACACACAGAGGGTACTCTAGGGTACTGACACAGGTTGCATTTGTCACATCACATATGCTCTTTTTTCCTTTGTACTCTCCACTCTCTCCCTCCCTCCTTTCCTCCAACCCTCCCTCCATCTCTTCCTCCTTCCTGCATCTGCTCAGTGACTGTATTTCTCTGGTGGGTTAACTCCTGCCTGCCTGGACTACTGAGATCTACAGCAGAGAGAGACAGAGGCTCGGATGTCATTTACCAGAGACAGACCCCCCCCCCCCCCTCACCCCCCACCCATCCCCACCCCCTCTCTCTCTCATTTCAATCCATCTCCTATACACATTTCAATTCACAACTGCTGTAAATATTCTGTATAAGTATGTTGGGTATCTTAAGTATGTTAGGGAAAGGCTGCAGCATTCTCTGTGAGGAAGGGAAAGCCCCACTCACACACACCACTGCAGGAAGAGAAAGAGGGACTCGCACACACCACTGCAGGAGAGGAGAAGGGGAGGAGGGAGGGATGGAGGAGGGGGATGAAGATCGATAAGAGAGATGGAAAGAGAGAGAGAGAGAGAGAGAGAGAGAGATACAGAGAGATACAGAGAGATACAGAGAGATACAGAGAGATACAGAGAGATACAGAGAGATAGAGGGAAGCCGAGGGTGGGGGAGAGGGAGAAAGAGGCAGAGGAAGAGAGAGGGGGAGGAGAGGTAGAGATGGGGGAGAGAAAGAGAGAGAAGCAGAGTCATCTGAGGTGATAGCGGACAATATCGCTACGGCAACCCAGAACCCGACCGGGGCCAGGACTAAAATAGAACCTCCACAGAGTTCTACAGCAGAAAACACACACACACCTAAATAACTAGAGACAGATTTAATCAGCAGAGTGTTTTTTAACAATACATTAACTCATATTGTTTGCATATCTAATCGATCATTCTGCAGTAATCTACCAACATCAATTCTATAGGCTACCACTGGCCTCATATCCTATCACATCCAATTAAATAGTATGGATACTCTGTCCTCTATCTCGTCCTACACATAATCAAATAATCATATCCATGTGTGTGTGTGCGTGTGTGGGCGCGTGCATGTGTGTGTGACATATATATATATCATGTACTGTCTGACTCCAGGAAATGACACATGATATGACAACGATGACATCATGATGCAGCCACAGAGACCGCCCAATCATTAAACCATTAACATAAACGGGAGGGGCTGTCTGCAATGATGGGCTGTCTCCCAATCAATTTCAAATCATCAGTTGAGATGTTCACCATTGGCCTACTTTTAAAGCACATCTAATCTAACCCAACAGGCAGACCATACTCAACTCAAATCAGAGAGAGAGAGAGAGAGAGAGAGAGAGAGAGAGAGAGAGAGAGAGAGAGAGAGAGAGAGAGAGAGAAAGATGAGAGACGGAGAGAGAGGGGTAAAAAGGGTGTGGGGGAGGTGGAAGGAGTGGTTGAGGTAAGGACAAAAAATAGAGGGTGCATAGTAGTTTGACCTCTGACCTTCTCCTCCACTTCCTGCTGCCGTCTCCTCTCCTTCTCTCTTTTTTTCTGCTTCTCCATCCTCCTCCCTCGTTCCTCCGCACAACGCTCCAGCTGCTGCTGCTCTATATCACGCAGGAACTCTCCTAGGTCTACACACACATCTCTTGTCATTAATGACTCCACACACACACACAGTGTTCATATTTGTTTAATGAATGTGTGTGTGTGTGTGTGTATATATATATATATATATGGACATATTTAACTATTCTTGTAGAGACCAGAAGTCCCCACAAGAATAGTAAACAAACAAAACTTTGACCAACTGGGGACATTTTGTTAGTCCCCACAAGGTCAAATGCTATTTCTAGGGGGTTTACGGTTAAGGTTAGAATTAGTGTTAGGGTTATAATTAGGGTTAGGGTTAGGAGCTAGGGTTAGTTTTAGTGTTAGGGTTAGGAGCTAGGGTTAGGTTTAGTGTTAGGGTTAAGGTTCAAATTAAATCAAATCAAATCAAATTGTATTTGCCACATGCGCCGAATACAACGGGTGTAGACATTACCGTGAAATGCTTACTTACAGCCCTTAACCAACAATGCATTTATTTCTTAATAAAAAAGTAAAATAAAACAACAACAACAAAAAAGTGTTGAGAAAAAAAGAACAGAAGTAAAATAAAATAACAGTAGGGAGGCTATATACAGGGGGGTACCGGTGCAGAGGTTAGGGTTAGGGTTATGGTTATGGTTATGGTTATGGTTATGGTTAGGGTAAGAGTACAGGTTAAGGTTAGGGTTAGGGTTAGGGGTTAGGGAAAATAGGATTTTGAACGGGACTGAATTGTGTGTCCCCACAAGGTTAGCTGTACAAGACTGTGTGTGTGACTCATTCCCTGACTCTTCTCTCTCTCCTCTCTCCTCCCTCTCACTAGCTGCACTCTGTCCATCTGCGGTGACCCTTACACAGAAGAGAGAAGATAGAGTGAGAGAGAGAGTCAGTGAGCACATAGAAGGCAATTATGAACAGAAGAGAAACTCAGAACAGGTGTTTCATACTGCTATAAAATCAGTGGAGCGGTTGAAGTATACTGTTGCTGAATGAACAACGAACTACAGTAGATCATCCAGTCTTGGAGGTAGCTACACAGACCCGGATCGCATTTTAGTCCAGGAGTAGGTGGCTTAGCTTGGTCTTTGTCAAGAAACAGATGAGTATGATGCTAGAGGTTGCTTACCTGCTGGACTGTTGTGATTGGACGACAGGCGAGAAGGGGACACGTGCCCATTGGTGAGTGGCCTTGTCCCGGTGATGGTAAGCGAGGTCATGACTGCTGATTGGAGGGTAGAGTCAGTTGCACACTTGGCACACACACAGCGGCCAGAACTAATGCTTAGGCTTTTGCTCAGTGGGCTCAATTTTACACACGCATGTGACAAGGTTACGATTCCATAGCAATCTGTTTTCTAAGTTTGATTTCCGGTCAGTAAGACATCAAATCCCCTAGACGATTCCTGACCCTGTCTGTGTGTGAGGGGGAGAGACACACATCCAGCTGACCTGGGGGTCATCCCTCCATGTCAGGATCAGACAGCCATCTCTATAAACCTGCTGTCAACCTGCTGTAGCTAGAGGTCAGAGTTCAGGGCATTGTGTGTGGTTTATGTCTGTCTATCTGAAACACTGTCAATCGATATATAAACTACAAAACAAGAGGGTCGTGTCTACGCTCAAACACACACATACAGAGAGATGCACACTCACTATACTTGCACACTATACGCACACAGCACGCAATGAGCTAGTGTTTTTTACTTTCACAAGATATGTAAATGTAGGTAGATGCATTCCTCCTGATTCTCCTGATTCCTGCAGGCCGCCGCAGAACAGCAGTAACAAATCAAATCAGCCTGAACACGACTGCAGCAGAACCGTACAGAGAGAGTGATAAATGCCGGAGAAACAGAGTTTGAGAGTGGAGGGATGCCAGAAAGAGAGAGAGAGACCAATGGGATAAGTGAATGTTTTCGACTGTCTTCGAATGGAATTTAAGTCCCTCCATCTGATAAACTTGACCTCTTTTTATTTTAAATTAGCTTATTTTTGGTAATGACAGTTTAATCCATATCTGCATGGTTTGTCTATGAATTTAAGTCACAGACGAGCACATGTACCAGGCATACACCCGAAAGCACTGCATTACGTCATTATTTACATCAAAGTAAACAGAGTTTACGCATGTCTGGCCAGTGGTCTCTGTCTCTCGCACTCTCTCTCTCTCTCTCTCACACACACACACACACACACACACACACACACACACACACACACACACACTGACGTACATAAACACATACAGGCCCTCCAGAGGTTTATTCATAGACAGAAAATAGCGCTGAGGGAACATCAGACAACAAATAATAATAATAATATGCCAAAGCGACTTACAGTCATGCGTGCATACATTTATTTGTGTATGGTGGTCCCGGGGATCAAACCCACTACCTTGGCGTTACAAGCGCCGTGCTCTACCAGCTGAGCTACAGAGGACCACAATGTCACGGTTTCGGTCGAGGCTGCTCCTCCTCCTGGTTCGGGCAGGCTTCGGCGGTCGTCGTCCCCGGAGTACTAGCTGCCACTGATCTATGTTTCATGTTCGTTTGGTTTTGTCTTGATGTTGTACACCTGTGTCTTGCTAGTCCTCGTTAGTGTCCTATTTAGTTCTCGTTGTGTGTGTTTGTCTTTGTGTGTGATTGCTCTTCTGTTTCGTGTTGGAGCTACGTACTTCCCTCCAGTGTTTTGGAGAGGTTTTTCGCACATGTTAGTGCGCCATTTGTTTGACGCCTGTGTGCGCCGTTATTTCGCCTTCGGGCTTATTGTGCTTATTTTCTACGTGAATATTGCACTAAAGTCTTTTGGACTGAGCTTCTGCGTCCTGCGCTTGATTCATGCACCACACCCACCTTCAGCACCCCTTGACACACAAGCTATAACAACATGCTGTTATATCAGCAGAAGGGTCTATGATAAAGATGTTGGGGGAAATACTCCCATAATGGAGAGCATAAAAAGGTTGAAACAGACCCACTGACAAGAAAGAAGCTGAGGGGCACACAGGCTTTACATTTTACATTTACATTTTAGTCATTTAGCAGACGCTCTTATCCAGAGCGACTTACAGTTAGTGAGTGCAAACATTTTTCATACTGGCCCTGGAGTAGGGCTAAAGAGAAGGGTGCAATTGTGACCCACAATTCGGGGAGTTCCTGCATGTGGGCATTCCTTCATCTGCAAGAATCCCTCTTTATACTTCTATTGGTCCATTTTTAAGCTAGGACAAGCGAGAGGTGGGGCGCACTAGTACAGTAGGTAGCATAACATTGGATTCCAACTGCCGATAAACCCCACAGAAGACGAAGAAGAGGCAAGGGCGACAACGGTAGAAAGTGTCCTTCGCTCCCGCCTGTCGGGCACTGTTTTCCTGCAGTTGTGTTAACGATGGTGAGGGCAGGTGATCAGTGGCGGCTCCTGAAAAAATTCTCAGGAGGGGCAATTTTTCTGATGATTTAGGTGACCTACACACGTGCACGAGTCCGTGCACGCGATTCCAGATATCTTTACCTCTGAATAAACTGCCTTTATTATACCATATCCACCCTGTCCAAAGTCTCTACTTGGTCTCAGTTCTCCAGTAAACTTGTGATTATCAACAGTACACAACGGTAACAAACAATTGGGGGAACTCACGGGGCAGATAGTAACCACTTAAAAGGAAGCGATTCCCAAACCTTCCATAACAAAGCCATCACCTACAGAGAGATGAACTTGGAGAAGAGTCCCCTAAGTAAGCTTGTCCTGGGCCTCTGTTCACAAACACAAACAGACCCCACACAGCCCCAGGACAACAACAACAACAACAACAACACAATTAGACCCAACCAAATCATGAGAAAACAAAAAGAGAATTACTTGACACATTGGAAAGAACAAACAAAAAAACAGAGCAAACTAGAATGCTATTTGGCCCTAAACAGAGAGTACACAGTGGCAGAATACCTGACCACTGTGACTGACCCAAACTTAATGAAAGCTTTGACTATGTACAGACTCAGTGACCATAGCCTTGCTATTGAGAAAGGCCGCCGTAGGCAGACCTGGCTCTCAAGAGAAGACAGGCTATGTGCACACTGCCCACAAAATGAGGTGGAAACTGAGCTGCACTTCCTAACCTCCTGCCAAATGTATGACCATATTAGAGACACATATTTCCCTCAGATTACAGCGATCCACAAAGAATTCGAAAACAAACCCAATTTTGATAAACTCCCTTATCTACTGGGTGAAAAACCACAGTGTGCCATCACAGCTGCAAGATTTGTGACCTGTTGCCACAAGAAAAGGGCAACCAGTGAAGAACAAACACCATTGTAAATACAACCCATATTTATGTTTATTTATTTTCCCATTTGTACTTTAACTATTTGCACATTGTAACAACACTGTATATATACATAATATGACATTTGAAATGTCTTTATTCTTTTGAAACTTCTGAGTGTAATGTTTACTGTTAATATTTATTGTTTATTTCACTTTTGTTTACTATCTACTTCCCTTGCTTTGGCAATGTTAACACACGTTTCCCATGCCAATAAAGCCCTTAAATTGAATTGAATTGATAGTAAGGTCGCAATGACACAGAAAGCAGTTCAATGTCGGGGTACAGAGTCGCTCTCTTACCAGGATCGCGGTCCGCTCTGACCAGGGTGAAGGTGGCCGGCTCCACTTCTCTGTCCGGGACTCATCCAGCCAAGTCTCCCAGCTGTATTGGGATTCAGCTGCCAGCAGCGTTTTCATTATTTAGTCCGTTCGTAGCGGGTATGTACACGATCAACAAGATCAGTCCAAAACCAACCACTGGAAATCCATGGTTGGCAGAATGTTTGTAAACTAAGTCTACAAATTAAAAACATAAAATAACGCCGCACTGCAGGTCGCAACATAGACGCTGATAGCCGCCATTGTCTTAGTTACGTTCAACGTTACGTCACGTATGACGAAAGCGCGTAAGTGCAAGCCCACAGACACCCATAGAGAATGTATTGAAAGCTTTGAAATGTGAAAAAATAGATTTTACATGACAGGCTATGAGAGACTTCTGGGCGATTTTCAACTTGACTGAAATCGCCCCAAAAACGGGCGGGGCCATTTGAAGCACGACTTTAGCCTGATTTGACATTTAGTGGCTGGCAGATCAGACGTGAACACTGATAACTGCTGTTGCCGTGATATAATTGATTAGAAAAAAAATCCCTTCCTTTTCCCGTTTGGCAGTGCGTCGCCCATATCGCCCTATTGAACAAGCCGTCCCTGCAGGTGATAATACCAACATTCAAAAGTGTCACACAAGCATGATGATGTAGTACTCAAGGCAGGCGTTCATGCAGGAACCAATGAGATGCTTGAGGCGGGGGGGCGTTCATGAAGGAACCAATGAGATGCTTGAGGCGGGGGGGAGGGGAGGGGTGTTCATGAAGGAACCAATGGGATGTTTGAGAGGGGGGGGGGGCTGCAATCACACACTACTGGGGCTAGAGGCAAACAGGGGCCACATACATGGTTATACCTGGAGAGGCAGTTGCAGCACAAAGTTTGGCTCCATAAAAATATTTGGCTGGCTATTGTAGTCCCCTATGTAGTCATTTGGTCATGGTGCTGCACACATAGAAGGGAATGAGAAAAGAGAGCACTATAATTCCTGAAGCCAATTCAGGATTAATTTAAACGCAATTTACAGGTTCTTTCAGACTTCCATTTCACGCAGAAATCGGATTATATCATATTTTCTCCCGGTTCTCTCTCGATCCCCCTTTCCACGGCTCCAAATCTCTCCCCAGCGAGCCTTTGGGCATACATTTTTTTGGCTAATAACGGTTATGAAAACGCACACAACATTTTTACCAAGGTCTGAGAGCCTATTGAAAATGTGCTGCGCAAGATCTGCGGGGTACATGGCACGTGCAGTGAGCGGAGACAATTGAGTCTCATCGGAACAGAGGCACCAATTAAACGTTCACACATGCGCGTGTCAGATCCTATATGTTGCCCTGGATAAAGAAAATAATGTGACAAGGGTTTGTTCATGCTACATTTCTGAAGCAGTGAGAATATAAGAGAAGGGGAGAAGATAAGTGAACAGATCTCCATCCCAGTAACCTACAGCTCGACTTGGTTTGGCTCAGTAGTGTGAAAAGTGTCAAATACAGTGGGGAAAAAAAGTATTTAGTCAGCCACCAATTGTGCAAGTTCTCCCACTTAAAAAGATGAGAGAGGCCTGTAATTTTCATCATAGGTACACGTCAACTATGACAGGCAAAATGAGAAAAAATAATCCAGAAAATCACATTGTAGCATTTTTAATGAATTTATTTGCAAATGATGGTGGAAAATAAGTATTTGGTCAATAACAAAAGTTTCTCAATACTTTGTTATATACCCTTTGTTGGCAATGACACAGGTCAAACGTTTTCTGTAAATCTTCACAAGGTTTTCACACACTGTTTCTGGTATTTTGGCCCATTCCTCCATGCAGATCTCCTCTAGAGCAGTGATGTTTTGAGGCTGTCGCTGGGCAACACAGACTTTCAACTCCCTCCAAAGATTTTCTATGGGGTTGAGATCTGGAGACTGGCTAGGCCACTCCAGGACCTTGAAATGCTTCTTACGAAGCCACTCCTTCGTTGCCCGGGCGGTGTGTTTGGGATCATTGTCATGCTGAAAGACTCAGCCACATTTCATCTTCAATGCCCTTGCTGATGGAAGGAGGTTTTCACTCAAAATCTCACGATACATGGCCCCATTCATTCTTTCCTTTACACGGATCAGTCGTCCTGGTCCCTTTGCAGAAAAACAGCCCCAAAGCATGATGTTTCCACCCCCATGCTTCACAGTAGGTATGGTGTTCTTTGGATGCAACTCAGCATTCTTTGTCCTCCAAACATGACGAGTTGAGTTTTTACCAAAAAGTTATATTTTGGTTTCATCTGACCATATGACATTCTCCCAATCCTCTTCTGGATCATCCAAATGCACTTCAGACGGGCCTGGACATGTACTGGCTTAAGCAGGGGGACACGTCTTGCACTGCAGGATTTGAGTCCCTGGCGGCGTAGTGTGTTACTGATGGTAGGCTTTGTTACTTTGGTCCCAGCTCTCTGCAGGTCATTCACTAGGTCCCCCCGTGTGGTTCTGGGATTTTTGCTCACCGTTCTTGTGATCATTTTGACCCCAAGGGGTGAGATCTTGCGTGGAGCCCCAGATCGAGGGAGATTATCAGTGGTCTTGTGTGTCTTCCATTTCCTAATAATTGCTCCCACAGTTGATTTCTTCAAACCAAGCTGCTTACCTATTGCAGATTCAGTCTTCCCAGCCTGGTGCAGGTCTACAATTTTGTTTCTGGTGTCCTTTGACAGCTCTTTGGTCTTGGCCATAGTGGAGTTTGGAGTGTGACTGTTTGAGGTTGTGGACAGGTGTCTTTTATACTGATAACAAGTTCAAACAGGTGCCATTAATACAGGTAACGAGTGGAGGACAGAGGAGCCTCTTAAAGAAGAAGTTACAGGTCTGTGAGAGCCAGAAATCTTGCTTGTTTGTAGGTGACCAAATACTTATTTTCCACCATAATTTGCAAATAAATTCATTAAAAATCCTACGATGTGATTTTCTGGATTTTTTTCCCTCAATTTGTCTGTCATAGTTGACGTGTACCTATGATGAAAATTACAGGCATCTCTCATCTTTTTAAGTGGGAGAACTTGCACAATTGGTGGCTGACTAAATACTTTTTTCCCCCACTGTATGTCTATTCTATTCTCTCCTGCTGCATCATCCCTTCTCTGATGGGGACGAAAGGGTCCGCATACATAGGTTCGGTTTGCTCCTAGCCAGTGGCGACCCGTCATTCAGGGGGGGTTGCCTGTTTTGCATGTTATTTTGGCATTAATACGTGTCATATATCAGTTTGCAAACAATGTAGAAATTAATTAAAAATCATTGAGTTAATAAAGTTGCATACAAACATGGTTTCTTTTTTGCTTCCTTGAGTAAGGCAGCTCCAAAATGCAGGTGTTTCAGCCTAGCTCTGTGCTTTTTGTGGTGGTGGGGCAGCCAGCAGAAAATACAGAGTGTAGGGGTTGGTAATGTTCTCTAGTTGTGCAGTGATTGGCTCAGTGTTCTGTCACTCATGGGAACACTATGTCACCGCCAAATCTAAGGGTAGAGCTCGAAAAATTCAAGCCCCTTGGGTGCTGCCATAGAGTTACATTAGAAGTGCCCATCCAAGAAGGTTCAAGGTCATTGGCCACAGATAAAAAGAGCAAGTTATATCTACAGTAGCTTTGATTGGACTGATCATGTCAACATCATACTGTAACGATTCCGGCAGCCTGAGTCGGTTCCTGTATGTGTATTAGTTTTTCTGCTCGGGATCTCCAGTTTCCCGAGGGTTCTGGAACGCTCCCTGCCTGGTTGCCGGGCTACGTTGCTAGGCGGGAGCTCTCCTGATTTCCACACCTGCATTCCATCAGCAATCTGCACACCTGGCCCTGATCATCACCTTCATAAGCTCTGACCTGACATCCATTCCCTGCCGGATCGTTAGCCATGAACAGTATGTTTATCAGCGGATCAGTCCTAGAGCTTAGAGCATTAGTTTTGTTGTTTTGCACCTTGTTTGCTGGTTGTATGCTTACCTCCGTTTTTGTTCTCCCTACAGTCACTCGTCCGGAACCTTCACCCAACCTCTGCCTGATGGTCGGCGGCTGCCGAGCCATCATTGGACCAACCACTGCACCCTCTACAACTCATCCACGCCGCCCGCTCTGTTCCCTGGATTATTCAACATCACCCGTGGATCAGTTAAATAAACACTCACCTTTGACACCACTTACCTTGTCCTGGTCTGCTTCTGGGTTCTGGCTTAGTAAACCGTGACAGAACGATCCGGCCAGTATGAACCCAGCGGACCTGGACTCTGTTCGCCATGCCATTTCCCATCAGGAGAAGATGTTGGGCCATCATAGCACGGAGCTACAGGAGATCGCGTTGGCAGTTCGGAACCTTTCTACCGGTCTGACGGAGGTCCAGAACCAGCGCAAGTTTCCGGTGGAGGATCCACTACCGGTTTCACCCATCTCGCCTGCCGCTTCTGGAGCTGTGTCCTTCCGTGAGCCCAAGGTTCCGACGCCGGATAAATATGAGGGGAGCTGGGAAGATGCCGTTCTTTCCTTATGCAGTGTGGGTTAGTGTTCGATCTACAGCCCTACTCTTATGCCACAGACAAGGCTAGGATAGCCTTTGTGATTGAGTTGCTGCGTGGTCGAGCGCTGGAGTGGGCTTCAGCCGTTTGGGAACGACAGGACCCCTGCATGGCTTCATACCAGGGGTTCACGGCCGAGATGAGGAAGCTCTTCGACCATTCCGTCCGAGGGAGGGACGCAGCTAGGCGCCTGTTTTCGCTTCGCCAAGGAACTCGCAGCGTGGCCGACTTCGTGATCGAGTTCAAGACGTTGGCTGTGGAGAGTGGGTGGAATGAGGAGTCTCTGCAAGCGGCCTTTTACCAGGGTCTGTCGGAGCAGCTCAAGGATGAGTTGATCTCCTATCCGGAGCCTAGTGACCTGGACAGCTTGGTAGCCTTGTCTATTCGGGTGGATAATCGAGTCCGAGAGCGAAGGAGGGAGAAGCAATGGGTTCCGTCCAATCGATCAGCTTCTCAGGTTCCAGTCGGGTCGGTGATTGGACCAGAATACGTCGATCATCGTCCACCACACAGGATTAGTGGAGAGGTCCTGTCTCCCGATTCTGAACCAATGCAAGTAGGGCGGCACGGGTTAACCAAGGAGGAATGCCAACTCAGACGTAGGACTAACTGTTGCCTCTGCTGTGGTGGTTCGGGACATTACCTCGCCACCTGTTCCCGGCGGTCGTCAAACTGCGCGGCTCGCTAAAGTTGGGAGGACTTTTAGCGAGCCAGTTTCGACCTCTCAATACCTCTGTCAGACCCCGTTTCCCGGCTACCCTTATGAACAGGAATCAGAGCTTAGCGATTAACGCTTTTATCGATTCAGGTGCCGATGGAAGCTTTCTTGATGCCGAGTTGGTGGAACAGCTGGGGCTTTCCAAGGAGCAATTGCCGGAAGCCATTGAAGCGACCACTCTGAACGGCAGTAGTCTGGCACGTATCACGATGAGGACTGAACCGGTTAAGATGCTGTTGTCGGGGAATCATTCTGAGATGATTTCATTCTTCATTCTGCCGTCTTCCCATGTTCCTCTGGTCCTTGGATACCCCTGGCTGAAGGAACACAATCCCACGTTCGATTGGGTGACGGGCAAGGTAACGAGTTGGAGCCTTGATTGTCATGCTAACTGTCTCAAGACTGCCTGTCCCCATTCGGTTCCCAGTCAGGTGATTGAGGCTAAACCCCCAGATTTGTCCCTGGTTCCCGAGACATATCACGATTTGGGGGAAGTGTTCAGTAAGCAGAAGGCTCTGTCACTCCCTCCCCACCGACCATATGATTGTGCCATCAACCTGTTCCCTGGAGCTGTCTACCCCAAGGGAAGGTTATACAGTATCTCCCGACCTGAACGTGAGGCTTTGGAGACCTACATCAAGGAGTCCCTAGCTGCTGGTCTCGTTCGTCCCTCGTCATCACCCCTGGGGGCAGGATTCTTCTTTGTGGGTAAGAAGGATGGCTCTCTTCGACCGTGTATTGATTATCGGGGGTTGAATGACATCACGGTCAAGAACAAGTATCCCCTGCCCTTGATGAGCTCTGCCTTCGACTCCTTACAGGGTGCTACGGTGTTCACCAAACTAGACCTACGCAATGCGTATCACATGGTCCGGATCAGAGAGGGGGACGAGTGGTTGACGGGTTTCAATACACCGATGGGTCACTTGAGTATCAGGTGATGCCGTTTGGACTGACCAATGCTCCAGCGGTATTCCAGAGTATGGTGAACGACGTCCTGAGAGATATGATCGGTCTCTTTGTGTTTGTTTACCTGGATGACATTCTGATCTTCTCGAAGGAACCTTCCGACCACGTCCAGCATGTCCGGCAGGTTCTGCAGCGATTGTTGGAGAATCGCCTGTTCGTGAAGGCCGAGAAGTGCGAGTTTCACGCCCACACGACATCCTTTCTCGGGTACATCATCTCCAGGGGAGAGATTAGGATGGACCAGGAGAAGGTTAGAGCGGTTCTGGAATGGGCCCAGCCCGGTACGAGATTGCAGCTCCAGAGATTTTTGGGGTTTGCGAATTTCTACCGCAGATTCATCCGGGATTACAGCCGTGTGGCCGCTCCGTTAACTGCCTTGACTTCCAGTATCAGGACCTTCAAGTGGAATCCGGAGGCGGATCGAGCGTTTCTGGATTTGAAGAGACGATTCACCAACGCACCGATTCTCTCTCAACCGGACACGGCCCGTCAGTTCGTCGTTGAAGTGGACGCGTCTGATGTGGGAGTTGGCGCCATCCTGTCGCAGCGATGCTCCACGGACAGTAAACTCCATCCCTGCGCCTACTACTCTCGTCGCCTTTCGCCTGCGGAGAGGAACTACGATGTGGGCAACCGGGAGCTTCTCGCGGTGAAACTTGCCTTGGAGGAGTGGCGCCACTGGTTGGAGGGGGCGGAGCAACCGTTTATTGTCTGGACTGACCACAAGAATCTTGCTTACGTGCAATCGGCTAGAGCGTCTCAACTCCCGTCAGGCCAGGTGGGCGTTGTTTTTCGGACGATTCAATTTTTCCCTGACGTTCCGACCTGGATCTAAGAACGGCAAGGCGGACGCCTTGTCCCGGATGTTCTCCAAGACGGAAGAGAGTGGGTCCAAGACCGAGACAATTCTCCCCCGGAACTGCGTCGTGGGAGCAGTTATGTGGAAGATTGAGGAGGAGGTGATGGCGGCCCTTCGGACGCAGCCCGGTCCCCGTAACGGTCCACCCGGTCGGTTGTTTGTGCCTGAGTCGGTTCGTCCTGCTGTCCTCAAATGGTCCCACGCCAGCAAGATGGCTTGTCACCCTGGCGTGGCTCGGACGATGGCGTTTCTTCGCAGACGTTTTGGTGGCCTGCCATGGCCGAGGATACTCGGGGTTTTGTTGCTGCCTGTCCAGTGTGTGCGCAGAATAAGAGTACCAATCGGCCCAGCTCTGGACTACTTCACCCCCCTTCCTATTCCCCGGCGACCATGGTCGCATCTGGCCCTGGACTTTGTCACTGGGTTGCCCTCTTCTGAGGGGAACACGGTCGTTCTGACTATCGTGGACAGATTCAGCAAGTTCGCCCACTTTGTGCCAATTGCCAAGCTTCCCTCTGCCTCGGAGACGTCCGAGATCCTGGTTAGGGAGGTTTTCAGGGTCCACGGTTTGCCCAGTGATATCGTTTCCGACCGTGGCCCTCAGTTTACCTCTGCTGTCTGGAAGTCCTTCTGTTTGGCCATTGGAGCTACAGTCAGTCTCACATCTGGTTTTCACCCCCAATCTAATGGTCAGGCGGAGAGAGCCAACCAGAAGATGGAATCCACGCTACGCTGCCTTGTCTCTTCCAACCCCACCTCCTGGGTCTCTCAGTTGCCTTGGGTTGAGTATGCCCACAATACTCTCCCTACATCTGCCACTGGGATGTCTCCCTTCCAGTGCCTGTATGGCTACCAACCTCCCTTGTTCCCTTCTCAGGAGAAGGAGCTCTCAGTGCCCTCTGTTCAGGCCCATATTCGTCGTTGCCACCGGACCTGGCATCGGGCCAGAAAGGCACTCCTTAGAGTTTCGGACCGGTATCAGCTCCAGGCGAATCGTCGCCGGATCCCCGCTCCCACCTATACCATCGGAGATAGGGTCTGGTTGGCCACACGGGATCTTCCTTTACGGACTGAGTCTAGGAAGTTGTTACCGAAGTTCATTGGTCCGGTTGTGGTGGAGAAGGTGATCAATCCGGTGGCAGTTCGACTCAAACTACCGAGGACGCTCAGAGTCCATCCCACCTTTCATGTCTCCTGCCTCAAGCCTGTTTTCCTCAGTCCTCTGTTGCCTCCTCCGCCTCCTCCTCCTCCTCCTCGGATGATCGGAGGTGGTCCTGCCTACACGGTGCGACGCATCATGGATTCCAGACGGCGGGGCCGGGGTTTCCAGTATCTCGTGGACTGGGAGGGGTATGGTCCTGAAGAGAGGAGTTGGATTCCGCGGCGACAGATCCTAGATGCTGACCTCATTCGTGACTTCTACCGCCTCCATCCTGGCGCTCCGGGGAGTCCGCCCGGTGGCGTTCGTCGGAGGGGGGGTACTGTAACGATTCCGGCAGCCTGAGTCGGTTCCTGTATGTGTATTAGTTTTTCTGCTCGGGATCTCCAGTTTCCCGAGGGTTCTGGAACGCTCCCTGCCTGGTTGCCGGGCTACGTTGCTAGGCGGGAGCTCTCCTGATTTCCACACCTGCATTCCATCAGCAATCTGCACACCTGGCCCTGATCATCACCTTCATAAGCTCTGACCTGACATCCATTCCCTGCCGGATCGTTAGCCATGAACAGTATGTTTATCAGCGGATCAGTCCTAGAGCTTAGAGCATTAGTTTTGTTGTTTTGCACCTTGTTTGCTGGTTGTATGCTTACCTCCGTTTTGTTCTCCCTACAGTCACTCGTCCGGAACCTTCACCCAACCTCTGCCTGATGGTCGGCGGCTGCCGAGCCATCATTGGACCAACCACTGCACCCTCTACAACTCATCCACGCCGCCCGCTCTGTTCCCTGGATTATTCAACATCACCCGTGGATCAGTTAAATAAACACTCACCTTTGACACCACTTACCTTGTCCTGGTCTGCTTCTGGGTTCTGGCTTAGTAAACCGTGACACATACTTTCAAAATCTTAGCTAGCAGTCATGAATCAAGTCGACAATCTACTGGCAAATCCTTTTTTATCCTTGTCATATGTCAACAATGAGTGGTTTGGAAGGAGTCAGTGGCTAACTGCAAGCATTGCAAAGCAATCACTAGCCTGCTATTCAGTGGATTGGCTGTGGGGTCCCAAGTCTGGGTTTAAGGGTCTCTTTTCCAAGCTTAAAATGATAAACACTCAACATTGGCCATGCTGTCAATCCAGCATGATTTCTGCCACGCTCAAAACAACTGTTAACACGGAACTGGGAAATCTGACTTCAGTGAGATCAAGACAACTGGGAACTCTGGAAAAACGAGGTCAGACTGGGAAAATATGTTTTGAACGGTCATCCAACAAGTCGGGAACTTGGGCCTCTTTCTAGAGCTACAACCTGAAGATCTCTGACGTCATCATGATTCGACCTTGTTTTTTTCAGAGTTCCCAGTTGTCTTGAAAGTGTCATAAATCCAGAGAATGCCAGACTTTGATGACAAAGTTTAATGACAAAATTTGCCCACGAAGGACTGCCATGACACTTTCCTGTTCAAGTGAGCACAGCACAACAAGGTGAGTCCAAAAATGTATTGTATGCTGCTGCATAAAGGATGTAATATGCATTTACATTACATTACATTTACGTCATTTAGCAGACGCTCTTATCCAGAGCGACTTACAAATTGGTGCATTCACCTTATGATAGCCAGTGGGACAACCACTTTACAATTATTTTTTTTATATGCCAGGGAGATATGTATACTGTAGCTAAGAAAGTAATACTAACAGTATGTTGTGTAATAAGCTGTTAGTAGCCCATGTGCCTCACCCTAATTATTTGGTCTATTTCCCCCTCATAACTTAGCCTACTGTTCTGACTTGGTGGTGCACAAGTAGCCTATAACCTGTTTTAGAGAAATGTAATCATCCAATATTGTAAGAGCTTTCATTGTCTGCTTATATGCCCCCTTTATTTATCTTACGGTTCTGATTTGGTATACAGGGAGAACACTGTAAGAATGGCCCATGTTCTGAATTCTGTCGCTGTACATTTCAAAGGTGCTGAACAAATAGTTATATTGACTACGTCCGTCCTAGCTCGCTCATTAAAGTCTTAATCGAAATTACGGATTGCCTCTTATCCGCTTGTTGTCCCCTTCTGCCATAGTTTGTACATCTCAATTGTCAGTAGAAACCACATTTGTTTAAGCAAGTCAGCCATATCAGCTATGTTTTTTTTAAGGCAGTAAATGAGGCTGAATTAACTGTTTCGCTGCCAGACAATGCTCCCCTGATAGCCAGGTGTAGCAGTTGTAAGGTGTTGGGACTGCTGTTGGGACTCAGCTTGTAGGCCCTAACAGTTTGTGGGCACCGTTTGTCACCGTTATAGCGCAATTAATGTATTGTTTAGTGTTGTGTTGTGGCTTTGCTGGCATGCATCCCCCAAAAATTGGTTTGTTTGCCCGCCCCACCTAGATTTACATGTTAAAATCGCCACTGCTCCTAGCAGAACTAATTTTGCTACTAGGCGAAGTGAACATCAGTGCTCACATACTCCCTAAAGACCTTTGCTTGAAAAACAATTAAAAGCGGCCATATTACTGTTGTTTGTCTCTTTTGAGCAACAAGATCTCCAGAAACACTTCCTCAAAATAGTCCAAATTAATCTAAGATAAATCAAGAAATCTCTAATTAATTTGTATGTTTTGCCAATGAGTTCTTAGTCGCACAATTTTTCATCTAACTAAGATGTTTGATGCAGTATTTGTCAGTGAAAAAATGTGCATGAAAACTAATCGTCTCTCATTGAATGACAACAAACACTGCATTGAAGAATCCTGTCCATAGTTCCCACTCCTACTAAGAGTAGCACTGTTGACCAATCACTGATGAAGGGGCGTAGACTTCGGCTACCGAACTTCGACTTGCCTCAATAAAAATGTTTGTGTGCATGAACAGCTGAACAAAAAAAAATTTGCAGAACACCAAAACAAACAACAATGCAACCAATTGTTGTCATAATACATGCACAAACTGTTTCGACTGGGAAGTATACGGTGAGCTTTACATGTAAAGGACTTCACGCTGCTTGCTTGACAAGTACCGCTTCCTCCTGATACGGCTCATACTGAGGCTCCAACCCAGGACCTGTGCTTTGCAAGCAAACGTGACCGCTCTCCCGAAGCATTTTACCAGTCGCGCCACGTGAAAAGCTAGCTATTCGGAGGTGCAATTGGATACACTTCAGGCTGAGGGGTACGTTTTACACATCCCCGTGTGCTACATTCACCCCTCAAACGTACGCAACAGCGACCGAAGCATTGAGCTGAGCGCTACTGTACATCCGGGTCACGGCACCACTGTAAAGGACTTCACGCTGCTTGCTTAACGAGTACCGCTTCCTCCCGATTCGGCTCACACCGAGGCTCCAGCCAGGATCTCTGCTTTGCTAGCACACGTGAACGCCCTCCCGAAGCATCTTACCAGCTATTCCGCGGCGCAAGTGGGGGACACTTCTGGCTGAGGACTTTCCCCAAGTGCTACATGCAAACTTCACAAATATAATGACCAACAAGAATGTTCAATTCGAAAAATGTATCTGTATTACATCAACATCTTTGTATTACTACTTCATTGTGTAATGTAATATATATAATAACCCTGTGGATAAGGTTTAGACAATGTTTGAATGTGGCCCAGTGGCACCACCTTGTGGTTGATACATACACGCACAGATTACCATCTTTCCTAGGGAAGAAAATAACTTAATATTAAATGCAATTTATAAAAGATAATGTCAAGGCCATAGAATTAAGTTATTTATTGGAAATCCCCATAGTCAGCCTTCAGACATATTACATTGTTACACTGGCCGTGGTGTTCAAGACAGTCCAGTGATCTTTAGCTAGCCTGGTCCCATATACTATATGTGTTGTAGCCAACTCCTCAATAGATGTGAGGTCTTACATGACATCTTAGACATTACAGTAAAGGAACAGAGGAATTGACTAGGGCAGCAACAGACACAGGTTGACATTGATTGTCACGAATCTTGCCCTGGGAGGTAGAACTGAGCAATTTCCACTAGATCATGGATAGGCAACTCCAGTCCTCAGGGGCCTGATTGGTGTCACACCTTTGCCCCAGCTAACATACCTGACTCCAATAATCAACTAATCATGATCTTCAGTTTAGAATGCAATTAGTTTAATCAGCTGTGTTTGCTAAGGATGGGGAAAAGTGTGACACTACTCCAGCCCCCGAGGACTGGAGTTTCCCATCCCTGCGCTAGATGAACCAACTGCAAAGTAAAAATTGGCTATATCGTAAAATGTATGAAAACAAAACTGTGCTTTTTGGTCTTAATTGGAAGTTTGGGTCAGGCATTAGGGTTATGATTTTGTGGCTGTTCCAGTTAGAGACCACTGCCTCCATGACAAGATTCATGACAATAAATTCCAACCTGCACAAGACGGGAGCACCAGGCTAGGTAGCAGTTAGCTTTTTTCTCTGACAGACGGGGGTTTGTCACAAAGCAGGACCAAGGAGATACCAGACAAATAATATTCCTTAACATTCTAAAATAAGTTCATATTTTCTAGAAATAGGCATGGTATAATTGATGAGACAACCCATATTCAAGAATAGCTTAGGACATTTTTTTAATGACCTTGCTTAAACTGAGTGATGCTTTGTGACATCCCTCTGGTAGTGGGATCAAAACATAAACCCAACAGACAAACACACATGGGGAAACAATAGAAAAATGCAGACACTGTTGAAAAACAGAATGGGGGGGGTATAGCCTTCATTTAGGCATTGATCAATACAAACAAATCATTCTGTAATTGCAAAATGTCTTCGGAATACAATATAGAATTAAACAAATTAACATTCCAAAGGATACAGAGGCAACTTCAGGAGTAATTAGTGTTTCGTAATCAATAAAAATCCTATCTAAACTAATATAAAGAGTGATGTTAACTTTCAACTACTATGATACAGACCGCAAGACCAAACATAAAATGGTTTATCTTTTTATTGCAAATCCAGAGATTCTGTACTTGTAAGTAATTTCCACTCTGTGTGAAATCGATATAAATACATTAAAAAGATAACGTAAGAGATTGTGAGCAGCTGCAGTCATGGTATCAATGAGAAAGTGGGAGGGTCAACCTCCTTGAAATGTGGTGTGTATGTGTGCGGGGTACAGAAGTACTGTGTTGATTTTCGGATGTGTTGATTTTCGGCGCAGAGGGGAAAATCGCACCATCCCCTCTGGTAGAAGGTCCTTAGATCTGAAGAAAGAGAGGGGAAAGGAGAAAACAGAATGAGACGGAATTAAAAACACACTTCTAAGTTTAATCTTCCAGAAAACAATACAAATATAGATTTAACACTTACATCATCTATGTCCTCGTCATCATCTGCGATGTCATCGAACTGGATGTCTTCATCGTCCCCGGGACCAAAGGTGTCTGTTTCATTGATCTTGGCTAAGAGAGGGAGGACACAGGAAGAGGAGGAGTCAGAGAGAGAACAAGAAAGTGAAAACAAACCCAGGGATTGGGCAAGAAAGAGAGGTCAGCGGTGGTTATCATGGGCTGTGTGCCTCAATAATTTCAACTAGCTTCCTTTCCACATCGCCTCTCCTACATGACCACTATACGAACCCCATTAGCTGTTACCGTAGGGACAGCTACTCTTCCTGGTACTCACCGTGCTCTGGCAGTTCTCCGTAAGCCTTCAGACTTCTGGCCTCGTCTGCATTGTACTTCAGGATCACATCAGCTTTGTTGTCCTATAGGGGAGAGAGAGAAACCCAAACCTATTTTTATGATATTGACAAAAATGCAGACACCCTCTACAACAACAGCAGTGGTATGTTGCTGGTCATCTACCTGGTAATCTCTCAATCCCACCAGGACGATATCTGATGTGTTAATCCACACCTGAAAGAAGAGAGGAGAGAAACCACATCATAAGAATGCTTTTATGAGGAATTAATCAGATGAATGGATAACAATCTATAGGTTTGGTTAATATAATTAAATTCATTAGAGCCACTACAGACCGTAACAGTGTAACAGTTGACAGTCCATAGTGAAAAAAGCTTTGAGTCAGCATCAGTCAGGTTTTCCTCTGTGTATCAGTGTGTGAGTGTGTGTGTATGACCTTTTTCCTGAGTTTTCCTCGGATGTGGCAGAGCCGCTTCACTCCGTCAAAACACATGGCTTCCAACCTCCCATTACCCAACATCTTAATCACCTGGGCATACTCTACAGGAGAGAGAGAGACTCAACATCACAGGAGAGGGACACACCTACATACAGTATGTACTCTACAGCACAGGAGAGAGGGGGACACTGCCCTCACTGAATATGGCCACGCTGATCATTATGTTTGAATGCCTACACCTTCAATACAATACGTCTGCTCTAAAACAGCGCTCTATTTCTATCTGCATTCCAGAACCCTGGACAAAATGGAGCTGCACATTCTAGCTAGAGCACTGTTAGGAGCAGTTTAGGTATTCTACACAGGGAAGAGACTGGCAGTTCTTATTTTACAACATTAAAAGGAGTCTTATTTTAGAGCTGGTGTGGGTGCAGGCTTTTTCTCTAGCCAAAGCAGTAGCACACCAACTAATCAACCAATCATAGTCTTCAACAAAGACCTGGTTAGTTTAAATCAGCCATGTTACTGCTTTGCTGGAGCAAAAACCTGCACCTCACACAAGCCCTGGCAGAGACCCCTGCACTCACCCTGCCCGTCCTCTTTGAACACCAGCTCTCTCTTCTCGGACTCGTTCTCATTCTTTCCACGTCTACGATTCTTTCCTCCCTTACCTGGGAAAGAGAGAAAGAAATTCAGTCATATTAGACCACTTTTAGTCATTTAGCAGACACTCTCACCCAGACTGTATAAAGTGCTTTTAGAATGTATTCACACCCCTTGACTTTTTCCACATTTTGTTGTGTTACAGCCTGAATTTTAAAAAGCATTAATTTGAGATTGTGTGTCACTGGCCTACACACAATAACCCATAATCTCAAAGTGGAATGATGTTTGTAGAAATGTTTACAAATGATTTAAACATGAAAAGCTGGAAGGTCTTGAGTCGGTAAGTATTCAACCTCAACAGTACAGAGTTAAATATATAAACTAGAAATAGTGGCATGAGGAATAAATACAGTGAATAACAAATAAAGAGTAAAAATAACATGGCTATATACAGGAAGTATAAAATAACATGGCTATATACAGGGAGTAGAAAATAACATGGCTATATACAGGGAGTACCAGTACTGAGTCGATGTGCAGAGGTACGAGGTAATTGAGGTAGCTATGTACTGTACATATACAGTGCCTTCGGAAAGTATTCAGACCCCTTGATTTTTTTCCACATTTTGTTAAGTTTTTTAAAAATGTTTTCCTCATCAATACCCCATAATGACAAAGCAAAAACAGGTTTTTAGAATGTTTTGCTAATTTATAAAAAATAAAGTATTCAGACCCTTATCTCAGTACTTTGTTGAAGCACCTTTGGCAGCGATTACAGCAGAGTCGTCTTGGGTATGACGCTACAAGCTTGGCACGCCTGTATTTGGGGAGTTTCTCCCATTCTTCTCTGCAGATCCTCTCAAGCTCTGTCAGGTTGGATGGGGAGCGTTGCTGCACAACTATTTTCAGGTCTCTCCAGAGATGTTTGATCGGGTTCAATTCCGGGCTCTGGCTGGGCCACTCAAGGACATTCAGAGACTTGTCCCGAAGCCACTCCTGCGTTGTCTTGGCTGTGTGCTTAGGGTAGTTGTCCTGTTGGAAGGTGATCCTTCGCCCCAGTCTGAGGTCCTGAGCGCTCTGGAGCAGGTTTTCATTAATGATCTCTCTATACTTTGCTCTGTTCATCTTTCCCTCAATCCTAACTAGTCTCCCAGTCCCTGCCGCTGAAAAACATACATATATATATATATATATATATACACACACACACACACACACACACACACACACACACACATATATACACTGCTCAAAAAAATTAAGGGAACACTTAAACAACACAATGTAACTCCAAGTCAATCACACTTCTGTGAAATCAAACTGTCCACTTAGGAAGCAACACTGATTGACAATACATTTCACATGCTGTTGTGCAAATGGAATAGACAACAGGTGGAAATTATAGGCAATTAGCAAGACACCCCCAATAAAGAAGTGGTTCTGCAGCTGGTGACCACAGACCACTTCTCAGTTCCTATGCTTCCTGGCTGATGTTTTGGTCACTTTTGAATGGTGGCGGTGCTTTCACTCTAGTGGTAGCATGAGACAGAGTCTACAACCCACACAAGTGGCTCAGGTAGTGCAGTTCATCCAGGATGGCACATCAATGCGAGCTGTGGCAAGAAGGTTTGCTGTGTCTGTCAGCGTAGTGTCCAGAGCATGGAGGCGCTAACAGGAGACAGGCCAGTACATCAGGAGACGTGGAGGAGGCCGTAGGAGGGCAACAACCCAGCAGCAGGACTGCTACTTCCGCCTTTGTGCAAGGAGGAGCAGGAGGAGCACTGCCAGAGCCCTGCAAAATGACCTCCAGCAGGCCACAAATGTGCATGTGTCTGCTCAAACGGTCAGAAACAGACTCTATGAGGGTGGTATGAGGGCCCGACGTCCACAGGTGGGGGTTGTGCTTACAGCCCAACACCGTGTAGGACGTTTGGCATTTCCCAGAGAACACCAAGATTGGCAAATTCGCCACTGGCGCCCTGTGCTCTTCACAGATGAAAGCAGGTTCACACTGAGCACGTGACAGAGTCTGGAGACACCGTGGAGAACGTTCTGCTGCCTGCAACATCCTCCAGCATGACCTGTTTGGCGGTGGGTCAGTCATGGTGTGGGGTGGCATTTCTTTGGGGGGCCGCACAGCCCTCCATGTGCTCGCCAGAGGTAGCCTGACTGCCATTAGGTACTGAGATGAGATCCTCAGACCCCTTGTGAGACCATATGCTGGTGCGGTTGGCCCTGGGTTCCTCCTAATGCAAGACAATGCTAGACCTCATGTGGCTGGAGTGTGTCAGCAGTTCCTGCAAGAGGAAGGCATTGATGCTATGGACCGCCCGTTCCCCAGACCTGAATCCAATTGAGCACATCTGGGACATCATGTCTCGCTCCATCCACCAACGCCATGTTGCACCACAGACTGTCCAAGAGTTGGCGGATGCTTTAGTCCAGGTCTGGGAAGAGATCCCTCAGGAGACCATCCGCCACCTCATCAGGAGCATGCCCAGGCGTTGTAGGGAGGTCATACAGGCACGTGGAGGCCACACACACTACTGAGCCTCATTTTTACTTGTTTTAAGGACATTACATCAAAGTTGGATCAGCCTGTAGTGTGGTTTTCCACTTTAATTTTGAGGGTGACTCCAAATCCAGACCTCCATGGGTTGATAAATTTGATTTCCATTGATAATTTTTGTGTGATTTTGTTGTCAGCACATTCAACTATGTAAAGAAAAAAGTATTTAATAAGATTATTTCATTCATTCAGATCTAGGATGTGTTGTTTAAGTGTTCCCTTTATTTTTGTTTGAGCAGTGTATATATATATATACATACACTGCTCAAATTTTTTTAAAGGGAACACTTAAACAACACAATGTAACTCCAAGTCAATCACACTTCTGTGAAATCAAACTGTCCACTTAGGAAGCAACACTGATTGACAATACATTTCACATGCTGTTGTGCAAATGGAATAGACAACAGGTGGAAATTATAGGCAATTAGCAAGACACCCCCAATAAAGGACTGTTTTTGCAGGTGGTGACCACAGACCACTTCTCAGTTCCTATGCTTCCTGGCTGATGTTTTGGTCACTTTTGAATGCTGGCGGTGCTTTCACTCTAGTGGTAGCATGAGACGGAGTCTACAACCCACACAAGTGGCTCAGGTAGTGCAGCTCATCCAGGATGGCACATCAATGCGAGCTGTGGCAAGAAGGTTTGCTGTGTCTGTCAGCGTAGTGTCCAGAGCATGGAGGCGCTAACAGGAGACAGGCCAGTACATCAGGAGACGTGGAGGAGGCCGTAGGAGGGCAACAACCCAGCAGCAGGACTGCTACTTCCGCCTTTGTGCAAGGAGGAGCAGGAGGAGCACTGCCAGAGCCCTGCAAAATGACCTCCAGCAGGCCACAAATGTGCATGTGTCTGCTCAAACGGTCAGAAACAGACTCTATGAGGGTGGTATGAGGGCCCGACGTCCACAGGTGGGGGTTGTGCTTACAGCCCAACACCGTGTAGGACGTTTGGCATTTCCCAGAGAACACCAAGATTGGCAAATTCGCCACTGGCGCCCTGTGCTCTTCACAGATGAAAGCAGGTTCACACTGAGCACGTGACAGAGTCTGGAGACACCGTGGAGAACGTTCTGCTGCCTGCAACATCCTCCAGCATGACCTGTTTGGCGGTGGGTCAGTCATGGTGTGGGGTGGCATTTCTTTGGGGGGCCGCACAGCCCTCCATGTGCTCGCCAGAGGTAGCCTGACTGCCATTAGGTACCGAGATGAGATCCTCAGACCCCTTGTGAGACCATATGCTGGTGCGGTTGGCCCTGGGTTCCTCCTAATGCAAGACAATGCTAGACCTCATGTGGCTGGAGTGTGTCAGCAGTTCCTGCAAGAGGAAGGCATTGATGCTATGGACCGCCCGTTCCCCAGACCTGAATCCAATTGAGCACATCTGGGACATCATGTCTCGCTCCATCCACCAACGCCACGTTGCACCACAGACTGTCCAGGAGTTGGCGGATGCTTTAGTCCAGGTCTGGGAGGAGATCCCTCAGGAGACCATCCGCCACCTCATCAGGAGCATGCCCAGGCGTTGTAGGGGGGTCATACAGGCACGTGGAGGCCACACACACTACTGAGCCTCATTTTGACTTGTTTTAAGGACATTACATCAAAGTTGGATCAGCCTGTAGTGTGGTTTTCCACTTTAATTTTGAGGGTGACTCCAAATCCAGACCTCCATGGGTTGATAAATTAGATTTCCATTGATCATTTTTGTGTGATTGTTGTCAGCACATTCAACTATGTAAAGAAAAAAGTATTTAATAAGATTATTTCATTCATTCAGATCTAGGATGTGTTATTTTAGTGTTCCCTTTATTTTTTTGAGCAGTATATATATATACACACACACCTTAGACAGGTGTGTGCCTTTCCAAATCATGTCCAATCAATTCAATTTACCACAGGTGGACTCCAATCAAGTTGTAGAAAAATCAAGGATGATCAATGGAAACAGGATGCACATGAGCTCAATTTATTATTATTTTATAGATTTGCAAAAAAAAATACAAAACTGTTTTTGCTTTGTCATTATGGGCTATTGTGTGTAGGTTTTTATTTTTATTTAATCAATTTCAGAATAAGGTTGTAACGTAACAAAATGTGGAAAAAGTCAAGGGGTCTGAAAACTTTCCGAAGGCACTGTATGTAGAGGTAAAGTGACTAGGCAACAGGATAGATAAGACAGTAGCAGCAGCGTGTGGTGAGTGTGAAAGTGTGTGTGAGTGTGTCGCATCAGTATGTGTGTGTGTGGGCGTATCTAGTGTATGTGTGTGTTGGGGTGTCAGTGTAAGTATGTGAGAGTGTGTGGGTAGAGTCCAGTGTTAGTCCATAGTCAGTGCAAGAAAGTTAGTGCAAAAAAGGGTCAATGCAGGTAGTCCGGGTAGCCATTTGATTAGCTATTTAGCAGTCTTTTTTAGAAGTATTATGGCTTGGGGTAGAAGCTGTTTAGGGTCCTGTTGGTTCCAGAGTTGGTGCATCGCTACCACTTGTATGGATGATTTTCTAGTACATATGTTGTAGAATGAAACGCCTATATGCCTTAAATCAGGGTTCTTCAATTCCTGTCCTGGAGGGCCGAGACACATCTGTTTTTCATCCTCTCCTTCTAATCAGGGGCTAATTCAGACCTGGGACACCAGGTGAGTGCAATAAACTACCAGGTAGAAATAAAAAAACAGAAGTGTTTCGGCCCTCCAGGACCAGAAATGAAGAACCCTGTTTTAAATGTGTATGGATTAAGAACCAATTAAAGGGTTAAAACAGAGCAGAGACATTTCTTTAGTGCAAATGCTGTGCTTCTGATAAAGAATGGTTCCCTCTAACTCCCCGCAGCTGGTCTGGGTATGTCAATGACATGTGACGGAGATAAAACTTCTTGTTGTAACTGTGTGGAGATTGGAGTAACAATGGAACTAGTGTTATCACTTGTTTGTGCTTATGACCTGACACACATAGCCACATGCACATAGTCACAAGGAAAAACCATAGTGGCTCAGGGTCCTTGGAGGATGGCTGTTGGGTAAGGCTTAAATGTATGTCATGGACATGACATGTGTAAACCATGTTTAAGTATTAATTGATATGTTTTATAATGTGTTATGAAATGATAAGGGTAAAACAGAATGAACATGATTGATACTTTGTACTCCAGATGCATGCCTGGATAGTGAATATAGTCAATACAGAGTGTGATTGTTCTTTAACGTACGTATGTATATAATTTCTTGAGTCACGCCACCAATATAATGAGATACAGTGGGGGAAAAAAGTATTTAGTCAGCCACCAATTGTGCAAGTTCTCCCACTTAAAAAGATGAGAGAGGCCTGTAATTTTCATCATAGGTACACGTCAACTATGACAGACAAATTGAGAATTTTTTTCCCAGAAAATCACATTGTAGGATTTTTATGAATTTATTTGCAAATTATGGTGGGAAATAAGTATTTGGTCACCTACAAACAAGCAAGATTTCTGGCTCTCACAGACCTTTAACTTCTTCTTTAAGAGGCTCCTCTGTCCTCCACTCGTTACCTGTATTAATGGCACCTGTTTGAACTTGTTATCAGTATAAAAGACACCTGTCCACAACCTCAAACAGTCACACTCCAAACTCCACTATGGCCAAGACCAAAGAGCTGTCAAAGGACACCAGAAACAAAATTGTAGACCTGCACCAGGCTGGGAAGACTGAATCTGCAATAGGTAAGCAGCTTGGTTTGAAGAAATCAACTGTGGGAGCAATTATTAGGAAATGGAAGACATACAAGACCACTGATAATCTCCCTCGATCTGGGGCTCCACGCAAGATCTCACCCCGTGGGGTCAAAATGATCACAAGAACGGTGAGCAAAAATCCCAGAACCACACGGGGGGACCTAGTGAATGACCTGCAGAGAGCTGGGACAAAAGTAACAAAGCCTACCATCAGTAACACACTACGCCGCCAGGGACTCAAATCCTGCAGTGCCAGACGTGTCCCCCTGCTTAAGCCAGTACATGTCCAGGCCCGTCTGAAGTTTGCTAGAGTGCATTTGGATGATCCAGAAGAGGATTGGGAGAATGTCATATGGTCAGATGAAACGAAAATATAACTTTTTGGTAAAAACTCAACTCGTCGTGTTCGGAGGACAAAGAATGCTGAGTTGCATCCAAAGAACACCATACCTACTGTGAAGCATGGGGGTGGAAACATCATGCTTTGGGGCTGTTTTCTGCAAAGGGACCAGGACGACTGATCCGTGTAAAGGAAAGAATGAATGGGGCCATGTATCGTGAGATTTTGAGTGAAAACCTCCTTCCATCAGCAAGGGCATTGAAGATGAAACGTGGCTGGGTCTTTCAGCATGACAATGATCCAAAACACACCGCCCGGGCAACGAAGGAGTGGCTTCGTAAGAAGCATTTCAAGGTCCTGGAGTGGCCTAGCCAGTCTCCAGATCTCAACCCCATAGAAAATCTTTGGAGGGAGTTGAAAGTCCATGTTGCCCAGCGACAGCCCCAAAACATCACTGCTCTAGAGGAGATCTGCATGGAGGAATGGGCCAAAATACCAGCAACAGTGTGAAAACCTTATGAAGACTTACAGAAAACATTTGACCTGTGTCATTGCCAACAAAGGGTATATAACAAAGTATTGAGAAACTTTTGTTATTGACCAAATACTTATTTTCCACCATAATTTGCAAATAAATTAATTAAAGATCCTACAATGTGATTTTCTGGGGGGTTTTTCCTCATTTTGTCTGTCATAGTTGACGTGTACCTATGATGAAAATTACAGGCCTCTCTCATCTTTTTAAGTGGGAGAACTTGCACAATTGGTGGCTGACTAAATACTTTTTTTCCCCACTGTAAGTGACAGAGGCCCCATTTAGAGAAGAGCACGTAGCACTCGTGAGTAAACAACATGTGACACCGAAGGATGTTAATCAGTGATGTACATATAATGTAGTAACTGTGTAGGTTGTATAAGCATGACTTGTGTCTGTATAAAAGGAGAGCTCCGGGTCAGGGCAAGCAGTTGCTCCATGGACCAGCTCGGCTTTGTTACGCTTTAATAAAGTATATTCTGAATTCACAAGCTCTGGTTTTTTGAGAGATACTTTTGAGTTAAATATTTCTACCACACTTGCCGTGCAGTAGCAGGGAGAACAGGCTCTGGCTTGGGTGGCTGGAGTCTGACAATGTTTTGTGCCTTCCTCTAACACCACCTGGTATAGAGGTCCTGGATGGCAGGGAGCTCAAAAACAGTGATGTACTGGGCCATACGCACAACCCTCTTTAGCACCTTGCGGTCGGAAGCCAAGCAGTTGCCATACCAAGCAGTGATGCAGCCAGTCAAGATGCTCTCGATAGTGCAGCCGTCGAACTGAGGGCCCATGACAAATTTTTTCAGCCTCCTGAGGGGGAAGAGGCGTTGTCGTGCCCTCTTCACGACTGTGTTGGTGTGTTTGGACCATGATAGATCGTTAGTGATGTGGACACCGAGGATCTTGAAGCGCTCAACACACTCCACTACAGCCCAGTCGATGTGAATGGGGGCATGCTTGGCCATCCATTTCCTGTAGTCCAGGATCAGCTCCTTTGTCTTACTGGCGTTGAGGGAGAAGTTGTTGTCCTGGCACCACACTGCCAGGTCTCTGACCTCCTCCCTATAGGCTGTGTCATCGTCGTCAGTGATCAGGCCTAACACCAATGTGTCGTCAGCAAACTTAATGGTGGTGTTGGGAGTCGTGCGCGGCCACACAGTTGTTGGTGAACAGGGAGAACAGGAGGGGACTAAGCGCGCATCTCTGAGGTGCCCCCCGTGTTGTTGGCTATGCTCACTACCTGGGGGCGGCCCATCAGAAAGTCCAGGATCCAGTTGCAGAGGGAGTTGTTCAGTCCCAGGGACCTTAGCTTAGTGATGAGCTTCGAGGACACTGTTGTTGTTGAACACTGAGCTGTGGTCAATAAACAGCATTCTCATGTAGGTGTTCATTTTGTCCAAGTGGGAAAGGGCAGTGTGGAGTGCAATAGAGATTGTATCATCTCTGGATATGTTGGGGCAGTACGCAAATTGGAGTGGGTCCAGGGTGTCTGGGATGATGGTGTAAATGTAAATGTAAATGTGAGCCATGACCAGCCTTTCAAAGCATTTCATGGCTACAGATGTGAGTGCTACGGGGCGCTAGTCATTTAGACAGGTTACCTTCGCTTTCTTGGGTACAAGGGACTATGGTGGTCTGCTTCAAACATGTAGGTATTACAGACTGGGTCAGGGAGATGTCAGTGAAGACACTTGCCAGCTGGTCAGCGCGTGCTCCGAGTATGCCTCCTGGTAATCTGTCTGTCCCAGCAGCTTTGTGAATGTTAACCTGTTTAAAGATCTTAATCACATCGGTTACGGAGAGCGTGATCACACAGTAGTCCGGAACAGCCGGTGCTCTCACGCATGGTTCAGTGTTGCTTGCCTCGAAGAGAGCATAGAAGGCATTTCGCTCGTCTGGTATGCTTGTGTCACTGGGCAGCTCGTGGCTGGGTTTCCCTTTGTAATCCGTAATAGTTTGCAAGCCCTGCCACATCTGACGAGCGTCAGAGCCGGTGTAGTAGGATTCGATCTTAGTCCTGTATTGACGCTTTGCCTGTTTGATGGTTCGTCGGAGGGCGTAGCAGGATTTCTTATAAGCGTCCAGGTTAGTGTCCCGCTCCTTGAAAGCGGCAGCACTAGCCTTTAGCTCAGTGCAGATGTCGCCTGTAATCCATGCCTTCTGGATGGGATATGTACGTACGGTCACTGCGGGGACGACGTCGTCAATGCACTTATTAATAAAGCTGGTGACTGATGTGGTAAACTCCTCAATGCCATTGGATGAATCCCGGAACATATTCCAGTCTCTGCTAGCAAAACAGTCCTTACGAATTGAGTGTGTCACTGGTACTTCCTGTTTGAGTATTTGCTTGTAAGCAGGAATCAGGAAGATAAAGTTATTAATCTCTGTACCCCACACATACAGATAATTGTAAGGTCCCTCAGTCGAGCAGTGAATTTCAAACATAGATTCAACCACAAAGACCAGGGAGGTTTTCCAATGCCTCACAAAGGGCACCTATTGCATATCCCTTTGAGCATGGTATAGTTATTAATTACACTTTGGATGGTGTATCAATACACCCAGTCACTACAAATATACAGGTGTCCTTCCTAACTCAGTTGCCGGAGAGGAAGGAAACTGCTCAGGGATTTCACCATGAGGCCAATGGTGACTTTAAAACAGTCACAGAGTTTAATGGCTGTGATAGAAGAAACTGAGGATGGATCAACAACATTGTAGTTATTCCACAATACTGTCTTTCTATATGTGAATTATGTGAACATAACATGGTTCAGTCTGCTTTCCAACAGACACTGGGAGACAAATTCACTTTTCAGCAGGACAATAACCTAAAATACAAAGCCAAATGTACACTGGAGTTGCTTACCAAGACGACATTGAATGTTTCTGAGTGGCCTAGTTACCTTTTTTTATTTTTTTATTATTATTATTATTATTATTATTATTTTTATCAGCTTGAAAATCTATGGCAAGACTTGAAAATGGCTGTCTAGCAATGCTCAAAAACCAACTTGACCGAGCTTGAAGAATTTTTTAAAGAATAATGTGCAAATATTGTACAATCCTGGAGTGCTAAACTCAGAGACTAACCCAGAAAGACTCACAGCTGTAATCTCACATTATTTTTTAAATTATTCAGGCTGTAACAACAATTTCAATACATTTGCAAATATTTATAATAACATGTTTTCACTTTGTCATTATGGGGTATTGTGTGTAGATGGTGAGAGAGAAAAAAAGTTACATTTAATCAATTTTGAATTCAGGCTGTAACAACAAAATGTGGAATAAGTCAAGAGGTATAAATACTGTAATGAAACAGGCAGAGAGCGCGTCCTCGCGCTAGTTTACAACTCAGCGTTTTACAGGAACGCGCTCAACGGCCAAGCATGTTCGTGGGTGCAAGGTCGGTTCACTTCTGAACCAATGTAATGAAACAGCCAGGGGGCAGGTCTCAAACCCTCAACCTTCTAGCCCGAAGTCCAGCGCGCCATCGACTGTGCCCCAAAAGCATGCTCGCGTGGCAGAGTCGATATCCGCGCTTATAAACCCAGGATCGTTACAATACTTTCTAATGGCACTGTAAGTGTTTTTAACTACAGTAGCTATGTAAGGTAAAGCGTTTGAGTTTCCACTTGACCTGTGATTATCGAGCCCAATAGCTAGCTAACCTAAATACTATTTTAGGGTGTGATGTGAACCCCACATTCCTCTCTCCCTGTATCATCACAATCTACAAGAGGAACATGTGACTATGTTTTACAGGAATACAGAGCGCAGATATGCCATATCTCCTAACGTTACTACAGCCAGTACTTGAAACCTTCTTGTTAAATTTCTTCTGGCAAATGTAACTAGCTAGTTGACTGTGGTGTGAATGGGTTTGTTGTACACTGAGTAAATAACGTTATCTACCATCAAAATGCCGGTGTTAGTACCGTGATTGGCTAGCAAACCGGCTAGCTAGCTAAACGACAGAATTATATTAATTTGAGCCACTTCCCACAGTAAAATTTAACAAACAAAAAAGACAATATTGCGAGCTGGCTGCTGTAAACTTCACTTAGCTAGCTTGTACGTAACATGACTTCTGAACATGAACTCTAGCTAGTTAGTTGTTAACTTGACATTATGCTGGTTAGCTAGCTAAACTAGTAGTCTTTAATTCATTTGTGTCACGTTTTCACTACGTGTAGCTAACGTTAATCAGAGATGCCGGACACAGATAGCCACACATTCCGGGAAAAGACGGCAATTCTAACACTTTACCTTTATTCTTAGGCATCGTTTTTTACAGCTCAGATCTTCTTTTCGCCCCGTGGTGATGTGTTGTCGCTTACTGTTGTATGAACAATATTGAGAAAGAATAACGGGCTAATTTCTCCCGATACAATTCACGTAAAACCAATTCACAGCTGGTGTACTGGCATGCGCATTGTCATTTCCTACAAAATTATAAAGCTTTATTTACACATTGTGAAACAGCAAAACACTAGAGAACTGGAGCTATGCTAGCACAGAGTTTGTTTAATTTCCCTTTGATGCTAGCTAGCTACTGTCTTTATTTGATCATATCCGTTTCGGAAGGCAATAATAGTACACCTTTAAATTGTATTATGTTCATTTGAAAATATATGTGTAAATGTGGAATGGGCGAACTTTCTTGGCAATGTGAATGGACCACAGACACAGTGGAAACATATGGAACGTCTTTTACTAATCTTTTAACATTTTAAAATTATGGAACTGTGTACGTGTTTAGAACAATCAAACCAATCAATTCAATATACATTTTATATATTAATACATTTGAGGAAAATAATATAGCCTAGAGTAAATGGTCGTTCAGTAGAAACACTCCACTACAGTAGGTGGCGATCGTGCACATTTTCTGATGCTAAAACAGAAGAAGTTGCAACCTGCTAGCTATTTTAGCAATCCATGAATTAGCATTTTGGTAGCTGATTGTGGTTGATTGTACACATATCCAGGGATATTTCTGAATTCACCACTGTTCAAACGGCATAGCCAGATAGAGATAAAGTGGAAAGTCAACGTGCGGATAATAATTATTTACTCAACACTGTAGATAGCTTAGCCACAATGCTAACTAGGTTGTTGTTGCTAACAGTTGGCTAGCAGAGAGAGCAACAATCTGGGTCAGTGTGCAAACGCAGCTGTCACCTTGGTGACGACAAAATTAAGACCTAAAAAGTATATAACATTTTGGCTCTGTTTCATGAGAAAATAACTGGCTAAAGAAAATAACGCAATGGAAATCCATAGATGCATTGTTAGAGGATGCGCCAATAAATCGGACGCAATTATTCATTACAGTTTACCAGAGGAGCCACAGAGACGTCAACAGTGGCTACAGTTTATCAATGCAAGCAACTCAGGAGAGAATATTCCAGATGTTTCCCGCTTATGTGGCGACCACTTTACAGAAGAGTGCTTCACAAAACTTGATCTCGGTTTCACCACGAGGTTGATATTAAATCTTGATGCAGTCCCAACGATTTATTCCACTGATAAAACATCGGCGTATCGGCAACACACAGTGAGTATATTTGCACTAAGAGGCTAGCCTACAACTTTGTAAATGTGTATGTGTTTTTTGAAACGTAGCTAATTTAACATTGGACCCAACCTAAACTAGTGTGTAGGCTACTGCATCAAATACAGTATACTACAGGCTAGTAAGTTAATCAAAGATAGTATACTATAGGCTAGTAAGTTAATTTTGTATAATTTCAGCCAGTAGTTTTTAAAGTGGTGCTCACGAGCCAAAAGTGGTCCACGTTTTTTGTGTACTATGTCATCCAATTGTGTACAACGTCATCCATTTTGTGTGATATGTTAAGAATTTTGCTATTTGTATGATATCATATGAATTTTGCAATTAGTGTGATCTGTTACAAATCCAATTTGTGCAATATGTTTTGAATTTGTTGTGCTTAAGATCCCGGAGTGTATCTTTAATCAAGACAGTATGCTGAAAAGGTTATAGATCTTTTCCATGCAAAAGGACCCATGATCACCAACATGTGAAGTTAATAGGATCATGTCCAATTGGGTGTCAAATGAAAGCTGAGTCTATATTTTTGAGAAATTAAAGGCCCACACCAGAGGGCAATGCCGGCACTAATTCGATGTAATTCCAGTCCTATAGCGGAAATTGTCCTTTAGATTCCACCTCCGAAGAATAATGGAGGCAGCCAGCTTGGCTATGGCTGGTTCTGGAGATGGATTTGTCATAAGCATGTAGAGAGAACTTTGCCACAGATGGATAGGGGAAACCACTATCTTTGACTTTGCCATCTATTGTTATCGCCAAAGTTTTGGCCGCAAATTCTTAATAGAAAGAATAAGATGAAGCTCCGGTAATATGAATAGCCAAACTATTGAACGGTTTGGACTAGAGACTTATTTTTCTACATTGTAATGGACACGGTGCAACCTTTGGTAGGCTCATGAGGCCATGGTTCTCACAGCTAGGGGAAGTGAAATGAGCCTCCTGTAGCTCAGTTGGTAGAGCATGGCGCTTGCAACGCCAGGGTTGTGGGTTCGATTCCCACGGGGGGGGCAGTATGAAAAATGTATGCACTCAGGAACTGTAAGTCGCTCTGGATAAGAGCGTCTGCTAAATGACTAAAATGTAAATGATAGGCTACGATGACTTTGCTCGTGATGTATGTCGCAAATTATATGTAACAACACCCTGAGCGCATTTATTTATTTTTTGTCATTTTAGCAGACGCTCTTATCCAGAGCGACTTACAGTTAGTGAGTGCATACATTTTCATACTGGCCCCCAGTGGGAAACGAACCCACAACCCTGGCGTTGCAAGCGCCATTCTCTACCAACTGAGCTACAGGGGACACAAAGCGAAACACCAATACTTGATTGAACAACAGCACAAAATAGATGAACAAGTTTGTGGAATCTTCTTTCACGGCTGCCTTTTCATTATACACTGAACAGAAATATAAACACAACATGTAAAGTGTTGGTCCCGTGTTTCATGAGCGGAAATAAAATATCGCAGAAATGTTCTATACTCACAAAAGCTTATTTCTCTAAAATGTTGTGCACAAATTTGTTTACATCCCTGTTAGTGAGCATTTCTCCTTTGCCAAGATAATCCATCCACCAGACAGGTGTGACATATCAAGAAGCTGATTAAATAGCATGATCATTACACAGGTGCACCTTGTGCTGGGGACAATAAAAGGCCACTCAAATTTGCAGTTTTGTCACACAACACAATGCCACACATGTCTCAAGTTTTGAGGGAGTGTGTAATTGGTATTCTGATTGCAAGAATGTCCACTAGAGCTGTTGCCAGAGTAAACCGCATCCAACGTCGTTTTAGTGAATTTGGCAGTACGTCCAACCGGTCTCACAACTGCAGAACACGTGTAACCACGCCAGCCCAGGACCGCCACATCCGGCTTCTTCACCTGCGGGATCGTCTGAGACCAGCCACCTGGACAGCTGATGAAACTGTGTGTTTGCACAACTGAAGAATTTCTGCACAAACTGTCAAAAACCGTCTCAGGGAAGCTCATCTGCATGCTTGTCGTCCTCACCAGGGTCTTGACCTTACTGCAGTTCGGCATCGTAACCGACTTCAGTGGGCAAATGCTCACCTTCGATGGCCACTGGCACGCTGGAGAAGTGTGCTCTTCACGGCTGAATCCCGGTTTCAACTATACCGGGCAGGTGGCAGACAATGAACATAATTGCATTTTATCTATGGCAATTTGAATGCACAGAGATACCGTGACGAGATCATGAGGCCCATTGTCATGCCATTTATCCGCCGCCATCACCTCGTGTTTCAGCATGATAATGCACAGTCCCATGTCGCAAGGATCTGTACACAATTCCTGGAAGCTGAAAATGTCCCAGTTCTTCCATGGCCTGTATACTCACCGGACATGTCACCCATTGATCATGTTTGGGATGCTCTGGATCAACGTGTGTGACAGCGTGTTCCAGTTCCCGCCAATATCCAGCAACCTCGCACAGCCATTGAAGAAGAGTGGGACAACATTCCACAGGCCACAATCAACAGCCTGATCAACTCTATGCGAAGGAGATGTGTCGCGCTGCATGAGGCAAATGGTGGTCACACCATATACTGACTGTTCTTTTGATCCACGCTCCTACCTTTTTAAAAAGGTATCTGTGACCAACAGATGCATATCTGTATTCCCAGTCATGTAAAATCCATAGATCAAATCACATTTTTTTTGTCACATACACGTGTTTAGCAGATGTTATAGCGGGTGTAGCGAAATGCTTGTGCTTCTAGCTCCAACAGTGCAGTAATATCTAACAAGTAATAACTAACAATTTCACAACATATACCTAATACACACAAAACTAGTAAGGAATGGAATTTAAGAAAATATACATAGATGGACTAAGATACAGTAGAATATTATAGAATAGAATGCAGTATATACAGTTGAAGTCGGAAGTTTACATACACCTTATCCAAATACATTTTGGATTTAAACTCAGTTTTTCAGAATTCCTGACATTTAATCCTGTCTTAGGTCAGTTAGGATCACCACTTTATTTTAAGAATGTGAAATGTCAGAATAATAGTAGAGAGATTTATTTCAGTTTTTATTTATTTCATCACATTCCCAGTGGGTCACACGTTTACATACACTCAATTAGTATTTGGTAGCATTGCCTTTAAATTGTTTAACTTGGGTCAAACGTTTCGGGTAGCCTTCCACAAGCTTCCCACAATAAGTTGGGTGAATTTTGGCCCATTCCTCCTGACAGAGCTGGTGTAACTGAGTCAGGTTTGTAGGCCTCCTTGCTCGCACACGCTTTTTCAGTTCTGCCCACACATTTTCTATAGGATTGTGGTCAGGGCTTTGTGATGGTCACTCCAATACATTGACTTTGTTGTCCTTAAGCCATTTTGCCACAACTTTGGAAGTATGCTTGGGGTCATTGTACATTTGGAAGACCCATTTGCGACCAAGCTTTAACTTCCTGACTGATGTCTTGATGTTACTTCAATATATCCACATAATTTTCCTTCCTCATGATGCCATCTATTTTGTGAAGTGCACCAGTCCCTCCTGCAGCAAAGCACCCCCACAGCATGATGCTGCCACCCCCGTGCTTCACGGTTGGGATGGTGTTCTTCGGCTTGCAAGGTGCCCCCTTTTTCCTCCAAACATAACGATGGTCATTATGGCCAAACAGTTCTATTTTTGGCTTCTTCCTTGCTGAGCGCTCTTTCAGGTTATGTCGATATAGGACTTGTTTTACTGTGGATATAGATACTTTTGTACCTGTTTCCTCCAGCATCTTCACAAGGTCCTTTGCTGTTGTTCTGGGATTGATTTGCACTTTCTGCACCAAAGTACGTTCATCTCTAGGAGACAGAACGCGTCTCCTTTCTGAGCGGTATGACGGCTGTGTGGTCCCATGGTGTTTATACTTGCGTACTATTGTTTGTACAGATGAACGTGGTACCTTCAGGCAAACTTCCGACTTCAACTGTACATATGAGATGAGTAGTGCAAGATATGTAAACATTATTAAAGTGACTGTAAACATTATTAAAGTGACTAGTGTTCCATTTCTTAAAGTGGCCAGTGATTTCAATAGGCAGCAGCAGCCTCTAATGTGCTAGTGATGGCTATTTAACAGTCTGATGGCCTTGAGATAGAAGCTGTTTTTCATTCTCTCCGTCCCAGCTTTGATGCACCTGTACTGACCTCGCCTTCTAGATGATAGCGGTGTGAACAGGCAGTGGCTCGGGTGGTTGATGTCCTTGATTATCTTTTTGGCCTTCCTGTGACATCGGGTGCTGTATGTGTCTTGGAGGGTGGGTAGTTTGCCCCCGATAATGCGTTCGGCAGACCGCACCACCCTCTGGAGAGCCCTGCGGTTGCGGGCGGTACAGTTGCCATTCCAGGTGGTGATACAGCCCGACAGGATGCTCTCAATTGTGCATCTGTAAAAGTTTGTGAGGTTTTTAGGTGCCAAGCCGAATTTCTTCAGCCTCCTGAGGATGAAGAGGCTCTGTTGCGCTTTTTTCACCACACTGTCTGCGTGGGTGGACCATTTCAGTTTGTCAGTGATGTGTACGCCAAGGAATTTGAAGCTTTCCACCTTCTCCACTGCGGTCCCGTCGATGTGGATAGGGGGGTTCACCCTCTGCTGTTTCCTGAAGTCCAAGATCATCTCCTTTGTTTTGTTGACATTGAGTGAGAGGTTATTTTCCTGGCACCACACTCCCAGACCCCTCACCTCCTCCCTGTAGGTGGTCTCGTCATTGTTGGTAATCAAGCCTACTACTGTTGTGTCGTCTGCAAACGTGCTTGGCCACGCAGTCATGGGTGAACAGGGAGTACAGGAGGGGGCTGAGCACGCACCCTTGTGGGGCCCCAGTGTTGAGGATCAGCGAAGTGGATATGTTGTTTCCTACCTTCACCACCTGGGGGCGGCCCGTCAGGAAGTCCAGGACCCAGTTGCACAGGGCGGGGTTCAGACCCAAGGCCTCGAGCTTGATGATGAGCTTGGAGGGTACTATGGTGTTGAATGCTGAGCTATAGTCAATGAACCGCATTCTTACATAGGTATTCCTCTTGTCCAGATGGGGTGTGCAGTGTGATGGCGATTGCATCGTCTGTGGATCTATTGGGGCGGTAAGCAAATTGAAGTGGGTCTAGGGTGACAGGTAAGGTAGAGGTGATATGATCCTTGACTAGTCTCTCAAAGCACTTCATGATGACAGAGGTGAGTGCTACAGGGCGATAGTCATTTAGTTCAGTTACCTTTGCTTTCTTGGGTACAGGAACAATGGTGGCCATCTTGAAGCATGTGGGAACAGCAGACTGGGAAACGGAATATGTCCATAAACACACCAGCCAGCTGGTCTGCACATGCTCTGAGGACGTGGCTAGGGATGCTGTCTGGGCTGGCAGCTTTGCGGGGGGTTAACATGCTTAAATGTCTTAATCAGGTCGGCCACGGAGAAGGAGAGGCCACAGTCCTTGATCGTGGGCCTCGTCAGTGGCACTGTGTTATCCTCAAAGTGGGGAAAAAACTAAATACTGCCAAGTTTCCTAAGAGCTAGTCGCGAGGCTGCCATATTCATCGGCGCCAGGTATATTATTAGGGCCTAATGAATTTATTTCAATTGACTGATTTCCTTATTTGAACTGTAACTCAGTCAAATCTTTGAAATTGTTGCATGTTGCGTTTATATTTTTGTTCAGTGTAGGATAGACACTTGTGATTTCTAGCTGCATCAATCAAAGCAGTGGAGTGTGGTCAAAACCATTTATTTTAGGGCGACGGGGGGAGCGGGGTTCCAAAATGCAATCATATCACATGCAATTTTACCATTTATAAAATTGTATGTTTTTTTTTTTTTTTACAGACTAGCGCAAACATAAGTGAAACGTGTCAAATTATCCAATTCATTATGATTATTTGCTGGTAAAATAAAAAGTGGAGGTGCAAAAATATGTTTGCACCCCCATATTTTCATTTGCTCCATGGCTCAGGCAGCCAAGTGTAGGCTACAGTAAAAAGCTTTGCCAGAGACAGAAGAGGAAAAGAGACATCCCATTCGCTGTTTTTTTTCTGGTTCAATGTAATGAACTAAGTAGACCAGACCCAGCTGCTATTGCATTGGTGTCTATAGATGGGTTGGCTGACAACGTCACGAAAACAATTTGCGCGCTTCCATGGGGCAGAAGTCTGCCTGTTCTTGTGATTCTGGATAGCCAGATAACTAGCAAGAATGACAGGAATGGCTGAAGGATTGCAATATTTACCTGGAGCTAACCCTGCAGATAGCTCTACTGGGTGATAGTCAATAGTCAATCGATCAATAATATAATAATACTTTTAGCAAAAAACAATATTTTCAATTTACAATCTGTAGAAACAATGAGAATATAAGGGTTCAGAACTTTTGTGAAACATCACAGTACAGTTAAAAAATATATGGCAAATAGAAATCCAAATCCAAAGCACCCCCACAGCATGATGCTGCCACCCCCGTGCTTCACGGTTGGGATGGTGTTCATCGGCGTGCAAGTACCCCCTTTTTCCTCCAAACATAACAATGGTCATTATGGCCAAACAGTTCTATTTTTGTTTCATCAGACCAGAGGACATTTCTCCAAATAGTACGATCTTTGTCCCCATGTGCAGTTGCAAACCGTAGTCTGGCTTTTTTAATGGCGGTTTTGGAGCATTGGCTTCTTCCTTGCTGAGCGGCCTTTCAGGTTATGTCGATATAGGACTTGTTTTACTGTGGATATATATACTTTTGTACCTGTTTCCTCCAGCATCTTCACAAGGTCCTTTGCTGTTGTTCTGGGATTGATTTCCACTTTCCGCACCAAAGTACGTTCATCTCTAGGAGACAGAATGCGTCTCCTTCCTGAGCGGTATGACGGCTGCGTGGTCCCATGGTGTTTATATTTGCGTACTATTGTTTGTACAGATGAACATGGTACCTTCAGGCATTTGGAAATTGCTCCCAAGGATGAACCAGACCAGCTCTACAATCTTTCTTCTGAGGACTTGGCTGATTTCTTTGGATTTTCCCATGATGTCAAGCAAAGAGGCACTGAGTTTGAAGGTAGGCCTTGAAATACATCCACAGGTACACCTCCAATTGACTCAAATTATGTAAATTAGCCTATCAGAAGCTTCTAAAGCCATGACATCATTTTCTGGAATTTTCCAAGCTGTTTAAAAGCACAGTCAACTTCTGACCCACTGTAATTGTGATACAGTGAATTATAAGTTAAATAAATCTGTTTGTAAACAATTGTTGGAAAAATTACTTGTGCCAAAACTATAGTTTGTTAACATGACATTTGTGGAGTGGTTGAAAAACGAGTTTTAATGACTCCAACCTAAGTGTATGTAAACTTCCGACTTCAACTGTATATGTATGTATGTGTATATATATGTACAGTGAGGGGAAAAAAGTATTTGATCCCCTGCTGATTTTGTAAGTTTGCCCACTGACAAAGAAATGATCAGTCTATAATTTTAATGGTAGGTTTATTTGAACAGTGGGAGACAGAATAACAACAACAAAATCCAGAAAAACGCATGTCAAAAATGTTATAAATTGATTTGCATTTTAATGAGGGAAATAATTATTTGACCCCTCTGCAAAACATGACTTAGTACTTGGTGGCAAAACCCTTGTTGGCAATCACAGAGGTCAGACGTTTCTTGTAGTTGGCCACCAGGTTTGCACACATCTCAGGAGGGATTTTGTCCCACTCCTCTTTGCAGATCTTCTCCAAGTCATTAAGGTTTCGAGGCTGATGTTTGGCAACTCGAACATTCAGCTCCCTCCACAGATTTTCTATGGGATTAAGGTCTGGAGACTGGCTAGGCCACTCCAGGACCTTAATTTGCTTCTTCTTGAGCCACTCCTTTGTTGCCTTGGCCGTGTGTTTTGGGTCATTGTCATGCTGGAATACCCATCCACGACCCATTTTCAATGCCCTGGCTGAGGGAAGGAGGTTCTCACCCGGTATATGGCCCCGTCCATCGTCACTTTGATGCGGTGAAGTTGTCCTGTCCCCTTAGCAGAAAAACACCCCCAAAGCATAATGTTTCCACCTCCATGTTTGACGGTGGGGATGGTGTTCTTGGGGTCATAGGCAGCATTCCTCCTCCTCCAAACACAGCGAGTTGAGTTGATGCCAAAGAGCTCGATTTTGGTCTCATCTGACCACACACTTTCAACCAGTTCTCCTCTGAATCATTCAGATGTTCATTGGCAAACTTCAGACGGGCATGTATATGTGCTTTCTTGAGCAGGGGGACCTTGCGGGCGCTGCAGGATTTCAGTCCTTCACGGCGTAGTGTGTTACCAATTGTTTTCTTGGTGACTATGGTCCCAGCTGCCTTGAGATCATTGACAAGATCCTCCCGTGTAGTTCTGGGCTGATTCCTCACCGTTCTCATGATCATTGCAACTCCACGAGGTGAGATCTTGCATGGAGCCCCAGGCTGAAGGAGATTGACAGTTCTTTTGTGTTTCTTCCATTTGTGAATAATCGCACCAACTGTTGTCACCTTCTCACCAAACTGCTTGGCGATGGTCTTGTAGCCCATTCCAGCCTTGTGTAGGTCTACAATCTTGTCCCTGACATCCTTGGAGAGCTATTTGGTCTTGGCCATGGTGGAGAGATTGAAATCTGATTGATTGATTGCTTCTGTGGACAGGTGTCTTTTATACAGGTAACAAACTGAGATTAGGAGCACTCCCTTTAAGAGTGTGCTCCTAATCTCAGCTCGTTACCTGTATAAAAGACACCTGGGAGCCAGAAATCGTTCTCATTGAGAGGGGGTCAAATACTTATTTCCCTCATTAAAATGCAAATCAATTTATAACATTTTTGACATGCGTTTTTCTGGATTTTTTTGTTTTCTGTCTCTCACTGTTCAAATAAACCTACCATTAAAATTATAGACTGATCATTTCTTTGTCAGTGGGCAAACGTACAAAATCAGCAGGGGATCAAATACTTTTTTCCCTCACTTTATGTGTGTGTGTGTGTGTGTGTGTATATATATACAGTGGGGAGAACAAGTATTTGATACACTGCCGATATTGCAGGTTTTCCTACTTACAAAGCATGTCGAGGTCTGTAATTTTTATCATAGTGTGATGTCACGAGAGGCTGTGTCCTGGAGGGACGTTACATCCCCCTGAGATGGCTGCAAACCCAGACAGCTATGGCTCCATCTGCTGGTATGGTCGGGAACTCCACCCCTCTATGGCCAATCTTCCCACGCAGCTGAAACAAATCAGGAGCTGATGAGCTGAAGGTTTGGGGAAGGGAAGAGACACACTGAGGGAGTGTGTGGGGGGTGAAGAAACACAGTCTCCAACCTGGGCTCTCTGGAGGACAAGAGTGCTGCACGTCCACTTCCATGAGGAATATAAGGATTTGGAGATACTTACCTTTGGGAAATACTCACCTTTGGATATATGCACCTGTGGAAATACGTGTGGGACATTTGGAAGGACGTTTTGCTGGGTTGGCCACTAGCTGCAACGTCCGAATACAGTAAGACTGGGGAAACGTTATTTGAGCGAGGAGAGTTATGATTTTGGATGTGGAAGAGACATCCCTGAACTGTTAACCCTTAAAGAGCCACCAGAGAACAGAATTGTGTTATACTTTCGTTAGTTTCCCAAGACCTTTAATAAAATCCTTGTTTTGGTTGAACCTGGTCTCCTTGCACTACTTGGGCAATCCCGCTGAAAGCTGTGTAGCCTCTCGTGACATCACAGATGGTGGAGAATACAGGCACGCTCAAGCGTTAATAGTGCATGTCAGAGGAGGATACCGAAGGTTTGATCACCCAGTTTTCCAAGTTGGCCGTAGGCTCCCCGCCCGACTGAAATGGAGGACATATTGAAAGCCCTTGTTGCTGGCCAGCAAGCCCAGATGCAAGCAAACGTGGCTCTCTTGGAGGAGCAAAAGAAAGCCAACCTTCTGAAGGCAGAGGAATTGCAGTTGCAGAGACAGAGGGTGGTCCAAAATACCCGCCCAATAAAGGCAAGTGACTTTATATCTAAGATGGGAGCTACCGATGACATTGAGGCATACCTGCATGCATTTGAGGCCACGGCCACTAGGGAAGCCTGGCCCAAGCAACAGTGGGTTGGTCTGTTAGCCCCCTTTCTAACCGGGGAAGCGCTGAATGCTGTCCGGGACCTGGGCCCTGACCAGGTTACTGACTATGATGCCCTGAAGTCTGAGATCCTCAGCAGATATGGACTCACAAAGTTTGGTATGGCCCAGCGCTTTCACAGCTGGACCTTCCAACCAGACCAACCTCCTCGGGCGCAGATGCATGAACTTGTCCGAATCGCAAGGAAATGGCTGGATCCGCAGAGGAATACAGCAGCGGCGGTGGTGGAGGCCGTTGTGGTGGATCGTTACCTACGCGCCCTGCCTTATGAGGCAAAAAGGTTCATCAGTCAACAGGCCTTGACCACGGCTGATCTGACCGTGGAAGCTGTGGAAAAGTACCAGGCCACAGCGGAGATGCTGAATGCTTCCCGAAAAGACCCCAGGAGGGCGGCCCCACCACAAATGGGAAGAACCCGTCCAAAGGACCCCCAAGGTATCGAACCCAGCCACGTCAGGACTTATCCCGGCTCCAGGGGGAGCCAGAAACCAGGCGGGTCCAAGAAGAGTACACCAGGAGGGGGAAACTCGACAGTGTTACCGGTGTGGGGAGATGGGACATATCTCCTGGCAGTGTGGGAAACCAGCCGATGAACCTATGCCCACTGCGGAGTCCTCCAGCTCAGCACCCACACACCGTTTTGCCTCGCTCTTGGGAGTCGTAGATGGCGGCCCAGATCGACCCCCCACCTGCCCGGTAACTGTGAATCACCATGATGTGGAGGCCTTACTGGATTCTGGTAGCCGGGCCACCCTGGTGCGTAAGGATTTGGTGGGCCCAACGTGTCTGACCCCGGGGAAAGTCCTCCCAGTTTCCTGTGTCCATGGGGACACCAGAGAATACCCCATTACTGAACTTACAATGACCAGCACACGGGGAACCATACACACGACGGCGGGGGGTGGTTGATTCCCTCCCCGTCCCTGTCCTAATTGGACGAGACTGCCCAGCCTTTTACCCACTCTGGAGAGAGTCTCAGGAGAGGATAACCCGAGTACCTCGGAAACGGAGAGGCAAGACTCATCCTGGGAAGGCTCCGGTGCAATCCTCCGAGTTACTCACTCCCGCCCGGGTTCTGATAGGGATGGCAGGTGCCCAGACCGACACAGAGACGGAGCTACAGAATCTGGACAAAGAACTGTCTGGTCTGAAGGGGACCGCTGAGAGGTATCGTTTGTTAAAGCAACAGTTAGACATGAAGACAGAAGAGTTAGATATCCTCCAGGCTAAACTCCAACAGAGCTCCTTCCCTAAGCAACAGGAGGAGCTGGAGAGGCTGCGCAGGACCATCGAGGAGTGTGAGGGAGACCCTGCGCAGTAGTAAGGAGGTCCAGAAGAAGGCAGAGGAGAAGTACAAGGTGTTGGAGAACAAGATGAAGAATGCGGAGGCAGAGAGAGAGAAGGAACTGAAAGCTGCTCAACAGAAGCTAAACTCTGCTAAAACCAAGGCTGATGCGTTCAGTAAGAAACTCAAGGAGAGACAACAGGAGGCTGAGTCCCTGGTCCTAGAGTTGGAGGAGTTGAAGAGAGAGCAGTCTGGCAAGCACCACGGCAATGCGGACGCACTCTCCCGGCGTGATGCCTTCTTCGCTGCCTTTACCCCGACGAGGACGTCGGTCCCGAGGAGGGGGATGTGTGATGTCACGAGAGGCTGTGTCCTGGAGGGACGTTACATCCCCCTGAGATGGCTGCAAACCCAGACAGCTATGGCTCCATCTGCTGGTATGGTCGGGAACTCCACCCCTCTATGGCCAATCTTCCCACGCAGCTGAAACAAATCAGGAGCTGATGAGCTGAAGGTTTGGGGAAGGGAAGAGACACACTGAGGGAGTGTGTGGGGGGTGAAGAAACACAGCCTCCAACCTGGGCTCTCTGGAGGACAAGAGTGCTGCACGTCCACTTCCATGAGGAATATAAGGATTTGGAGATACTTACCTTTGGGAAATACTCACCTTTGGATATATGCACCTGTGGAAATACGTGTGGGACATTTGGAAGGACGTTTTGCTGGGTTGGCCACTAGCTGCAACGTCGAATACAGTAAGACTGGGGAAACGTTATTTGAGCGAGGGAGAGTTATGATTTTGGATGTGGAAGAGACATCCCTGAACTGTTAACCCTTAAAGAGCCACCAGAGAACAGAATTGTGTTATACTTTCGTTAGTTTCCCAAGACCTTTAATAAAATCCTTGTTTTGGTTGAACCTGGTCTCCTTGCACTACTTGGGCAATCCCGCTGAAAGCTGTGTAGCCTCTCGTGACATCACAATAGGTACACTTCAACTGTGAGAGACGGAATCTAAAACAAAAATCCAGAAAATCACATTGTATGATTTTTAAGTAATTAATTTGCATTTTATTGCATGACATAAGTATTTGATCACCTACCAACCAGTAAGAATTCCGGCTCTCACAGACCTGTTAGTTTTTCTTTAAGAAGCCCTCCTGTTCTCCACTCATTACCTGTATTAACTGCACCTGTTGGAACTCGTTACCTGTATAAAAGACACCTGTCCACACACTCAATCAAACAGACTCCAACCTCTCCACAATGGCCAAGACCAGAGAGCTGTGTAAGGACATCAGGGATACAATTGTAGACCTGCACAAGGCTGGGATGGGCTACAGGACAATAGGCAAGCAGCTTGGTGAGAAGGCAACAACTGTTGGCGCAATTATTAGAAAATGGAAGAAGTTCAAGATGACGGTCAATCACACTCGGTCTGGGGCTCCATGCAAGATCTCACCTCGTGGGGCATCAATGATCATGAGGAAGGTGAGGGATCAGCCCAGAACTACACGGCAGGACCTGGTCAATGACCTGAAGAGAGCTGGGACCACAGTCTCAAAGAACCATTAGTAACACACTACGCCGTCATGGATTTAAATCCTGCAGCGCACGCAAGGTCCCCCTGCTCAAGCCAGCGCATGTCCAGGCCCGTCTGAAGTTTGCCAATGACCATCTGGATGATCCAGAGGAGGAATGGGAGAAAGTCAAGTGGTCTGATGAGACAAAAATATAGCTTTTTGGTCTAAACTCCACTCGCCGTGTTTGGAGGAAGAAGAAGGATGAGTACAACCCCAAGAACACCATCCCAGCCGTGAAGCATGGAGGTGGAAACATCATTCTTTGGGGATGCTTTTCTGCAAAGGGGACAGGACGACTGCACCGTATTGAGGGGAGGATGGATGGGGCCATGTATCGCGAGATCTTGGCCAACAACCTCCTTCCCTCAGTAAGAGCATTGAAGATGGGTCGTGGCTGGGTCTTCCAGCATGACAACGACCCGAAACACACAGCCAGGGCAACTAAGGATTGGCTCCGTAAGAAGCATCTCAAGGTCCTGGAGTGGCCTAGCCAGTCTCCAGACCTGAACCCAATAGAAAATCTTTGGAAGGAGCTGAAAGTCCTTATTGCCCAGCGACAGCCCCGAAACCTGAAGGATCTGGAGAAGGTCTTTATGGAGGAGTGGGCCAAAATCCCTGCTGCAGTGTGTGCAAACCTTGTCGAGACCTACAGGAAACGTATGATCTCTGTAATTGCAAACAAAGGTTTCTGTACCAAATATTAAGTTCTGCTTTTCTGATGTATCAAATACTTATGTCATGCAATAAAATGCAAATGAATTACTTAAAAATCATACAATGTGATTTTCTGGATTTTTGTTTTAGATTCCGTCTCTCACAGTTGAAGTGTACCTATGATAAAAATTACAGACCTCTATATGCTTTGTAAGTAGGAAAACCTGCAAAATCGGCAGTGTATCAAATACTTGTTCTCCCCACTGTATGTGTGTAGATATATATTTGCGCGGGGAAAAAAACATGGGGGATTGGAAGTGATGCAGACAATTACATTGATGGAAGTTGCAATATAAAAAATACAAATACAAAAAGAATGACAAACTGCCATGTGGGGAATCGTAAGTGGCTTGTTTCATCTTGTTATTTATATACACTGCTAAAACAAATTAAGGGAACACTTAAACAACACAATGTAACTCCAAGTCAATCACAGTTCTGTGAAATCAAACTGTCCACTTAGGAAGCAACACTGATTGACAATACATTTCACATGCTGTTGTGCAAATGGAATAGACAACAGGTGGAAATTATAGGCAATTAGCAAGACACCCCCAATAAAGGAGTGGTTGTGCAGGTGGTGACCACAGACCACTTCTCAGTTCCTATGCTTCCTGGCTGATGTTTTGGTCACTTTTGAATGCTGGCGGTGCTTTCACTCTAGTGGTAGCATGAGACGGAGTCTACAACCCACACAAGTGGCTCAGGTAGTGCAGCTCATCCAGGATGGCACATCAATGCGAGCTGTGGCAAGAAGGTTTGCTGTGTCTGTCAGCGTAGTGTCCAGAGCATGGAGGCGCTACCAGGAGACAGGCCAGTACATCAGGAGACGTGGAGGAGGCCGTAGGGAGGGCAACAACCCAGCAGCAGGACCGCTACCTCCGCCTTTGTGCAAGGAGGAGCAGGAGGAGCACTGCCAGAGCCCTGCAAAATGACCTCCAGCAGGCCACAAATGTGCATGTGTCTGCTCAAACGGTCAGAAACAGACTCCATGAGGGTGGTATGAGGGCCCGACGTCCACAGGTGGGGGTTGTGCTTACAGCCCAACACCGTGCAGGATCTTTGGCATTTGCCAGAGAACACCAAGATTGGCAAATTCGCCACTGGCGCCCTGTGCTCTTCACAGATGAAAGCAGGTTCACACTGAGCACGTGACAGAGTCTGGAGACGCCGTGGAGAACGTTCTGCTGCCTGCAACATCCTCCAGCATGACCGGTTTGGCGGTGGGTCAGTCATGGTGTGGGGTGGCATTTCTTTGGGGGGCCGCACAGCCCTCCATGTGCTCGCCAGAGGTAGCCTGACTGCCATTAGGTACCGAGATGAGATCCTCAGACCCCTTGTGAGACCATATGCTGGTGCGGTTGGCCCTGGGTTCCTCCCTAATGCAAGACGATGCTAGACCTCATGTGGCTGGAGTGTGTCAGCAGTTCCTGCAAGAGGAAGGCATTGATGCTATGGACTGGCCCGCCCGTTCCCCAGACCTGAATCCAATTGAGCACATCTGGGACATCATGTCTCGCTCCATCCACCAACGCCACGTTGCACCCCAGACTGTCCAGGAGTTGGCGGATGCTTTAGTCCAGGTCTGGGAGGAGATCCCTCAGGAGACCATCCGCCACCTCATCAGGAGCATGCCCAGGCGTTGTAGGGAGGTCATACAGGCACGTGGAGGCCACACACACTACTGAGCCTCATTTTGACTTGTTTTAAGGACATTACATCAAAGTTGGATCAGCCTGTAGTGTGGTTTTCCACTTTAATTTTGAGGGTGACTCCAAATCCAGACCTCCATGGGTTGATACATTTGATTTCCATTGATAATTTTTGTGTGATTTTGTTGTCAGCACATTCAACTATGTAAAGAAAAAAGTATTTAATAAGATTATTTAATTCATTCAGATCTAGGATGTGTTATTTTAGTGTTCCCTTAATTTTTTTGAGCAGTGTATCTTGTTATGTTTTGAGGTGTTTTGACTGATTTCATGTAAATGCTAATATGGCTAAAATTCACTAGCTAGCTAGCTAACCAACAACTGTAACCATGTATTTGAGAGACAACAAGTAGTCGTTGTGCAAATTGATTTATGTTCTCAATAAACATTGGAGACGAAATATAGCTTACATGTTGTCAACAATCTAAGCCAACCTAATCTGTTTTGCCCCATGGTGGTGCGCGCGTCGTTTTTGTTGCTAAACAACCAACCCGTCTATGGAAGACGTTAAGTAGACCGGAACTGACCATTTTCTTCAATGGTAAATGGCCTGAGTGAACTACACTATGTGACCAAAAGTATGTTGACACCTGCCTATCAAAAATCTCATTCCAAAATCAAGGGCATTAATATGGAGTTGGTCACCCCTTTGCCACTATAACAGCCTCCACTCTTCTGGGAAGGCTTTCCACTAGATGTTGGAACATTGCTGCGGGGACTTGCTTCCATTCAGCCACAAGCGCATTAGTGAGGTCGGGCACTGATGTTGGGCGATTAGGCCTGGCTCGCAGTCGCCGTTCCAATTCATCCCAAAGGTGTTCGATGGCGTTGAGGTCATGACTCTGTCCAGGCCAGTCAAGTTCTTCCACACCGATCTCAACAAACCATTTCTGTATGGACCTCGCTTTGTACATGGGGGCATTGTCATGCTGAAACAGGAAAGGGTCTTCACCAAACTGTTGCCACAAAGTTGGAAGCACAGAATCGTCTAGAATATCATTGTATGCTGTAGCAATAGGATTTCCCTTCACTGGAACTAAGGGGCCTAGCCCGAACCATGAAATACAGCCCCAGACCATTATTCCTCCTCCACCAAACTTTACAGTTGGCACTATGCATTTGGGCAGGTAGCCTTCTCCTGGCATCCGCCAAACCCAGATTTGTCCGTCGAACTGCCAGATGGTGAAGCGTGATTAATCACTTGTGTGCAGCTGCTCGGCCATGGAAACCCATTTCATGAACCTCCCGACGAACAGTTGTTGTGTTGACATTGCTTCCAGAGGCAGTTTGGAACTTGGTAGTGAGTGTTGCAACCGAGGACATGGTGGCAAAACCCTTGTTGGCAATCACAGAGGTCAAACGTTTCTTGTAGTTGGCCACCAGGTTTGCACACATCTCAGGAGGGATTTTGTCCCACTCCTCTTTGCAGATCTTCTCCAAGTCATTAAGGTTTCGAGGCTGACGTTTGGCAACTCGAACCTTCAGCTCCCTCCACAGATTTTCTATGGGATTAAGGTCTGGAGACTGGCTAGGCCACTCCAGGACCTTAATGTGCTTCTTCTTGAGCCACTCCTTTGTTGCCTTGGCCATGTGTTTTGGGTCATTATCATGCTGGAATACCCATCCACGACCCATTTTCAATGCCCTGGCTGAGGGAAGGAGGTTCTCACCCAAGATTTGACGGTACATGGCCCCGTCCATCGTCCCTTTTGCTGCGGTGAAGTTGTCCTGTCCCCTTAGCAGAAAAACACCCCTGAAGCATAATGTTTCCACCTCCATGTTTGATGGTGGGAATGGTGTTCTTGGGGTCATAGGCAGCATTCCTCCTCCTCCAAACATGGCGAGTTGAGTTGATGCCAAAGAGCTCCATTTTGGTCTCATCTGACTACAACACTTTCACTCATTCAGATGTTCATTGGCAAACTTCAGACGGGCAAGTATATGTGCTTTCTTGAGCAGGGGGATCTTGCAGGCACTGCAGGATTTCAGTCCTTCACGGCGTAGTGTGTTACCAATTGTTTTCTTAGTGACTATGGTCCCAGCTGCCTTGAGATCATTGACAAGATCCTCCCATGTAGTTCTGGGCTGATTCCTCACCGTTCTCATGATCATTGCAACTCCACGAGGTGAGATCTTGCATGGAGCCCCAGGCCGAGGGAGATTGATAGTTATTTTGTGTTTCTTCCATTTGCGAATAATCGCACCAACTGTTGTCACCTTCTCACCAAGCTGCTTGGCAATGGTCTTGTAGCCCATTCCAGCCTTGTGTAGGTCTACAATCTTGTCCCTGACATCCTTGGAGAGCTCTTTGGTCTTGGCCATGGTGGAGAGTTTGGAATCTGATTGATTGCTTCTGTGGACAGGTGTATTTTATACAGGTAACAAGCTGAGATTAGGAGCACTCCCTTTAAGAGTGTGCTCCTAATCTCAGCTCGTTACCTGTATAAAAGACACCTGGGAGCCAGAAATCTTTCTGATTGAGAGGGGGTCAAATACTTATTTCCCTCATTAAAATGCAAATCAATTTATAACATTTTTGAAATGCGTTTTTCTGGATTTTGTTGTTGTTATTCTGTCTCTCTCACTGTTCAAATAAACCTACCATTAAAATTATAGACTGATCATTTCTTTGTCAGTGGGCAAACGTACAAAATCAGCAGGGGATCAAATACTTTTTTCCCTCACTGTATAGTGTATCTTCATTTATAAACTGGGTGGTTCGAGCCCTTAATGCTGATTGGCTGATAGCCGTTGTATATCACGGGTATGACAAAATATGTATTTTTACTGCTGTAATTACGTTGGTAACCAGTTTTATAATGGCAATAAGGCACCTCTGGGGTTTGTGATATATGGCCAATATACCACGGCCAAGGGCTGTATCCAGGCACTCCGCGTTGCATCGTGCATAAGAACAGCCCTTAGCCGTGGTATATTGGCCATATACCACACCTCCTCCTGCCTTATTTCTTAATTTTCCACCATCTTTGCTGTAACCAAAGGTTATGTATTATATTGCTCAGCTCAGTTGCGACTCGAACTTTGCAGGTGTTTCTGATTAATAAATAATGCCATGCTAGTGGGTGGTACATTTCAAATAAAACCTAGCCCTGAAACAAAACCTAGGCTAAAAATTATTTACACATCATTTCATAGGAAAATACAAGGCATTGACATTAATTTTCACGAAGCGGGCAGTTCCAGTTTGTCACTTCAAGCCCATACATATATATATAATACTTTGACTAAAATGATGACTTATTGACTTAAATCGTTGTGCAACATCATGGGTAAGCTCTGGCCATCGTATTTCAGTTCGAAAAAGTGGCATTCTACTGATGTGGCCTTTTAAGGCATATATGCATTTTCCATCCTAAAAAGTTTGGAAGAAGCAAAGGCTTTGATTTCTGGTCAAACAGATGAAAAAGGGGTCTTAGGAAACATCTGCCAGAAAAAGTATTAAAAGGTATTAGAAATACATCAAAATACAATCATGTTGAAGTAAAGACCCCTGCAAACTAATGTCAACACTTATATTTAGTTTTGGCAAAATGTTGCCTTGTGTAAGTTTAAGAAACTTGTCCTTGTGCCTTGAAATTCCATTACCAAAAACTGTATCTTGAAGATATTTTCTAATTTCTCTCCCTCATAAGGAGGGAGGATAATGAAAGTTCACAGAAGTAACAAGTAAAGGTAGACCTATCAATTAGTTATAGTGTTTTTACTGAAATCAATTTAGTTTGATTTTTTTGTTTGATAGGAATTTTTAATTGATTAGAACTTGAAATCCGTTACCAAATCAGTAACGGAATTTCCGAAAAATCTGTAATGGAATTTCGGCAATTGAATTGGCTACAATGGGAAATCATAGTAGTCAGAAACCACAGTTGGGTTCACAAGTTTGGACAGTACAGTAAAGAAAAGTACACTAATGTACTGTACTCATATACTGTGCTGTACTTCATCTGTACAAACTTGTGAAACATAGACGTCTATGATTGGTTCAGATTTGGTCTGGTCCAGTCTTAATCCGGAGCAGATATTTTACAGGTTTTAGATATATAAAAAACAGAGCTTTTACTGAAATGATTTTACCAAACGTTGCATCTGCACAGTTCTTCCAGTAAAGGTGTTATGGTAAAAATTGGAATTGCCCTATAGTAAAGAAGATGGTGGCGCATTGCTCCAAACATTTGCCGGCAATTAAGTAGTTCATTTCTTTCACCTTTCCCACTCTACACCACCAACAAAACCATATTTTTTGTTCTTATGGTATTTTTTAGTTCTTATTCTTAATGGCTATCTAAAATTGTCTTCCAGGCCTAGCCTACAGTTTCTTAAACCAAGTGTAGCCCAAACACTATAACTTTAATTTAATCATTTTGCCTCTAAATTAAACACTTCTTGTTCATCTCACAGGTGTCCGCTGAGAGTGCAAAGGGGACTGGGATGTTGGAAGTAAAAACGACTGGCATCAAGGAGGAGCCGGTGGACAGGGAGTTGGACTCGCAGGTGAATCGCTCAAACAATTTGTTGGGTTCAATCAACAAGTCGTTTAGTTCAATCAAAGAGGAAAATGTTGGGGAGGATGAGACCATTGCAGGGAGCTATGACCAGATTAGAGTGGTGGAAATAGAAGACTCAAACACAGGAGAGAGGAAGGAAGAGGGAGGAGAGTATGGGATGGAATACTCACACTCTCACCCAGATGAAGGAGAGGAAGGAGGCTATGATGCCATGGTAACAGAGATTGACAGGGAAGAGAGGATGAAGGAAAGGAGCAGAATAAAAGAATGGATGATGGAGAAAATGAATGTGACGGAGCATGAGGTGGAGCTGTTTGTGATAGAAAACTCAAATCCGGAGGAGGAGGAATGGAGAGAATATGTGGTAGGGGAGGAGGAGGAGGAGGGATGGAGGATGGAGGAGGGGGGAGAGATGTGGGTGAAAAAGGGGAGACGGAAAAAGCTTCCGGGGCCGCAGTGGTGGAGATGGGAGCAAGAGAGGAAGAAAACAGAGGAAGATGAGTGGAAGATGATTGCAGAGAGGGCGAGGGAGGAAGAGAGGGAGAGACAGAAAGGTCAGACTGTGGAGGAAGAAGAGAAGAAGCGAAAGAAGAAGAGAGTGGCAGGGTTCCGCTGCCCACAATGCACCAACACCTTCCAGTCCCGAAGCGAGTTAATGGAGCACAAGACCGGCTGCTGCAATGGTGAAAAATACACCTGCCCAGTGCCACTCTGCCCCAAACACTACACAACCAAGAGGTCCCTGAGGACTCACATCCGCTTCCACCGTGTAAAGGATGACAAGAAGAAGAAGAAGGCCTTGGAAACTATCCAGAAAGCCCAGGGAGCCCAGGAGCAGAAGACGAAGGCCTATGATGCTTACTTGAAAGCCCGGGAAACCCGGGAGCAGCAGAAAAAGGCTTATGATGCTTACCTGACAGCCCAGGTGCAGCAGAATCAATACCAACCCAGCCATAAGAAGAAATTCTTCTGCCCACTCTGTAACATATACTACAGAAACCAGACCAGCCTGGACAAGCACTCTCGTTGTCACACCAGTGTCCACAAGTTGACATTCCGCTGCTCCTTCTGCTCCCTGGATATCCTGCGAAAGTACACGACGAAAAAGCACTACGACACGGAACACCCGGGCAGGGTCCCACACTGTGAGGAGTGTGGGAAAACCTTTAACTCCATCGACAGCTTCCTAAAACATCAGGTTAGACACTTGTCCGTGACTCCCTACTACTGTTATGAGTGTCGTATCTACCAGCTGACCCAGAGGGGCCTCACTGCCCACCTGAGAAACCACTCTCTCAGACGCAACCAGGAGCAGCTGGACCAGCAGTCTAGCAAACTCAACATACCTGACAAAACAATGAATCATAGTACAGCCCCTCTGAAAAAAAATAGCTCCCCTCTACACAACAACCCTGCCTCTCTACAAGATGATAACGTCCATCTACAAGACATTAAAGAAGAAGAACTTCTAACCATAGAATCTCAATCTAGTTCTGTGTTTTAACCCCTCCCCTTTGTCCGATAACCACACCCCTCCTCTGACATGGAAAACTGACCTGGGAACTTTATCAGTGAATATTTCTGTACATGAGAACACTGAGCCTGGGATCAAATCCTCTAACTAGAGAACATCTAGTACTTGGTTGTTACAGAAGATGAACTGTTTTATCGATACAGACCGAATGGGAGAAATTACCTCCAAGCTAACTGTTATTTAGAGGTAGTCTAGGTTGGTGACAACAGGATCCTTATTGGATATCCGAATGAAGCCCACTTGTGCAGTATTTGTACAGTATACTGTTTTTCGATTGTAACACCAGTGTTCCACTAGTGTATACACCCTTATGTAAACTAGGGAAATGGTGTTTCCATAGCTAGTGCTGACAGTAGTAGCATAATCAACAATCTCTGCATTATCAAAACAGTTGCTTTGTGAGAAGGTGTTAAAGTCCACAGTTAGCCATTGTTCTGTAAATGTCAGCTGAAAAGTACCAGTGGCCTGGCTTTGGCCCCAGGTGAGAGCAGGTCCGCCGGAGCCACCCCACGTAGATAGAAACAGAAAAGACTGAGCCATATGTACAGTATTTGTTCGTCACTGTTACCTTGAAGGCCATGTGTCTTTTAAAACATTGTAAGCCCTTTATAAGCCCCATAATATCCTACATTATATGCATCTTCTCTTCTATCCTTAATTTCTGTCATTCATATAGAGAGAATTCAGTTGAATCTTTTGTATTCTATACATTTAGATCTATAGTTGTCTTACACAACATTAACGGTAAGTAGCTTTACGTAAAATGTGATGGTCACATTTATAAAATGTAATTTAGTGCTTCTGAGTTAAACATTTATGTTGGTATAGAGTATATTATTAGACCATACCTGAGCCTATGAGGTTTAACCTCTTTTCGTTCTGGTTCTGCACTTTTCTCTTTATCAGCGTTTTGTTTATTTCCTACAATACTCCAGGGTTAGTAGTACAGCACTATGGGTAGGGTTTGTGGGTGCAACATACCCATAGAAATGTATTGTATAGAACAAATACTTTGTCAAACATATGGGTTGTCTGTCATGAGGTTTAGTGTCATCTCTATTACATTTCTATCTGCAACACTCTGAATGTTTCACCTCACTGAATACACCCCATCTAGTCCCGTGTAGCTCAGTTGGTAGAGCATGGCGCTTGCAACGCCAGGGTTGTGGGTTAGATTCCTACGGGGGACCAGTACGAAAATGTATGCACTCACTAACTGTAAGTCGCTCTGGATAAGAGCGTCTGCTAAATGACTAAAATGTAAAAAATGTAAATGTATACAGTAGGCACTCTCTGGTCCAATAGGAAGAAGAGAGAACTCTCTCTGGGCCAATAGAAAGCCAAGTGAACTTTCTCTGGCCAATAGAGATTAACGCGAATGCCACTGTAGCCCTGCCCAACAAGGAGCCTTTTGATGTCGACTGGTTCCATTACTGATGCTTTGTTCTCTACACTATTGACATGTTCTGTCTGAATAAAAAGCCTTTCTATGGTATTTACTGGTCAGTGAAAAACACACGCAGTCATATACTGAAGGTCTTTTTATTATGTTCAATACAAAGTCCTACTGTGACACCAAAGAGAGGAGACGGTAGCAGCAGGGGGGAAGGGAAGGACTCTATCTCCACAGGGACAGTGGAAAGAGAGTGGGACACAAAAGGCCGGTTTCCTGGACACAGATTGTGCCTATTCCTGGACAGATTATCCATTGAAATTGCTTTTAAGTCTAGGACTTGGCGCAATCTGTGTCCAGGAAACCGTCCCAAAGAGAGAAGCAATGCATCTCATCTACTCTCAAAACAACACCATACAAACGTCTCAAACACACAACCTTACAGCTAAGCACTGTTAACAGTCAATCAGAAACGGAAAGACTGTGTGTGTTACAACACATCCAGAAGAGATCGAATAGGTAGTTCACCACTGGTCCAGGATCAGATTATTCGCTCAATAATACCGCTACAAATCATTGATAGCTACAGTTTTCTTCATTCAATTAGACAGACAGCGCTTTAAAGGGATTGACAAGAAGTCAGCATGTGCCAGCGGGCCCAGACAGTAACATACTAACATAGTAACACAACTGTCATGTCATTCCAGACAGCAGGTTAAATTCATCATAAAATATCACGTCCGTTCTATTCACACATTTCTACATCCAAGGGCCTCTCCCACCCCCACCTGTGTGCTTACATGACTTAGTTAATGGACTTATAAAATGCATTGTATTTCATCTCCTAGAAACCTGAGTTGCTCTACTAGTACATTAGTGACAGTTCAGTGCCAGACTCAGACACTTCACAGCTTCATCCACACACATGCCTTCAAATGCTCCTCGGAACCGGGAAATACAGTGCCCTCCGTAATTACTGGGACAGTGAAGTATTTTTTTCTTCTTTTGGCTCTGTACTCAAAAAGTTTGCATTTGAAATCAAACAATGACTATGAGGTTTGAGGGTGTTTTCATTCAAATCGGGTTAACCGTTTAGAAATTACAGCACTCTTTGTACAAAGTCCCCCCATTTTAGGGGATAAAAAGTGTTGGGACAAATTGTATTAAAAGTGTATTAAAGTAGTCAAAGTTAAGTATTTGGTCCCATATTCATAGCACGCAATGACTACATCAAGCTTGTGACTCTACAAATTTGTTGGATGCATTTGTTGTTTGTTTTGGTTGCGTTTCAGATGATTTTGTGCCCAATAGAAATTAATGGTAAAGAATGTATTTTGTAATTTTTTTAGTCACTTTTATTGTAAATAAGAATAGAATATGTTTCTAAACACTTCTACATTAATGTGGATGCTACCCTGATTACGGATAATCCTGAATGAATCGTGAATAATGATGAGTGACAAAGTTACAGATGCACAAATATCATACCCCCAAGACATGCTAACCTCTCACCATTACAATAACGGGAGGTTAGCATGATATATGCGTCTAACTTTCTCATTCAGAATTATCCATAATCATGGTAGCATCCACATTAATCCGCATTCTATTCTTATTTACAATAAAAGTGACTCCAAAATGACAATACATTATTTACCATTTCTATTGGGAACCAAATAATCTGAAACACAACCAAAACAAACAGCAAATGCAAACAGCAAACACATTTGTAGAGTCACAAGCTCTAGGCGTGCTATGAATATGGGACCAAATACTTCACTTTTAACTACTTTAATAATACACACATAAGTGAATTTGTCCCAATACTTTTGGTCCCCTAAAATGGGGGGACTGTGTACAAAGAGTGCTGTAATTTCTAAACGATTCATATGATATGGATGAACATACTCTCAAATTAAAGCTGACAGTCTGCACTTTAACCTCAGTCATTTTTTAAATCCAAACTTATTGAGTATAGAGCCAATAGAATAAAAAAATGCTTCAGTGTCCCAATAATTACAGAGGGCACTGTATAAGGCAGCAACATGCACACTGGGCAATCCACAGACTCGCTGCCCAGCTAACCCCCGCTTAACACTGGTCCAGAATAAGGTTTACCTTAGTGTCTGTAGAGCTGAGTTGGTGTGGACAGAGTAGGCTGTCCACTGAGCCATGATTGGACCTCATTCCCGTCACTCTGATTGGATGTTGTGGCTGACTGGGAGGAGCTTGTCTCAATATAGGGGGCGGGGTCAGTGGAACTATATTTGCTCTCACTCTGATTACATCACTAGTTTTGTCCCTGTCTGATGACTCGGTCACTAAAGAGGCTACTTAAGGTTTACACACAGAGCTACAGTTATACAGTTCATCATAAATTGGGTCTTAAATGCATATGCAGGTATCTCTTAAATGTTCCCAGAGGTACATACATACATACATACATACATACATACATACATACATACATACATACATACATACATATATATATATACAGCACATTCATGTTCCTGACACGTGTCTCTTGAGTATCTAGAGGCAACGCTGATTGTACAAAGCAAAGACTGGAGAGACGATACAATGTTAGAGTGGTCACCACTAGCCCTGGTCCAACAGAGCTACAGGCTGTAGTTCCAGCCCTAACAGGTTCTAAAGCCTGCATACTCTGTATCTCTCCAGCACCAGGGGTGGACACCACTGGGTTAGTTCATAACAGAGCAGGGTCAGGGGGGTCCCAAGTGCATCAGAGTTCTGTCCAGGTCACCTGAGGGACCAGGTCTGCCCGTCTGTGAGCAGAGCTCCGGCAAGGTTATATGTCTGAGGTGAAAGGTTAAAGGTCAGAGGGCAGTGGATGTGAGTTTCTTCACCCCCCTCCGTTGGGCCAGAGTAGAACATCCCACAGGGTCCAGGACAGGTGGGACGTTCCTGTTGAGGGCAGAGTAGGTGGCTGCCATGGCGCCCTGCACAAATCAAATCAAACTTTATTTGAAGTCATTAAGATATTGCAATACACATCCCTGTATATGAAAAATACAGTAAAATATAGTGAGACATAGTGTGTGTGTTACCTTGACCAGGTGTGGAGCGTCCTGTCTGGTGAGTGTGAATTTGGGCAGCTGGTTGCGTTGTGTTACCCAGGGATGACGCAACACCTGGCCAGCTGTCAAACGCTGGTGGGGGTCCACGTGTAACATCTTAGACACCAGTTCCTACAGGTCAGAAGTCAAAAACATTACAACATTATCACCCATTGAATATCGTGTTTGAATGTCGGTAACATTCCCTTGGCTTCGGTGTGTGTGTGTACCTTGGCCTCGGCTGAGACAGAGTTCCAGTATCCTCCGGTCAGAGAGAACTTCCCGCTACCGATCCGAGCCAGGATCTCCTCTGGAGTGTCCTCTAGACCATTGGCAAATGGAGTGAACCTGGAGAGGAAAGGAGAGGAGAGAGAATGGTAAACAATTGCGAATACACAAATAACCATATTCACACAGATAAAACACACACACAGCCTTACCCTGTCAGCATGGTGTAGAGTAGGACTCCTAGACTCCATATGTCACAGGCAGCATCATAACCCTGCTTCTTCAACACCTAGAAAACACATACTGTATGATTAGTGGATGAGAGGGTACACACACATAGAGAACATCTGAGGTTGAAAGAGAGAGAGAGAGTGTGGCATGGTACGTACCTCTGGAGCTACAAAGTTAGCGGTGTAGCATGGTGTCATCAGCAGGCCGTTCTCAGCTCTCAGCTGCTTGGCGAAACCAAAGTCACAGATCCTGATGGACTCAGCGTTCCCACTCTCATCCACATACAGGATATTACTGGGCTTCAGGTCCCTGTGCACCACCTGGAAAACGATCAACCGATCAGTCAATCACACCCACATCGACACATTGAAAGATAACTATGTATGCTGTAAAAATAAAGTATTGAGGCTCAGAAATGTATCAAAGTCCTTGAACGACACACACACATGAAACACACTCACCCCCTGTACGTGTAGGTATTCAACAGTCTTGGTGATGGTGTATAGGACAGCGCTAGCCTCCCTCTCTGAGAAGAACTTCTGCCTCAGTATCTTATCCAGCAGCTCTCCTCCCTTCATCAGCTCTGTGACCAGATACACTGTCCTGCCGTCATCAAACACCTACAGCAGAGACAACAGGGTTATAGCTGTACCTGTGTGTGTGTGTATGTATATGTGTGTGTGTGTGTGTGTGTGTGTATGTATAGTGTGTGTGTGTGTGTGTGTGTGTATGTATATGTGTGTGTGTGTGTGTGTGAAACTCACGTCCTTCAGTGTGATGATGTTGGGATGTTGTCCGTATCTCAGTAGAATCTCCACCTCCTCCGTTGGATCTCTCTTGGCCTTACTGATGATCTGGATGGAACACACACAATGTGTTGGAGTTGAAACCAAGACCAACTTATGTATGTATGGGTCTGAATACTAATGCTCAATGGGCAATATCAATGCTTTCTGCGGTGTGTGTGTGTGTGTCTCACCTTGACTGCGTACTCCATGCCAGTGGTCTTGTGTATACAGCGTTTGCAGACGGAGTATGATCCCACTCCTATATCCTCCTTCACTTCATACGCTTCAGAAAACTGGGACACATTTCTGTGCAGCTGCTACGTAAACATGAGCGACACAGATGTGAAACTACACATAACAAGACTGTGTGTGTGTGTGTGTGTGTGTGTATTCGTGTGTCTGTTTGTAAGAGCTCTGCTACCCGACCTGAGCCCTGTTTTTAAAAAATCAATAACTAGGATACGGGTCAGGCTTGGATATCATTTTCAAGAATGATTAAATTGATCACCAACATTTTGAAGCTGAGCGATTTGCTCCCTCCTGCTCTGCTGCTCAGTGTCTCTGCAGTCATAACTTATGATCATAAAATGGTGTCGCAAATTGCTTCAACCTCATAAAATACAAGATCAACCTCGGAAAATATAAGACAAGAACATTGTCTGAGTCGACAGGAGATATTATTTCACAGAAAATAATTATATTCTGTGAGTTTTGTCAGAATTTAGAGTAGCCAAGCGGAGCCGTTGCTATCGATACTCACACGCAGAGAGCGCATGGAGCAGCGCAAGTAGAGAGCGGGGGACAGACAAAGATGAGCAGCTAACGGACAAAGTTATTTCTGATTTCGGGTTCGGGCAGGGACGGGCCTTAAATTTGGCAGAAGCAATCTGGCAAGGGCAGGGTAAGGCCTGAATGTCGCGGGCATGGGTAGGGCTTACATTTCATGCTTGTGCAGGGCTCTAGGTGTGTGTGTGTGTGTGTGTGTACCTGTACTATAGCAGTCTGTAGTGGTTGTGCCTCTTCCTCTGTTGTTATGGCTACGAAGCTGAATCCTCGGAACAGCTGGTGGGCGTTGGCACTGGGTGGAACCCCTGGGGAATCTACACACACACACACACAGAAGACAAGCAAGTGGTTGAACTTCAACTGATGAATGAGTAATTGACAGATGGATGGATGGAGAGAAGAATGTGTGTGCATGCGTAAGCATGTGTGTGTACCTTTGGGTGTTTTAGCGGTGAACTCTGGGTCGAAATAGAAGGTGTCGTCAGGTCGTCCCGTAGCAGGTTTGAAGGGAGGGCAGAGCTCTCTAAGGAACAGTTTCTACAAACAGAGATAGAGGACACATTAAATAGTCTATACTGACACTACAGCGTCTGAAACGCAGTGAGAAGAGACATCACATCACACACTCACGTTCCAGTCTATGGTGCAGTAGAAGTGGTGTCTCTTGATCTCTTCCACTCCGTCTGGGCCGGCTCCTACAGAGAACAGAACAAGAAGTTACACTTCAGCACAGATCTAGGATCATATTAACTCCTTACCTTAACCATTAGGGGGAAAGCTTAACCCTGCCCTAAGATCAGATTGTGTTACCTAGCCTGTTAGTAGGGTTGCGTTTGAAAAGGTTCCTCAGGAGACTCTGGGCTTCGGAACTCAGAAACTGTGGCATCCCCAACTTAGCCCTGAGGAGAGGGACAGAGAGAGAGAGAGGGAGGTAAAGAAAGACAGGTAGGAATGCAGAAGAGGAGAAGGCAGTGATAGAGGGGAAAATAGAGAACATTAGAGTGTGGATATTGACACAGTCATCATATATCAACCTGTATTCAATCTGATTGAATGCTGAAGTCCATTCACAGTAATACACACAGGAAACTAACTCAGCGTTTTACAGAAACGATCTCAGCAGCCGAGAGAGACAAACATTCTCAGCATTTTCCACTGAGAGAGCGATACATGATTCTCTGTGTTCAAATATCTCTCACCCATTCCATCTCTCTCCCTTTTCTGCACCCTTCCATCTCTCTCCTCCTCCACCCTCCCTCTCTCTTACTCTACTTATCTCTCTCCCCCTTTCCGTCATAAACGTCAAACATTCCACTTAGCTAGCTCCATTATCTGCTTTTATCACTCTTCTAGTCTGTCCATCCATCCTGCCCTCCTGCTGAGCGCTACAAATACCTCCTCTAATATTAATCCCCCACTCTTTTCCCCTGGGCTGCCTCAGCATTTCAACCTGTGGTCCACGGACCGTCTGCAATTAAAAAATAAATATTTGTTTTCTTCCAAAAATAACAACAATTGGGATTGTTAACGGTATTATAAGCAATTTTACATTACTTTTTTTCTAATGTTAATAATAGGCCTTTAATCTGTTACATTAATTGATAACATTGGTGGTCCTCGAGCTTTTGACAGTGATTTGGTGGTCCCCGGAACAGAAAAGGTTGGGAACCGCTGGCACAGAACACACACACACACTACTCCAGTGAGATAATAATGGTCAAATGGTCAACCTTGTCAAAGAGACTCACTTAAGGATCATGGTCATGGTCTCCTTGCGGTCTTTCCCCTGGAATGGTAGCGTTCCGGTCAGCATCTCAAACTGGGATAGAAGGAAGATATATATTTTTTTATCACACAAACAACCTAACTACAACCTGTAACACAACACAAATAAGGAACTGGTAAATAAACCATATAAGGTTTGTGGCCCCGCCCCTCTCACCATTAGCACGCCGTAGGACCACCAATCAGCGCTGGTGGTGTGGCCTCTCCTGTTGACCACCTCCGGAGCCATGTACTCCACCGTCCCGCAGAACGAATAGGCCTTGTTCTCATGGTCTATAGACTCCTTACTGAGTCCGAAGTCTATGCGCACACACACAAACACACAGAGAGAGCAGTAAGCCTTGTTCTCATGACTCCTTACTGTCTGCAGTGAGAATACACACATGATCCATACAGTACACACACACACACAGGTCTGATATTGCCCACCTGTCAGCTTGATGTGTCCCTCCTCGTCTAGCAGAATGCTGAAAGGACACAAATTGATCTTTAGACAAAGATACTAAACAACACACACAATCTGAGTGTGTATGTGTGTTTGTGTGTGTGTACATGTGTGTATGTACTTCTCTGGTTTGAGGTCTCTGTAGATGATGCCCAGGCTGTGGAGGTGGTCCAGGGCCAGAGCCAACTCTGCCAGGTAGAACTTCACATCCTCCTCTGTGAACATCACCTACACAGGAGAGAGGAGGGTGAGACACACACACACACACACACACACCTCTAGACACAGACACACAGAGGCAGGTGAAACACACACACACATAAACACACACACACCTACACACAGAGGAGGGTGAGACACACACACACACACACACACACCTCTAGACACAGAGAGGAGGGTGAGACACACACACACACACACACCTCTAGACACAGAGAGGAGGGTGAGACACACACACGCCTTCACCTCTTTAGACAGTCGTGTGAAGAGGTCTCCTCCTCGTAGGAAGTCCAGGATGAGGTAGAGTTTCCCTTCTGTTTGGAATGCTGAGGAGAGACATCTGATTGGTTACCAGAGGACTTATGTTGTGATTGGCTACCTCACTGTAGTACTAAGCTGTGATTGGCTAACTCACCATAGTGCAGTTTAACGATGAAGGGATGGTTGACCTCCACCAGAATGTCTCGCTCCATCTTAGTCCTCACCCTGTCACGCACTGCAACACACACACACACACAAACTAATTAAACATACATACAGAGCATACGTCCTTCTAGGAACAAACAACTCACCTCATCTCTTTCCCCTCTACCTATCCCTCTCCCTCTCTTTCCCTCGATCTATCCCTCCCTCTCTATCTCCCTCTTGGCATGGAAGTCATTTGTCCAGATGGATGAGTAATTGAATAAAGGAGGGAAATGAAAAAACAGAACAAGAAAAGAGGAGGAAGAGGAATGGAGAGAGAGAGAGAGAAGAATCCCTCCACTGTAAGTGACTATGTGGTGTGTGTACGGTCTGTAGCCAACAGATGGTGATGGTGTTCTCTCTGAGATAAAGCAGTCCTCTCACACACAGGGCTTTCACGTTTCAAGATGACGGGCCATTGTATTTCAATAGAGGGGGAGACCCAGGCCTAGAGGTTCATGGGGGTTTGTGATGATTACCTAAACTTTTGGGGAGGCGCTGCTAACCTCAAACTTCAAATGAAATGTGGAACTTTTCACCACTCCAACGTCCAACCCTTCGGTGAAGCCCTGACAGTACGTCACACTGACATGATTCCAGAAGAGCAGAGTTGACTTTCTCTGCTCTGAAAACACCTCTCCTCTACCTCCCCTCTCTCTGTCCAACTCACCCCCCTTCTCCATCTTTCTTTCTCTCCCCCTTTCTGTCACTCTACCTCCCCTCTCTCTGTCCAACTCACCCCCCCTTCTCCATCTTTCTTTCTCTCCCCCTCTCTGTCACTCTACCTCCCCTCTCTCTGTCCAACTCACCCCCCCTTCTCCATCTTTCTTTCTCTCCCCCTCTCTGTCACTCTACCTCCCCTCTCTCTGTCCAACTCACCCCCCTTCTCCATCTTTCTTTCTCTCCCCCTCTCTGTCACTCTACCTCCCCTCTCTCTGTCCAACGCACCCCCCCTTCTCCATCTTTCTTTCTCTCCCCCTCTCTGTCACTCTACCCCCCCTCCCGCCATACAACTCTCTCTCCCTCCCTTCTCTCCATTTACGTCTACCTCCCTCCCCTCCCTCCATCTACCTCTCCATCCCTCATTTATTTATCTTTCTCTCCCGCCTCTCTCTCTACCTCCCTCTCTCTCTACCTCCCTCTCTCTCTACCTCCCTCTCTCTCCATCCCCTACCTTTCAGTGTGGCTTTCTTCAGAACCTTCATGGCGTAGAGCTGTCCTGTATCTGGACCTGTAGTCTTCTTGACCAGGAACACCTGCACGCACGCACGCACGCACACACACACACACACAGATAGAAGAAAACATTTATTCTACAGTGTTTTTGTGTGCATGGCAATCAGCACTGGGGAAAAAAGGTAAAAGATGAATGACACATGAACACACACACACAGACACACACATAATCGTTAAATTCATAAAGATGACAAGGTGTGAAGGGCCCTTACCATGTGGTTGCTATAGCAATGCTCTGTCATTAGGATAACTAATCGAGACATCAGTGGAAGATGATAATCAAACGCTGACGACACACAGACACACACACACACACAGGCAGACACACACAGGCAGACACACACACCTTTCCGAAGGAGCCTTGTCCTAGGACCTTGAGGAGCTCGAACTGTCGAGGGTCACCCTTCTCTGACCCCTCCTTGGTATGGTTGGTGATGTTGATCTCATTGACACTCTCCTCCTCCTGTTGGATAGATACACACACATACTGTATGTTATACACACACAATACACTCCAAATTAAACTTAGACACACAGTAAACCAACGATGGACAGCTAACCCAGCAGTTGCCATGGTGCCACCCCCAATCCTCCTGCTACCTCCCAGTGACTAATGACTTCTCACTGTGTGTGTGTGCGTGTGCGTGTGCGTGTGCGTGTATCTTTCACTGTCTCTCCTCTCCCTCCCCATCACTCATTCTAGCGCCCCTTCACCTCTCTCAGGGTTTTGCCCTGTCCTTCTCTCCACCTCTCCCTGAAAGCCAGAGAGAGAGAGAGAGAGAGAGAGAGAGAGAGAGAGAGAGAGAGAGAGAGAGAGAGAGAGAGAGAGAGAGAGAGAGAGAGAGAGAGAGAGAGAGAGAGAGAGAGAGAGAGAGAGAGAGAGAGAGAGAGAGAGAGAGAGAGAGAGAGAGAGAGAGAGAGAGAGAGAGAGAGAGAGAGAGAGAGAGAGAGAGAGAGAGAGAGAGAGAGAGAAACAGTAGGAAAGAGATGTGATATCACTCTCCACCTATCCCTCCGCACACCCCCCCCAACTCCACTTCACCCCCTCCTGTTTCACAGCTCATGTCATCAAAGCCCAAGTAGGGAATTTCACACCTCTGTATGCAAATGTGTACACATCTCCAGACCTCACTAACAGGATGAAGCTCTTATACGGCCAAAAAACACTCATATGAGCATACAGTACCAGTCAAAAGTTTGGACACACCTACTCATTCAAGGTTTTTCTTTATTTTGACTATTTTCTACATTGTAGAATAATAGTGAAGACATCAAAGCTATGAAATAACACATATGGAATCATGTAGTAACCAAAAAAGTGTTAAACAAATCAAAATATATTTTATATTTGAGATTCTTCAAATAGCCACCCTTTGCCTTGATGACAGCTTTGCACACTCTTGGCATTCTCTCAACCAGATTCATGAGGTAGTCACCTCGAATGCATTTCAATTAACAGGTGTACCTTCTTAAAAGTTAATTTGTGGAATTTATTTCCTTCTTAATGCGTTTGAGCCAATCAGTTGTGTTGTGACAAGGTAGGGGGGTATACAGAAGATAGCCCTATTTGGTAAAAGACCAAGTCCATATTATGGCAAGAACAGCTCAAAAAAGCTAAGAGAAATGACAGTCCATCATTACTTTAAGACATGAAGGTCAGTCAACACGGAAAATGTCAAGAACTTTGAAAGTTTCTTCAAGTGCAGTCGCAAAAACCATCAAGCGCTATGATGAAACTGGCTCTCATGAGGACCACCACAGGAATAGAAGACCCAGAGTTACCTCTGCTGCAGAGGATAAGTTCATTAGAGTTAGTAGCCTCAGACATTGCAGCCCAAATAAATGCTTCACAGAGTTCAAGTAACATGGTCAAATTGCTGCAAAGAAACCACTACTAAAGGACACCAATAAGAAGAAGAGACCTGCTTGGGGCAAGAAACACGAGAAATGGATATTAGAGAAGTGGAAATTTGTCCTTTGGTCTAGAGTCCAAATTGGAGATTTCTGGTTCCAACCACCGTGTCTTTGTAAGACGCGGTGTGGGTGAACGGATGATCTCCGCATGTGTATTTCCCACCGTAAAGCATGGAGGAGGAGGTGTTATGGTGTGGGGGTGCTTTGCTGTTGACACTGTCTGTGATTTATTTAGAGTTCAAGGCACACTTAACCAGCATGACTACCACAGCATTCTACAGCGATACGCCATCCCATCTGGTTTGGGATTAGTGGGACTATCATTTGTTTTTCAACAGGACAATGACCCAACACACTTCCAGGCTGAGTAAGGGCTATTTTACCAAGAAGGAGAGTGATGGAGTGCTGCATCAGATGACCTGGCCTCCACAATCCCCTGACCTCAACCCAATTGAGTTGGTTTGGGATGAGTTGGACCGCAGAGTGAAGGAAAAGCAGCCAACAAGTGCTCAGCATATGTGGGAACTCCTTCAAGACTGTTGGAAAAGCATTCCAGGTGAAGCTGGTTGAGAGAATGCCAAGAGTGTGCAAAGCTGTCATCAAGGGTGGCTATTTGAAGAATCTCAAATATATTTTGATTTGTTTAACACTTTTATGTTTACTACATGATTCCATATGTGTTATTTCATAGTTTTGATGTCTTGACTATTATTCTACAATGTACAAAATACTACAAATAAAGAAAAACCCTGGAATGAGTAGGTGTGTCCAGACTTTTGACTGGTAGTGTATATAACATTCATATGAACATTTTCAACATACGTTATGTACATTATAGCATACACTGAGTGTACAATACATTAAGAACATCTTCCTAATATTGAGTTGCACCGCCTTTTGCCCTCAGAACAGCCTCAATTCGTCGGGGCATGGACTCTACAAAGTGTCGAAAGCCCTCACCCTCTGAATAGCGCAGATACCCAATCTATGTCTCAATTGTCTCAAGGCTTAAAAATCTTCTTTAACCTGTCTCCTCCCCTTCATCTACACTGATTGAAGTGGATTTAACAAGTGACATCAATATGGGATCATAGATTTCACCTGGTCAATCTATGCCATGGAAAGAGCAGGTGTTCCTAATGTTTTATATAGTATGTACATTATATTACCCTTATGGACTTCTGTATTGACCTTGTCATATACTGAACATAGATATATATCATGCTAGTGTAGCTATGTTTATGTTATGAGTATCAGTGCCGCCTGGATCTGTAGTAGGGGGAGTTTCAGTTGGACACACGGAGATCTGGACACACACTATGTTGAGATATTTCCGTCTGTTTGAAGTGTGCGTGTGTGTGTTTGTGTTTGTGTGTGTGTGTGTGTGTGTGTGTGTGTGTGTGTGTGTGAGTGTGTGTGAATCACACCGCAGATGGAGGATCAGAGAGAGGCGACAGGATGCTCATGTAGCACCTCTTAATCACAGGATTAAAAAATGTACCGCTATAATCAAATCAAATTGTATTTGTCACGCGCACCGAAAACAACAGGTGTAGACTTTACCGTGAAATGCTTACTTACCAGCCTTTTCCCAACAATGCAGAGTTAAAAACAAAGAAACATTTACTAAATAAAAAAAGGAAATAGTAACACAATAAAATAACAATAACGAGACTATATACAAGGAGTACTGGTACCGAGTCAATGTGCAGGGGTTAGAGGTAGTTGAGGTAATATATACATGTAGGTAGGGGTAAAAAGTGACTTGGCAATCAGAATAGATAACAAACAGAGTAGCAGCAGCGTATGTGAAGAGTGTGAAAGTGTGTCAACAGTACAGTGGGGAAAAAAAGTATTTAGTCAGCCACCAATTGTGCAAGTTCTCCCACTTAAAAAGATGCAATATTTCTGGCTCTCACAGACCTGTAACTTATTCTTTAAGAGGCTCCTCTGTCCTCCACTCGTTAACTGTATTAATGGCACCTGTTTGAACTTGTTATCAGTATAAAAGACACCTGTCCACAACCTCAAACAGTCACACTCCAAACTCCACTATGGCCAAGACCAAAGAGCTGTCAAAGGACACCAGAAACAAAATTGTAGACATGCACCAGGCTGGGAAGACTGAATCTGCAATAGGTAAGCAGCTTGGTTTGAAGAAATCAACTGTGGGAGCAATTATTAGGAAATGGAAGACATACAAGACCACTGATAATCTCCCTCGATCTGGGGCTCCACGCAAGAACTCACCCCGTGGGGTCAAAATGATCACAAGAACCACAAAAATCCCAGAACCACACGGGGGGACCTAGTGAATGACCTGCAGAGAGCTGGGACCAAAGTAACAAAAGCCTATCATCAGTAACACACTACGCCACCAGGGACTCAAATCCTGCAGTGCCAGACGTGTCCCCCTGCTTAAGCCAGTACATGTCATTTGTGCATTTGGATGATCCAGAAGAGGATTGGGAGAATGTCATATGCTGAGATGAAACCAAAATATTACTTTTTGGTAAAAACTCAACTCGTCGTGTTTGGAAGACAAAGAATGCTGAGTTGCATCCAAAGAACACCATACCTACTGTGAAGCATGGGGGTGGAAACATCATGCTTTGGGGCTGTTTTTCTGCAAAGGGACCAGGACGACTGATCCGTGTAAAGGAAAGAATGAATGGGGCCATGTATCGTGAGATTTTGAGTGAAAACCTCCTTCCATCAGCAAGGGCATTGAAAGATGAAACGTGGCTGGGTCTTTCAGCATGACAATGATCCCAAACACACCGCCCGGGCAACGAAGGAGTGGCTTCGTAAGAAGAATTTCAAGGTCCTGGAGTGGCCTAGCCAGTCTCCAGATCTCAACCCCATAGAAAATCTTTGGAGGGAGTTGAAAGTCCGTGTTGCCCAGCGACAGCCCCAAAACATCACTGCTCTAGAGGAGATCTGCATGGAGGAATGGGCCAAAATACTAGCAACAGTGTGTGAAAACCTTGTGAAGACTTACAGAAAACGTTTGACCTGTGTCATTGCCAACAAAGGGTATATAACAAAGTATTGAGAAACTTTTGTAATTGACCAAATACTTATTTTCCACCATAATTAGCAAATAAATTCATAAAAAATCCTACAATATGATTTTCTAGATTTTATTTACTCATTTTGTCTGTCATAGTTGACGTGTACCTATGATGAAAATTACAGGCCTCTCTCATCTTTTTAAGTGGGAGAACTTGCACAATTGGTGGCTGACTAAATACTTTTTTCCCCCACTGTATGTAGTGTTTTTACATTTTTGTATTTTTATATTTTTTTTACCCTTATTTTACACGTAAGTTGACTGAGAACATATTCTCATTTACAGCAAGGACCTGGGGAATAGTTACAGGGTAGAGGAGGGAGGATGAATGAGCCACTTGGAAGCTGGGGATGATTAGGTGACCATGATGGTATGAGGGCCAGATTGAGAATTTAGCCAGGACACCGGGGTTAACACCCCTACTCTTACGATAAATGCCATGGGATCTTTAGTGACCACAGAGAGTCAGGACACCCGTTTAACGTCCCATCCGAAAGATGGCACCCTACACATGGCAATGTCCCCAATCACTGCCCTGGGGACCAGAGGAAAGAGTGCCTCCTACTGGCCCTCCAACACCACTTCCAGCAGCATCTGGTCTCCCATCCAGGGACCGACCAGGACCAACCCTGCTTAGCTTCAGTGTGTGTGAGAGTGTGTGGGTAGAGTTCAGTGAGTGCATAGAGCCAGTGCAAGAGAGTCAGCGCAACAACAAAAAAGGGGGTTAATGCAAATAGTCCAGGTAGCCACTTGAATAACTGTTCAGCAGTCTTATGGCTTGGGGGTAGAATCTGTTCAGGAGCCTTTTGGTCCCAGACTTGGCAATCCGGTACCGCTTGCTGTGCGGTAGCAGAGAGAACAGTCTATGACTTGGGTGGCTGGAGTCTTTGACAACTTTTAGGGCCTTTCGCTGGCACCGCCTGGTATAGTGGTCCTGGATGGCAGGGCGCTCGGCCCCAGAGATTTACTGGGCAGTACGCACTATCCTTTGTAGTGCCTTACAGTCTGATACCAAGCAGTTGCCATTCCAAGTGGTGATGCAGCCAGTCAAGATGCTCCAATGGTGCAGCTGTAGAACGTTTTGAGGATCTGAGGGCCCATGCCAAATCTTTTCAGCCTCCTGAGGGGGAAGAGGCGTTGGCCTTGCCCTCTTCACGACTATGTTGGTGTGTTTAGACCATGATAGGTCCTTAGTGATGTGGACACAGAGGAACTTGAAGCTCACGACCCACTCCACTACAGCCCCATCGATGTGAATGGGGGCGTGCTCGGCCCTCTGCTTCCTATAGTCCACGATGAGCTCCTTTGTCTTGCTGACATTGAGGGAGAGGTTGTTGTCCTGGCATCACACTGCCAGGTCTCTGACCTCCTCCCTATAGGCTTTGTATGCGTCTCTGTGTGGGAGTAACGGTGATCTAGAGTTTTTTCGCCTCTAGTTGCACAGGTGATAAGACGGATTTTAGTTTTTCTGCATTAAAATCACCAGCCACTAGGAGCACCGCCTCTGGGTAAGCAACACCAGCGCTCAACATACACAGGCACGCACACACACCACACACACACACACACAAGCACACACACAACCCCTCTTCTCTTCTACAACCACATCATTACTGTTTAATACCACCACAAATAGTGTATGCGTGTGTGTGTGTGTGTGTGTGTGTGTGTGTGTGTGGTTAAACTAAAGAGAGTCTATTCCAGCCTCCCCAGATCACTATAACTCAATCCCACTGTGGCTGCATGGGCCAATTCATTTAATTACATTAATTCAACTAATTAAGTGATCAGATCTAATCAAGCATCATTGTAAGGAAAAGAAGCCTGAAGACAAGATCAGAGAGAAAGAACTACACGGAGAACAGCAGCATCAAACACAAGAGAACAATTTTAGATGAAATGTTCTCTATCTTCCATGGAATAATCAACATCCATACACAAACACACACATAGTACCGAGGCAAGTTTTAGTCCTTGTCAGCTTTAGGACAGACAGTGGTAACCCGACACACACACTCCAGCATAGAGTTGCTGTACCCACACACACAGTCCTGTACTTACAGCCCCCTGGGGTTCGGAACACCCCCATCCTGCCCTAGTAAACAGACCCCAGTCCCGCTCCTTCTCGGTAGAGTTTCCAGTGCAGTTCCTGGTAAGGTCTCCAGTAAAGTTTTGGATCAGTAGACATCCTAGGGCCTTGAGTCTGCTAGTCAGAACACCCAGAGACAAACGCACTGCTTTGGCCTCAGTCATACCTAACCACACACTGTCCTTCGGATAGCTATGCACTGGATGTGTGTGTGTGTGAGAGAGAGAGAGGTAGAGTGGGTGGAAAAGTAAGAGGGAGCATGTTGGAGTGTGTGTGTGTGTGAGGGAGGTGTGTGTGTGTGTGAGACTCAGTCAGGGGGAACACCAGAGATCCAAACTGGGATCCCCCCTAAACCCCTCCTTAACCTCCTACCCTTAGCTTCCATCATGTGATCTGGAGATCCCCACCAAACACACACACACACCATACTGTACACGAGGACCAATGCCTGACTCCCACGTACTGCAAAGAATGCACACACGTGTCTCAGAATATGAGAGCGTAGCTGGGATTACAGACAGCTGTTGTGCGAGGCCTATCACCTTCCCCATGAGTGCTACCTCACTAATTGTCCCTGCACAACAAGAACCATGAGTCCTGTGGTTCCTCTGGGGGGACAGACCTCTACAACTAAACAGCTCAGTCTGAGACAGTCTAACCTACTAGTTCTAAACCACACTTTCTTCACTTGAACAGTGAGACTAGTGAAGATATTAAATACATTACTGTAGTGAATACAGTGTGTAGAAGAATAGACTGATAAAAGTAGTACTACAATAGTACTAGAGCATCAACAGCTCTGGAGCTGGTCTTTCTGTATTAAGCCTCCATGGATGTGTGTCTGTGTCTGTGTGTCTGTGTGTGTGTGTGTGTGTGTGTCTGTGTGTCTGTGTGTGTGTGTCTGTGTGTGTGTCTGTATGTGTGTGTCTGTGTGTCTGTGTGTGTGTGTGTGTGTGTGTGTGTGTGTGTGTGTGTGTGTGTGTGTGTGTGTGTGTGTGTGTGTGTGTGTGTGTGTGTGTGTGTGTGTGTGTGTGTGTGTGTGTATACGTGCATGTGTGTATTAGGCTCTAAGTCACTGTGTGGCAGTGGCTTCCATGGATTGTGAGAGAGGAATTCCAGGCAATCTGTGTCCCTAAACCACTTATGCAACCAAATGAACAGTGCACATACAAGCGAGGACACGCGCACACGCACACACACACACACACACACACACACACACACACACAGAGGGCTGATTGATGTGCATACTTGGGCCTAGGTTAGCAGCACATAACACATCCGCTAGGCTAGGTCTTTGGACACCGTCTCAGATAACACACACACTGTCCTTAGGTAACTGTTCATGGGGTGCTCTACAGACAGCGATAGGTTAACTAACAACCAATCAGAAAGGCAGCGAGAGAGGGCGAGAGAGATTATTAAGTATTGATGATGAGGAGCAGAGAGAGGACAGGTCAGCATAATTTACTCAGAAACTTAATTTATCTGAATTAGAATTCAATCTCTGCCGGCTCGGCCCCATTCCATTCTGACTGAGTGGAGCCTCCACCATGTTCATTACACCTATCCACTACTATTCACAGATCTGTGCAAGAAATGGAACACAGAACTAACACACGTTATACAGCAGGTCGGAGAGAGAGAAAAAACAGAGAGAGTATGATAAAGAAATAGACTGAGCGAGACAAAGGGAGAGAGAGAGAGACAGAGAGAGATAAAGAGAACAGGGGGAACCCCACAGTGCAGTGATCTACACTGGCTCTATTGTTCTTAGTCTGATCTCTGATCTCTCTCTCGTTAGAGAAATTACACTGGTATTACTATTCTCTCTCTCTCTCTCTCTCTCTCTCTCTCTCTCTCTCTCTCGCACTCTCTCTCTCGCGCGCGCGCTCTCTCTCTCTCTCTCTCTCTCTCTCTCTCTCTCTCTCTCTCTCTCTCTCTCTCTCTCTCTCTCTCTCTCGCTAGAGAAATTACACTGGTATTACTATTCTCTCTCTCTCTCGCTCTCACTCTCTCTCTCCCTCTCTCTCTCGTTAGAGAAATCTCACCGCTTCATCTGTTGCCAGCGGCACTTCTTAGGTCAGAGCAAGCCTCGTAATTATATCACACACACAAGTACACACACACATGCCTTTGTCTTAACAGAGAATAAGAATGTTTGCCCTCACCCAAAGAAAGAGACACTGAATGTGATTGCTTGGGAAACTAACACAGTCAGTATGAGAAAGCAAACGCTAACCGTTTGTGTGTGCGCGTGTGTGTGTTGCCAGAGCCCTACCCGTATATGGTTGTGTCTGATCCAAGACAAAAGCATCTTCAGCATTGTCCTCATATCACACACACACATCCACAAACGACGACGGAGAGAAACACATACCCAAGCATTGACAGGCCACTGAGTTCGAAAATGGACAGAAAGAGGAACGCATAGGAGTCTAAACACACACACACACAGAAGGAAGGTCTGCCCAGGAAGAGCCTACAGCTGCTGGTCACCGTGGTGATTAGAGCATGTCCTGTCCTTGCTCCCCTGGCAACCACATCTGCACAGGAACACACACATAATTCCTCAGAGGCTTTCCACTACCTCACACAAACACACCCACACCCCCACACCCACAAAGATACAGCGTTCCAATAGATATAAACATAAAATCCTACACAACAACCATGAAGATACTCAAAATATATAAACAGTATGTAAACTGTATACTGTATGTAAACTGTATGTTTCACTAGCACAGACTGTAATATGTTCCGGGATTTATCCGATGGTATTGAGGAATTTACCACATCAGTCACCGGCTTCATTAATAAGTGCATCGACGACTTCATCCCCCACAGTGACCGTACGTACATATCCCAACCAGTAGCCATGGATTACAGGCAACATCCGCACTGAGCTAAAGGCTAGAGCTGCCGCTTTCAAGGAGCTGGACACTAATCCGGACCCTTATAAGAAATCCCGCTACGACCTCCGACGAGCCATCAAACAGGCAAAGCGTCATACAGGACTAAGATCTATTCCTACTACGCCGGCTCTGATGCTCGTCAGATGTGGCAGGGCTTGCAAACTATTACGGATTACAAAGGGAAACCCAGCCGCGAGCTTCCCAGTGACGCGAGCCTACCAGATGAGCTAAATGCCTTCCATGCTCGCTTCGAGGCAAGCAACACTGAACCGCGCATGAGAGCACCAGATGTTCCGGACGACTGTGTGATCACGCTCTCTGTAGCTGATGTGAGTAAGACCTTTAAACAGGTTAACATTCACAAGGCTGCAGGGCCAGGATAAATTACCAGGACGCGTACTCAGAGCATGCGCTGACCAGCTGGCAAGTGTCTCCACTGACATTTTCAACCTCTCCCTGACCCAGTCTGTAATACGTAAATGTTTCAAGCAGACCACCACAGTCCCTCTGCCCAAGAACGCCAGGTAACCGTTCTAAATGACTATCGCCCCGTAGCACTCACATCTGTAGCCATGAAATGCTTTGAAATGCTGGTCATGGCTCACATCAACAACATCATCCCAGACACCCTGGACCCACTCCAATTCGCATACCACCTCAACAGATCCACAGATGATGCAATCTCTATTGCACTCCACACTGCCCTCTCCCACCTGGACAAGAGGAACACCTATATGAGAATGCTGTTCATTGACTACAGCTCAGTGTTCAACACCATAGTGCCTTCCAAGCTCATCACTAAACTAAAGGACCCTGGGACTGAACACCTCCCTCTGCAACTGGATCCTGGACTTCCTGACGGGCCACCCCCAGGTGGTTAGGATAGGCAACAACACATCCGCCACGCTGACCCTCAACACAGGGGCCCCACAGGGGTGCGTGCTTACTCCCCTCCTGTACGAACACCGTCTCCCTTAATGTCAGCAAGACAAAGGTTGAGAGCTTCAAGTTCCTCGGTGTCCACATCACTAAGGATCTATCATGGTCCACACACACCAACAGAGTCGTGAAGAGGGCATGACAATGCCTCTTCCCCCTCAGGAGGCTGAAAAGATTTGGCATGGGCCCTCAGATCCTCAAAAAGTTCTACAGCTGCATCACCGCTTGGTATGGCAACTGCTTGGCATCTGACCGCAAGGCGCTGTAGAGGGTAATGTGTAAGGCCCAGTACATCACTGGGGCAGAGCTCTCTGCCATCCAGGACCTCTATACTAGGTGGTGTCAGAGGAAGACCCAAAAAATTGTAGAATACTCCAGCCACCCAAGTCATAGACTGTTCTCTCTGCTACCACATGACAAGCAGTACCGATGCATCAAGTCTGGAACCAACAGGATCCTGAACAGCTTCTACCACCAAGCCATAAGACTGCTAAATAGTTAGTTAAATAGTTAACCAAATAGCTACCCGGACTCTCTGCATTGACCCTTTTTGCACTAACTTTTTTTGACTCATCACAAACGCTGCTGCTACTGTTTATTATTTATCCTGTTGCCTAGTCACTTTATTCCTAGTTATATGTACATATCTACCTCAATTACCTCATACTCCTGCACATCGACTAGGTACTGGTACACCATGTATATAGCCAAGTTTTCATTACTCATTGTGTATTTATTATAACTTTTATTATTACGTGTTATTACTTTTCTATTATTTCTATATTTACTTTCTCTCTGCATTGTTGGGAAGGGCCCATAGGTAAGCATGTTACCGTTAGTATACACCTGGTGTTTACGAAGCATGTGACAAATACAATTGGATTTATTTAAACGCTAGCCATTACTGGTGTTTTGTGTGTGTGTGTGTGTGTGTGTGTGTGTGTGTGTGTGTGTGTGTGTCTGTTTCCTGTCTAGAGGTTAACTTCCTGCTGATGGTACAGAAACAGAATCCCCCTGCATCTCCATGACAACAGACATCCCTCTATCACCACTTGAGGAAGAAAGAGGGAGTATCAGAATTACGCTCTAAATTTCAACAGTCTGGTTTTTTTAAAAGGCAGAATTTGTAGGGGAACAATACCTGTATTCTCAAAGTGTCTTAGAGCAGGAGTGCTGCTGGGATCAGTTTTGTCCTTTAGATCATAAGTATCTGGACGTGGATCAGCACTTACTCTGAGACGCTTAATGAATATAGGCCCAGAGTGTGACTGTGACAAGGTCATGTTGATTCAGATGGAGTGGTTCAGTAGATATCTGGCTCTGAGGGACAGGGGGATCCCTGGGTGGGGCTCTGGGGGACAGGGGGATTCATGGGTGGGGCTTTGGGGGACAGGGGGATCCCTGGGTGGGGCTCTGTTTGGCCTATGGCCCCTCACTTCCTCCTTTGCCCTCTCCTTCTTTCTCTGCGTCCGTCTCCTCCCTCTTTTTCTCTCCCTTTCCTCTTTCTTCTCTCCCCTGTCCCTCCCTTCCTGTCTCTCTCTCATAACTATCCTCCCTCTCTTTCTCCTCCCTCTTCTCTCGAGCAAAAGTGTCTGAGGGAAACTCCTAGAAAACCCCTCTGACCGTGTGCGTGTGTGTGTGCATGCGATATGATTGTTCTTAGAGAGTGTTCCGTTCAGGAAGTGTGGCGCCTGATACAGACATTGCATAACAATCCCACAATGCTTCACTCTCATGAAGAGCCCAATGCCGGCTGTCCCAGAATGTGCGGACCAACAGACACACTTGCACATTTACACACACAAACACACGAGTGCGCTAGTCCAGTGACCCTGCCCTTCAGAGGACTGTACCATGTCATCCTGACAGCAACCAGATGGGGGACATCTCTCTCTCGCTCTCTAGCTTTACCTCACCCTCTCTATCAATCAATACATCCACCTCTCTAGCTATCTCTCTCTCTCTCTCTCTCTCTCAATCAATACGTCCACCTCCCTAGCTAGCTCTCCCTTTACTACCACCCCCCCCCCTCACTCTCTCGCTCAGTACTGTGTTACACAATTAAATGAAAAAGAATATAGACAGAGAGTGTGTGCATTGCGTCATCCCCAGGGCAGTAATGAGCATGCATATGGCAGGTCCTTGCTTATGGGACAGGCTCATAGAGTGCGTGTGCTAGCGCTTGTGTGCGTATGCGTGTGTCTGTACCTTTGTGTGTGTCTCTTCACAGTCCCTGCTGTTCCATAAGGTATATTTGTATCTGTTTTATACATCTGATTCTACTGCTTGCATCAGTTACCTGATGTGGAATAGAGTTCCATGTAGTCATGGCTCTATGTAGTACTGTGCGCCTCCCATAGTCTATTCTGGACTTGGGAATTGTGAAGAGACCTCTGGTGGCATGTCTTGTGGGGTATGAATGGGTGTCCGAGCTCTGTGCATTCAGCTTGAAGTCAATCTCTCCTCCACTTTGAGCCATGAGAGATTGACATGCATATCATTAATGCTAGCTCCCCGTGTACTTTTAAGAGCCAGCCGTGCTGCCCTGTTCCCCATTTCTGGCATCTGACCATGACTGAACAGTAGTCCAGATCTAAGAAGGTGAATTTAAGTGGGACTACACTGCTCTCATCACCCCACAGGGGATCATCGACACGGCTGATTAGCCGTCCTCAAAAGACCACTTCCAAAACGAGTGAAAGTAAACAGACAACTAAGAAGAAAGACATTGTGACCTCTTGTGGACAATTTGAGCCTTACATCTAAAAGGCCATCCGAAAGAGAAGGCCCAAACGACCCCTTTCCACGAAGGCCTTGTTCCAACAGAGATACACGACGAAGACCTCCAACACGTAAATACATGCATTACTTTTCTTCCCAAACGGGCAGCAGTTCGTGGCAAAGTATTAGGATTACTGTGAGGGTAGGTCCATGTGTATCCAAGTGTTTTCTCTCTCTCTCTCACTTTAACTCGCCATCTTTTGTAACAAGTGTCATATTGTGTTAGTCCACTAGGGACCCGTTTTCATTGCATTAAGTTTCTAATCCCTACCTATACCGTGTTTGTATCTTGTGTAATCATTTTTAATTAGTTAGTAAATAAATAATTAAATCAATTTGTGTGGTACAGAATGATCAGTAAGACCTGGGTTCGTGCAGACTTAAAGAGTCTACGACTTTCAGAATGAGACTGATATGAGGTAAATGATTAATAAATGACTATTAAACGATAAGAGATATCTAGATATCTTTAGAGTTAATTTGGGAAACGGTAACTCGTTAAACAACGTTTTCTGTGGTGCCCCAATGAGTTAATTGTTACATGATTCATTTAATCTAGTAACAATTAAACATAGTAGGTAATTATTCGATAAATAATAGTCATCACAATAATGAATGTCACATCACGACAATAGTGTTGTTAAGGCAGAGCAGCGCTTTATTATGGACAGACTTCTCCCCATTTTAGCTACTGTTGTATCAATATGTTTTGACCATGACAGTTTACAATCCAGGGTAACTCCAAGCAGTTTAGTCACCTCAACTTGCTAAATTTCCACATTATTCATTACAAGATTTAGTTGAGGTTTAGGGTTTAGTGCATGATTTGTCCCAAATACAATGCTTTTAGTTTTTGAAATATTTAGGACTAACTTATTCCTTGCCACCCATTCTGAAACTAACTGCAGCTCTTAAGTGTTGCAGTCATTTCAGTCGCTATAGTAGCTGACGTGTATAGTGTTGAGGCATCCGCATACATAGACACACTGGCTTTACTCAAAGCCTGTGGCATGTTGTAAGTAAAGATTGAAAAAAGTAAGGGGCCTAGGCAGCTGCCCAGGGGAATTCCTGATTCTTCCTGGATTATGTTGGAGAGGCTTCCATTAAAGAACACCCTCTGTGTTCTGTTAGACAGGTAACTCTTTATCCACAATATAGCAGGGGGTGTAAAGCCATAACACATACATTTTTCCAGCAGCAGACTATGATCGATAATGTCAAAAGCCGCACTGAAATCTAACAAAACAGCCCCCACTATCTTTTTATCCTCAATTTTTCTCAGCCAATCAGTCATTTGTGTAAATGCTGTGCTTGTTGAATGTCCTTCCCTATAAGCGTGCTGAAAGTCTGTTGTCAATTTGTTTACTGTAAAATAGCATTGTATCTGGTCAAACACAATTTTTTCCAAAAGTTTGCTAATGGTTGGTAACAGGCTGATTGGTCGGCTATTTGAGCCAGTAAAGGGGGCTTTACTATTCTTAAGTTGCTAAATTACTTTTGCTTCCCTCCAGGCCTGAAGGCACACACTTTCTAGTAGGCTTAAATTGAAGATATGGCAAATAGGAGTGACAATATCGTCCGCTATTATCCTCAGTAATTTTCCATCCAAGTTGTCAGACCCCCGGTGGCTTGTCATTGTTGATAGCCAACAATCATTTTTTCACCTCTTCCACACTCACTTTACGGAATTCAAAAGTACAGTGGTTGTCTTTCATAATTTGGTCAGATATACTTGGATGTGTAGTGTCAGCGCTTGTTGCTGGCATATCATGCCTAAATTTGCTAATCTTGCCAATGAAAAAATAATTCAAGTAATTGCCAATATCAGTGGGTTTTGTGATGAATGAGCCATCTGATTCAATGAATGATGGAGTCGAGTTTGCCTTTTTGCCCCAAAATTTCATTTAATGTGCTCCAAAGCCTTTTACTATCATTCTTTATGTCATTTATCTTTGTTTCATAGTGTAGTTTCTTCTTTTTATTTAGTTTAGTCACATGATTTCTCAACTTGCAGTACGTTTGCCAATTGGTTGTGCTGCCAGACTTATTTGACATACCTTTTGCCTCATCCCTCTCAACCATACAATTTTTAAATTCCTCATCGATCCAAGGGGATTTAACCGTTTTTACATTTGATTGATGGCCCTTTGAGATCTAGAACAATCTGGCTAGAAAACACACACACACACCACTCTCCGAGGGTGTCTCAGGGGGAGTTGGGATATGCAAAAAACTAATTTCCTATTCACACATGAGTATAATACACACTTGTACATGTATGAAATAGGACTACTATAAGCACCCACCAAATTATGTATTATTATTATTTTACACGTACATATATGCACGCACAAAAGCACACACACACACACACACACACATATGTCTTATGGTTGATAAAGGCTGAATAATTGAAGATAAGGGTGTTAAGACTGACTAGTCGCTGAAACACCTGACTGCATAGCCCCCCCAACATTTTTTGGGGGGGGTATGATATATATGCCTCTGTAACTTTCTCACTCATCATTATTCACGATTCATTCATGATTATCCATAATCATGATCAGGTCCCGTGTAGCTCAGTTGGTAGAGCATGGCGTTTGCAACGCCAGGGTTGTGGGTTCGATTCCAACGGGGGGCCAGTATGAAAAAAAATATGTATGCACTCACTAACTGTAAGTCGCTCTGGATAAGAGCGCCTGCTAAATGACTAAAATGTAAAAATGTAAATGATAGCATCCATGTTAATGTAGAAGTGTTCAGAAACATATTACATTCTTATTTCCAATAAAAGGGACTCCAAAATGACACAATACATTATGTAACATTCATTTCTACTGGGCACACAACCATCCGAAACAAAACCAAAACAAACTGCAAATGCATTCAACAAGTTTATAGAGTCACAAGCTTGATGTAGTCATTGCGTGCTAGGAATGGAACAAAATACTAAACTTTTGAATGAATGTAATACACTATAAGTGAATTTGTCCAAATACTTATGACACCTTCAAATGAGGGGACTAGATACATAAAGTGCTTACATTTCTAAACGGTAAAACAGATGTGTATGAAAATAACCTCAAATAAAAAGTGACATTCTGTAATGTCACCTCATATAAAACATTTGATCTCAAATACAAAAGTATAGAGAGTACAAAAGTTTTAGCTTCACTGTCCAAATAAATACATAGGGGAGAGAGTGTGTGTGTGTGTGTGTGTGTGTGTGTGTGTGTGTGTGTGTGTGTGTGTGTGTGTGTGTGTGTGTGTGTGTGTGTGTGTGTGTGTGTGTGTGTGTGTGCGTGCGCGTGCGCGTGCGCGTGTGCGCGTGTGCGCGTGCGTGCGTTGGCGTTTAAAGAAGCCAGAGAAAGTCAGTCCAGATGGCCTGAGAAGATTAAATACCATCTGCCAGCGAGCGCTGGACACACAGCCAATCCCTCTCTGTCTCTCACGGACAAATGCATGCACACACACAAACTATAATACACATTACATACACACTCTGCATAGGGACTACAACACACAGGGTCAAATACACACAATTTAAGATGTGCTTGATTTAGCCTCTTTTGGGACAGTTCCATTGTTTCCATCATACCAGGCGATCCAAATCAAGTGTTTGAAAGAATTTGACATACATAAATGACCCAGATCTGACACACAAACAAACAGATACATACAGATACACACAGATACCCCTCGATGTCATGTGTGTGTGTGACTCTAGGGACATTAGTAATAATACCTGCTTAGCTCTTCTCAGATGGCAGATCTATAAGCCATCTCCTCTGCATTTAAATATCTATACATACAGCTGACACACATACATTTACATGCTACTGTTATTTTACTGCTGCTCTTTAACTATGTGTTATTGTCCCGAAGCAACTCCTGCGTTGTCTTGGCTGTGTGCTTGGGGTTTCTGTCCTATTGGAAGGTGAACCTTCGCCCCAGTCTGAGGGCCAGAGCGCTCTGGAGTAGGTTTTCACCAAGGACCTCTCTATACTTTGCTCCGTTCATCTTTCCCTCGATCCTGACTAGTGTCCCAGTCCACAGCATGATGCTGCCACCACCATGCTTCACCGTAGGGATGGTGCCAGTTTTCCTCCAGATGTGACGCTTGGCATTCAGGCCAAAGAGTTCAGTCTTGGTTTCATCAGACCAGAGAATCTATTTTCTCATGGTCTGAGAGTCCTTTAGGTGCCTTTTGGCAAACTCCAAGCAGGCTGTCATGTGCCTTTTACTGAGGAGTGGCTTCCGTCTGGCCACTCTACCATAAAGGCCTGATTGGTGGAGTGCTGCAGAGATGGTTGTCCTTCTGGAAGGTTTTCCTATCTCCACAGAGGAACTCTGGAGTTCTGTCAGTGACCATTGGGTTATTGGTCACCTCCCTGACCAGGGCCCTTCTCCCCCGATTGCTCATTTTGGCCGGGCGGCCAGCTCTAAGAAGAGTCTTGGTGGTTCCAAACTTCTTCCATTTAAGAATGATGGAGGCCACTGTGTTCTTGGGGACCTTCAATGCTGCAGAAATGTTTTGGTACCCTTCCCCAGATGTGTGCCTCGACACAATCCTGTCTCTGAGCTCTACAGACAATTCCTTTGACCTCATGGCTTGGTTTTTGCTCAGACATGCACTGTCAACTGTGGGACCTTATATAGACAGGTGTGTGCCTTTCCAAATCATGTCCGATCAATTGAATTGACCACAAGTGGACTCCAATCAAGTTGTAGAAACATCTCAAGGATGACCAATGGAAACAGGATGCACCTGAGCTTAATTTCGAGTCTCATAGCAAAGGGTCTGAATACCTATGTAAATAAGGTATTTCTGTTTTTTATTGTTAATACATTTCTAAAAACCTGTTTTCGCTTTATCATTATGGGGTATTGTGTGTAGATTGATGAGGACATTGTTTATTTAATCCATTTTAGAATAAGGCTGTAACGTAACAAAATGTGGAAAAAAGGAAGGGGTCTGAATACTTTCCGATACACTGTATGTTTATTTATTTTCAGTTTTGTACTTTAACTATTTGCACATCATTACAACACTGTATACATACATAATATGACATTTGAAATGTATTTTGTGAGTGTAATGTTTACTGTTAATTTTTTTAAAATTGTTATTTCACTTTTGTTTATTATCTATTTCAATTGCTTTGGCAATGTAAACATATGTTGCCCATGCCAATAAAGCCCCTTAAATTGAAATTGAATTGAATTGAGAGAGAGAAGTGTGTAGGCCCCGTGTAGCTCAATTGGTAGAGCATGGCGTTTGCAACGCCAGGGTTGTGGGTTCGATTCCCACGGGGGGGCAGTATGAAAATGTATGCACTCACTAACTGTAAGTCGCTCTGGATAAGAGCGTCTGCTAAATGACTAAAACTGTAAATGTAAATGTAGACTTACGTTACAGGACATAGAATCGTCCTCTCCAATAGAATCCTCCAGAACATGTCGATGGGCATCCTACAACAACACAATAAAGAACTATTAGTTATTGTAACATGTCCATTTTATTTAAGGTCAACACAATTTCTAAATACCTGGTGTTGCTAGTTGTAATGAATCCCAAAGAAACAATGTTGTAATTTATTACTGTGTCATTACCATTTTACCACATAGCTAAATACTTGGGAATGGATGTACTGTCAAATATAGTGAAACTGTTGAAGTGATTTTGTACTGGAGCTGTAAGGTCACATGCTTCTGAATATGAAAGTGATTGGATCAGTCAGAATAGACTGAGGCTGTAACATTATCATTATTATTCATAATAGTAGCACTTATCATTATTATTACTTAGTTCAGTGCAGCAGTAAGCCTGATAAACATGTAACAGGATGATTGAAAGATAAAGAGAGGGAGAGAGAGGGGGGGGGAGAGAGAGAGAGAGAGGGAGAGAGAGAGAGAGAGAGAGAGAGAGAGAGAGAGAGAGAGAGAGAGAGAGAGGAGATGACAGGAGAGGGAGACAGAGAGGGAGAAAATGTGAGATGGAGGGATATGAAGAGTGGAAAGACAGAAAGTCATCTCACAGCCTCTGTCATGAAAGGGTTAATGTCTCTCTGTCATGGTTTACTCTGTTTCTCTCACACACAGTGTATGTGTCTAATGGACCAGTATTGCCTGAGGGCTGAACAGTCTAAAAGTCTACCTGCTGCCGATACTCTACGATTGTTCACTTGCTTACATGAGTAGGAATGATTGAGTGAGTAAATTAGTGAGTGGATGAGTGAGTGAGAGTTCTGTTGTGCCCTAGAAATATTCTGACAACTTCCCTTAACTAATCTCCCACAGAGCACAGAGAACACACACACATTTTTAACAATAATCTGTTCTTCCTCTGGTTATGGAGCATGAGAGACAGAGAACAGAGAAAGGGATAGATAGAGAGCGGGGGGCTGTGTACAGTACACTAGGGTATAATTATGAATCAGTTGTGAATAAGAGGATGTCTTCAGACATTCACACGCGGGCGACTCTACTCACTTCTCTTTAAACACGTCACGCCTGCTTTAACCGCATCATCCAGGAAACACACATGCCCGCTGAAAGCCGCATCCTAAATCGTGTGGTCTGTCGGATGACCGCCCCCTCGCCTTTCTCTATTATCCGAGGCTCAGCAACTTATCCATTTGGTTTTAGTAGCCAGCCTCAGCCCCGTGGTGCTACGCGTTTGCTTATATCTATGAAGTGCTGCTCAGAGACAGTCAACGTGACGCTTCAATATAATAATCTGTTCACATCAATTCACACAGACAGTATTCTGGTGATGGAAATTAATACTCTCTCTCTCTCTCTCTCTGTGTCTGTCTCTCTTTCTCTCTCTCTCTCACACACACACTCACTCACCTCGCTTGCCGCCCGCCCCAGTGACATCTTCTGCCAGGGATCTGGCAACTGTGCCAGGGGCATCTTGGCGCTCGAGCTGTCCTGGTTTCCTCTGATCTATTCTAGTGTTGTCTATTAGTTAGAGCGCTAAAGCTTCGCTCCAGACAGGACTGTAGGCAATCACTGTAGTAACCTAAAGCTCTGTTCTATTCTAGTAGGCTATCGCGTTAGCCCCGTATCAGAAGACAAGGAGTTTCTAAAGCAGGGGCCGTCCCTTCTTTCTCTAGCGGAATAATGTTCACTACATTACACTAGCTGAGCTACGTAACGCCTTTTACGGAAACTGTCTCGCTCTCCACTTTCGCCCTTGTGTCACTATGGCGTGTTTCCACTGCTTATTCTCTCTCTCTCTCTCTCTCTCTCTCTCTCTCTCTCTCTCTCTCTCTCTCTCTCGCTCTCTCTCTCTCTCTCTCTCTCTCTCTCACTCACTCACTCACTTCCGTTTTGTCCCAATATGGCGCCGGGTGTCTTACCTACCTATCAGACTGCCGAGTCACGCCTGCGTCCTCTTTGGGGGCGGGGCCCGCTTATAACCGGAGTACCGGACACCTCATCCAAGCAGGACACAGGCAGGTGAGGGGGCTTTCTCTAGGAGTTGCGCTCTAGCCGGGATGGGCACGTGAGACAGCGGGGGAGAAGAGAAGAGGGACTTTATTATATGGTGAAGGTGGTGCTTTGTAGGCTAACGGTTCTGTAACCATGAAGAGCCCACAGCCAGAGTGCAGAATATGACTGATCAACACAGAGCTATTCAGGAGATGAACTGAAATATGCTGCAGGTTGTGTGTTGAAAATGATCTATGATATAGATAAGGCTATAATAATTATATGATGTAGATAGGCGAATCATAGGCTTTATCATAGGCTACAATTTGCCCCAACATAGTATACCTTAATATTAGCAGTTTAATTGCCACCCTTGACTTTGGAGGGGTCTGTCTCTGACTGTATGAATCGTTTGTCACCAGTTAAAGTTTGATGTTGGAGGTCCTTAGGAGACTGCTTTATTATGAGCTATTTCTAGTCTATCCACTGTATGGGCCCTATGAAGGATAATGAGAACCATGAACTGACACAGAGTCATTATCTGTGATTAAAGAGGTGTGTGTGTGTGACTGAAGATGTGCCGTGGGCGGGAACAGTATAATTACAACCCAACTACACCAGAGATATTTATACTGGACTGCCAGACTGAACTTGGTGACAGAACATTAATCTCTGTCTTCTCTCCTCAAGATACAGCTGGACTGTCTGGGCATGGACTAGCGCTGTGGTGACATCTGCTGGTAGATGATGTTTTAGATTCATGGATGTAAAAGGAACTGGATAGGTGGAAGCAAAATTGTTCCATCTGAGTAACTAATCTAATCTGGTACATTATTAGTTCCATCTGAGTAACTAATCTAATCTGGTACATTATTAGTTTCATCTGAGTAACTCATCTCATCTGGTACATTATTAGTTCCATCTGAGTAACTAATCTAATCTGGTACATTATTAGTTTCATCTGAGTAACTCATCTCATCTGGTACATTATTAGTTTCATCTGAGTAACTAATCTCATCTGGTCCATTATTAGTTTCATCTGAGTAACTAATCTCATCTGGTCCATTATTAGTTCCATCTGAGTAACTAATCTCATCTGGTACATTATTAGTTCCATCTGAGTAACTAATCTAATCTGGTACATTATTAGTTTCATCTGAGTAACTAATCTCATCTGGTCCATTATTAGTTCCATCTGAGTAACTCATCTCATCTGGTACATTATTAGTTTCATCTGAGTAACTAATCTCATCTGGTACATTATTAGTTCCATCTGAGTAACTAATCTAATCTGGTCCATTATTAGTTTCATCTGAGTAACTAATCTAATCTGGTCCATTATTAGTTCCATCTGAGTAACTAATCTAATCTGGTCCATTATTAGTTTCATCTGAGTAACTAATCTAATCTGGTCCATTATTAGTTCCATCTGAGTAACTAATCTAATCTGGTCCATTATTAGTTTCATCTGAGTAACTCATCTCATCTGGTCCATTATTAGTTCCATCTGAGTAACTAATCTAATCTGGTCCATTATTAGTTCCATCTGAGTAACTAATCTAATCTGGTCCATTATTAGTTCCATCTGAGTAACTAATCTAATCTGGTCCATTATTAGTTTCATCTGAGTAACTCATCTCATCTGGTCCATTATTAGTTCCATCTGAGTAACTAATCTCATCTGGTCCATTATTAGTTTCATCTGAGTAACTAATCTAATCTGGTCCATTATTAGTTCCATCTGAGTAACTAATCTCATCTGGTCCATTATTAGTTTCATCTGAGTAACTAATCTCATCTGGTACATTATTAGTTCCATCTGAGTAACTAATCTCATCTGGTCCATTATTAGTTTCATCTGAGTAACTAATCTCATCTGGTCCATTATTAGTTCCATCTGAGTAACTAATCTCATCTGGTCCATTATTAGTTTCATCTGAGTAACTAATCTCATCTGGTCCATTATTAGTTCCATCTGAGTAACTAATCTCATCTGGTCCATTATTAGTTTCATCTGAGTAACTAATCTAATCTGGTCCATTATTAGTTCCATCTGAGTAACTAATCTCATCTGGTCCATTATTAGTTTCATCTGAGTAACTAATCTCATCTGGTACATTATTAGTTCCATCTGAGTAACTAATCTAATCTGGTACATTATTAGTTCCATCTGAGTAACTAATCTCATCTGGTCCATTATTAGTTCCATCTGAGTAACTAATCTCATCTGGTCCATTATTAGTTTCATCTGAGTAACTAATCTCATCTGGTACATTATTAGTTCCATCTGAGTAACTAATCTCATCTGGTCCATTATTAGTTTCATCTGAGTAACTAATCTCATCTGGTACATTATTAGTTCCATCTGAGTAACTAATCTCATCTGGTCCATTATTAGTTCCATCTGAGTAACTAATCTCATCTGGTCCATTATTAGTTTCATCTGAGTAACTCATCTCATCTGGTCCATTATTAGTTCCATCTGAGTAACTAATCTCATCTGGTCCATTATTAGTTTCTGCACACAGAACTATGCAGTGTCATCAGACACAAACAACTAACACATCATACAGTCTCTGCCAATTTTATTGCTTCAGTCAAATCACAACAAACTATTACAATCGTTCAGTTTTTAATTTCTTCTGTTAGTGCTTGGATCGGTATCTGCTCCTCACAGAGAGAGGGATGGAGGCCAGGGTAGAGGGAGGAAGAAAGTTAGAGGAGAGAGAAATAGTCTACCATTACTGGGCCCTTTTTCTATGATGATATAATGACTTTCTGTATGATGTCTCGTTAGTTTATCTATCTAGTCAAAGTGCAACGGTGCTACAATAACATCTGGGTCAGAGGTAATACATACTAACAGTCAGAAACCTTACTGGGAGATGAACTTGGTTTAACCTAGAACCACCCCCCCACACACTCCCTTAGCCGGGGGTAGCCAACCCTGGTCCTGGAGAGTTATAGGGTGTGTAAACTTAGTAAGTATCAGCGTGAACACACCAAATCCAGCTAATCAATGTCTGATTGAATCAGGTGTGTTAGTGCTAGTCTGGAACAAAAGCCTGCCCTAAGCCATACACCTCCAATCTACAGACAGGTGGTCCCTCAGTGTCAGGAGAATACATCAATATAAAACTACATAGTATACTCTATACAGTGTCAATAAATACCAGTGACGTCACAGTGTCAGAGGAGACAGACTGGTTTAGATTGCTGCTACAGACTGAACTCTGACCTACAGGTTCATGACCTCCTGTCATATAGTGCATTTAGAGACAATTGATGAGGGAATAAGAGAAGGGAGAAGGAGGAGAGGAGGAGTAGACTTTCACCCAGGGGTTGGTGTTGCAGAGGGTAGGAGGGGATGTGTAGCTGTTGGACTGTAGTTTGGTCCAGGTGTGTGTGTCTAGCTGACAGACTTCAGTTTGACCCAGGGGTTGGTGTTGCAGAGGGTAGGAGGGGATGGTCCAGGTGTGTGTGTCTAGCTGACAGACTTCAGTTTGACCCAGGGGTTGGTCCCACGGACCTCCATGGGTGGATTGTTGGCGAAGATGTGGTTGCAGAGATCGTCCAATGGCGGCTCAGGGTCAGAGATCGCGAACTGGGCCGCGTCCTCTATCACCTTCCTGATCTCTACATCTATCTCCTAATGGTAGGGAGGAAGGAGGGAAGGAAGAAAGAAAGAAAGAAAGAAAGAAAGAAAGAAAGAAAGAAAGAAAGAAAGAAAGAAAGAAAGAAAGAAAGAAAGAAAGAAAGAAAGAAAGAAAGAAAGAAAGAAAGAAAGAAAGAAAGAAAGAAAGAAAGAAAGAAAGAAAGAAAGAAAGAAAGAAAGAAAGAAAGAAAGAAAGAAAGAAAGAAAGAGGAAATAATGAGGGAAGGAAGAAAATAAAGAAAGAAAAAGTGAATTGGACCACCTGTGTTTGTGTCTATGTGTGTTTGTGTCTATGTGTGTGTGTGTCTGTGTGTGTGTGTCTGTATGTGTTTGTGTCTATGTGTGTGTGTGTGTGTGTGTGTGTGTGTGTGTGTGTGTGTGTGAGTACCTTGATCTCCTCCACAGAAGCCATGTTGTTGGACAGCATACGCTCCTTCAGCATGGTTATGGGGTCACTCTTACTGCGCACTTCCTGGATTTCCTCACGTGAACGGTAGCTACAGAACGTTACATCACACACAAGAAGAAGAAGAGGAGTTAGACCTAATTAGCAGGGTTCGGCTCCAGCCCTTTGTTGATGAGAGAGAGAGAGAGAAACACACACAGAGAGAGCGATAGAGCAAGAGAGAGCTTGCGCACCCCGGAAAGGAAGCGATGGTAGAGTATTATTTGGCATGTCCCAAACCAACACTCTACTACACTGGGTGAGCCTAGAGGACAGGCTAAATTGGAGAGTGATGTAGAGTGGCTACACAAGGTGGAGGGCAAGAGAGAAGGAAAGAGTGAGAGGGAGAGAGAGGTGTGGTGAGGAGTGAGGGGGCGGAGCGAGACCAGGGGTCAGGTGACGGTCACAGGGTCACAGGGTCAGGAGTCAGAGATCACATCTCACCTAACCCCGGGGTCGCTCATGCTGTGTCCATGGTAACGATAGGTCTCCAGCTCCATCACAATAGGACCCTGGCAGAGAGGTTTCAAAGCCAGGAGACTCAAAAAGCTAGCCAACGTTGCTATGACACTGCTGAATGACCTGATCAGGGAATTCTACACGCTTGGAAAGTGGAGACTTCATAAAACATAAAAAAGTTAACATTACTGGAGACACTTTGCAGCAAAGATATAGAACTGACATATGGTCTGTGCCTTGCAGTTTTGGAAACCGCGTCTCGTTTGCTAGCAAAGACATTTGAGTTGGTTAAACTGGGACCAGTTACAGTTCTGTCCTGTAGTCTCTTCCACAGAGTGTCTTTATTCTACTGGTCACTGAGCCTCCCTCTGTCAAGCAAGAGGCACTGGTGTGATGGTACAAACTGATCAGCCCTCTGACATTAGACTGTCTGAGACAAAGTGATTCTTAACACTCTTCATGCTCTTAAACCAGTTACTTTTTAATCTTTGCACAAATCAGAACTCATCTTCTCCAGCTCTACAACCCATCATAGCTCACCTTCCCAGCTCTGCAGTGGTCTGCAGCGAACTTGATGGCCTCCCTCACACACAGCACGTCCATGCCATCCACCTACACCACAGGGACATAGGGGTTAATATAGCAAAGATACACTCACTGACTGTGTGTGTGTGTCCTACCTTGATTCCAGGTATATAGTCTCCTCTCTTGAAGTACTCAGTGCTAGCGGAGGACCTCTCTACAGACGTCCCCATGCCGAACTTGTTGTTCTCACAGATGAAGATACACGGCAGCTTCCACAGAGCCGCCATGTTGAACGACTCAAAGATCTGGCCCTGATTGGACAAGAGAATAGATGATGTTGATGATGATGATGATTGAATAACTTAATTGTAACCGTTAGATAGATCTCACCTGGTTGGCTGCTCCGTCTCCGTACAGCGCCACGCACACCTGGTTGTTTCCTTGGTACTGACAGGCTAGGGCCACACCTGCCCCCAATGGAACCTGTAGACACACAGAAACACACAGTGAGAATGCATTGGTTTGTGTGTGTGTGTGCGTGTGCGTGCGTGTGCATGAGTAAGTGACCTGTTCAGATAGTTACCTGAGCCCCCACGATTCCGTTCCCTCCATAGAAGTGTTTAGCGTACATGTGCATAGAACCACCTTTACCCTTGGCCACACCCCCTCTACGACCTGAGAGAAGGGGAGAGAGAGTGAGAGAAAGAGATCACGAGAGAGAGACAGAAAGAATGAGAGAGAGAGAGACAAAGCGTGTGAGAGAGAGAGAGAGAGTGAGAGGAAGAGAGTGTGTGAGAGAGAGAGAGATTGAGAGAAAGAGAGACAGACAAAGAGAGAGAGAGAGAGAGGGGGGGGAAGAGGAAGAGAAAATGAACAGAGAAAGAGATTAGAGATCTATTTCAGGTAGAAGTTGCAGAGATCTAAGATCAGTTCATCTTCCTTACATCCTGACTGTAACCATTAGGGGGAAATAGACATCTGACCTTAGATTAGTGTCTAGGTGTATCCCACCTGTGAGTTCAGCCAAGATCTCTCTTACAGACACGCCCCTTGTGAAGGTGTAGCCATGGGCCCGGTACGCCGTTATCAGGTGGTCTGTTGGGTTGATGCCTGCCTCGATGCCCATCGCACACGCCTCCTGTAACACAACCAACAGCAGCTAGGAGAGAGGAGGGGAGCGTGTGTATGTTCTTGTGTCCCTGAGACTGTGTTTATATGCTCATCTAATGTGTGTGTTTGTTTTGTGTGTGTGTTGTGACCTGTCCGTCATAAAGGTGGCAGAAGCCTCTGATGATCTTCTGCTTGTAAAGCTGGTCAGCCTTCAGCTCCATGCGTCTCATGGTCTGCATGGTCCTGTAGTACTGGAGGCCCTGTTCTCTTGTCAACACCGCCGTCACAGAGGGGCCCTCCTCCAGACGGTGCAGCTCACACTTCTATTGGAAAGTACAGGGAAGGGAGGTAGCTTAGTGGTTAAGAGCGTTGTGCCAGTAACCGAAAGGTCGCTGGTTCTAATCCCCGAGCCGACTAGGTGAAAAATCTGTCGATGTGCCCTTGAGCAAGGCACTTAACCCTGATAGCTCCTGTAAGTCGCTCTGGATAAGAGCGTCTGCTAAAAATGACTAAAATGTAAAAAAAAAGAAAAAAAAAAAGGAGACAGACAGCTCAACCAACCAATCAGATAACAGTTTGAAGAAGGAAGTTCCCTTGTCATATCTAGGGCTTGTTAAGCAGGGTGCAGTAAAAGTGTATGTCGACTCACCTTGATGTCAAAGCTGGCCTGTGGGGTGAAGTCAGCGAAGGAGCGTGACGACACCACCATCCTGGCCCCCTGCAGAGAGAGATTGACACAAGTGAGCGATACACACACAGGAAATACAAGTCCAATAGCCACCCTCCTCCCCAGGCTAAATCCACCCCTGCCCTGGGCCACAGTGTGAAAGGAAGACTGGGGATTCTGTAGAAGGAACGTGGCTGTTTGAGGTTCAGGTTTCTCTGTTTGGATCTGGCTGGCTGGCTCTAACTAGGTCTGGGTGCTCTGGTACTAACTGTCTGTATTGGTGGTTGTCGGGGTGTTGCTGGGGCAGGCGGTGAGGTTATATCGACGTATTCGGACAGACCAATCAGCAGCTGGGGCACAGAGGAACCATCCAATCAGACCAGAGCACTGCCAGAGGAGTCTGACAGCTGCCCTAGTAGGGAGGAGCAAAGGTTTGGGACAAAGCAGACTAATCTGTAGTCAGAACAATCACTATCACTACCTACCACAGCGCACCAAAGAGTCAGGCAGTGCCTCTATCAGTACACACTAGGCTGTGTTCTATATGAGCTGTTTTGTGTTCATGGTCTTACAGGCTATATCAGGCCTACAGGACAGGCTGCACAGTAGAGCTATGAGCTCCTTACCTCTGACACTGTTTGGGCTCCCTACAAGAAAGCCGGGGAGAGCGAGAGAGCGGGGGAGGGTGATAGAGGGAGGGAGGTAGGGAAAAATGAGTCATTGGGAGAGAGAGGAGAAAGTGAGTGGTGTCTAATAATTCATCTTTAAAACACTAGGGGAACTTGTGCAAAAATTCATATAGCCCCTAGGGCCTAATATCTTTCTAACCATGAAAGGTGAGAGAATGCGGCTGAGCGGGTGTGCTGAAGTTCACAGAGAACATTACAGAGGACAGTCTACAGACCAGAGGCAGACAGCCAAGAGATTAGTACACAAATAGCACCAACCATCACTAGCCTACACACCATCATTACAGTGCCACCGTGCGGCAAACTTGTAGAAGCCGCAGGTACAATGAAGCATCTAACTAGCATGCGGAAATCCCTCGTTGTGCCCTTATACCGGCGCACAAACATTAAGCACCATGGAGAGCGCCGAGATAAGCGCGAACCACAGCCACTGTTTTGTTGATGTTCTTATTCCCTTTTCCCCTGTTCTTTATAATTGTGAACTTATAGGAAATAAATAGAAGAGTATTGCAATACTCTTTGGTATCCCGATACACCCTACACATCTTTGTTGAAAAATGAATCTGGCAGAATAGAGCATGCATGGACAGGCTGTCAATGTATGTAACAACTCATATGAACAATACCCGCAGTAGACAGCTACAGTAAATCGATTTGGGTATTGTGTTGTTGAGTTCGGACTGAGTGACCATGTTATCAGGCCTACATCTACAAGGTCAGCACTGCTAGCTGGGACTGAAGCTACTAGTAACCTCTCATCCGGCAAGTCTAGCTAGCTAGCTTGTTATTTCAGTGCGAAATCACCTAGCTAGCCTTCAGCACCATGGACAGCCGCACGCAGGTTGTCAGTAGGCTACGTACCACATTCTTGCTGGCGTTGCCCAGTCGGAACACGTTCGAGATGAGGGTCAACATATTTTGCATGCTACTGGACACTCTGCTCTACCAGTACAGAACAGCAGACATAGCTAACAGATTAACGTTGACAACACAGATCAGCTGACACTTCTTGTGCTGGGTCGGGTGGCCAACTACAACTATCCCGGGGTTGGCCAATACGTAAGGAATTTACATGATGATAATAAAGATTATAAACTACAGGTGCATGCCTGCACAGAAGTACACCTGCATTCTTATCGTTCAATATCTAGGCCTTGACCTCTATTTCAGTTATTGCCTGGCTGTATCCTTAAATGTTCTAACATTTTCACTGCTCTTCCGGCATGGGAAAAATCAATAATCTCCAGCTGCTGTCAGTCTCAGTAGCTCCCCTGGAACTTTCTCTGTCATCAGAGGAAAATAGTTTATTCACTTATTTCTACTTCTGTGATTCTGCTGAAGCGTCGGACAGCAAGAAGGAGCATTGCCCACAGGTCCCCGGCCGTTCCCTGCACCTGAGAAAGGCAAGAGTGAGTCCGACCTGCCATTCACCTGATCTCACTCTCACCTGTGCACAGTATAAATTAGCCTACAAATGCCTACATACAGTATGTACGGCGGTAGGTAGCCTAGCGGTTAAGAGTGTTGGGCCAGTAACCTAAAGGTCGCTGATTCAAATCCCCGAGCTGACTAGGTGAAAAATATGTCGATGTGCCCTTGAGCTAGGCACATAACCCTATTTGCTCCAGACATGGTGGGTACAGCAGTGGTTAATGAACAGTTCAATCTGTATGACTACAGAGGAAGATTCCTGGAATTGTGAGTACTTCAATCTATCTGGTTTCAGCTCATCTCTTAGAGCTGGAGTAAGAGACCGATCATTTTTTAAATGAAAGTTGTGTAATGGTCCTTCGAGAATTACCTATCCCTATACAGTTCAGTAAAAGTGTGTGTGGTACATTTGTCTGTCCCACTGAGGTGATAGCATTCAGTGAGTGTGCCGTCGGGGCCGAGGTGGTCGCCTGCTCTACAGACTCCCAGTTCACATCCCTGGCCTGGTACAAACTCTAACTCCTGACCCCGCTATACAAATACAATTTCATTGGTAGATTGATTGGTTGGTTGATAGGCGATATGCACAGGCGAGCATGACGTATTTCCGGTTAAATCTAAGGATGGATGTAAACTTCCGGTTATCGTAGAATGCTGTGCTACCGTATGCTAGCATTGGATGCTTGTCGTCAAAAACATCCGAAACGGTTAATTTTCGTCGTTGTTGTTGTTTATCTTAATGTTTTTACTTGTAATACTTCGTCTTGACTTATAACACGATGACGTGTAAACGTACGAAAGTGTCCTTTGAAAAACGGGATGACAGCTCTTCCAGCCATCACTGCTGTGTGCCGCAATGTACAGTGTCTGCCAGAGGCAATTCTTCTGTTAGTTTTTTTTACTTTTCCCAAAGACAGTGAATTACATAAACGGTGGGTGATTAACATTCGACGAGTCAACTTTCTTACAACAAACACACGAGTCTGCAGCCGACACTTTCTAAGTGAAGATGTGATAGAGCCTCCGACTCCAGCTGGGCGCAGACGTCTGAAGAAGGGAGCTGTTCCAGTGCTGTTTCAATGGATGGTTTCAAAGTGTAGATCTGGAATAACAATATCAGGAAAAGTAAAGGGTTCACTAGGAAATACACCAGAATCTAACAGCGATTAATAACATTTATTTCACAACACATTGTAGTCTGCCTATTTAATTGGACTCTGCATACCTAATTCCGCTTGCCGGAGTAGCATCTGGTTTGGGCTTCACTACAACCATGGCATCCACAGGTCCTGGCTTCACTCCCTATTTATTTATGAGATGGTATTAGGAGAGCTGCTAGTATGCATGTGACACAACTGTCTGGTATTGAAATGATACAAACCATTGTTCGTGGTTTATGCCACTTCTGCTCTGTTTCAGTGCACGAAAGTACAGGAGGGACGACAGACATGTCACATTCAGAGTAATGGGCAGGCTGATATAGTAATGCAACCAAATGATTGCATATCCCACACCCAGCCACACAGGAACAGTAGCTTTTAACAAGCACAACTGGCTGTGAATCACGCAATGTCATCTGAAATACACAGAAGCATAATTTAATGGGTTTTGAAAGACGAGGGTCTACAGCAGCAGGAGTAGGAGCAAAACTTGTTCTTTCTACTTTTTACTGGTGTAAGCAACTTATCTACTGTCTCGTGTCACTTTTGTGCTTTCTGCATCACTTTCCTACTGTCTTGCACCACTTGGCTATACTGTCTCCCACCACTTACCTATTGTCTTGTGCCATTTACCTACCTTCAAACAGTATTGGCAGAGCAGTAGGTGAGTGGTGCAACATTGTAGCCTAGTACCAATAACAACAGTAGAGTGAAGGTTTTGCTCCTAATTCCTCTTGAAAAGTAGAAACATCAAGTACAAAAGCAAGGAAGTTGGGCCATATGTTTATAAAGAAAGAAGTAAAGATGACAGGACAGTTTTGAGTAGAACATCAGCAGTTTGAAGAATAGCTGAGTGGAATATGTTACTGTCATTGCAGTCATCAAGTCAGGAAAAAGTAGTAATCTCATTATTGTTTACATTTCAAACCAAACTCCAATTTGTTTACAACAGACCCAACAGCAAAGCATGGCAATTCCCACTCAGCTACCCTGGTCTGTATTAGGCTACCACTGTTCAGCTATCGTGAAAACCACTAAAGTTCTAAAGTGTTCTCTTAGCAATGGCAATCAAAGCTGTGGTAACATTAACCGAGTAAAACATGTGTTGAACGGAACCTTGAACAAGATCAACAGAACTTTGAACGTGTCACTTAATCTAGTCCTACTCTCAGGTGGCTTTAGTTGCTTCATTGAGCGGTAGCAGTGGGCTCTCACAGAGATCTCATTTGTAGCCCTGTTTTTACCTGATACTTTCATAAAAGTACAAACGCATGAAGTGAGAGGTATATACACATGATTAAACTTTATTTAAAGCATGATTAACCTGAAGCAGGACGGAGTCATGACTTAAAACACCAAAGCAAGGCTTCTAGCTAAGGCTAGCTAGCGTTAGCATATTACCTTCAAAGTTGCAAAGAAAATAAGAAACGTAAAATGTGAAGCCTTTATCCAGTTTGCTACGTGGATGTCCGGACGACTCTCCGTATATCATTAACAGATACTTTAGGCAACTCCAGCAAACACCTTGTAAACTTCATCTCTGCCATCATAACGGTCTACTGTCACTGTCTAATGTTTTTTTTCCGGTAACCGGAAATGCCCAAGCATCCTTACGCCAATGCGGAAGTGATGCGTGAATAGAGCCTATTGATGAAAACAGAATCAACACTCTCAGGAAGCAGGGTGGGCTGGGACCAATGAGAATCCCTCTTCTCTCTGACATCACTCACCAGATCGCCAAGGACTTCGGAGTCTACATGGAAGGCCCGGGAAACACACTCAGGCAGGATTAACACACACACACTCAACCAATTCCCGCACAAAAACATAAACACATTACCTGTGTGTCTCCTCTACCACTCCTCTTCTCCAGGGGTCTGTTCATCATAGACAGTGTACCCTGAATAACCTCCCAGTAGGACGTTCTGTAGACTAGACCCTGCGTCTGGTCCTGGCTTTGAAACACACAGACACACACCTCACAGGTAGGGCTCTCAGCGCACACAACACAGGACGGGCAGTGTTGACCCCAGTGTGTGTTTATGTGTCTCTCTGTCCTGTTGTGTCTAGCTGGATAATACCATGTGATGACTAATCAGTCCTGTACCAATACTAACAGAGGGAAGTTATTCAATGAGATCAACACTGAGGAGGCCTTGAAAGCCCAGTGGCCAAAGCAGGAGCAACCATAGGGCAACCCCAACACCCAGTAAGAGAGACACTGAACAGCTGACCAACCAGTCAGATCAAGTTTCAGCTGTTGATTAACCAATTAGTGTCAACCCAAATTGCCTGTTCATGTGGTCAAGTAATTGAGGATGAATCACCTTTCTCATGTTTTTACCTGTAACTTCCTTTTACCACCACAAGATGGCGATCAAACTCCTCTCTCTTTTGTCAGCGTAATGAAATCACATTGTAGTTTATACAATGAATCAATTTAATATTTGAATTATGGTTCCTAGCACTGAAGGTGCAGGAACCCTATCATTATTGTAAACGAAAATGGCATTTCCAGACCAGTTGATGGCGCTATAGCACACTTTAGGGCTATAACTTCTGGACTGTTGAATTAGTCATGCAATTTTGTAAATATGATGTACATAAGGACAGTAGAATATGGCAGTGCTATGCGGGGGTTGTGACTAGATGGAGTACAGCTACGACCAGAAGTTACTTTTCATAGCAGGTTAGGAGAGTCATTTAGCTAATCCTTTCCCTAACCTTAACCTCAGTCTCCTAACCTGCTACAAAAAAAGTAACTTACATTTTTACATTTTAGTCATTTAGCAGACGCTCTTATCCAGAGCGACTTACAGTTAGTGAGTGCATACATTATTTTTCATACTGGCCCCCCGTGGGAATCGAACCCACAACCCTGGCGTTGCAAACGCCATGCTCTACCAACTGAGCTACATCCCTGCCGGCCATTCCCTCCCCTACCCTGGACGACGCTGGGCCAATTGTGCGCCGACCCATGGGTCTCCCGGTCGCGGCCGGCAACGACAGAGCCTGGATTCGAACCAGGATCTTTAGTGGCACAGCTAGCACTGCGATGCAGTGCCTTAGACCACTGCGCCACTCGGGAGGCCCAGACTTCCAGTCGTAGCTGTATTCCCCAGTCAAAACCCTATGCACGACTATAAACAGAGCATTGTGGGGTTCCGGCCTTGTGCTAGGATGACCCCGGAATGCTGCTTGCAGCTTCAATGAATGTAATATCTGTATATCTATTCTGTTATGTTCTGAATGTTTAACTTCATTGAAAAGATCCCTCTGGTAGACTCAGTCATTCACATCAGCTGGTCTAAATACTGGATTATATAATTCCCCTGGATCTGGGATGATCTAGGGAGAGAGACACAAACATCACTCTCCCTGATTAGAATGAATAGAGCTGACATGATGTCCTATTCTACATGACAGGCAATCATATCTGTTCTACACAATACATTTCTATCTGAACATTCTGGAACGCAGCACCCTGAACAGACTTTAGCCAACTCATCAACCTTCACTTGAAGAAAATAAAACTGTTTTCTACTCAGTCGAGTTGACTTTTAACGTGTGTATGGACCTTACAACAGCGTCCTTGAATTGATGAAAGCTGAACGTGAGTAATAGACGGATACACCTGAATCACAATGAAGGATACATGTGTTAATTTATTGCAAATATGTGTTCATTTATTACATCACTTTGATCGAATAGAGCAAAGATGCCCCTTTCCCTTAAATAACTATCTCATGCGTACACACAGATGAAGATTATATAAAAAAGAACATATAACAAATAAAAAGACCCAGTATCTGCGTTTGTGCGTTTTAAAGCTGTAAGACAGTGTAGCATGAATAACGTTTTGACAAAATATAAAATCATGTTGATATAGAAAATATGAAGCGATAACACAGTCATTATTGACATCTGTGTTCCCAAACCAGGATACCATAACGTAAAGACTCCAGAAGAATAATAGTCAGTATCAACCACCAAACAGACCTATACCAGACAGACATCATGCATATATATATATACTTTTTTTTGCTGAGTTATATATATATATATATATATATACACACAGTGGGGAGAACAAGTATTTGATACACTGCCGATTTTGCAGGTTTTCCTACTTACAAAGCATGTAGAGGTCTGTCATTTTTATCATAGGTACACTTCAACTGTGAGAGACGGAATCTAAAACAAAAATCCAGAAAATCACATTGTATGATTTTTAAGTAATTCATTTGCATTTTATTGCATGACATAAGTATTTGATCACCTACCAACCAGTAAGTGGTCCTCTGTAGCTCAGCTGGTAGAGCACGGCGCTTATAACGCCAAGGTAGTGGGTTCGATCCCCGGGACCACCCATACACAAAAAAAAAATGTATGCACGCATGACTGTAAGTCGCTTTGGATAAAAGCGTCTGCTAAATGGCATATTATTATTATTATAAGAATTCCAGCTCTCACAGACCTGTTAGTTTTTCTTTAAGAAGCCCTCCTGTTCTCCACTCATTACCTGTATTAACTGCACCTGTTTGAACTCGTTACCTGTATAAAAGACACCTGTCCACACACTCAATCAAACAGACTCCAACCTCTCCACAATGGCCAAGACCAGAGAGCTGTGTAAGGACATCAGGGATAAAATTGTAGACCTGCACAAGGCTGGGATGGGCTACAGGACAATAGGCAATCAGCTTGGTGAGAAGGCAACAACTGTTGGCGCAATTATTAGAAAATGGAAGAAGTTCAAGATGACGGTCAATCACCCTCGGTCTGGGGCTCCATGCAAGATCTCACCTCGTGGGGCATCAATGATCATGAGGAAGGTGAGGGATCAGCCCAGAACTACACAGCAGGACCTGGTCAATGACCTGAAGAGAGCTGGGACCACAGTCTCAAAGAAAACCATTAGTAACACACTACGCCGTCGTGGATTAAAATCCTGCAGCGCACGCAAGGTCCCCCTGCACAAGCCAGCGCATGTCCAGGCCCGTCTGAAGTTTGCCAATGACCATCTGGATGATCCAGAGGAGGAATGGGAGAAGGTCATGTGGTCTGATGAGACAAAAATTGAGCTTTATGGTCTAAACTCCACTCGCCGTGTTTGGAGGAAGAAGAAGGATGAGTACAACCCCAAGAACACCATCCCAACCGTGAAGCATGGAGGTGGAAACATCATTCTTTGGGGATGCTTTTCTGCAAAGGGGACAGGACGACTGCACCGTATTGAGGGGAGGATGGATGGGGCCATGTATCGTGAGATCTTGGCCAACAACCTCCTTCCCTCAGTAAGAGCATTGAAGATGGGTCGTGGCTGGGTCTTCCAGCATGACAACGACCCGAAACACACACAGCCAGGGCAACTAAGGAGTGGCTCCGTAAGAAGCATCTCAAGGTCCTGGAGTGGCCTAGCCAGTCTCCAGACCTGAACCCAATAGAACATCTTTGGAGGGAGCTGAAAGTCCATATTGCCCAGCGACAGCCCCGAAACCTGAAGGATCTGGAGAAGGTCTGTATGGAGGAGTGGGCCAAAATCCCTGCTGCAGTGTGTGCAAACCTGGTCAAGACCTACAGGAAACGTATGATCTCTGTAATTGCAAACAAAGGTTTCTGGATTAAGAGTAGACTTGGAGTATGGCCATCCCTCAACAGAGCCAGAGGAGCCCCTGCCTCAGCCTCCCAGGCTCTCCCTCCAGCAGCCAGGCTGAGGCAGGGAAGAGATGCCTGCAGCAGTGCCTCCGGAGGTCATCAGAGGTCCCAGACAGAGGTTGGAACCTCCTCAGCCAACGGCAGCACTAAGCCCAGAGTCACTGGTTCCAGACCCCACCAGCCCTCTACTGCTGTCTCCTCCAGACTGCCCTACAAGTCCCAGGGTGTCCCCAGGAGCATCCCTTCCAAGGCCAGTGTCCACAATGAGCACAGTGGCAGCACAGGTAACGTACAAGTTTCTGCAGGAGCAGCCCAGGGGTGTGTGGGAAGACCAGCCTCATCCAAGACCACAGTGTTAAAAGCAGGATGCAAAACTACAGCGTCGACCAATCAGGTGCCCTCAAGGTCCAGAGCCAGCACTCTGAAAAGAACTGCTTCATCAAGACTTCTTCGTCCTGCCGCTGTATTACCTGTGGACAAGAACAGACCGAGGGCGACACCACGGAGCCACCCACAGCCTCAACAGCGGTCACCAGTACCATCGCCGCCCCAGAGCAATAGGCATCCAGACCTGGTGCTGGCGGAGGGCAGGGCAGCAGGCACGGAGAGCTACCGGGCACCATGCGAGAGGAAGAACCAGAGCCCCCAGCAGCTCCAGGGACTCCTGGCTGCCAGTAACAGGACATTTGAGGCCATTGTGGTGGTGCTGCAGCAGACCCTGGCAGAGCGTGATGAGGTCATTAAGCAGCGCAGGGACCTGTCCCAGGAACTGATGACCTTGCAGAAGGACTCCCTGTATCTGGAGCAGGAGGTGGAGAGCCTCAATGTGGTGCTGGATATCAATAACAAACAGCTGCACCAACAGGACCACAAACTGATGCAGATGGACACACTGACAACTGTCCACAGAGCAGGCGGTGCTGCAGGAGTATCTCCACAAGGAATCCAAGGTGAACAAGCGTCTGTCTATGGAGAATGAGGAGCTCATCTGGAAGCTGCACAACGGGGGACCCGAGCAGCCCCCACAAGATGTCCCCCACCTCCCCCTCCCACCATTCCCTCGGCCTCCAATCACCTCGCAGCTCTGCTGTCTTCACCAGCCCCATCCAATCACCTCGCAGCTCTGCAGTCTTCTCCAGCCCTCCCGTCTCACCCAGATAACAGCAGCCTACCGCTTCCAGGAAGCAGACACTCTTTCTCTCCTCTGATTGGACTGGGTCCAGGAAGCAGCCTCTCTCGCTCTTTTCTGATTGGACAGAGTCATCCCTCCGTACTTAAGAGCTATATTAGCTGACCGGGATTGCCGCATGTCATCCAGAGATGGCTACAATATTCCTGAATGGCTCTACTTTCTGTTGACACTTACTGCAGATCAATGACTGTATGAGAAAGGACTGTTGCACAGAAGCACTTACTGAGTGAGACAGCCTCTTGTTCTCTCTGCCTTGTCTGATATCATAGGACATCTGTCATAGGGTTAGGGTTATTATAGGACATCTAGCATAGGGTTAGGGTTATTTTAGGACATCTATCATAGGGTTAGGGTTATTTTAGGACATCTGTCATAGGGTTAGGGTTATTATAGGACATCTATCATAGGGTTATTATAGGACATCTCAGGACTATATAATGAGACACTATATTTGTTAATCTTTCTCAGTGGTCGGCAAAAGCTTGTTGCTGGTTTTCCCTCTGAAGACACACACACACACACACCAGTGTTATGGGAAGGAGTGCCGTGGCGTTGGTGACCAAATGCAGACCTGTGTGTTGACTGACTGAGAATATGCACTGCTCCTGTCTGTCATTATATTGCTATGAGAATCAGCATGGCTAGGAGTCCAAAAGTAACATTGAATCTTCTCCCATGATTTGGGAATCAAACATGAATCCTGTAATCTATATATTAATTGAGGAAAATTAGATAAATATAAACCCTTCTACACACATACTACTCAATACCATTGTATTCACTGCTCATAGATCATTCATTTCGCTTTTATTGATGCATGCACCACATGCTACATGCAATTATCTTCATGAATTGGATATTAGTAATCATTTCCTGTGTTTTTAAAAGGTTAATGTCGTTTCCATGGTAATTAATGGGCGGTCTGCGCTTCAGAACTGTACTTTCTTTCTGTTATTACCCATCTACAGGTTATATAGACCTCTAACTGTTCAGTTCGATGGCCTGAGGACTCAAAGCTGTGTTTTTAATGTTGGTTGGTTTGTTTGTTTGACCATGGGACCAATTCAAATGAATGTTTGTGCATGTTTGATGACCTGTTGTCTAGCACCCCTCCCTCACCCAATCCTCTTAATACAGCTTTAAAATGGGGGTCTTTACAAAGATGTCACTAAGGTTAAAATGCGAAGAGAATCAGTGTCCACAATGAGCACAGTGGCAGCACAGGTAACGTACAAGTTTCTGCAGGAGCAGCCCAGGGGTGTGTGGGAAGACCAGCCTCATCCAAGACCACAGTGTTAAAAGCAGGATGCAAAACTACAGCGTCGACCAATCAGGTGCCCTCAAGGTCCAGAGCCAGCACTCTGAAAAGAACTGCTTCATCAAGACTTCTTCGTCCTGCCGCTGTATTACCTGTGGACAAGAACAGACCGAGGGCGACACCACGGAGCCACCCACAGCCTCAACAGCGGTCACCAGTACCATCGCCGCCCCAGAGCAATAGGCATCCAGACCTGGTGCTGGCGGAGGGCAGGGCAGCGGGCACGGAGAGCTACCGGGCACCATGCGAGAGGAAGAACCAGAGCCCCCAGCAGCTCCAGGGACTCCTGGCTGCCAGTAACAGGAAATTTGAGGCCATTGTGGTGGTGCTGCAGCAGACCCTGGCAGAGCGTGATGAGGTCATTAAGCAGCGCAGGGACCTGTCCCAGGAACTGATGACCTTGCAGAAGGACTCCCTGTATCTGGAGCAGGAGGTGGAGAGCCTCAATGTGGTGCTGGATATCAAGAACAAACAGCTGCACCAACAGGACCACAAACTGATGCAGATGGACACACTGACAACTGTCCACAGAGCAGGCGGTGCTGCAGGAGTATCTCCACAAGGAATCCAAGGTGAACAAGCGTCTGTCTATGGAGAATGAGGAGCTCATCTGGAAGCTGCACAACGGGGACCCGAAGCAGCCCCCACAAGATGTCCCCCACCTCCCCCCTCCCACCATTCCCTCGGCCTCCAATCACCTCGCAGCTCTGCTGTCTTCACCAGCCCCATCCAATCACCTCGCAGCTCTGCAGTCTTCTCCAGCCCTCCCGTCTCACCCAGATAACAGCAGCCTACCGCTTCCAGGAAGCAGACACTCTTTCTCTCCTCTGATTGGACTGGGTCCAGGAAGCAGCCTCTCTCGCTCTTTTCTGATTGGACCGAGTCATCCCTCCGTACTTAAGAGCTATATTAGCTGACCGGGATTGCCGCATGTCATCCAGAGATGGCTACAATATTCCTGAATGGCTCTACTTTCTGTTGACACTTACTGCAGATCAATGACTGTATGAGAAAGGACTGTTGCACAGAAGCACTTACTGAGTGAGACAGCCTCTTGTTCTCTCTGCCTTGTCTGATATCATAGGACATCTGTCATAGGGTTAGGGTTATTATAGGACATCTATCATAGGGTTAGGGTTATTTTAGGACATCTGTCATAGGGTTAGGGTTATTATAGGACATCTATCATAGGGTTAGGGTTATTTTAGGACATCTGTCATAGGGTTAGGGTTATTATAGGACATCTATCATAGGGTTAGGGTTATTATCCTCCTGAGACCCAGCCCATTGACTTATGTCCACTGTAGTGGACATTTGAGTTTCATCCCTCTTCTTGGAATCTTTTGTGCAAGTCTCTTAATTCCTGATGTACTGTACAGAGGACATCCTGGGCTTTTCCGTGATATGTCATTTGATTGGCTGGGAGGCCGGGAACCGCCTCTATCTTTCCTTTCAAAATGGACGGCATAGGAACAAGCACATTTTATGGAAAGATGAGAGGTAAGTCAAATATTGTTTGTCTATGGTTTTGTTACTATGATAATCATATATTTTCTTGTTCATGAAGGTGTTAGGAATCATATATTTAGTTCTGATAGCAACTAAATTATGTATCTTTTGAAAGATTTGCCATTTTATGAATGTCAATTATAGTGGACATCAGGACTATCTTCATGTAAATAATGACTCCACATTGTCGTAGGAAACAGAACTGAAGCAGAAATAATTATTTACCGAATAGTCGAGGGAGATTCAGATTTGGAGTTGTCAGATGATGAGAGAGATGAGGATAAGTTTCAACCAGTGATACAAAACGGTGATGAAGAAGAGGAAGACCATGCAGAAGGCTCAGTTGAAGGGACAGATGCAGACACAGATACAGACAGGGATGAACAGGAAACTCGTCGCCCTCTGTGGGCCAGGAGTAACATGTATGTTTGATGCAGTTCCACAATTTTAAATTCAGCTGCATTGAGTATTTAAACTGTTATTACTTATCATTTATTATTATTTTTTCCTTCATATCAGATTTGCACCTGTGTTACCTGGGCTTCCTGTGTGTCAAGATGACCCTACAACACGTGCAGACTGGAGTCCAATTGAATACTTTTCACAGTACATTGACAACAAGGTCTTTGAAGATTTGGCAACATACACACATCAAAGAGAGCTGCAAATCAAAAGAGTGTGCATGAACACCACGCCACAATAAATAAAAATCTTCTTGGGCATTTCAGTCCACATGGCCTGCCTTGGCTATCCCAGAATTAAAATGTTTTGGGCCAACAAAACTAAAGTGCCAGTCATAAGTAGCAAAATGACTAGGGATAGATTCTTCAGGATAAGAAATTCCCTCAAGATTGTCAATGACCTGGCTGTAACAGAGGAAACAAAGAAGGCAGATATTCTTTGGAAAGTCAGGCCAATACTCGATCGTGTGCGCCAAGGCTGTCTCAGCCTTGCAAAGCCAGAAAGGGTCTGCATTGATGAGCAAATCATCCCATTCACAGGCCGTTGTCCAGTCAGGCAATATGTTCCCGGCAAGCCAAACCCTACTGGCCTAAAGGTCTTTGTCCTTGCATCCCCAAATGGTCTGATGCTTGATTTTGAAGTCTACCAAGGGAAGAATACCTTTACAGTCCAAAGGTTAGGAGTTGGAGCTGCAGCAGTTCTACGCATGGTTGAATCTGTTCCAACAGGAAGCCACATATTCTTTGACAGGTACTTCACAACCATAGATCTATTGGATGCATTGCTGGCAAAGGGCCTTCCTGCAACTAGAACTATAATAAAGAACCGTGTCCCAAAGCTGTGCCAGCTGCCAGTAGACAAACAGTTGAAAAAAGAGGGGAGAGGAACATCAGTGTCAGTGGCCAGAAAGAGTCCTGAGCTGGCCATCACAAAATGGTTCGACAACAAACCAGTGCTCATGGCATCCACTGTACATGGGAAAGACCCAGAAGACATCTGTACCAGATGGTCCCAGAAAGAAAAGCACCTGGTCCAGGTTAAAAGACCAGCAGTAATTAAGCAGTATAATGATAACATGGGTGGCGTAGATCTTTGTGATCGCATGCTTAGCTTCTATCGTATGTCAAGCAGGACCAAGAAGTGGACATCGCGCGTGATCAGTCACTTCTTTGATGTTGCCATCACCAACTCCTGGATACAATACCAGTCTGACAGCAAAGCTCTGCACAGACCATCCAAGAACACACATCAGTACCTGGACTTCAAACTACTCCTAGCTGAGGAGCTGTTGGAGAGTCCGGAACTGGAAAACAGCTGTGAAGAGAGTGAGGATGAGTATGAGCCACCATCTAAAATGAGGATCCCACAACCAGAGCCATCTGTGCGCAGACTAGGAGCCATGCACATGCCTGAGATGATGGATACCAAGCATGCAGAAAGATGCAGAAATAAGGGCTGCAAGAGCAAGACGTACATGAGATGTACCAAATGCAAGATGTTCCTCTGCATTACCAAAAGAGAAATTGCTTCCAGGACTTTCACCACTAACAAAGAAAATACTAAGAACAAAATGAAGAGTGAAGGAAAAAGCTAGATTGGATTCAGTTTGACAGAAGGAAAAAATCCAAAATAAATCTGTTACACATTAGTTATATGTTCATTGTTCAAATAACACTGAAAGGATTCAAGGGGACCAATCAAAGGATATGGACATAACAAAGTGTTAAGCTTTAATAGTAAAGCTATCCTTGCGAAATGTAAGGAAAAGGATTCAAGAATGATTAATGTGTATTGTATAATCAAAATGTCTGTATTCTTGGATAATAATCAATCTACAGCCCAAAATGTATGTATTCTTAGTTCATAAAAACTCTGTAATAACTCTGTAAAAATGTGTATCTACCAAATGTCTCTCTTTTCATACTCAAATGATCCTGTTGTCCACTACAGTGGACATGCTGTAAAATAAAAAATAAAAATTAAAATTAAAATGTGGAAATTGTAGGATGCTTTTTTTTAACCCTAAACAGTTATTGAATCACAAAAAATATGATTAGGAAAAACAATATTTTCCTTGGTTCTCAGGAGTATAGGACATCTATCATAGGGTCATTATAGGACATCTCAGGACTATATAATGAGACACTATATTTGTTAATCTTTCTCAGTGGTCGGCAAAAGCTTGTTGCTGGTTTTCCCTCTGAAGACACACACACACACCAGTGTTATGGGAAGGAGTGCCGTGGCGTTGGTGACCAAATGCAGACCTGTGTGTTGACTGACTGAGAATATGCACTGCTCCTGTCTGTCATTATATTGCTATGAGAATCAGCATGGCTAGGAGTCCAAAAGTAACATTGAATCTTCTCCCATGATTTGGGAATCAAACATGAATCCTGTAATCTATATATTAATTGAGGAAAATTATATAAATATAAACCCTTCTACACACATACTACTCAATACCATTGTATTCACTGCTCATAGATCATTCATTTCGCTTTTATTGATGCATGCACCACATGCTACATGCAATTATCTTCATGAATTGGATATTAGTAATCATTTCCTGTGTTTTTAAAAGGTTAATGGCGTTTCCATGGTAATTAATGGGCGGTCTGCGCTTCAGAACTGTACTTTCTTTCTGTTATTACCCATCTACAGGTTATATAGACCTCTAACTGTTCAGTTCGATGGCCTGAGGACTCAAAGCTGTGTTTTTAATGTTGGTTGGTTTGTTTGTTTGACCATGGGACCAATTCAAATGAATGTTTGTGCATGTTTGATGACCTGTTGTCTAGCACCCCTCCCTCACCCAATCCTCTTAATACAGCTTTAAAATGGGGGGTCTTTACAAAGATGTCACTAAGGTTAAAATGCGAAGAGAATCAGTGTCCACAATGAGCACAGTGGCAGCACAGGTAACGTACAAGTTTCTGCAGGAGCAGCCCAGGGGTGTGTGGGAAGACCAGCCTCATCCAAGACCACAGTGTTAAAAGCAGGATGCAAAACTACAGCGTCGACCAATCAGGTGCCCTCAAGGTCCAGAGCCAGCACTCTGAAAAGAACTGCTTCATCAAGACTTCTTCGTCCTGCCGCTGTATTACCTGTGGACAAGAACAGACCGAGGGCGACACCACGGAGCCACCCACAGCCTCAACAGCGGTCACCAGTACCATCGCCGCCCCAGAGCAATAGGCATCCAGACCTGGTGCTGGCGGAGGGCAGGGCAGCGGGCACGGAGAGCTACCGGGCACCATGCGAGAGGAAGAACCAGAGCCCCCAGCAGCTCCAGGGACTCCTGGCTGCCAGTAACAGGAAATTTGAGGCCATTGTGGTGGTGCTGCAGCAGACCCTGGCAGAGCGTGATGAGGTCATTAAGCAGCGCAGGGACCTGTCCCAGGAACTGATGACCTTGCAGAAGGACTCCCTGTATCTGGAGCAGGAGGTGGAGAGCCTCAATGTGGTGCTGGATATCAAGAACAAACAGCTGCACCAACAGGACCACAAACTGATGCAGATGGACACACTGACAACTGTCCACAGAGCAGGCGGTGCTGCAGGAGTATCTCCACAAGGAATCCAAGGTGAACAAGCGTCTGTCTATGGAGAATGAGGAGCTCATCTGGAAGCTGCACAACGGGGACCCGAGCAGCCCCCACAAGATGTCCCCCACCTCCCCCTCCCACCATTCCCTCGGCCTCCAATCACCTCGCAGCTCTGCTGTCTTCACCAGCCCCATCCAATCACCTCGCAGCTCTGCAGTCTTCTCCAGCCCTCCCGTCTCACCCAGATAACAGCAGCCTACCGCTTCCAGGAAGCAGACACTCTTTCTCTCCTCTGATTGGACTGGGTCCAGGAAGCAGCCTCTCTCGCTCTTTTCTGATTGGACCGAGTCATCCCTCCGTACTTAAGAGCTATATTAGCTGACCGGGATTGCCGCATGTCATCCAGAGATGGCTACAATATTCCTGAATGGCTCTACTTTCTGTTGACACTTACTGCAGATCAATGACTGTATGAGAAAGGACTGTTGCACAGAAGCACTTACTGAGTGAGACAGCCTCTTGTTCTCTCTGCCTTGTCTGATATCATAGGACATCTGTCATAGGGTTAGGGTTATTATAGGACATCTATCATAGGGTTAGGGTTATTTTAGGACATATGTCATAGGGTTAGGGTTATTATAGGACATCTATCATAGGGTTAGGGTTATTTTAGGACATCTGTCATAGGGTTAGGGTTATTATAGGACATCTATCATAGGGTTAGGGTTATTATAGGACATCTATCATAGGGTTATTATAGGACATCTCAGGACTATATAATGAGACACTATATTTGTTAATCTTTCTCAGTGGTCGGCAAAAGCTTGTTGCTGGTTTTCCCTCTGAAGACACACACACACACCAGTGTTATGGGAAGGAGTGCCGTGGCGTTGGTGACCAAATGCAGACCTGTGTGTTGACTGACTGAGAATATGCACTGCTCCTGTCTGTCATTATATTGCTATGAGAATCAGCATGGCTAGGAGTCCAAAAGTAACATTGAATCTTCTCCCATGATTTGGGAATCAAACATGAATCCTGTAATCTATATATTAATTGAGGAAAATTAGATAAATATAAACCCTTCTACACACATACTACTCAATACCATTGTATTCACTGCTCATAGATCATTTCGCTTTTATTGATGCATGCACCACATGCTACATGCAATTATCTTCATAAATTGGATATTAGTAATCATTTCCTGTGTTTTTAAAAGGTTAATGGCGTTTCCATGGTAATTAATGGGCGGTCTGCGCTTCAGAACTGTACTTTCTTTCTGTTATTACCCATCTACAGGTTATATAGACCTCTAACTGTTCAGTTCGATGGCCTGAGGACTCAAAGCTGTGTTTTTAATGTTGGTTGGTTTGTTTGTTTGACCATGGGACCAATTCAAATGAATGTTTGTGCATGTTTGATGACCTGTTGTCTAGCACCCCTCCCTCACCCAATCCTCTTAATACAGCTTTAAAATGGGGGGTCTTTACAAAGATGTCTTTAACTGCCATAAATGTTATTCATGTCATTATTAATGTTATTCATGTCATTATTAATAGGTTTTACATAATATCATTATTATTTGTACAACTTGTATTTTGAATATTGATTTTGCTTGTATTTATGTGATAGAATGTACAGATAGTTCCTATGTTGTGTTGGGACGCTTTTAGTGGTGACAAGTTCCAGACATCGCGGTAAAGTAGCGGCGGTAAAGTTTAGTACTCTGAAAGATAAGTTAAATTAACGAAGTGTTTATTTACAAGTATTCTTGTTTCTAAGTGGACCCATTTCCCTCTCAGTTGTGTGCAGCCAGCGAGGTGTTCATTATGTTAATTATTTGTCGCGCATATTTACGTGCAAGGTTTCTGTAACGTGAACGCCAACTTGTTTTTTTGTGCATGTGTTGAAATGTATTTAAACAGTTCGACGGTGGATTGATAACGGTGGAGAATTTAGTAGAAGAATAAATCCATCAGTAACCAGAACAGCGGCGTCGTGTATTTCCTGGAGGGAGTGATAATGTCACTAAGGTTAAAATGCGAAGAGAATCTAAGCGTGATGGACGTGTGTTTTGGATATGTCACAAATTAGTACCTGTTTGGATGTGGAGATTATTGGTGTGTTGAAAAAACGATTTAATATATGCAATTAATAAGTCCTATTATGAAATAAAATAAATAAAATAAATATATAAATAAATAAAAATTAATAAAATAAAACAAAGGTTTCTGTACCAAATATTAAGTTCTGCTTTTCTGATGTATCAAATACTTATGTCACGCAATAAAATGCTAATTATTTACTTAAAAATCATACAATGTGATTTTCTGGATTTTTGTTTTAGATTCCGTCTCTCACAGTTGAAGTGTACCTATGATAAAAATTACAGATCTCTACATGCTTTGTAAGTAGGAAAACCTGCAAAATTGGCAGTGTATCAAATATCAAATACTTGTTCTCCCCACTGTATGTATGTATGTGTATATATATATATATATACAGTTGAAGTCGGAAGTTTACATACACTTAGGTTGGAGTCATTAAAACTCATTTTTCAACCACTCCACAAATTTCTTATTAACAAACTATAGTTTTGGCAAGTCAGTTAGGACATCTACGTTGTGCATGACACAAGTAATTTTTCCAACAATTGTTTACAGACAGATTATTTCACTTATAATTCACTGTATCACAATTCCAGTGGGTCAGAAGTTTACATACACTAAGTTGACTGTGCCTTTAAACAGCTTGGAAAATTCCAGAAAATGATGTCATGGCTTTAGAAGCTTCTGATAGGCTAATTTACATCATTTGAGTCAATTGGAGGTGTACCTGTAGATGTATTTCAAGGCCTACCTTCAAACTCAGTGCCTCTTTGCTTGACATCATGGTAAAATCAAAAGAAATCAACCAAGACCTCAGAAAAAGAATTGTAGACCTCCACAAGTCTGGTTCATCCTTGGGAGCAATTTCCAAACGCCTGAAGATACCACGTTCATCTGTACAAACAATAGTACGCAAGTATAAACACCATGGGACCACGCAGCCGTCATACCGCTCCGGAAGGAGACGTGTTCTGTCTCCTAGAGATTAACGTACTTTGGTGCGAAAAGTGCAAATCAATCCCAGAACAACAGCAAAGGACCTTGTAAAGATGCTGGAGGAAACAGGTACAAAAGTATCTATATCCACAGTAAAACGAGTCCTATATCGACATAACCTGAAAGGCCGCTCAGCAATGTGAAGCATTTATTTGGGCTGCAATCTGAGGTGCAGTTAACTCTAATGAACTTATCCTCTGCAGCAGAGGTAACTCTGGGTCTTCCTTTCCTGTGGCGGTCCTCATGAGAGCCAGTTTCATCATAGCGCTTGATGGTTTTTGCGACTGCACTTGAAGAAACTTTCAAAGTTCTTGACATTTTCCAGATTGACAGACCTTCATGTCTTAAAGTAATGATGGACTGTTGTTTCTCTTTGCTTATTTGAGCTGTTCTTGCCATAATATGGACTTGGTCTTTTACCAAATAAGGCTATCTTCTGTATACCACCCCTACCTTGTCACAACACAACTGATTGGCTCAAACGCATTAAGAAGGAAATAAATTCCACAAATTTACTTTTAACAAGGCACACCTGTTAATTGAAATGCATTCCAGGTGACTACCTCATGAAGCTGGTTGAGAGAATGCCAAAGCTGTCATCAAGGCAAAGGGTGGCTACTTTGAAGAATCTAAAATATATTTTGATTTGTTTAACATGTTTTTGGTTACTACATGATTCCGTATGTGTTATTTCATAGTTGATGTCTTCACTATTATTCTACAATGTAGAAAATAGTAAAAAATAAAGAAAAACCCTTGAGTGAGTAGGTGTGTCCAATCTTTTGACTGGTACTGTGTGTGTGTGTGTGTGTGTGTGTGTGTGTGTGTGTGTGTGTGTGTGTGTGTGTGTGTGTGTGTGTGTGTGTGTGTGTGTATGATATATATATATATATATATATATGGTACATATTGAGGTTAACAAATGAATAGATACCTTGTCATGCAAGTAGACACACACACAAACACGCAGAGCGTACGGTAAGGAGGGCGGGGGCGGTGGCTGGACACTAAGGCTTTGGCAGGCAGTTGTTGTGTTGGGTCAGGGTTCGTCAGTGTTCATCACGTCTCACTGAGACTCCAGTGTCTGGTTAAAGTGTCTCTTTCCATCCAGGTACAACATGGACTCTATGGAGACAGACACATACGGCCAATGTTAGACTGTGTGGAATCTACAGTAAAAACATTACAATAACTTTAATCTCTTTCTGTTGGCACAAACGTTCCAGTAACAGTACCTCCGTAGCTCTGCAGTACTATGTTAGGGTTAGAGTTTAAAGGTCAGGGGTTAGAGGTCATACCTCGGTAGCTCTGCGGTATTATTGCTGAGTTCACGGCATGTCGGAAACTCGAAGACTCTGACATTTCCAACTTGCTTACTCGTTGTAGAAAGATACCCGAGACAACAGAAGGTTAAGAATCAACCAATAGGAAGCTCTACGCAAATAATGTTCATTTTAACTAGGATGTCCTGAGTTTCCGACATGACTTGAATGCGGCATTAGTTAAGGTTAGAGTTAAAAGGTCAGGGCTTAGAGGTCATACCTCCGTAGCTCTGTGGCACTATGTTGGGGATGTCTTTGTCTGTGACGAAGGTGAAGTGGAAGACATTAGTGGTGTTGTGCTGCCGAGTCAGGGGGTCAAGAACCTCTGTATGAACTCTGACCTGGATGTACTTCCCCTGTGTGTAACACACCTGCAGAGAGAGGGACGTTTCAGCACTGAAACTGGAGCAGATCATATAACACACAATGCATATGCTTGTGTGTGCACACACCTGTGACGAGAGCAGGAGTAGGGACCCAATCTCTACAGGCTTCTGGAAGAGGATATCGTCCACGGCAACCAGGTTAGGCCGACACCCCCTGGAGCAGAGAGAGAGAGAGAGAGAACACACACACAATGAGGATGCGCAGGTGTATGTGGTGGACCGATACAAATGTATATCTTCTCATTTGTACCGGTCCACACAACCCAGAAAACCTAAATTGGTTTTGTGAATGTTCAGGGAACGTTATTGGGACAATCATATAAGTCAAAACATTACACTATAACTTTATGAGAGTCTTGTGGGAATGTTCCTTGTTTGATGTTGATGTTATTCAAAACACCCATAACATCTCCATAAACATTAACAGAACATTCCTGTAATATTTTCGCAGAACCAATTTCATTAAATCCAGACATAATTGCTGAGGTGTGTTTAGGGTACGTGTCATAAGGTCACAATGTAACTAGGAATATTCTCGGTTTGCTGGGAACACACTCGCTCACTCACCCATAGGCGCATGCGTTAGCCCAGCCCAGCTCGTAAGCTTTCCTCATTAGAAACCCTCCAAAGATCCTGTTAAAGATATTCCTCTCCTGAAAAAACACAAACACACCTTACTCAGCACAAAGTAGAAATGTTTCAGGTTGTAAATATCTCTGCCTCCCTCTCCCCTCTCCCTCCTTCCCTCTCTCTAACCTGTGGATGGCAGATCTCCAATCCTTTGACTTTGGCATCCTCCATCCATACTGAGTTAGGAGGCAGAACTCTGCTACGGAAACTCACTGTCCTACAGGACAACAGACAGACAGACCATCACCACACACTAAAGGATTTTATGATGTGTGTGTTGTCATAATTAAATTAGGTAACACTTGTAATTGGACAGTGAAGCAAAAAAAAAAATACATAATATTTTGAACAACTTATGATTCAGTGAGTTTGCTCTTTTTAGATTTTTATGACTTATAAATGTAAGTGTTTGTACAATGGGTGCGAATAGTCAATTAAGATTGTCGCTACCTTAAGTGAACTTTTATCTCATTTTACTGGGAACATCAATGTGACAGCAATTTGATATGACAAAATATGACTGCAATAAGTCCTGTATGGTCACGTGTATCCTGAAAGTGATCATTGTGATTTAAAGATACACTATGGAAGTTTAGTTGCTTATAGTTTACGTTAAAAAAATATATTTATGTGTGTGTGTGTATATTTGTGTGTGTGTGTGTATATTTGTGTGTGTGTGTGTATATATATATATATATATATATATATATATATATATATATATATGTGTGTGTGTGTGTGTATATTTGTGTGTGTGTGTGTGTGTGTGTGTCGTACTTGGTGTCCAGGGTGTTGAGGAACAGGCTGTGTACGATCTTCCTCTCCTCAGCAGTAGGGGCCACCTTCAGCAGAGACGCTGTGCTCAGCTCTATACGACGCGTCTTATTGACTGGAGGGAGACACACACACACACACACACACACACACACAGTAAATAATAGAAACAAACACACAGTAATATATACACATATGTATGTAGTGCATCTTACTCTCTCCCTGTTGAAACAGTTCCTCCTCCTCAGGCCCCTCTGGCTTCAGAGGGTTAACAAACGCTGCCCTGAGAGAGACAGAGACAGACAAAGCAATAGAGACATCAGTCATGGATGGATACTATGGATGATTGGATGGACGGTTGGATGGATGGTTGGATGATTAGATGGATGTTGTATACCTCTTGTTCTCAGGGTCCCTGGCCACCATAACAAACGTAGCATCTAGAACTGGAGTGTAGGCCCCGTCATAGTACTGTACATACACACAGAAATAACATCACTATTGTGGACATTAGTATATTACTGTGTGTGTGTGTGTGTGTGTATGTGTGTGTGTACCTGAGACATGTGCATCTTGGCTTCGATGGAGGTCTTCCCCACCCAGGTCACGTGACCAGTGAACTTGATGTCACAGTCAGGGTGGATGATGTGTTTCCTCATGTCTGTGACATCACATACAGGGAAAATTAGCCACAACTACCAGAATGCAACAGTAACAAACTTTATATATTCAATGACACTAGGAAAAGGTGTCCATGGATTAGATTTGAGAAACACTGCACTGGTCTATACAGTCCATCCTGGTGTTTTATCAGGACTGTTGGGCGTCATACCTATCTTGTCCACCAGGGCAGTGACGATGGACAGAGGAGATCTCGGAAGTGCCTTGTTATGGGTGTGAGAGTAACAGATCAACACTGAGTGGGGAGAGAGAGAGAGAGAGAGAGAGAGAGAGAGAGAGAGAGAGAGAGAGAGAGAGAATAGTAATACCAGTGTAATACCATGTACCAGTTTGTTGTTGAGGTGATGGTGATGATGTCATATGGTCCTACCTGCTAGACTGTCCAGATCCTCCAGGATACGGCCAAACCTGGAATACAGACACCAGACTGAGACGGGGGAAAGGAAGTGTGTGTGTACGTGTGTGTGTGAGCGTGTATCTGCATGTATTACCTGACACCTTTGTGGTAGTTGAGGTATTTCTCTCTAAGTGTAGGGTCTGTGCCCAGGGGAAGGTGGACCTCTATGTAGCTGTCCTTCATCCTGCGGACAGGAAGCTCATCCTGAGAACCAGCCAGCTGATTGGACAATGACAAACGGTCAGCTAACGCCTGCTGGTGGTCTCTACAGGATGGGAGATAGGGAAAGAGAGATACATCAGGAATGAGCTGTGAGTTTAACAAGGTCATAAACATCTATAACAAGTAAACACAGGCCTTCCTGTCATGGTATCAATATCTCATTACAAAGTAGCTTTACTGCTTCTGTTACTGTACCTCCAGTTAGTGGACGCTCCCACAATCTCTCTCAGCCTGTTGCGCACTGAAAAACAACCACACAGTTGATCAGCTCTGAGTGTGTGTGTGTGTGTACTGATTCTGTGCTCAGAACAGAACGTGCAATGGGAATCATATGACCTCAGACAGAATGACAGCAGCAAGCTACAGAGAGTACATTTTACATTTAAATTTACGTCATTTAGCAGACGCTCTTATCCAGAGCGACTTACAGTTAGTGAGTGCATACATTAATTTTTTATTTTTTCATACTAGCCCCCCGTGGGAATCGAACCCACATCCCTGGCGTTGCAAACGCCATGCTCTACCAACTAAGCTACATCCCTGCCGGCCATTCCCTCCCCTACCCTGGATGACGCTGGGCCAATTGTGCGCCGCCCCATAGGCGAGGTCTGGGAAGGATACACAATATCAGCTCCACTGTTGTTCCAGCTAGCATATGGAGCCACTGAGTGGCTTTGCGCTGCAGCTCGAGGGTGTGCACGCAATGGGGAGAAATCAGTAGTGCACTGACAAGGTAATCAGGTGTAATTTGAGATTTGCCTATTGGTTTGTGGCCCACCTGACTGGCGTCACTGTGATGTCATAATGTTGAGACGATATTAAACAAGACACTTGAGGGAGAGAGAGAGATGACCAAGACAGCAACCAGCTCAAGACATCCTGAGGGTCCATCTCTGATGAAAATACAGTCAGTATAGAGAACAGTGAAGGTCTATATTCTATAGAATAGGGTACAGCAGCATCGTTAAGAGGTGCCAGCCACTGCCACAGGCCACGGGTGCATTCATAGTTCAGTCTGTAAGAAACGGAAGAGGGAAACAAGGCTGTACAACCAGCTCAACAGACCACATGTTGCTGGATATCGAGAGAGAGAGAGAGAGAGAGAGAGAGAGAGAGAGGAGAGCGTTTGTGTTCAAGGCAGTGTGTTTGAGAGACAGCTAAACTACATGCAGGCAGGATTAAGTTGAATTAAGACTGAATTAAGTAAGTGTTTTATACAATTAGGATTCAGGTTACCAACACATCATTGGACATTAGCAAGTGAGCATTTCCTGTGGAGACACAAAACAAGTCATGGGTTAGAGGTCAGAAGAGGAGACTAGATGGAGTCTCAACGTCCTCTAGTCTTGCCATCATACCCCAAGAGCAATCAATCAACAAACCAATATATAAATCACTTAATCAGTCAGTCAATCAGTCAGTCAAGTGTGTATGGCCTTACCCTCAGACATGTCCAGGCCCTTCCCCTGCAGAGATACAGGCCCCAGGGAGAACGTCCTGGTTGTCAGGGACGCCACCGACCTTAGCAACCGGAACCTGTGGAATGGAAGGAAGAAACACTGACATGTCAACACAACAAGCCCACAACATTCTAACTCACAGCTCAATCGCTTAAACCTATTAATAGACGTGCATGGGAATCCCAGATGTCAGTCAAGTCCCTGGCACATAGCCCACTGATACTGCTAGCTGCAAGCTACAGCTGCTCAGGGGGATATTAGGTCAGTCAGACACCCAAGACAGAGGGAGCATCTCAATATCTACAGCAGCGCTATGTATTTAGAAGAAGCCTACAATAACTTCCCCTCCTTGGCTCTTTTGCTTCATCTACATTGATAAATAAAGAACTCGACATGTGAAAGCAAATACCTGGTAGGCATCCACCATGTTGATTTGACCTATCCTATTATTCTTAGATAAGTGCAGAATCAGCAGCTGTATAAGAAGAGATGAGAGGAATCTACTTGAAACTATTGAGATGCAGCCTCAAGCGACATGTCTTGACAGCTGGTTGTCGCTGTCAACAAACAGAATTAGGCTAGTAGACAGACTAGCGCTGAACAAACTATCTTGCTAGATATTTAGTCAGACAGGATAGAATGAAGCCAGGATAGACCTTTTTGAAGCCTCTGATTTATCACTAAGCAGGTTTCCATTCAACCTTTTAATGCGAGTAAAGTACATGTCAGATAAAAATGTCACGACAGGCTGATGGAAACAAAATACGCTAGACAAGATGGGATCTTTTTGTTTCTGTCATATTAATTATGCAAGAAAGGTCGGAAGAAACGCTTTTATGCGCAAATATTGATATAATAACCATCATATCGATGTAAACTTGGGAGTCACGCGGTGACATGTGTGGGCCTCCTACTACGACTCGCCGGGAAAGCATTCAGTTTATTATGCTACAATAAATTATGATGAACTTCACAGGGTGGTGAAAGTGCAAGTTGATGAGCTTGATGCTCCTTTCCAATAAATATCAAGGATCGTACTCTGGTGACAATCATCGATTCTTGGCTGCCGTTTGACAAATAGAAATGTTGTCCATAATAATATCACCATATAACCGCACTGTAAGCGAGCTGTTGGCTAGAGCACACGTGCCAATACCAGAGTGGGCACACTCGCTATATAACGCAACATTTTTTGTGAGAAAACCATCAGTAAAGCTGAAAATGCAATGGAAACCCATTTCACTTTTAATTATTTTAATGGGAATTTAACTGCAACAAGTATTTTTATGTGCACTACGTCATCACGCAGCCTTTTATCCGCAACAAGTCAATTTGATCGAAACATCTCTGGTTGGAAAATGCTCATATTTCGTTTTTATGAAGATTTTTTGAATATTCGCATGAAAATCTGTCACCAATTGGATGGAAACCTTGTTGACAGTAAAACTGACGCCCGCTCTGTAAACATTTCCCAGTTCCCCCCAGCATGTGGGCTGGCTCACCCAAGAGCTGGCCACATTTCATAGGATGAAAGGTGTTAGCTAATAAAACAGATTCACTTTGCAAATTCGCCTCCAATCTAACCTCTAAACAATGTCCTTGAAAATCTCTAGCGATATATTTAGGTTAGAAGGACTTGGTTTGAATAAAACAAGGTAGCCAGCTAGCTTACTTTTCTGTCAAATCAACTGGTCTAGCTGACCTATAATAAATTACAATGAGTTAAATAGTGTTCCTTCCAAAAATGGGTAATTAAAATGTTAAAAAGCAGCTTTTCTGTGTTGGAATGGTGTGGGCGTACCCCAACAACAGAATGGTGTGAGTGTAATATACCAGTCATTAAAGATATTAATGTGAGTAGACCGCTGATTGGCCAGAGGATGACATCATCCTCTATGAGGAAATAGCAAGCATTTTTGAAATGTCAATTTGAGGAGGATTTTGAGGTGTTTTTTCTCCAATATATGCTTTGGCCACAAATACGAGTATAGGACGAGTAAACAACATTCATTGGGTACAAGTTAACAGAATATGAACTTTTAAAAGCGACTCATAAAGGTAGGCCCGGGCCGCAAACTAAAATCACTGCTTTCTTGGAAAAACAAGTAGCTAGCTGTTTTCAATATAGCTTTAGGGCAATTCCACGTTAACAGAATGACGCTGAGATTTTTCACATTAAAAGTATGCCAAACAAAACCATTGATTGCAAAGTTAAACCAACCATACATCTCTATGCACAAGGACTACTTTTAACAAATTCCACCGAAAACTTTACAAAAACATATTTACTCGAAGAGCAGTGCAGATGTCAAGTTTGGTAACAGAATGACGGTAAAATCTCCCTCCGTTTTTTGGGTGTCAGCCATGATTTGAAACCTTGAGATTGAAAAAAAATATATTTTGGTTATTGAGCCACAGTAAATTAAGTGGATTAACACCCGGTAACAAAATGGCATCATGGGTCCCTTATCTGTACTATACAGAAATGCATAATTCTGAATGTCATTCTCTTCCCGGTGATGTATCCTGAATAAGTACACAAAGGTAATTTAATATCCCCTTTTAATATCCCCCTTTGCATGTTTGGGTATTATTCTACACACTGGATATTATTCTAATGAGCTCCGCCCCCAAACAAGACCCAATTTGGTTGGTCCAGACCGGACCAAATCTGTACCAATCATAGATGTCTATGTTTCACAAGTTTGGACAGCACAGTCCAGAACAGTAGAGTTTGGACAGCACAGTACAGAACAGTAGAGTTTGGACAGCACAGTACAGAACAGTAGAGTTTGGACAGCACAGTCCAGAACAGTAGAGTTTGGACAGCACAGTACAGAACAGTAGAGTTTGGACAGCACAGTACAGAACAGTAGAGTTTGGACAGCACAGTACAGAACAGTAGAGTTTGGACAGCACAGTACAGAACAGTAGAGTTTGGACAGCACAGTACAGAACAGTAGAGTTTGGACAGCACAGTACAGAACAGTAGAGTTCAGTACAGTACAGTAAAGTAGAGTTCACAACTCAATCGCTGGTTGAAGAATGTTTTCTGCCCCTCCCAAAATATAGAATTTGTAGATAACTGGCCCTCTTTCTGGGACTCCCCCACAAACAGGACCAAGCCTGGCCTGCTGAGGAGTGACGGACTCCATCCTAGCTGGAGGGGTTCTCTCATTTTATCCATGAACATAGACAGGGCTCTAACTCCTCTAGCTCCACAATGAGACAGGGTGCAGGCCAGGCAGCAGGCTGTTAGCCAGTCTGTCAGCTTAGTGGAGTCTGCCACTAGCACAGTCAGTGTAGTCAGCTCAGCTTTCCCCGTTGAGACTGTGTCTGTACCTCGATCTAGGTTGGGAAAAACTAAACATGGCAGTGTTCGCCTTATCAATATCACTGGAATAAAGACCTCCATTCCTGTCATTATTGAAAGAGATTGTGATAATATCTCACATCTCAAAATAGGACTACTTAATGTTAGATCCCTCACTTCCAAGGCAGTCATAGTCAATGAACTAATCACTGATCATAACCTTGATGTGATTGACTGAAACATGGCTCAAGCCTGATGAATTTACTGTGTTAAATGAGGCCTCTCCTCCTGGTTCCACTGGTGACCATATCCCCCGCGCATCCCGCAAAGGTGGAGGTGTTGCTAACATTTACGACAGCAAATTTCAATTTCATTTTCTTAGTTTTTACTGCGTTTTCGTGTTTTGAGCTTCTAGTCATGAAATCTATGCAGCCTACTCAATCACTTTCTATAGCTACTGTTTACAGGCCTCCTGGGCCATATACAGCGTTCCTCACTGAGTTCCCTGAATTCCTATCGGACCTTGTAGACATGGCAGATAATATTCACATTTTTGGTGACTTCAGTATTCACATGGAAAAGTCCACAGACGCACTCCAAAAGGCTTTTGGCGCCATCATCGACTCAGTGGGTTTTGTACAACATGTCTCCGGACCTACGCATTGCCACAGTCATACCCTGGATCTAGTTATGTCCTGTGGAATAAATATTGTGGATCTAAATGTTTTTTCCTCATAATCCTGGACTATCGGACCACCATCTTATTACGTTTGTTATCGCAATAAATAATCTGCTCAGACCCCAACCAAGGATTATCAAAAGCCACGCTATAAATTCTCATACAACCCAAAGATTTCTAGATTCTCTTCCAGACTCTCTCCACCTACCCAAGGAGGTCGGAGTACAAAAATCTGTTAACCACCTAACCGAGGAGCTAAATTGAACCTTGTGTAATACCCTAGATGCAGTCGCACCAAAAGAAATTAGCTCCCTGTTATACAGAAAATATCCGAGCATTGGAACGGAAATGGTGCTCCACCAAACTGGAAGCCTTCCGACTAGCTTGGAAAGACAGTACCGTGCAATATCGAAGAGCCCTCACTGCTTTTCCAACCTAATTGAGGAGAATGAAAACAATCCCAAATGTATTTTTGATACTGTCGCAAAGCTAACTAAAAAGCACCATTCACCAAGAGAGGATGGTCTTCACTTCAGCAGTGATGAATTCATGAACTTCTTCAACGAAAAGATAATGATCATTAGAAAGCAAATTACGGACTCCTCTTTGAATCTGCGTATTTCTTCAAAACTCAGTTGTCCTGAGTCTGCACAGAACTGCCAGGACCTAAGGTCAATGGAGACACTCAAGTTGTTTAATCCTGTATCTCTCGACACATTCATTAAAATAGTCATGGCCTCTAAACCTTCCAGCTGCCTACTACTGAAAGAGCTACTTCCTGTGCTTGGCGCTCCTATGTTGGACATAATAAATGGCTTCCTGTCTTCCAGATGTGTACCAAACTCACTAAAAGTGGCAGTAATAAAGCCACCCCTGAAAAGCCAAACTTTGACCCAGATATAACAAAAACAAAAAACAAAAATCGCCTATATCGAATCTCCCATTCCTCTCAATTTTGTTTTGAAAAAGCTGTTGCCTTCCTGAAGACAAATAACGTATACGAAACACTCCAGTCTGTTTTAGACCCTATCATAGTACTGAGACTGCACTCGTGAAGGTGGTAAATGACCTTTTAATGGTCAGACCAAGGCTCTCCATCTGTCCTCGTGCTCCTAGACCTTAGTGCCGCTTTTGACACCATCGATTACCACATTCTTTTGGAGAGATTGGAAACCCTAATTGGTCTACACAGACAAGTTCTTGCCTGGTTTAGATCTTATCTGTCGGAAAGATATCAGTTCGTGTCTGTGGATGGTTTGTTCTCTGACAAATCAATTGTACGTTTCAGTGTTCCATCAAGGTTCTGTTTTAGGACCACTATTGTTTTCATTATATATTCTACCTCTTGGTGATGACATTGGGAAACACAATGTCAACTTTCACTGCTATGCGGACGACACAAAGCTGTACATTTTGATGAAACATGGTGAAGCCCAAAAATTGCATACCCTGGAAGCCTGTGTTTCAGATATAAGGAAGTGGATGGCGGCAAATGTTTTACTTTTAAACTCAGAGAAAATAGAGATGGTAGTTATAGGTCCCAAGAAACAAAGAGATCTGCTGTTTGATCTGACAATTAATGTTGATGGTTGTGGTTGTAGTCTCTCTCTCGTCAATATTATTTCACCCGGCTGGTCATCTATGAATGTTTAAACAAGAATGATCTGGCCTTAATGACCATGTACTCTTATAATCTCCACCCGGCACAGCTAGAAGAGGACTGGCCACCCCTCAGAGCCTGGTTCCTCTCTAGGTTTCTTCCTAGGTTCCTGCCTTTCTAGGGAGTTTTTCCTAGCCACTGTGCTTCTAGATCTGCATTGCTTACTGTTTGTGGTTTTAGCCTGGGTTTCTGTATAAGCACTTTGGGACATCTGTTGATTTCATTTCATTTGATTCAGCACATTACAGTACAATAAAGTAAATTATACTGCACTCTACTCTAGTGTGCTCTACTGTACTGTGCTGTACTAAACTCTACAGTACAGTAATGTACTGAGCTATACTCTACTTTTCCTTACTGTACTGCACTGTGCTCTACTATACTGTACTGTGCTGTCCAAACTTGTGAAACAGACGTCTACGACTGGTTCAGATTTGGACTGACCAAATTTCAACTACTTTTCAACGTCCATGGACGTCTGGTGTCGGTCGGTGCTCAGTGGGTGAGAGGGCTGGTTACAGTAAATGGAAAGGGGGGGGGGGGGGCATGGGTAGGTGTCAGTAAGAGCCGAGAGAGAAGAGAGAAACAGGGAGAGAGAGAGGGAGGGGTTGTCTAGACTGTTTTCATACTACTGCTTTGACCACCACGCAACAGAAAGAGAAAGAAAACAGTTAGGCTATGAGCAGAACATAACAATATGCCAGTGGAAGGGAGGACAGTAGCATATCACCCAACTGTGGTTTGTGACTACTATGAATTCCCTGTAGCCAATTCAGTTGCAGTCATTCTGTTACAGATTTTTATGGTCATTCTGTTAAAGATTTGGTAACACAATGGCGCATTTATAAATCATAAACCAGTGTTGCGACCCTTCCCCCCTTTTGTTCCATGCTGGCTGAAGACCTAGCTAGCCAGTAACTAGCTAACACCAGACACAGATGAAAGTGGAAACATAAGTATCTTGCCATAGATGAATAGTGTAAACTTTGAATTATATTTGCTGACACCCTACAGTCAAATTTAGACACCAGTAAAGTAGCTATCTAGCTATATAAACCACGCCCATCTGCAAACACACCTTCTCTGATGTTAATACTTATTTAAATTAGGTAAGAGAATATTACGTTACCATTGGTGTATTAAAATTAGTTAGTGTGATGTCACCCTATCTCCTTAATAATCCTGCCTCCTGAATTTTTATTTTTATTTTTTTTATTTCACCTTTATTTAACCAGGTAAACCAGTTGAGAACAAGTTCTCATTTACAACTGCGACCTGGCCAAGATAAAGCAAAGCAGTGCGATAAAAACAACAACACAGAGTTACATATGGGGTAAAAACAAAACAAAGTCAAAAATACAACAGAAATACATATATATACAGTGTGTGCAAATGTAGCAAGTTATGGAGGTAAGGCAATAAATAGGCTATAGTGCAAAATAATTACAATTAGTATTAACACTGGAATGATAGATGTGCAAGAGATGATGTGCAAATAGAGATACTGGGGTACAAATGAGCAAAATAAATAACAATATAGGGATGAGGTAGTTGGGCGGGCTAATTTCAGATGGGCTGTGTACAGGTGCCATGATCGGTAAGGTGCTCTGACAACTGATGCTTAAAGATAGTGAGGGAGATAAGTGTCTCCAGCTTCAGAGATTTTTGCAATTTGTTCCAGTCATTGGCAGCAGAGAACTGGAAGGAATTGCGGCCAAAGGAGGTGTTGGCTTTGGGGATGACCAGTGAGATATACCTGCTGGAGCGCAGACTACGGGTGGGTGTTGCTATGGTGACCAATGAGCTAAGATAAGGCGGGGATTTGCCTAGCAGGGATTTATAGATGGCCTGGAGCCAGTGGGTTTGGCGACGAATATGTAGTGAGGACCAGCCAACAAGAGCGTACAGGTCACAGTGGTGGGTATTATATGGGGCTTTGGAGACAAAACGGATGGCACTGTGATAGACTACATCCAATTTGCTGAGTAGAGTGTTGGAGGCTATTTTGTAAATGACATCGCCGAAGTCAAGGATCGGTAGGATAGTCAGTTTTACGAGGGCATGTTTGGCAGCATGAGTGAAGGAGGCTTTGTTGCGAAATAGGAAACCGATTCTAGATTTAACTTTGGATTGGAGATTCTTAATGTGAGTCTTGAAGGAGAGTTTACAGTCTAACCAGACACCTAGATATTTGTAGTTGTCCACATACTCTAGGTCAGACCCGTCGAGAGTAGTGATTCTAGTCGGGTGGGCGGGTGCAAGCAGCGTTCGGTTGAAGAGCATGCATTTAGTTTTACTAGTGTTTAAGAGCAGTTGGAGGCTACTGAAGGAGTGTTGTATGGCATTGAAGCTCGTTTGGAGGTTTGTTAACACAGTGTCCAATGAAGGGCCAGATGTATACAAAATGGTGTCGTCTGCGTAGAGGTGGATCTGAGAGTCACCAGCAGCAAGAGCGACATCATTGATATACACAGAGAAAAGAGTCGGCCCAAGAATTGAACCCTGTGTCACCCCCATAGAGACTGCCATAGGTCCAGACAACAGGCCCTCCGATTTGACACATTGAACTCTATCTGAGAAGTAGTTGGTGAACCAGGCAAGGCAGTCATTTGAGAAACCAAGGCTATTTAGTCTGCCAATAAGAATGCGGTGGTTGACAGAGTCTAAAGCCTTGGCCAGGTCAATGAAAACGGCTGCACAGTACTGTCTATTATCGGTCGCGGTTATAATATCGTTTAGGACCTTGAGCGTGGCTGAAGTGCACCCATGACCAGCTCGGAAACCGGATTGCATAGCGGAGAAGGTACGGTGGGATTCGAAATGGTCGGGTGATCTGTTTCTTGACTTGGCTTTCAAAAACTTTTGAAAGGCAGGGCAGGATGGATATGGGTCTGTAACAGTTTGGATCTAGAGTGTCACCCCCCTTTGAAGAGGGGGATGACCGCGGCAGCTTTCCAATCTCTGGGGATCTCAGACGTTACGAAAGAGAGGTTGAACAGGCTAGTAATAGGGGTTGCGACAATTTCGGCGGCTAGTTTTAGAAAGAAAGGGTCCAGATTGTCTAGCCCAGATGATTTGTAGGGGTCCAGATTTTGCAGCTCTTTCAGAACATCAGCTGTCTGGATTTGTGTGAAGGAGAAGCAGGGGGGGCATGGGCAAGTTGCAGCGGAGGGTGCAGAGCTGGTGGCCAGGGTAGTGGTAGCCAGGTGGAAAGCATGGCCAGCCGTAGCAAAATGCTTGTTGAAATTCTCGATTATTGTAGATTTATCGGTGGTGATAGTGTTTCCTAGCCTCAGTGCAGTGGGCAGCTGGGAGGAAGTGCTCTTATTTTCCATGGACTTTACAAATATCATCTAATTTCACGAAAAACATGATTTTGACTGTTCATTACCTTTGAATAATTTCTGCAAAACAAAATATAAACGTTGATATTAGTTGGCAGGGGTCTTTAGTTCAACATTATTGTGTTTTTATGTATTTCTAATACCTTTTGACTTTTCTAATAGATGTTTTCTAAGACCCCTTTTCCATCTGTTTGACCAGAAATCAAAGCCTTTGCTTATTACAAATGTTTAGAATGAAAAATGGTTGCAAAATGCATATATGCCTTAATTTCTCAAAACTATACTCAGCGTTCATTTGACACCAAATTTGATGTGCTCTTATGAATTTCACATGTTAGAGCTCATGGTGCTTTTTTACAAAGAAATGCACTTTCGCTAGCTAACGTTACTACACTAGCTAACTAGCTTTACCATTTCTGTCAAATCGACCGATTTAGCTAGCTCTTCTCCACTCCCACACTCACCTCGGTGACAGCATTTCCGTGTGCTATATGAAGATGTTTGAGAAGTTAGATGAATTTGCTAAATACCAAAATACAACTCCAAAACGGGGGGACAGATTAAGCTAATCTTGCCAAGAGTGACAGCAGTGAAATTGTAGATGCTTTCCTGTGGACATTTTCCCTTGCCTGTACGTACCGAACTATAAAAGATAAGTGCGCAATTATTTTGGGGATATAATGCATGGTGTAAAAGCGCTCATAATTTCACTCTAAAATTCTTAGACAGAGCTATGGATGCAAGGACTGATCATTAAAGAGATTTTTTAAAGTGTTTTATTTTAATCATTGAGGCTATGTTTGTTAACAATTATATTAACAAGCTTTATATTTTGGGTTGTGATGGGGTACCAGTTTAACTTAAAGCTCATGAGGCATTTCTAAGTTATATTCTGCTAGAATCAATGGGTATATTCCGTATATATCACTTTAAAGTCAAAAAATGTATGTACCAATGGCAAATTGCCCACTTAACCTCCCTGTATGTGAGTGCATTATGGCCTCCGCCAAGAGGTCTGCAACTTTATGGCACAGCTGCCCTGTAACTGCAGTGCCACTGATTCAAGCCCCTCTGTCTCTTTTCCTTGAGATAGGGCCCAGTTTGAGAGGAACATTAGACATCTGTTGGATCTGTCACATAGTTTATTTGTTATTACCATCTATAGCTCCTCATTATGCCTGGGTCATGATGAGGCCTTTGTCATTAATAGTAGTTTTCCACATTCAATGAGCTATTCCGGGTTGGACTCAGGGCTGTAACATGGAAAAACCCACATTCCAATCCACACTCTCACCTGTGAGGGTCAGTGGGGTGGGCCTGGGGGGCAAGGTGAGAGAGAACAAAGTCGATAGACTGCTTTCGATGGGGGGTGTCAATTACTAGACAGTCTTCTGATAACATGTCTCCAGCACATTCTAAAATGTTGTCACATTTTGACCTGGTAGATGGATAAGAGCAGTGTAACTGGTGGGACACGGCTTTGCAGGGAAATTCTTATTGGATGGACAAACTTGCTGTTGTTGTAACAATTCAAGAGTTAGTTCACCTCTAAATTAAAGTTTGAAGATCGATTTATTGTCAAAGAGTATAAGCATATTTTTATGTGAGTGTAATTGAATAGTTTATTTCCAAAACGCTATATACACAAATGTTTCACATTTGATATTTTTTCATCCGAAATTATTGCTTAGTTTATGGGTACCTTCATGTGTGTGTAAAATATTACTATTCTCAGATTTTTTTATTCATAGATTTTAGATGTGAATTAAAATTTGTTTTTTTTTGCAAAACGCTATAAATCCATTGTTCAGCTGGAATGGAATGTTCATATGCTGTATATTTGACTGTAATATGTGGTTGTCTCACCTAGCTATCTTAAGATGAATGCACTAACTGTAAGTCGCTCTGGATAAGAGCATCTGCTAAATGACTAAAATGTCAAATGTAAATGTTTTACATACAGATCTCATGTTACAGTGTTGAATTGTTTTTAACCTTTTACTGCAGTGGGCTAAATCCGGGTCAAGCAGAGTGTTTCGTGGTAGTCTTAAACAAATCTTATTTGAAACAAAAGCATACACCTCACACACATTGTTATGGGCTTTAAAAAAAAGATACCTATACCATGTCAGATATAGAGTTGAAACATTATCATTTGTCTCTCTGAAATGAAACCATTAAAAAAGTGATAGGTTTTAAACATATACAGTGGGGAGAACAAGTATTTGATACACTGCCGATTTTGCAGGTTTTCCTACTTACAAAGCATGTAGAGGTCTGTAATTTTTTATCATAGGTACATTTCAACTGTGAGAGACGGAATCTAAAACAAAAATCCAGAAAATCACATTGTATGATTTTTAAGTAATTAATTTGCATTTTATTGCATGACATAAGTATTTGATCACCTACCAACCAGTAAGAAATTCCGGCTCTCACAGACCTGTTAGTTTTTCTTTAAGAAGCCCTCCTGTTCTCTACTCATTACCTGTATTAACTGCACCTGTTTGAACTCGTTACCTGTATAAAAGACACCTGTCCACACACTCAATCAAACAGACTCCAACCTCTCCACAATGGCCAAGACCAGAGAGCTGTGTAAGGACATCAGGGATAAAATTGTAGACCTGCACAAGGCTGGGATGGGCTACAGGACAATAGGCAAGCAGCTTGGTGAGAAGGCAACAACTGTTGGCGCAATTATTAGAAAATGGAAGAAGTTCAAGATGACGGTCAATCACCCTCGGTCTGGGGCTCCATGCAAGATCTCACCTCGTGGGGCATCAATGATCATGAGGAAGGTGAGGGATCAGCCCAGAACTACACGGCAGGACCTGGTCAATGACCTGAAGAGAGCTGGGACCACAGTCTCAAAGAAAACCATTAGTAACACACTACGCCGTCATGGATTAAAATCCTGCAGCGCACGCAAGGTCCCCCTGCTCAAGCCAGCGCATGTCCAGGCCCGTCTGAAGTTTGCCAATGACCATCTGGATGATCCAGAGGAGGAATGGGAGAAGGTCATGTGGTCTGATGAGACAAAAATAGAGCTTTTTGGTCTAAACTCCACTCGCCGTGTTTGGAGGAAGAAGAAGGATGAGTACAACCCCAAGAACACCATCCCAACCGTGAAGCATGGAGGTGGAAACATCCTTCTTTGGGGATACTTTTCTGCAAAGGGGACAGGACGACTGCACCGTATTGAGGGGAGGATGGATGGGGCCATGTATCGCGAGATCTTGGCCAACAACCTCCTTCCCTCAGTAAGAGCATTGAAGATGGGTCGTGGCTGGGTCTTCCAGCATGACAACGACCCGAAACACACAGCCAGGGCAACTAAGGAGTGGCTCCGTAAGAAGCATCTCAAGGTCCTGGAGTGGCCTAGCCAGTCTCCAGACCTGAACCCAATAGAACATCTTTGGAGGGAGCTGAAAGTCCGTATTGCCCAGCGACAGCCCCGAAACCTGAAGGATCTGGAGAAGGTATGGAGGAGTGGGCCAAAATCACTGCTGCAGTGTGTGCAAACCTGGTCAAGACCTACAGGAAACGTATGATCTCTGTAATTGCAATCAAAGGTTTCTGTACGAAATATTAAGTTCTGCTTTTCTGATGTATCAAATACTTATGTCATGCAATAAAATGCTAATTAATTACTTTAAAATCATACAATGTGATTTTCTGGATTTTTGTTTTAGATTCCGTCTCTCACAGTTGAAGTGTACCTATGATAAAAATTACAGACCTCTACATGCTTTGTAAGTAGGAAAACCTGCAAAATTGGCAGTGTATCAAATACTTGTTCTCCCCACTGTACATGTCTGTCATTGAACAACCCCATCCCATGATTAGATAGTGAAAAAACACACCAATCTCTTTCATAAGTTATTTAAACAATAAAAGCTAATTTAGCAACATTTCTGAAAATGGATGTAGCGTTTTAGAAATAAACTATTCAGTTGTACATGTAAGTGTAAGTCCTAGTCATATGGCACCACATAATTAACATTCTATATTCCACCTCAATTGCTACATAAATGCAAACACTTGAGAGTAAAGTCGTGACCAATGATGTGTATAAACCCGGGATAACTGACAGGGGGCGCTGTATTGAAGCCACCTCGCAGCTAATATTTTGGAAGCTATAGAAATGCATGTATTAATGTCAACGTTCGTTTTTTACACGTTTATTCTATTACAGACACTTTAATGCATACTTTTAAATTATGTGAGCTACACATAAAAATAACAAATGAAAAAATATATAAAAACATTTTCCTCGAAATATTTTTTGGAGAGTACTGTAGAATTCCATTCATTCCTATGGAGGACTGCTCCTAGAAGCGTCAGCAATCCAGGGTTTATATAAAAGTAATTGGTCGTGAATGCACTGGCTACAATCCAGTAACTACATAGCCTACTGAGCTTGTATTATCGGTCATTCCACTGTAGTCTTGGCATGTGCAAAATCTATTAAACCAATTTCTGTAGATAGAATTCCACTCAATATATTATGTAGAATTCCACTATGTAGAAATAATTAAAGACATTTAAAGAAAAAAGTGCTAAAATACAGAGTAGGCTAGATGCAGTGCAAAAACTATCATTTGAAGCTGTTCTCTCGTTGCCTGGCTACCCATCCACATCACATGGCCAACTGACGTAGTGAGCAGCAGAATGGCCCTACTTCACTTGTGAAATAAGGCCATTACATTCAGGGTGAGTCGTCAGGCAAGTTATCTCGTGACCGGAGAAAACAACAGAGAAACTCGCGACGTGTCGTAGATCTTTCGTTCCAATTGGCCAGAAACTGCGGAGTTCCGGTTAACCTCCCCAACCCCCACGGGCCCGTATAAAACCGTGGTGCGAGACAAAGAACGATCCAGTCCAGCTGATCCGACCCAGATAGGTTCCTGCTGCATGTAAACTCTCCCGACATAGGCGTCAGGATCCCAGACTGACTGCGGAGGTTTAAACTCCTGGGACGCGAATGAAGAAACTTCTCCTGCTTCACTTCACATACAGAGGTTTAGTGAGAAAAGGAAAAAAGAGTAAAAGAAGAAAATGGACCGTTTTAAATTGCGGAAAGCGGAACCCAAAGATGTGCCTGACATACTGCGACTCATAAAGGTAGGCCGTAAACAAAACAAAAACGTTGACAAGGAGAATAAATAAATGCACTGTCTATTGTTTTGCTTAGATTTACTACATTTTTGTTTTGCGAAAGTTGTTGGAAAGTATAGTGAAGTATATGCTTAGCATGCCCTACACACCCATCGGCCCTCGCCCTGAACTTGACCCTTCATTTGTTGTTGTTATTTTGTAGCCTTGGTTTAGCCTAGACGAAACCGTTCAAAGAAACTCCGCAAACTTGTGTCTGAAGGTGACATAAATACCGACGATTTCCGCTGGATATCCGTCGGTATCACAGTTGGCTCTGTAGTTTGTTCATTGTGTTTACGTTGGCAACGAGCCCGGTTTCCTCCGTTTGATGATGTTCATAAAGTTAAACGTTGTTCTCTGTCTGTTGACGGTCACTTATCTCAGTCAATGATAAACGTTCCCCATTTTACTTGCTCTTGGTTTTGAATCTGACAAATGTTTCTGCTTCTGTTTAGGAACTAGCTAAATATGAAGAAATGGAAGATCAAGTGATACTGACTGAGAAAGGTGAGTGAATGGAACTAAAACCATTTATGTCTTGTTTACCCTGTGATTGACTGCATACAGAGCTTATATGGCGTTTATAACGGTTGTAATAACAGATCTGCTCGAGGACGGATTCGGTGACCACCCATTTTACCACTGCCTGGTGGCGGAGGACCCCAGTGAGCAGCAGAGCAGCAGCAACAACAACAATGGTCTGCTCAACAACAATGGTAAGAGATCTCCCTCCCCCGCTATCCCATGGAGCACACCTGTAAATCTCAAAGGATTGGATGGATATGTTGACTGTGACATAGACATGTATTGTATTATAGCAAACCATATCAGATGGGCTTGACTGTAACATTGCCTCTCAATGCATAGCAGAACATTTCTGCCCCCTGGGGACCCCTGGCATGTAGTTACTTCCCCTATGCCAAACATAAATCAAACCTGTTATCCCAATTTGTACTGTATACAGACACATCTCATTCCTCAGTTATATTGTCAGTGTACACAATGACATGATAGTTGGTGTCCTGGAGGAGCCCAACACTTTACTTTGGCACATTCTGTATGAGAATCCTATGGGGCGGCAGGTAGCTTAGTGGTTAAGAGCGTTGTGCCAGTAACCGAAAGGTCGCTGGTTCTAATCCCCGAGCCGACTAGGTGAAAAACCTGTCGATGTGCCCTTGAGCAAGGCACTTAACCCTAATTGCTCCTGTAAGTCGCTCTGGATAAGAGCGTCTGCTAAATGACCTATTTATTAGAAGTATGTAGGTTTAAAACATTGTTGCTGTACACACACGTCTCTCTCAGCGAGAGGCTGATGGGTACACAGTGTCTACTTCCTATTATGGACTGTGTTTGCGTGTCACTCAAATGTAGGCCAGACACACTTGTGTGATAAATTGCACACGTTCAATCTCCTAACACAACACCAACTGACATGTCTCCTCTTTACACAGTCTTCTGGCCTCACTAAAACCAGACAGAGTTTAGATTTGAAGGTAGAAGTTATCCTTAATCACAGATCTATGATCAGCTCCGTCACCCAACATCCTAGCTGCTCATAACCATTTAGGGCAGAATGCTAAACGGACCTTCGTTCAGTGTCTTGGGGTAACTCCGGTACACTACTTGTATTTATGCGCTTACTTATTTTTGTCCAGGTCCTGTGGTAATTGGGTTTGCCATGTACTACTTCACCTATGACCCCTGGATCGGCAAGCTGCTTTACCTGGAAGACTTCTTCGTCATGAAAGAGTACAGGGGTAAGCACAAAAACTCTACCTCTCCTTCTGTCTCTCGGTCTTTCTTCCTCCTCGCTGACCTGACCAATAACAATAAACTCTCTCATCCTCCGTCCATTGTTACTGCTTTCCCATTATGTCTTCTCTCTTCTTTTTCCACCAGGGTTTGGCATCGGCTCAGAGATCCTCAAGCTCCTCAGTCATGTGAGTAAATTAGGCGTTATTACATAGTACAAACATAGTAACAACTAGATGGTAGGTGTCAGACAGTTTTTACATGGCTCTGTCCAGAATCCTGTTGTAGAAGTAGGTCAATGCCTCAAACAGAATACTTTCTACAGAGCCCATTTCAGTGTGCAGATAGTTGATTCCACTCCTGTTCTGTTTGTTTGTTTATTGCTGTTGTAATAATCAATTAATATGATTTGGGAAAAGAGATCTAGGTCAAAGAGAAATAGTGTTGGCAGGAAACGCTGATTTAGATGTGGATGGCTTTGTGTGAGGGGGGTGGGGAAAGCTCACAATCACTGCCAGGTACATGTGTGCTGACGCCTGCTCTCCCTCCCTCTCTCCCCCTCAGACGGCAGTCAAGACTCGCTGCAGCAGCATGCACTTTATCGTCGCCGAGGGCAACCAGGCATCGATAGAGTTCTACAAGCGTCGTGGCGCCGCCGACCTCTCTCTGGAGGAGGGATGGAGACTCTTCAAGATCGACAAGAGCTCCCTCCTCAAGATGTCCTCCGGCCCCGAAGAGTGAGCTGGCCAAGTGACACAGAGAGAAAGATGGGGATTGGAGTGAGAGACTTGGGGGCAGGCTTGGGGTCAATTTAATTTAAATTCAGTTAATTATTTGCCTGTCTCTCACTTCAGGGGTGGGGGGTGTGACTACTGACAATAGATTATTAATAAAAAGGGGCATTAAACATTACTAATCATATGTGTGCACTAACTTCTCAATCTAGTTGCACTTAATTTAGGGTTCATATTATTATTTTTTATCCAGTATTTTATATAAAGCCATCGTTTTAGTAGTTGTAGTTTACGTAGTTTTTAGTTTATTCTGCTAATCAACGAACCTTAGCACCTTTTGTGTAGGAATCCTATCTAGAACCTAAAAGAGTTATTCTAGAACCTTTTGAAGAACCCTTTTGGTTCCAGGTAGAACCCTTTTGGGTTCCATGTAGAATCCTTTCCACAAAGGGTTCTACCTGGAACCCAAAAGGGTTCTCCTATGGGGACAGCTGTAGGTAACTAATCCTATAATACAGTGATTTGTAGTTTGAATGTGTTTATTATGATGTTGGTGCAATTAAAAGGTTCAGAGCACATTTGTGTGGTGACTGATTTTCTCTAGAGCTAGGAAGGGGGGGGGGCTTTATAATGAAATCCCTGGCCTCCCATGCAGGTGGGCTTAGGTCAGAGGTTAGGGGTCATGATAGTGTGGAATGGGATGGCTTTACAGAACATGCATCACTCCATCCTCCCTCCCTTCATCCTCCGTTTCTCGTGGGAGTCATTTTCAGAACGGTGACATCATCAGGAAACTCAAATACAGCCTTTTCCTCTTTCTCCCCCCCTCTCTCGCTTCCTCTGTCATACTTTCTCTCTCTCTCTGTGAAAGGGGGATGTGTGGTCTGTTATAACAGTCTATGGAGAGCAGAGGAGTGGAACACGTTCAGACACACACACATGCTCAGGCACACAAACATTCTAGTCAGTTCTTGCAGAAACCAGGGGCGTAGAAATGCATATAAATGTGATGTTTTGTTTTTCATTGACTGCAGTTTGAACATTCACTACAGCAATGCCTGAACAACAAACACTGCCACAACCTAACACTGTAGTGGCCCAGTTTAGAGTATACAAACACTGCCTCCCAACCCTTTGCCCAGGCGGAGACCGATCCTCTTTCCTGTAAACATGGTGGCCCTTTCTAAGAGTTTCCCCCAACACACACTGAAACTAAACCCAGAGAAAAGGCCTACAGCTCTAATAATGAAGTTTCACTTATCTCCTTTTTCTATTTGGCTTTTGCCAAATGTGTGTGTATGAGGACAGAGCAGTTTCAAGTTCAGTAACAATATTACAGTCTTCCATCGTCTTTAGTGGACAGTTGTCCCCAACTCTAAACTCTCATATGAACTCTGGTAGGAAATAGGGCAGGACAGTGTGTACATTTTTACATTTACATTTTAGTCATTTAGCAGACGCTCTTATCTAGAGCGACTTACAGTTAGTGAGTGGATACAATTTTCATAAATTGTTTTTTTCCATACGTGACTTAGTTACCGTTGCTCCACGTACAGCATAGACCACAATATTTACATCTGAGAGAACGTGGGGGAAGGATAGGGGGGTGGAGAAAAGAGAGACAGCATCCTTTATCTCCAGACAGGCCATAATATTTTCATCATAGACTCCCATGAGCCTCCCTGACCTTTGAACCTGACTTTTTTATGTCCAGAAACTCTGCCCGTTTACTGATTAACCATAGGCTGAGACAGAGGTTTCCATCTCTTTAAAGACAAATCAGGGAGATTAAAAGACTTAACTCCCCATGGGGTCTTTACAGAACCTTTCCAACCCTTTCTAAACTATAACACAATGTTATATTCTAGCACACACGTGTGTTGATCCCTTGGTTGCACAAATATAGGCATTCAGTCACACAAACATGACCCCAGTGGGTCACACCTCCTACGGCATGACGGTCAAGGTCGAGCGTCAAGTCACACGAACAGACACTCCCACCCCCAACTTTGTACCAACATACCTACCCCACTAACTCGCTCACCCTCACTGCGGAGGGAAACTGGAGTCTACTTCAAAATAACTGCAGTGATCATTTGGTCCAACTCCCACCACAGGGTTACAGCAGATTCCGTTTGGACAGTAGAGTGTTAGCCTGGTCCCATCAGTAAGTGTTGGCAGAGGAGTTGGCTAAAGCACATCAAGATGTGGGACCAGGCTGGAGTTCCTCTCCATATATTTTTCTCCTTATGTAAGTTTTATGGTTTTACAGGGAGGGAACAGTCCCTGTTTGAACAACTAATTACACACATAAAAAAACTGCCTTCAGACATGACCAGAATATCCCATATAGAGTATGGACAGACTACCCTCTCTGTTTCTCTCTTTGTGAGAATGCTAGAGGCATACACAGTCCATGACTGAACATGCAAACAACGCTGGTAAATATGCACTTACAGTGCCTTGCAAAAGTATTCATCCCCCTTGGTGTTTTTTCTATTTAATTGCATTACAACCTGTAATTTAAATGGATTTTAATTTGGATTTCATGTAATGGACACACAAAATAGTCCAAATTGGTGAAGTGAAATGAAAAAAATAACTTGTTTCAAAAAATTCTAAAAAATAAATAACGGAAAAGTGGTGCGTGCATACAGTGAGGGAAAAAAGTATTTGATGCCCTGCTGATTTTGTACGTTTGCCCACTTACAAAGACATGATCAGCCTGTAATTTTAATAGTAGGTTTATTTGAACAGTGAGAGACAGAATAACAACAAAAAAATCCAGAAAAACGCATGTCAAAAATGTTATGTAAAACATTACTTAGTACTTGGTGGCAAAACCCTTGTTGGCAATCACAGAGGTCAGACGTTTCTTGTAGTTGGCCACGAGGTTTGCACACATCTCAGGAGGGATTTTGTTCGACTCCTCTTTGCAGACCTTCTCCAAGTCATTAAGGTTTCGATCCTGACGTTTGGCAACTCGAACCTTCAGCTCCCTCCACAGATTTTCTATGGGATTAAGGTCTGGAGACTGGCTAGGCCACTCCAGGTCCTTAATGTGCTTCTTCTTGAGCCACTCCTTTGTTGCCTTGACCGTGTGTTTTGGTTCATTGTCATGCTGGAATACCCATCCACGACCCATTTTCAATGCCCTGGCTGAGGGAAGGAGGATCTCACCCAAGATTTGATGGTACATGGCCCCGTCCATCATCCCTTTGATGCAGTGAAGTTGTCCTGTCCCCTTAGCAGAAAAACCCCCCCAAAGCATAATGTTTGACGGTGGGGATGGTGTTCTTGGGGTCATAGGCAGCATTCCTCCTCCTCCAAACACGGCGAGTTGAGTTGATGCCAAAGAGCTCGATTTTGGTCTCATCTGACCACAACACTTTCACGCAGTTCTCCTCTGAATCATTCAGATGTTCATTGGCAAACTTCAGACGGCCCTGTATATGTGCTTTCTTGAGCAGGGGGACCTTGCGGGCGCTGCAGGATTTCAGTCCTTCACGGCGTAGTGTGTTACCAATTGTTTTCTTGGTGACTATGGTCCCAGCTGCCTTGAGATCATTGACAACATCCTCCTGTGTAGTTCTGGGCTGATTCCTCACTGTTCTCATGATCATTGCAACTCCACGAGGTGAGATCTCTCATGGAGCCCCAGGCCGAGGGAGATTGACAGTTCTTTTGTGTTTCTTCCATTTGCGAATAATCGCATCAACTGTTGTCACCTTCTCACCAAGCTGCTTGGCGATGGTCTTGTAGGTCATTCCAGCCTTGTGTAGGTCTACAATCTTGTCCCTGACATCCTTGGAGAGCTCTTTGGTCTTGGCCATGGTGGAGAGTTTGGAATCTGATTAATTGATTGCTTCTGTGGACAGGTGTCTTTCATACAGGTAACAAGCTGAGATTAGGAGCACTCCCTTTAAGTGTGTGCTCCTAATCTCAGCTCGTTACCTGTTTAAAAGACACCTGGGAGCCAGAAATCTTTCTGATTGAGAGGGGGTCAAAAACGTATTTCCCTCATTAAAATGCAAATCAATTTATAACATTTTCTACATGCGTTTTTCTGGATTTTTGTTGTTGTTATTCTGTCTATCACTGTTCAAATAAACCTACCATTAAAATTATAGACTGATCATTTCTTTGTCAGTGGGCAAACGTACAAAATCAGCAGGGGATCAAATACTTTTTTCCCTCACTATGTATTCACTCCTTTGCTATGAAGCCCCTAAATAAGATCTGGTGCAACCAGTTACCATCAGAAGTCACATAATTAGTTAAATAAAGTTCACATGTGTGCAATCTAAGTGTCACATGAGCTGTCACATGATCTCAGTATATATACACCTGTTCTGAAAGGCCCCCGAGTCTGCAACACCACTAAGCAAGGGGCACCACCAAGCAAGCGGCACCATGAAGTCCAAGGAGCTCTCCAAACCGGTCAGGGACAAAGTTGTGGAGAAGTACAGATCAGGGTTGGGTTATAAAAAAATATTTGAAACTTTGAAGATCCCACGGAGCACCATTAAATCCATTATTAAGAAATTGAAAGAATATGGCACCACAACAAACCTGCCAAGAGAGGGCCGCCCACCAAAACTCACGGACCAGGCAAAGAGGGCATTAATCAGAGAGGCAACAAAGAGACCAAAGATAACCCTGAAGGAGCTGCAAAGCTCCACAGCGGAGATTGGAGTATCTGTCCATAGGACCACTTTAAGCCATACACTCCACAGAGCTTGGCTTTACGGAAGAGTGGCCAGAAAAAAGCCATTGCTTAAAGAAAAAAATAAGCAAACACATTTGGTGTTCGCCAAAAGCCATGTGGGAGCCTCCCCAAACATATGGAAGAAGGTATTCTGGTCAGATGAGACTAAAATTGAGCTGTTTGGCCATCAAGGAAAACGCTATGTCTGGCGCAAACCCAACACCTCTCATCATCCCATCGGCAGGGACTGGGAAACTGGTCAGAATTGAAGGAATGATGGATGGTGCTAAATACAGGGAAATTCTTGAGGGAAACCTGTTTCAGTCTTCCAGAGAGTTGAGACTGGGACGGAGGTTCACCTTCCAGCAGGACAATGATCCTAAGCATACTGCTAAAGCAACACTCGAGCGGTTTAAGGGGAAACATTTAAATATCTTGGAATGGCCTAATCAAAGCCCAGACCTCAATCCAATTGAGAATCTGTGGTACGACTTAAGATTGCTGTACACCAGCGGAACCCATCCAACTTGAAGGAGCAGTTTTGCCTTGAAGAATGGACAAAAATCCCAGTGGCTAGATGTGCCAAGTTTATAGAGACATACCCCAAGAGACTTGCAGCTGTAATTGCTGCAAAAGGTGTCTCTATAAAGTATTGATATTTTTTTGTGGGGGGGGGGGGGTGAATAGTAATGCACGCTCATGTTTACTGTTTTTTTGGTAATATTTCTTGTTTGTTTCACAAGAAAAAATATTTTGCATTTTCAAAGTGGTAGGCGTGTTGTGTAAATCAAATGATACAACCCCCCAAAAAATCTGTTAATTCCAGGTTGTAAGGCAACAATATAGGAAAAATGTCAAGGGGGGTGAATACTTTCGCAAGCCACTGTAAGTTGATCAGCAATAACACAATCACAATCAGATATGAGATGAATTTATTAGGACTATATCTCTGTTCCTTGTCAGTATATTTCTGGGGACAGATAATCAATACAAAAATAAACAAATTCAAAATCATAATCTGAAACAAAATATACACCACAATGCTCAAATAAATATTCAGTAGTAGTAAATCTTTAACTCTTGAAATAATTGATGTAATGTACTGCTGTGCACTCTGCAGTGGATCAATGGGGGAATGTCTTTGGAAATAACAGAGCAGGACAAAATGTGATGTATCATATTACAGGAGAGAACGATAGAGGTGTATGGGGGGTGTTGTGTGTGCCTGTGTTTGCAGGCCATGGAGGCGCTGTGTATATGGTGGTGTTGAATGTGTATTCTATCCACAGGTACAGACCTACATACAGTTTCTTTATTTCACCTCTAGTAATCCAGGTTATGTCATTGAAAACAAATGGTATTTTACAACAACAACCTGGTTATTCATTTCAAATGGTTGTTCAAACCACCCAAAACCGATTTAGGCATAGACGATGGTAATAACAGCTACAGCGGGCTCTCAGCAATGGTGGATGTGATGACATGCTGTAACATCCTCAAGGTATATGAACATCTAGTTCAACAATTCAAATAGGGGTGAGAGGGATAAGTTGAGCCACCCTTGTTCCTAGCTCTGTTCACCTCTTCGAAGTGCATGCAGATTTGGAACTAGGCTAAGTCTTTGGGAGGTTTAGCAGAGAAAGTGACTTCCCGCTATCCTGCGGTAACCTCGTGTTGGAGCCTCCTAACCGTAATAATAATGTTGAAAAAACGGAACATGCCTTTTTCATCAATTTTTCGGCTGAATTATCGGCCGATATCAATATATCGGTAAAAGGCAAATATCGGTGAAACAATATATCGGTCGGCCTCTAATTATAACCCATCCTCCACGTTTGTACCAAATGTTCCATGACACAACAAAAAATTTACTTGATGACTTTTGGTGCCATTAAGATTCAAAATCTCCAACCCAGTTTGATGAACTCTCTCTCTCTCATATATATATATATATATATATACATACACACAGTGGGGGAAAAAAGTATTTAGTCAGCCACCAATTGTGCAAGTTCTCCCACTTAAAAAGATGAGAGAGGCCTGTAATTTTCATCATAGGTACACGTCAACTATGACAGACAAATTGAAGAAAGAAAATCCAGAAAATCACATTGTAGGATTTTTAATGAATTTATTTGCAAATTATGGTGGAAAATAAGTATTTGGTCACCTACAAACAAGCAAGATTTCTGGCTCTCACAGACGTGTAACTTCTTCTTTAAGAGGCTCCTCTGTCCTCCACTCGTTACCTGTATTAATGGCACCTGTTTGAACTTGTTATCAGTATAAAAGACACCTGTCCACAACCTCAAACAGTCACACTCCAAACTCCACTATGGCCAAGAACAAAGAGCTGTCAAAGGACACCAGAAACAAAATTGTAGACCTGCACCAGGCTGGGAAGACTGAATCTGCAATAGGTAAGCAGCTTGGTTTTAAGAAATCAACTGTGGGAGCAATTATTAGGAAATGGAAGACATACAAGACCACTGATAATCTCCCTCGATCTGGGGCTCCACGCAAGATCTCACCCCGTGGGGTCAAAATGATCACAAGAACGGTGAGCAAAAATCCCAGAACCACACAGGGGGACCTAGTGAATGACCTGCAGAAAGCTGGGACCAAAGTAACAAAGCCTACCATCAGTAACACACTACGCCGCCAGGGACTCAAATCCTGCAGTGCCAGACGTGTCCCCCTGCTTAAACCAGTACATGTCCAGGCCCGTCTGAAGTTTGCTAGAGTGCATTTGGATGATCCAGAAGAGGATTGGGAGAATGTCATATGGTCAGATGAAACCAAAATAGAACTTTTTGGTAAAAACTCAACTCGTCGTGTTTGGAGGACAAAGAATGCTGAGTTGCATCCAAAGAACACCATACCTACTGTGAAGCATGGGGGTGGAAACATCATGCTTTGGGGCTGCTTTTCTGCAAAGGGACCAGGACGACTGATCCGTGTAAAGGAAAGAATGAATGGGGCCATGTATCGTGAGATTTTGAGTGAAAACCTCCTTCCATCAGCAAGGGCATTGAAGATTAAACGTGGCTGGGTCTTTCAGCATGACAATGATCCCAAACACACCGCCCGGGCAACGGAGGAGTGGCTTCGTAAGAAGCACTTCATGGTCCTGGAGTGGCCTAGCCAGGCTCCAGATCTCAACCCCATAGAAAATCTTTGGAGGGAGTTGAAAACTGTGTTGCCCAGCGACAGCCCCAAAACATCACTGCTCTAGAGGAGATCTGCATGGAGGAATGGGCCAAAATACCAGCAACAGTGTGTGAAAACCTTGTCATGACTTACAGAAAACGTTTGACCTGTGTCATTGCCAACAAAGGGTATATAACAAAGTATTGAGAAACTTTTGTTATTGACCAAATACTTATTTTCCACCATAATTTGCAAATAAATTCATAAAAAATCCTACAATGTGATTTTCTGGATTTTTTTTTCTCATTTTGTCTGTCATAGTTGACGTGTACCTATGATGAAAATTACAGGCCTCTCATCTTTTTAAGTGGGAGAACTTGCACAATTGGTGGCTGACTAAATACTTTTTCCCCCCACTGTATATAAATAACTCTGTGTGTTTGTGTGTGTGTGTCAGCCAGGTTGTGTGTCTGTCCAGGCTTTCTCTGTTTCAGCTAGTAGTGCTCTTGTCCTCGGTCTTCTCAGCCTACCTGAGGGGAAACAGGAAGCAGTAATGCACATCATTATTACTGAACACACTTCACTTAAATCTCAAACATCTTTCCTCGATTCCTTGATGATGACTAACCTTGCCCTTGCCAAACCTTGCCCTTGCCAAACGGCAGGTCCTTCCAGAGCATCTCCACAGCATCTCAACCCTGCTGACTCCAGCTGTACACAGAGTACCTGATCACCTGAGATAAGAGAACCACCACACACGCAAATTGTGGTTCAGACGCAATGGTAATTTGCAATAGAAACAGCCAACAGCGTGTGTGTGCGTACATGGGGCAGAGGGGTTCCTACTATGAGGTCTGACCTCAACCAAATCAGACAAACCTTCTGACAGATCTAGTGCCCATAAATACCTTTACTGTCCCAAAATGGCACATTAAAACACCCAACACACACAAATCACTCATTAAGTGTCAAAACTGACCATAACTCACAAAACTACAGCCATTAAAACCCCCCAGTCACCAGTCAGAGGTCACAGCTTTCCATCCTCCCTCCCTCTGAACTGCTGTCTACTCATCACTTTCCTATCCTGCTTCTATATCATCCTCTGTTATCATCCCTCCTGTCTGTCTGATCTGGCTGTGTTTGGGCCACACATACAGTGGGGAGAACAAGTATTTGATACACTGCCAATTTTGCAGGTTTTCCTACTTACAAAGCATGTAGAGGTCTGTCATTTTTATCATAGGTACACTTCAACTGTGAGAGACGGAATCTAAAACAAAAATCCAGAAAATCACATTGTATGATTTTTAAGTAATTAATTTGCATTTTATTGCATGACATAAGTATTTGATACAACCGAAAAGCAGAACTTAATATTTGGTACAGAAACCTGTTTGCAATTACAGAGATCATACGTTTCCTGTAGGTCTTGACCAGGTTTGCACACACTGCAGCAGGGATTTTGGCCCACTCCTCCATACAGACCTTCTCCAGATCCTTCAGGTTTCGGGGCTGTCGCTGGGCAATACGGACTTTCTGCTCCCTCCAAAGATTTTCTATTGGGTTCAGGTCTGGAGACTGGCTAGGCCACTCCAGGACCTTGAGATGCTTCTTACGGAGCCACTCCTTAGTTGCCCTGGCTGTGTGTTTCGGGTCGTTGTCATGCTGGAAGACCCAGCCACGACCCATCTTCAATGCTCTTACTGAGGGAAGGAGGTTGTTGGCCAAGATCTCGCGATACATGGCCCCATCCATCCTCCCCTCAATACGGTGCAGTCGTCCTGTCCTCTTTGCAGAAAAGCATCCCCAAAGAATGATGTTTCCACCTCCATGCTTTACGGTTGGGATGGTGTTCTTGGGGTTGTACTCATCCTTCTTCTTCATCCAAACACGGCGAGTGGAGTTTAGACCAAAAAGCTCTATTTTTGTCTCATCAGACCACATGATCTTCTCCCATTCCTCCTCTGGATCATCCAGATGGTCATTGGCAAACTTCAGATGGGCCTGGACATGCGCTGGCTTGAGCAGGGGGACCTTGCGTGCGCTGCAGGATTTTAATCCATGACGGCGTAGTGTGTTACTAATGGTTTTCTTTGAGACTGTGGTTCCAGCTCTCTTCAGGTCATTGACCAGGTCCTGCCGTGTAGTTCTGGGCTGATCCCTCACCTTCCTCATGATCATTGATGCCCCACAAGGTGAGATCTTGCATGGAGCCCCAGACCGAGGGTGATTGACTGTCATCTTGAACTTCTTCCATTTTCTAATAATTGCGCCAACAGTTGTTGCCTTCTCACCAAGCTGCTTGCCTATTGTCCTGTAGCCCATCCCAGCCTTGTGCAGGTCTACAATTTTATCCCTGATGTCCTTACACAGCTCTCTGGTCTTGGCCATTGTGGAGAGGTTGGAGTCTGTTTGATTGAGTGTGTGGACAGGTGTCTTTTATACAGGTAACGAGTTCAAACAGGTGCAGTTAATACGGGTAATGAGTGGAGAGCAGGAGGGCTTCTTAAAGAAAAACTAACAGGTCTGTGAAAGCCGGAATTCTTACTGGTTGGTAGGTGATCAAATACTTATGTCATGCAATAAAATGCAAATTAATTACTTAAAAATCATACAATGGGATTTTCTGGATTTTTGTTTTAGATTCAGTCTCTCACACTTGAAGTGTACCTATGATACAAATTACAGACCTCTACATGCTTTGTAAGTAGGAAAACCTGCAAAATCGGCAGTGTATCAAATACTTGTTCTCCCCACTGTATCTAATTATAGACAAGTTAACTAAGAACTAGCCTACCAAAATGTCAGAAATTATAAGCAGAAACATATTTAAAAATGAGGCAAAATAAATCCTGCACCCCCTGTAAAAGGAATAGTTACGCCATCACTAACTGTAGCCTACAGCGCATTTTCTATATTAGCGGGTTAGGGTCGGGTGCAGGCCTTAGATATTCACTTTATCACATATAGTTGGGCGGTTGCTGATGCGTTATTAGCAATTGTGGACAGGTGTATGTGAACAAACAGCTGATCCGTGCACCACTAGTGTGTGTTTGTGTGTCTAGTCTTAGTAGACAGTGTCTGTCACCTACCTCTGCGTTCTCCAGGGCAACCAGAACCGTTTCCTGCAGGAAAACAAACAATTACCACAAACATTCTTAAATCTCAGCATTCCAAAAGATAATGAATGAGATGACACTTGTGATTGCCTAGACACACCCATCTTGTTCCAGTTGACAGGGCCGAGGCATACATCGCTGAGGAAGAGGGAGAGGTGTACCTGACACTGGTTGGTGAAAGGCTCGGCCCATTTCCTCAGCTCGGCCACACCCTGTTCCATTGGCCCCGCCTCCGACTCCACATACTTGAGCTGCGGCTCTGGAGTAGTTTATTGGGACGGGAGCTGAAACACACACACTTCAATCCAGCAGCCTACAGCAACGTTGTCCTGTCAATATAATTTTATCTGCAAAGGGCCGTGTGGGAGCCTGCACAGACACCCAAACAGCCCTTATTAGCAGATAAGATCTGTCCATTCATATCAGGGTCGTAGCCAGAAATTCATTGGTGGGTGGGCCCAACAGAAATTTGGATGGGGGGGTGCTGACGAGTATTTTTTTAAATAATAATGTATTCTTTTTGTTTTTTTGCTGAAACTGATTGGGCGGGCCTGGCAGGGCCTGGCTCCCCAGTGGGTGGGCCTGTGTCCACCCAGGCCCACGCCCCTGCTTCATATAACTGTCATATAAGTGTTCCTGGACAGGACAGTAGAGGGACAGGAAAGCCATACCAGCTACCTCTTCAATACTGAGACTCAGAGCTGCCGGTTTCTTCTTGACCTCTCTGGCGGCCAGGACAGTCGCAGTCCCCGTCATCAGACCCAGGACACCTGACACAGAGGCAGACAGCGGCACCTGGCAGCAAATACACATCATGATGAGGAACGTTACTTTATGGTAAATGTATGGCAGGAGTCAGGACATTCATGGCAGGTATTTGAGAGTAAGTTACATTAAGGGGTATGTTCTGCTCAAAATAAAGAATAAAGATATTAGTGTAGGACTTCGAAAAAATACTCTAGATCACACCCGTTTTGTCCAGTACGTTATAGCCATATCTATAACTAAAAGAGAAGACGTTTGACTAACGTTTAAGCCAATGCTCAGCCCAACCATCATCATCACTCTTTACAACAGTATTATTACTGTAATATTATAGCTGCGTCTGTAATATTCTAAGATAACCCGAATGTATCTTACAAGAGAAAAGTTGAGCCATTACCAGTTTCCCAACGTTTGACATTTCTCTTCCTGCCTGGTGACTTTTGTTTTTGTACGGCAACTCGAACGGGAAAAACGATGTTCATCTCAACACCGACATCTGGTGGCACACTATAGTCAGCGTCACAGGTGAACCCATGACACACACACACATTTCCCAAACACACTATATCAGCTTTTCTCAAACTCGGTCCCAAGGGTGCACGTAGTTTTTTGCCCTAACATTACACAGCTGATTAAAAGTATGAAAGCATTATGATTCGTTGATTATTTGAATCAGCTGTGTAGTTCTAGGGGAAAAACCAAAACGTGTACCCCTTGGGAGTCCCGAGGACCGAGTTTGGGAAACCCTGCACTAAATTAACCACAAAAGGAAAGCTGAACAGTATGAACATTTATTTCTGGATAGAAATTACAAAGTGTTCCAAATAGCAGTGTCTACTCAGATTATAGTAAATACATTGTTTATCTTATTATTCTTTTTTATTTTTTCAAAGTCATCATACAGGGTGTTTTTAGCCTCGATATTCTATTATTTTATCCTACTGAGACTGAGGGCTGATGACGATTATAAATGCTGAGCTATGACAAACAGACATACAGATAGACTGGCAGGCCATGTCCAAAATAAAAACAGCAGGAGTAGTACATACACATGTTGACCTGCAGAGGGAGACAGCAGTTAGAAGACTGAAGTTTGGCATAATATGGGCCCTTTTGCCAGACGCATACTGTTCCTGGAACAAAAAAACAATTTCAATGGAGATTCTCTATTGCATTGCTTTTTAGTCCAGAATCAGGCTTACATCTGGTAAACCAACTGGGCCTTAGAGTTCATGATATTGATAGTAATTTTCACATGGGAAAATATATATTGATACAAAACAAACAGAGATGGGAGATGACGGCAGAAGACCATATTAAATCTAAGCTGCCTTAGTGATGTTAACAGTCTCTGTTTACACATTACTGCCCACAGCACGCACACATCTTATTCTGCCAAATGGAGACATCTACCTGTGAGGGGGGTCTACCTGGTATTTATACAAACCTCTCTGTGACTTTATCTGACTGTGCGGGGAAAGGTATGTTTGTATGCTACTGCATAAATACTGCACTGGGTGGTTTGATTGAATAGAACCATGAGTGTAGGCAGGAGGATGTTGCATAGAGGAGAGGGAGAAGGAGAGAAGAGGGAGAGGTATAGCACAGAACAAGTGGCACAATCTCTCTCAAAGCATCATAAAGACTATGATCTATTGCAATGCAACTCATATCAACCCAACACCATATTCCCAACCACAATAACTCCAAGTTACCTGGTGGTGGATGGATGTTAGATAAACACGCATAATAAATGGCTGACAGACAGAACTGAAGAAGAATGTGCTTTAGCCCTTTTCATTGTTGCTCATGAAAAGAAGAATGAGAGAGAGATGAGCAGGTTCCTTCGCTGCACCTGGCTCAGTCAGTCAGAGACAGACAGGACTAAGTCAGGGTAGGGTTTCACAAAGTAGGATTAATAAATTAGCCAGATAACTGACACTAAAGATATAAACTCTTGATTAGAAGGCAAAAATAGTTTATGGCGATGCGTTACTGGGAGTGTTGAGTCAGTAACGCCATGCCCATTTCAAGTTCATCTTTAATGTGAACATATTTTCTTTTTCTGTATCAACCTTTTTTTCTTTTTTAAATCAAAAGTTGTTTCTAGTACATTTGTGGCCAATACCCTGCTCCTACCTTGTAAAACACCCTCCAGTAGTCAGCCACAGTAACACTCAAAGCAAACTGAGTTAACGTCAATAAATAAAGTGTAAACTTACATACAGTACTGCCAGAGAGACCAGGACCTTCACACTTCTGTCATCCCTGACCAGGGTCGGCTGTAGCCTTTTGGGGGCCCTAAGCGAGATTTGTAGGGCTTACTACAAATTCTTGCTAGTTAGCTTACATTAGCTACAGCCGGCACAAGCCAAACAAGTTAGTGCCACCTTGTGGCCTGGAGTATTTAAACGAAGCAAATCGGAGGTAAAACTGTTCTACGACAAAAACGTAACTGCCGACACTCTGGGCAGAGGTGCAAAGTACCGATCGGCAGTCAGTTTTCTCGATGTGTCTGACCCTTAACAAAATCTAATGGGGCCCCCCTGGAGGTCAAGGCCCCTGGGCACGTGCCCTGCTTGCCCGGTCGGTATTCAGTCATGATTACTACAAGTTTAGATAACTGGCTAGACTAACTTACCAATCAAAATATTGTTAGCTGACATGGCTAATTGAGTGACTAAGAGTAACCAGATTTCCATCCAACCTTTTTATGCAAGTAAAGTACGTTGGATAAAAAAATATGTCACGACAGGCCTGATGGAAACAGAAAATTGGTTGGTAAACTTTCCAAATGTCCACAAAACCAAATACGTTAGACATGGTGGGATGTTTTTGTGTCGGGAAAAATAAATTATGCGGTTTAAACCTTTTTAGGTGCAAATGTTAATATAATAACCATCATATTGAAGTAAACTTGGAGTCACGCGATGACATGTTGTGTGGTCCTCCCACTACAACTCATCAGGAAAGCATGCAGTTTATTGGGCTACAGAGGAAATAAGTTATGATGAACTTCACAGGGTGGTGAAAGTGCAAGGTGATGAGCTTGATGCTCCTTTCCAATAAATATCGAGGGTCTTATTCTGGTGACATGATCATCGAATCTTGGCTGCCGTTTGACAAATAAAAAGAATCTCCCTCTTTTATCCATAATAATCTCATCACGTAGGCCAGGGATGGGAAACTCCCGTCTGCAGGGGCCTGATTGGTGTCACACTTTTGCCCCAGCCCCAACTAACATACCTGACTCCAATAATCAACTAAATCAGGAACTTCAGTTTAGAATGCAATTAGTATCATCAGCTGTGTTCGCTAGGGATGGGGGAAAAGTGTGTCACCACTCCAGCCCCTGAGGACTAGAGTTGTCCATCCCTGATGTAGGCTATACCCGCACTGTATCGGCGAACTGTTGGAGTTGAAAATGCGATGGAAACACATTGAACTTCTATTTTTTATTCGGTATGTGGGAATTTAACCGCAAAAGGTATTTTTATGTGCACTACGTCATCACGCACAGCCTTTTATCTGCAACAAGTCAATTTGATGGAAACATCTCTGATGGGAAAATGCGGTATTGTTTTTACGTGGATTTTAGAATATTTGCATGAAAATCTGTCGCCAATTGGATGGAAACCTAGCTAGTGACTGATAAAACAAGAGGATACTTGTTTGCACCTTGTGTATTCTCTTAACAGTAAAGTTGAGACCCAGACTGAGTTCCTAAAAAAATAAGATCTATAGTTTCCCAAACTCAGTCCTGAGGTCCTACCTGGGTGCACGTTTAGTTTTTTGCCCTAGCACTACACAGCTGATTCAAATAACCAACTCATCATCAAGCTTTGATTATTTAAATCAGCTGTGGGGGGCCCCAGGACCGGGTTTGGGAAACCTTGCCCTAAGTGACCGCTTCTGTCTGTAGCCAGCCCTGTTCTTGATCTCTTACATGGCTCTCTCAGTCAGCAGAACAACAGTGTTATTGCAGTGTAGTCATGACAGTGCTAAATCATCACCATGATCATCCTCTTCTTTGTCACTAAAGAAGTTAACTTTCTCACATGCCCACTAGTATGATGTGTGCACCTTTTTTTCATTCATTTACTCACACGCACTCACTCCAGCTCCCCTGACTCAGAGAGGGGGTTACAGAGAGACTGCATGACGTTACATGACCATGACTATGAAGCAGCATGGTGGAGAGAGAGGGTTCAGAGGATTATAGGCTGAAACGGAATCATAATAATTACAACAATATGAAACTGACCTCAGTCCAAAATAAACCAGCTAAATCATGAAAAACAGTTTATCTATTTTTCCATTTTTTTCTGAGGAAGCTAATTTTGCAAATGATCAGCTTGAGTTACCCACCACCACTGATCACAAGCGAATCTACCTTTTCTGCCCGTGAGTAGGACAGATTACTATGGCATGTTTAGTCTCGTAAACCCGACCCTAGGCAACACAGTGACTAGGGTCTGGTTTCAATGAAGGACTCTTCTGGCATAGAGGAACTACGTCACTGCCTAGATCACTACTTTATCTGTTGAAATAAAATACAAAATAGTAGCTAGCAAGATGGAGATTACGGAGGCTATTTTTAAGGAGTGCCTTTTGCAAGTGGCTAGTTTGCATGAACTACCTTAAGGTAAAACCATTTGAATTGAATCACTTTTTGACAGCATCCCTTTTGATTTAAACAAAACTTTACATACATGTTTACCCATGGAAGAAGTGGTCAGAAAGTGACTTTTTGGACCTGAATGCCAAAACATTCAGGAGAAAGCATTTCGCTACACCCGCAATAACATTTGCTAAATATGTGTATGTGACCAATAAAATTTGATTTGATTTTAAAGGTGCTCAAAGTTGCCCCATTTTGCATTCCATGAGACATCCATGTCTTCATCACTTGAAAAGATAAACGGTTGAGTTTTCTTTTATTTAAAAGCTTACAAACAGGGTTGTCAAATGATTTAATTATTTCAACAACAACAAAAACATGAAAATTATTTAATTATCAAAATGAATAAATGCCGATTTGTTTATTTTTCATATTCATATATGTTGTAGCATAGGCCCTATTTCACATCTGAGGTTTTTGTGTTGTGCCTGCCATCGGTTGAGACACAACATGCTCTTCAATACAGGGTGGACGTCATTTCAATCATAGAAATATAATTCATAGAATGGACCTATCCCTTCAGACCACTGCAATTTAGCTGGTACACCATTGAAATTGAAACATTTTTACTTCTAAATTACTACCACAAAGATGGCCACCGGTCTACCCATCGTCGAATGTCAATTTAAATAGTCATATCTATTCTATTATCTATATTTCTATGATTTAAATATGTTTCCTATGGAGGATTGACAGTTTAATTTAAACAACAAATATTCCCATTCAAATCAACATGTGTGGACCTCCAACCATCTTTGTGGTACCATTTGAAAGTTGACATTTCAATTTTATCCCCATTCTAGTACATTTATCAGCCCGAACATGACACTCACTCTGTATTCAAGACCATGTTGTGTCTCAACCGATGGTAGGAACACAAACACATTAGATGATGTAAAATAGGGTCTAAGCTACAACATATGAGAGTATAAGTTCACCCGTTTTTAGATAATTTACGTTAAAAGTTAGAAAATGATCCCCCCCCCCAGAAATGATAAAATTGCTTGACAACCCTGTTTGTAAGCCTTTAAATTATATAAATCTCAACCTTTACCTTTTCCAGTGATGAAGAAATGGGATGTCTCATGGTATGGTGAGGTAGGTCTGCAAAATGAGTCAACTTTGAGCACATTTATCTCTTGAATGTTTTGAAATTCAGGTCCACAAAGTCACTTTCTGACCACTTCTACAATAGGCAAATGTGTATGGAAGGTTTCATTCAAATCAAAAGGGATGTTGTCAAAAAGTGATTGAATTCAAATGGATTTACCCTTAACTAAAACCACTGCAAAAGTTTTGCCTGCAAACTTTGGATTTGAATCACGATGTTCTGACATCTCTGCCTCGTGATGTTAGGCAAGTCCCGGAAATATTTATTTTCCCTTATCGACGTAGGGAGCGACATTGTTCCACTATGCCAAAAGCGTCCATCATTGAAACCAGACCCTAGTCACTGTGTTGCCTAGGGTCTGGTTTTTGAGACTGTTAAGTCCAGTCTGTGTCTCTAGTTGAAAAGCTTCTGTGTAGTTAGAGCGTTAGTGTCACACCTGTAAACACCTATCCTCCACCGCCCGGCCCACACCTGCCGCCTGTGGGAGGAGTCTGTCTTAAAAGGGGTGCATTCCCAAACCTTAGAAAGGAGCATGTCTGAACTGAACCAGACCTCAGCTGCAGCGCCGGACGTGCTCCAGGACGTACTCAGGGAAGTGCAAAGTGCACACCTGCAGCCCGTCCAGTTTGCAAGGCATCCTGGGATACTCGTCTTCCTTCCACTTGTTGTCGTCCGGGTCGAAGGTGAGGATGGAGTCAGAGTAGTGTCCGTTATAGCAGAGGCCCCCCAGCACCATGATCTGTCTGTCCAGCACCGCCACACCATGCCCACTGCGCCCGATGGGCATCGACGCCAGGATGGTCCACTCATCTGTCTCAGGGTCATAGACCTCCGTGGACGGGCAGCCCTGTGACTCGAACGACGCCCGAAGGATCACACACACCCCCCCGAACACATAAAGCTTCCCGTTGTGGGAGATCATCTTATGGAAGCAGCGAGCGTAGTTCATCTTCGACTTGTTCTCCCAGCAGCTGGTGTGTGTGTTGGGTAGGATGGGAGTGCGAGCTGAGCGCGTCCTGTGTGTGTCCGTCGTACCAGCTCCCCCCGAGCCCGCCACACAAACCCCTCCCCCTGCGTCCCGCCCAGGGTCGAACACACACACCTGTTTGGAGGTGGATGAGGATGTGATTCCTCCAGTGATGTAGAGTTTACCGTTCAGGACCGTGCCCTCGTGACCGTACTTGTTGACCGGGTACGGGTCCACAAACTCCCAGCGGTCCGCCGTGATGTCATAGCGCTCCGTGGAATAGAATGTCTCGTCCCGTGTCCGGCCAGCAACCGCATAGATGAACTTACCAATGACCCCCACTGCAAACTCTGACCTGGAAGTAAAGACAAACAATTGTTTATAAATAAGTATATTTAAAAAACATTAACACCCTAATAGACCTTGTACAAACATGAAACCATGTCCCACCTGGGTACAGACAACTACAGACCTGGGTACGGACAACTACAGACCTGGGTACTGACAACTACAGACCTGGGTACGGACAACTACAGACCTGGGTACAGACATGTCGGCCATGCGTAGCCAGGAGTTCTGGCGGGGGTCGTAGCGGTAGACTTTAGAGGAGGCGTGGAACTCCCCGTCAGACCCTAGCTCCTCCCCACCCAACAGGAAGGCAAAGTTGTTGACAATGGCCAAGCAGTCTGGACGGAGAGGGACCTGGGGACCTTCCAACTCCCACCACACCTACAGACAGGTCATACACACACATTATAGACATTACACCTGACGTATCAGAGCAGGGGTTCCCAACCTAGGGGGCGCCAACATTTCATTTGGGGGCACGGGACCTTCCTTGATTTGCGATTGTTTATAGTATACCGATCTAAAACAACGCATACCTCCGCGATGCTTTAGGCTAGAAACACGTGGTAAATACCAGAGGAAGACGTGACTCTGATGCACATATTCGGTTTGGCTCCATGACATTCCTAAGCTGAGCTACGACCTTCTAAAGTTGAGGATTCAAAGAAATTAGACTTTGCTTGGGAAGTCATCTTATACAATGTATGACTGTTGCTATCAATTGACCTATTCACTTTATTTAAAAGAGAATATGTTTAATAAAATTGAGAGTTCATAAATTATCATAAAACATTTGGTAGCGGAATAACATTTTCCTTATCCATTAGTAGTAGTAGTAGTAGTAGTAGTAGTAGTAGTGATAATAATAAAATAATAATAATAATATCATCATTAAATAGCCAACCTAAAAGATGTCAAGAGTCTTGCTAAACTATACTGAACAAAAATATAAACGCATTATGCAACAATTTCAACGGTTTTACTGAGTTACAGTTCATATAAAGAAATCAGTCCATTAAAATGAATTCAATGGGCCCTAATCTATGGATTTCACATGACTGGTCAGGGGCGCAGCCATGGGTGGGCCTGGGAGGGCATATGCCCACCCACTGGGGAGCCAGGCCCAGCCAATCAGAATGTTTTTCCCCACAAAAGGGCTTTATTACAGACAGAAATACTCCTGTTTCATTAGCTGTCCGGCTGGCTGGTCTCAGACGATCCCGCAGGTGAAAAAGCCAGATGTGGAGGTTCTGGGCTGGCGTAGTTACATGCGGTCTGCTGTTGTGAGGCCGGTTGGACATACTGCCAAATTCTCTAAAACGACGTTGGAGATGGCTTATGGTAGAGAAATTAACATTCAAATCTCTGGCAACAGCTCTGGTGGACATTCCTGCAGTCAGCATGCCAATTGCGCGCTCCCTCAACTTGAGACATCTGTGGCATTGTGTTGTGTGGAAAAACTGCACATTTTAGAGTGGCCTTTTATTGTCCCCAGCACAAGGTGCACCTGTGTAATGATAATGCTGTTTAATCAGCTTCTTGATATGATACACCTGTCAGGTGGAAGGACTATATTGGCAAATAAAAAATGTTCACTAACAGGGATGTAAACAAATTTGTGCACAACATTTATTTCTCTCAAGCTTTTTGTGCGTATGGAACATTTCTGGGATCTTTTATTTCAGCTCATAAAACATGGGACCAACACTTCACGTTGCGTTTATATTTTTGTTCAGTATACATAGAATTGCAGGAAATCAGATTCAAAACAACATTTTCCTAGGTCCCCCAAATTGAACAAAATCAAGCTTGTGGTGTATTTAATATAGGCTCTCTCAATAAATATATATTTTTTTAATGTGAAAAGGGGGGCCCTGGGAAAAAAAAAGTTTGGGAACCCCTGTATTAGAGCATGCCTGTAACAAAAAAAACACACTCCAAGAGGAGCGTTGTTCACACCTGCTGTAGGCCTAATTCCTTTCCTTGGTTCTGTGCAGCAATAGGATCTTACCTTGGGTCTGTGCAGCAGTAGGATCTTACCTTGGGTCTGTGCAGCAGTAGGATATTACCTTGGGTCTGTGCAGCAGTAGGATCTTACCTTGGGTCTGTGCAGCAGTAGGATCTTACCTTGGGTCTGTGCAGCAATAGGATCTTACCTTGGGTCTGTGCAGCAGTAGGATCTTACCTTGGGTCTGTACAGCAGTAGGATAATACCTTGGGTCTGTACAGCAGTAGGATATTACCTTGGGTCTGTGCAGCAGTAGAATCTTACCTTGGGTCTGTGCAGCAGTAGGATCTTACCTTGGGTCTGTACAGCAGTAGGATCTTACCTTGGGTCTGTACAGCAGTAGGATCTTACCTTGGGTCTGTACAGCAGTAGGATATTACCTTGGGTCTGTACAGCAGTAGGATATTACCTTGGGTCTGTACAGCAGTAGGATCTTACCTTGGGTCTGTACAGCAGTAGGATCTTACCTTGGGTCTGTACAGCAGTAGGATATTACCTTGGGTCTGTACAGCAGTAGGATATTACCTTGGGTCTGTACAGCAGTAGGATATTACCATGGGTCTGTGCAGCAGTAGAATCTTACCTTGGGTCTGTGCAGCAGTAGGATCTTACCTTGGGTCTGTGCAGCAGTAGGATCATACCTTGGGTCTGTGCAGCAGTAGGATTTTACCTTGGGTCTGTGCAGCAGTAGGATATTACCTTGGGTCTGTGCAGCAGTAGGATCTTACCTTGGGTCTGTGCAGCAGTAGGATCTTGCTGTTGACCATGCTGTGTCCGATCATGCCCCTGAACACGGCGGTCTGTGGTCGGACCGAGCGGATGCGGTTGGACCGCGTCTCGACCAGCGGCTGCTCGTTGACGTCGTGGAAGTAGCTGAGAGCCTGGTCCACCTCCTGACGCAGTTGTCGAGAGTAACGATAGAACTCTGACGTCTTCACCTGAGGAAGGGGAAGAAGAATTAGTCAGGGGTGATGTCATAGAGAGCAGGATGCACACATAGGAACCATGTGTGTGACTCATCTTGTGTGTGTGTGTGTGTGTGTGTCTTACCTTCTCGAAGACATTAGCGGCGGTCATGAGGCAGAAGCGTAGAGACTGGACGACAGTGTCTGTGTGTCTCCAGCGGCGCCGGTCGTGTCGTAGCCAGGCCTGGACAGACTCATACAGCTCTATCTCTGGGAAGCGACTCAGGGCATCACTGTCCAGGTACGCCTGACACACACACAGTACACACACAGTTAACACACACAGAGTTAACAAGAATATACAGTTGAAGTCGGAAGTATACATACACTTAGGTTGGAGTCATTAAAACTCATTTTTCAACCACTCCACAACTGTCTTGTTAACAAACTATCATTTTGGCAAGTCGGTTAGGATATCTAATTTGTGCATGACACAAGTAATTTTTCCAACAATTGTTTACAGACTATTTCACTTGTAATTCACTTTATCACAATTCCAGTGGGTCAGAAGTTTACATACACTAAGTTGACTGTGCCTTTAAACAGTTTCCAGAATTCCAGAAAATGATGTCATGGCTTTAGAAGCTTCTGATAGGCTAATTGACATCATTTGAGTCAATTGGAGGTGTACCTGTGGATGTATTTCAAGGCCTACCTTCAAACTCAGTGCCTCTTTGCTTGACATCATGGGAAAATCAAAAGAAATCAGCCAAGACCTCAGAAAAAGAATTGTAGACCTCCACAACCTCTGGTTCATCCTTGGGAGCAATTTCCAAACGCCTGAAGGTACCACGTTCATCTGTACAAACAATAGTACGCAAGTATAAACACCATGGGACCACGCAGCCGTCATACCGCTCCGGAAGGAGACGTGTTCTGTCTCCTAGAGATTAACGTACTTTGGTGCGAAAAGTGCAAATCAATCCCAGAACAACAGCAAAGGACCTTGTAAAGATGCTGGAGGAAACAGGTTCAAAAGTATCTATATCCACAGTAAAACAAGTCCTATATCGACATAACCTGAAAGGCCGCTCAGCAAGGAAGAAGCCACTGCTCCAAAACCGCCATAAAAAAGCCAGACTGCGGTTTGCAACTGCACATGGGGACAAAGATCGTACTTTTTGGATTAATGTCCTCTGGTCTGATGAAACAAAAATAGAACTGTTTGGCCATAATGACCATCGTTATGTTTGGAGGAAAAAGGGGGTTGCTTGCAAGCCGAAGAACACCATCCCAACCGTGAAGCTCGTGGGTGCCAGCATCATGCTGTGGGGGTGCTTTGCTGCAGGAGGGACTGGTGCACTTCACAAAATAGATGGCATTATGAGGAAGGAAAATTGTGGATATATTGAAGTAACATCAAGACATCAGTCAGGAAGTTAAAGCTTGGTCGCAAATGGGTCTTCCAAATGGACAATGACCCCAAGCATACTTCCAAAGTTGTGGCAAAATGGCTTAAGGACAACAAAGTCAATGTATTGGAGTGACCATCACAAAGCCCTGACCACAATCCTATAGAAAATGTGTGGGCAGAACTGAAAAAGCGTGTGCGAGCAAGGAGGCCTACAAACCTGACTCAGTTACACCAGCTCTGTCAGGAGGAATGGGCCAAAATTCACCCAACTTATTGTGGGAAGCTTGTGGAAGGCTACTCCGAAACATTTGACCCAAGTTAAACAATTTAAATGCAATGCTACCAAATACTAAATTGAGTGTATGTATACTTCTGACCCACTGGGAATGTGATGAAATAAATAAAAGCTGAAATAAATCACTAATATTATTCTGACATTTCACATTCTTAAAATAAAGTGGTGATCCTAACTGACCTAAATCTGGGAATTTTTACTAGGATTAAAAGTCAGGAATTGTGAAAAACTGAGTTTAAATGTATTTGGCTAAGGAGTATGTAAACTTCTGACTTCAACTGTATTACATGTTATAAAGAGCATCACTGTTTAGGTACACACACAACTAATGTGTGAGTTCTTCCAGCACACCTGCAGTCTCTCCAGGCTGAGGTAGGACAGGAAGTCAGGTCTGCTCATCAGAGGAACAAAGTTCTCAAGCAGAAAGTTGTCGAGCTGCTCCTGCACACCCTCCACACCCACGCTGAAGTCCTCCAGCAGCCTCATCACCTCGGCACAGTTCTCCAGACAGATCTTAGACAGCAGGAAGGAACAGCAGAACTCTACCACCTCTGTCAGCTGGACGTACATGGCCGCCTACAGGGTGAGGGGAGACAAAGAGTGACAGATCTTAGTCAGCAGTAAGGAACAAGAGAACTGGACATACATCATAGCTTAATGGGTTAAAGAGACAGTTTTATGTATGTATGTGTGTGTGTGTTACCTGTAGTATCTCCTGCACAGTGACCATGCTGAGCTCCAGTGAACCGTAGTACATGAACCTCAGGACGTGGCCGAAGCCGGCAGCTGTTAACCCCTTCATGTGGATCTTGTCCTGGTCTCTCTCTCGCATGTCTGCTGTGAACATGACCCGGAAGTAGTCACTCTGGGTCGCCAGCAGGGCCTTGTGAGCCTGGAGGAGGGTTAACATGACATTACATGTTAGTGAGTGTGTGTGTGTGTGTGTGTGTGTGTGTGTGTGTGTGTGTGTGTGTGTGTGTGTGTTGCTAACCTGGAAGTGGTGTTCCTCTATGAGCAGTGTGACGTCCAATAGGAGCCTCTCCTCGTACAGCGTCCGGAACCCTGAGGACACGCTCCCATCATGCACCTGGGACAGGTACACCTCCACCTCACCCCCCGACATCACACACCTGGAGGAGGAGAGAGGTTAATAGCGAGCACACACACCTCCCCATCGACATCACACACCTGGAGGAGGAGAGAGGTTAATAGCGAGCACACACACCTCCCCATCGACATCACACACCTGGAGGAGGAGAGAGGTTAATAGCGAGCACACACACCTCCCCATCGACATCACACACCTGGAGGAGGAGAGAGGTTAATAGCGAGCACACACACCTCCCCATCGACATCACACACCTGGAGGAGGAGAGAGGTTAATAGCGAGCACACACACCTCCCCATCGACATCACACACCTGGAGGAGGAGAGAGGTTAATAGCGAGCACACACACCTCCCTCGACATCACACACCTGGAGGAGGAGAGAGGTTAATAGCGAGCACACACACCTCCCCCCGACATCACACACCTGGAGGAGGAGAGAGGTTAATAGCGAGCACACACACCTCCCCCCGACATCACACACCTGGAGGAGGAGAGAGGTTAATAGCGAAGCACACACACCTCCCCCGACATCACACACCTGGAGGAGGAGAGAGGTTAATAGCGAGCACACACACCTCCCCCCGACATCACACACCTGGAGGAGGAGAGAGGTTAATAGCGAGCACACACACCTCCCCCCGACATCACACACCTGGAGGAGGAGAGAGGTTAATAGCGAGCACACACACCTGCAGTAAGGAGAGGGGGTTAATAACACACTAGTAATATGGCGGTAGTAAGGCTTTACTGTTCAACCACAGACCAATAAAAGAGTAGAAAAACTGTCACTCAAATGGGATGCATCACACTACAGTCCAAACACAATGCTGTATTTCTCTTTCTAACACGTGTGTGTGTGTGTGTGTGTGTGTGTGTGTGTGTGTGTGTGTGTGTGTGTGTGTGTGTGTGTGTGTGTGTGTGTAAAAGCCTGTCTCAGTGGAAGGCTCTGTAATGAGGTCAAGAACATTCAACATTCACACCTCAGCGCTCACACAGACAGACACCGAAATACACACACACACTGAAATACACACCCACACAGAAACGCATGCTGCGTGCGTACACCTAAACACACCAGCAGACAATTATGCACTCACACACTAGCAGCAAATCCACCCATAGACAATCAGAAACAAATGCATTAATTCATTCTCTCTATTCACTCACACACCCACACAATGCACACTCACCTCTGATTGGCCACGGGCATGTCAGAGGGGGTATTCCGAGCCAATCAGAGGACAGTGGCCCTTGTGTCCTGGGAGAAACTAACAACGCCCTTCTCTGAATCACCTGGACGACAAACCCAAAATGTAATTGTACATCAAAACAGTATGTTGAAAATCAATTTTAAAAAAGGTTATTCAAACCAAACTGTAGCCTAGACCTAAAGCTACTGAGAAAGTTCAGCCAGATGTGTGAACAGAACTTTTCCCTTATTGAAGAGAACACATACTGAGGCTCCAAGAACAGGCTGACTTGGATCCCCATTCCAATACTCAAAATTGTACCATTCTTTCCATTCCCTCCTGCTTTGTCAGATCAATGGCTGGTGGCCATATTAAGGAAGAAAGTAGGGATGGATGGACGGATATAGGCTACAGGTAGAAGTAGGAATGGATGGTTGTCATGGAGATTGTACCTTTTGGGGGCCTCAAGGCCAGTCTCAAGCTTAGCTGACAGCAGGTTGATGGGACGCTCACATTTCCTCTGTTTATGTTTGCCCTGATCTAGAGACAGAGAAAAACATTCTACAAAGCTAGAAAATCATTTTTTCCCCCTATTAATTAAATCATGATTGGTAATATAGCTAGTGCATTTAACGTTAGCTGACTCAAAAACATGTCTATAGATTCACCATGTAGGCTAATCTTTGACTGATGTAATCGTGTTGGCTAGCAAACTAACGTTATAACGTAGCTAACCAGTGAGTTCGCGCAGTCAGGGAAATCACAGATTGCTTATTTTTCGCGCAAGGCCATGACAGGATAGTCAAATTGATAGACAATGTAGTTAGCCAACTTGCTAACGGCAATACACATTTTATTGCAAACTAGCATGGACTGGTAGCTCACGACATCCCGTGGAATTATCTATCGCTAGCTAGCTTAGCAGGCTAGTGTCTCTCACCTCGGCGCTGCGAGTCCCCACAACCCCTCTTTGACCAGGCAGACCTGGCTCCTTCTGACATGTGTTGTGGGTTTATTTCCGAGATCAAGAAAAAGGACAGTAAAAAAACATCGCCGAAGATTCCTTAGTGTCCATTTACAATTCCCCCGCGGCTTTAATTAGTCGTTATTTTAACTGGATATCAATATAATGTTTGTCAGTGGCGTCCATAGCCATTGCAGACGCCATATTCCCCGCACTGACGTCATTTCCTGAGGTATAGCCCGTTACAACGGAACTTTAGTGGCGTCGTTGTGCGGTGCAATCAAAAATCATCAGGCAGGTGTACTAGGGTCAACCTGCGATTATAGAGCTGCAGCGGTGCAGAATAATTGAGACATCTCTCTTCATACTGACCTTGTAATGAACTATCCTCTCTCTCTCTACCTCACTCTCCTTTTTTCTCAGCAGTTAAACAGAATGATGGACAATTCTCGATTTTTGGTGGAACAGCCGGCAGCAACCCTGCTCACACACAGAGAGGTCTGCTTTTGATGTCCCGCCCTCATCCTCCTTACCGGGAATAACATTAAAGCGTTGTCTGAATCTCTGCATGGTATCCATTTTTGTTGTACAATGGGGCAGTGTTTATGAGTCTATATTTTTACATTTACATTTATGTCATTTAGCAGACGCTCTTATCCAGAGCGACTTACAAATTGGTGCATTCACCTTATAGCCAGTGGGATAACCACTTTACAATTTTTATTTTTTTATTTTTTTGGGGGGGGGGGGTAGAAGGATTACTTTATCCTATCCCAGGTGTTCCTTAAAGAGGTGGGGTTTCAAATGTCTCCGGAAGGTGGTGAGTGACTCCGCTGGCCTGGCGTCGTGAGGGAGCTTGTTCCACCATTGGGGTGCCAGAGCAGCGAACAGTTTTGACTGGACTGAGCGGGAACTGTGCTTCAGCAGAGGTAGGGGAGCCAGCAGGCCAGAGGTGGATGAACGCAATGCCCTCGTTTGGGTGTAGGGACTGATCAGAGCCTGAAGGTACGGAGGTGCCGTTCCCCTCACAGCTCCGTAGGCAAGCACCATGGTCTTGTAGCAGATGCGAGCTTCAACTGGAAGCCAGTGGAGTGTGCAGAGGAGCGGGGTGACATGAGAGAACTTGGGAAGGTTGAACACCAGACGGGCTGCGGCATTCTGGATGAGTTGTAGGGGTTTAATGGCACAGGCAGGGAGCCCAGCCAACAGCGAGTTGCAGTAATCCAGACGGGAGATGACAAGTGCCTGGATTAGGACCTGTGCCACTTCCTGTGTAAGGCAGGGTTGTACTCTCCGAATGTTGTAGAGCATGAACCTACAGGATCGGGTCACCGCCTTGATGTTAGCGGAGAACGACAGGGTGTTGTCCAGGGTCACGCCAAGGCTCTTCGCACTCTGGGAGGAGGACACAACGGAGTTGTCAACCGTGATGGCGAGATCATAGAACGGGCAGTCCTTCCCCGGGAGGAAGAGCCGCTCTGTCTTGCCAAGGTTCAGCTTGAGGTGGTGATCCGTCATCCATACTGATATGTCTGCCAGACATGCAGAGATGCGATTCGCCACCTGGTTATCAGAAGGGGGAAAGGAGAAGATTAGTTGTGTGTCGTCTGCGTAGCAATGATAGGAGAGGCCATGTGAGGATATGACAGAGCCAAGTGACTTGGTGTATAGCGAGAATAGGAGAGGGCCTAGAACTGAGCCCTGGGGGACACCAGTGGTGAGAGCACGTGGCGCGGAGACAGCTTCTCGCCACGCCACTTGGTAGGAGCGACCGGTCAGGTAGGACGCAATCCAAGAGTGAGCCGCACCAGAGATGCCCAGCTCGGAGAGGGTGGAGAGGAGGATCTGATGGTTCACAGTATCAAAGGCAGCAGACAGGTCTAGAAGGACAAGAGCAGAGGAGAGAGAGTTAGCTTTAGCAGTGCGGAGAGCCTCCGTGACACAGAGAAGAGCAGTCTCAGTTGAATGACCAGTCTTGAAACCTGACTGGTTTGGATCAAGAAGGTCATTCTGAGAGAGATAGCAAGAGAGTTGGCTAAAGACGGCACGCTCAATAGTTTTTGAGAGAAAAGAAAGAAGGGATACTGGTCTGTAGTTGTTGACATCAGAGGGATCGAGTGTTGGTTTTTTGAGAAGGGATGCAACTCTCGCTCTCTTGAAGACGGAAGGGACATAGCCAGCGGTCAAGGATGAGTTGATCAGCGAGGTGAGGTAAGGGAGAAGGTCACTGGAGATGGTCTGGAGAAGAGAGGAGGGGATAGGGTCAAGCGGGCAGGTTGTTGGGCGGCCGGCCGTCACAAGTCGTAAGATTGTATCTGGAGAGAGAGGGGAGAAAGAAGTCAAAGCATAGGGTAGGGCAGTGTGAGCAGGACCAGCAGTGTCATTTGACTTAACAAACGAGGATCGGATGTCGTCAACCTTCTTTTCTAAATGGTTGACGAAGTCATCCACAGAGAGGGAGGAGGGGGGGGAGGGGGAGGAGGATTCAGCAGGGAGGAGAAGGTGGCAAAGAGCTTCCTAGGGTTAGAGGTAGATGCTTGGAATTTAGAGTGGTAGAAAGTGGCCTTAGCAGCAGAAACAGATGAAGAAAATGTAGAGAGGAGGGAGTGAAAAGATGCCAGGTCCGCAGGGAGTCTAGTTTTCCTCCATTTCCGCACGGCTGCCCGGAGCCCTGTTCTGTGAGCTCGCAATGAGTCATCAAGCCACGGAGCTGGAGGGGAGGACCGAGCCGGCCGGGAGGATAGGGGACATAGAGAGTCAAAGGATGCAGAAAGGGAGGAGAGGAGGGTTGAGGAGGCAGAATCAGGAGATTGGAGGGAGAAGGATTGAGCAGAGGGAAGAGATGATAGGATGGAAGAGGAGAGAGTAGCGGGAGAGAGAGAGCGAAGGTTGCGACGGCGCATTACCATCTGAGTAGGGGCAGAGTGAGTAGTGTTGGAGGAGAGCGAGAGAGAAAAGGATACAAAGTAGTGGTCGGAGACATGGAGGGGAGTTGCAGTGAGATTAGTAGAAGAACAGCATCTAGTAAAGCTGAGGTCAAGCGTATTGCCTGCCTTGTGGGTAGGGGGGGACGGTGAGAGGGTGAGGTCAAAAGAGGAGAGGAGTGGAAAGAAGGAGGCAGAGAGAAATGAGTCAAAGGTAGACGTAGGGAGGTTGAAGTCCCCCAGAACTGTGAGGGGTGAGCCATCCTCAGGAAAGGAACTTGTCAAGCTCATTGATGAACTCTCCAAGGGAACCTGGAGGGCGATAGATGACAAAGATATTAAGCTTAAATGGGCTAGTGACTGTGACAGCGTGGAATTCAAATGAGGAGATAGACAGATGGGTCAGGGGAAAAATAGAGAATGTCCACTTGGGAGAGATGAGGATTCCTGTGCCACCACCCCGCTGACCAGATGCTCTCGGGGTATGCGAGAACACATGGTCAGACAATGGTATATCCCAGATAATTTTTGGGGCACAACATTTAAAATCTTTACACTACTGAGCAGAGCTGTAGCTTACTGAGCAGATTTGCAGCTTACTGTTTTGGCCTGGTTATGCATAAGGTTATCTTTATGCTGATTCGGGGTACATGAGCATCCTGATCCTCCTGGACCTCAGTGAACCACAACATCCTACTGGAAAGACTGGAGCAGCTCATTGGTCTCACTGGCCTGTCCATTGCTTGGTTCAAATCCTACCTCACAAACAGATAATTTGTCACCAGGGATCATCAGCTACTGTAGATTCAGCCGCGGGCATTGGTGGAAAAAGTACCCAATTGTCATACTTGAGTAAAAAGATACCTTAATAGAAAATGACTCAAGTAAAATACTACTTGAGTCAAAGTATTTGGTTTTAAATATACTTAAGTATCAAAAGTAAATGTAATTGCTAAAATATACTTAAGTATCAAAGGTAAAAGTATAAATCATTTAAAAGTCCTTATATTAAGCAAACCAGACGGCACAATTTTCTTTTTCTTTTTTTTTTACGGATAGCGAGGGCCATACTCCAACACTCAGACATTATTTACATACGAAGCATTTGTGTTTAGTGAGTCAGAGCAATAGATCAGAGGCAATAGAGACGACCAGGGATGTTCAATTGATAAGTGTGTGAATTTGACAATTTTCCTTTCCTGCTAAGCATTCAAAATGTAAGGAGTACTTTTGGGTGTCAGGGAAAATGTATGGAGTAAAAAGTACATTATTTTCCTTAGGAATATAGTGAAGTAAAAGTACAAGTAGTCAACAATTTATACAGTCAAGTAACGTTCAGATACCCCAAAAAACGACTTAAGTAGTACTTTAAAGTATTTTTACTTAAGTACTTTACACCACTGGCCGCGGGCCAATTTTTCTTGAGCTGATGGTCAAGGGGCCAGAAAATAATTAGAAATAATTCGTAGACTACAAATTGACAGCAAGAAGCCCAAACAGATATAATACTTGACTAAAACATAATAATTTCAAACGTTGCTTACATTTGTATACGATCACATACAGTGAGTGTAGAAAACATTATGAGCACCTGGTCATTCCATTACATAGACTGACCAGGTGAATCCAGGTGAAAGCTATGATCCCTTATTGATGGTGGAGGGACTGAAGATGTTAAAATATTTTGTCTTTCCCCATGTGCTGGTGAAGGACTGACGGGATATGGAGAATGAGATACTATTGATAAAATGAGAGCGATAATTTATCATTTAACATAGAGCGGGTCCTTGGCAATAAAAATATATGGGGGAAAAATTACAAACGTACAAATGACGTCATCAAGAAAGGACGAATATTTAGTTCTTTCTCACTTATTTTATGATGAATAAATACATAAAAAATCACATTGATTAAACGATATGAATTGTATGCAGTTACTTTACAGTAGCTGTCAACAGCACCAGTGAATATTGTATAAAGAAGGGCTTTGAATTGTTCGTGAATTAGAATATTGCATCATCCCTTACGAAAGGACCCTTTTTTTTTTTTGTCTTTCATCAAATATATAATACATTTCTATTATACAATTCACTATAACACATGATGAAACATCTCATTTCTGACAACTGTCATTTTTGACTAGTGATATTACAGGATAAAAAACTTGTTGAGTAGAATTTGGTATACTAAATCTTTCAGGCAATCGCTGTAACATACAAAAATTCCTTTTACGTTTAAGATGGCGGGTGACGAGTCTGGAATAACGCTGGGTCAGCCTCATCTTTCCAAACAAGATCTAAATTATCTCGTGAGTGTTGATCTTTTCAACATTGATGATATGGATAGTGATGTTTAGGTTCTTTAAAAGTCACTGAACAAAATATGAATAATTATGTTGTTGCGTGCTCCGGGAAAGGGACTGTTCTACCGGCACATGCTAACAGTAACTAGCTAGCTAATTTCGCTTGGCTGTCGTAGCAACGTGGGGATTGTCCATATTCAGCCCTGCCCAATGAGTAAAGGAAGTTTGCTCTTTTATATACAGTAACGTTCTAGACCTACAAGTCCATTTGTTCCTCCAAGTCAGTCGTGTTACGCTTTCGGTTGTGTTTGTGCAGTTGTCACTGAACTTAAAAGTAAGCAGCTGTTCAGTGCACATCTTCCCTGAATGGACAGGAAATGTCGCAGCACAACTGAACAAAAGCCCATTCCTTTGTGTGAATGACCTATACGCTGTAATTAAACTAAGTTTAGCTGTTCAATTTGTCGATATTATTGATGTGGACGGGGACATGTTACCATCTGCACCTGATGGTCACATCACTAGGAGCACGTCACGTAAACTCCTAGCCTCTCCACAGGTCCCGTTTACTTATGCAGAATAGATGACACTTCCAGATTATAATACAGACAGTCCTCTGTCTGCATCATCCATTCTTTACTTCTCATGGCTAGGTCTCTCATAATGTTATTAGCCCACTCTAGATTAAATACCATTATTTTATAATGGACATCACGCTGCTTGCTTAGCGAGTACCACTCCTGATTCGGCTCACACCGAGGCTTGAACCCAGGACCTCTGCCTTGCTAGCACACGTGACAGCCCTCCTGAAGCGTCTTACCAGTCGGCACCACTGAAAAGTTAACAATTCGATGGCTCAAGTGGCGACTTGAGGAGTACGTTTCACATCCCCATGTGCTACACTTTGCATACTTCAATGACCTGTGTGTGTTCTCTCAACAGGATGTGTCCACCCTGACCCCGCTCTCTCAAGAGATCATCAGCAGACAGGCCACCATCAACATTGGTGAGTGAACCAGAACCAGTCCCCTACAGTAGTTGTGTCTAACTTATTGGCAATGTTATGCTGTGGGGCTGCAGCATAGGGGAACAACATTTTATTATGTTTGTTTTTTTAATATACCAAATATTGCGATTGCACTTTCAATATAAATCAAAACACTTGGGTAAACTGCTGGAATCATAGAAATATAATGTTCTTGTTTGGAACAATCGGTTGACTGCATTTGACCTAACAGAACAGCATGCAAACGTATAGTGAATCCAACAGCGAGGAGGAACTGCGCAGCTTGAGTAACATGGGCTTGTTGTGTGTGGGAAGCAGCCTCGAGGAGAAAAACAAAGGAGTAAACTATGAAAAGGGACGTTACACATGGCTGAGATGCGTTTCAAAATATTGCATGCCATATGTATCTCTTGCGATATGGATATTGCACATGTCAATATTACGATTTCTGTGAATTGGATTAATAGTGTAGCCCTACGTGTGAGCATTGACCCCTAATACCCTCCTCCACTGCCATAGCACCCCCAGTAACACACTCTGTCCTCCCTGCCCTGTAGGCACCATTGGTCATGTGGCCCACGGGAAGTCGACGGTGGTCAAGGCCATCTCAGGGGTTCACACTGTCCGCTTCAAGAACGAGCTGGAGAGGAACATCACCATCAAGCTAGGTTACGCTAACGCCAAGGTAAGCAGCAGGGGCCATTGTTCATAACAGAATAAGCAGCACCCATAACTGTTGGGAGCACATGAGGAAGGGCTGTGACATGGGCAGAATAAATGTGAGAGAATGGAAATGTTCCCCTACTGCCCTGCCCTCCTTCCCTCCCTGCTCTAGGTGTATAAGCTGGACGACCCCAGCTGTCCCAGGCCAGAGTGCTACAGGTCGTGTGGCTCCAGTACTCCTGATGAGTTCCCCACAGACATCCCTGGAACCAAGGGCAACTTCAAACTGGTCAGACATGTGTCCTTCGTGGACTGTCCTGGTCATGACATTCTGATGGCCACTATGTTGAATGGAGCAGCTGTCATGGACGCTGCCCTCCTCCTCATTGGTAAGACACCACCTCTGATATGTCAATACGATGGCAATTGTCATTCTCATCCACACACACCTTTTCTATTCATATACTATCCATTAGGCTAGGGGTGTGAACGTTTAAACGTTACAACTTTTAAACGAAGTTGGGATTGACGTTTAAACAAAGTTGGGATCTTTAAATTTAAGAAAAATCCCAAACCGAAAAAATATATTTTCCCCACATAAATAAAATAACAGTGCACTTATCACAAAACATATTATTTTCTATGTTATAGCCTAACTAGACCATATAGCTATAAAGGTCTGTGGAAAGTTGTGTAATTTAAATAAAACCAGAGAGGAAGAGGCAAACTTTAGACTACTTTGGGGAATTTGCGAGGCATGGAAGACATTCCAAGATGCAGATTACCAAGACATATGCGCACGGTTCTGCCTGCCCCTCCTCTCACTCTATCGCACTGGCCTGCCTGCTCTTTCTCTTCGCTAATGATGCGAGTGTGTGTTCAGTCTTCTGTCTGTTGCCTTTAGAATATCCTAGTTTATTCATGGGACCGATGTCGCCGGGATACAGAGGTATCTTCTGGCCAGTCTTACAAGCATAGGGTACTCTTCGTTGCTGTGGGGGTGTTTTTGTCTCAAAATATGAAATGACAGTAGGCTACCGGTAGCCTGTATCGATGACCCATTTCAGATATAATGGAATGGAAAGTGCCTTGGCTACGGCATGTTTGTTTGTCTGTTAGGGTAGGCTACACTACGGCTTTTTAAATGGCGACACGAAACCTTCTCTGGAGATATGAACAGCATTTTACTACTCTGTAAAGTAATGCTACTTCTGAAGTGGGACTAACTTCCATCACTATGCGACCAGAACTGTCAATCAAATAATCTTGAGCTGCTGCTGCGCGCAGCCTGCCTGCCTGCTTCCGGCACGCAGACCAAGCTCTCCTAAAAAAGTACTTTAAATACTGTGACTTACCAAGACATTTAGATGAAGGAAAGCACGTCTAGCTACCCTACCATTAAAAACAATACAGCAGCACATCAATCAATAACGTTTATTGTTGTCAGGGAAACAATAGAACATTATATGCCTGAGCAGAATTCTACTGTCTGAAAAGGTACAGAAGTTATCAATTATCGCTATGGACATGTTACTGTAGCTGCGTTGTATGTCTGTAAAGGGTTGTGGTGGATATAACTTCATTGCCCGGCCCACACGGTCATACATGTGTAATAGGACCGTTATTCTACATTTTGATGTGGGATTTTATGATTTTTTTCTTATCATTTTAAAAGGAAAACTGAAAGTGGCTGATTTAAACGTTAAGCAGAATTGTCCATTTATCACATCCCTACTGTCTATACACACTATTATTTTGATCCCGCCCGGGCAACGAAGGAGTGGCTTCGTAAGAAGCATTTCAAGGTCCTAGAGTGGCCTAGCCAGTCTCCAGATCTCAACCCCATAGAAAATCTTTGGAGGGAGTTGAAAGTCTGTGTTGCCCAGCGACAGCCCCAAAACATCACTGCTCTAGAGGAGATCTGCATGGAGGAATGGGCCAAAATACCAGCAACAGTGTGTGAAAACCTTGTGAAGACTTACAGAAAACGTTTGACCTGTGTCATTGCCAACAAAGGGTATATAACAAAGTATTGAGAAACTTTTGTTATTGACCAAATACTTATTTTCCACCATAATTTGCAAATAAATTCATTAAAAATCCTACAATGTGATTTTCTGGATTTTATTTTCTCATTTTGTCTGTCATAGTTGACGTGTACCTATGATGAAAATTACAGGCCTCTCTCATCTTTTTAAGTGGGAGAACTTGCACAATTGGTGGCTGACTAAATACTTTTTTCCCCCACTGTATATATACAGTTGAAGTCGGAAGTTGACATACACTTAGGTTAGAGTCATTAAAACTCGTTTTTCAACCACTCCACAAATGTCTTGTTAACAAACTATAGTTTTGGCAAGTCAGTTAGGACATCTACTTTGTGCATGACACAAGTAATTTTTCCAACAATTGTTTACAGACAGATTACTTCACTTATAATTCACTGTATCACAATTCCAGTGGGTCAGAAGTTTACATACACTAAGTTGACTGTGTCTTTAAACAGCTTGGCAATTTCCAAACGCCTGAAGGTACCACGTTCATCTGTACAAACAATAGTATGCAAGTATAATTTAATCAATTTTAGAATAAGGCTTTAACGTAACAAAATGTGGAAAAGGTCAAGGTGTCTGAATACTTTCCGAATGCACTGTGTGTGTATATACAGTACCAGTCAAAAGTTTGGACACACCTACTCATTCCAGGGTTTTTCTTTATTTTTACTATTTTCTACATTGTAGAATAATAGTGAAGACCTTAAAACTATGAAATAACACATGGAATCATGTAGTAACCAAAAAAGTGTTAAACAAATCAAAATATATTTAATATTTGAGATTCTTAAAAGTAGCCACCCTTTGCCTTGATGACAGCTCTTGGCATTAACTGAACCAGCTTCATGAGGTAGTCACCTGGAATTTACATTTTTTAAAAATGTTTAGTCATTTAGCAGACGCTCTTATCCAGAGCGACTACAGTTAGTGAGTGCATACATTTTTTTCTTCTTCATACTGGTCCCCCGTGGGAATCGAACCCACAACTCTGGCGTTGCAAGCGCCATGCTCTACCAACTGAGCTACACGGGTCATGCATTTCAATTAACAGGTGTGCCTTGTTAATTTGTGGAATTTCTTTCCTTCTTAATGCATTTGAGCCAATCAGTTGTGTTGTGACAAGGTAAGGGGGGTATCCAGAAAATAGCCCTATTTGGTAAAAGACCAAGTCCATATTATGGCAAGAACAGCTCAAATAAGCAAAGAGAAATGACAGTCCATCATTACTTTAAGACATGGTCAGTCAAGAACTTTGAAAGTTTCTTCAAGTGCAGTCGCAAAAACCATCAAGCGCTATGATGAAACTGGCTCTCATGAGGACCACCACAGGAATAGAAGACCCAGAGTTACCTCTGCTGCAGAGGATAAGTTCATTAGAGTTAACTGCACCTCAGATTGCAGCCCAAATAAATGCTTCACAGAGTTCAAGTAACAGACACATCTCAACGTCAACTGTTCAGAGGAGACTGCGTGAATCATGCCTTCATGGTCGAATTGCTGCAAAGAAACCACTACTAAAGGACACCAATAAGAAGAAGAGACTTGCTTGGGCCACGAAACACGAGCAATGGACATTAGACCGGTAGAAATCTGTCCTTTGGTCTGATGAGTCAAAATTTGAGATTTTTGGTTCCAACCGCTGAGTCTTTGTGAGACGCAGAGTAGGTGAACGGATGATCTCCGCATGTGTGGTTCCCACCATCAAGCATGGAGGAGGTGGTGTGATGGTCCTTTGCTGATGACACTGTCTGTGATTTATTTAGAATTCAAGGCACACTTAACCAGCATGGCTACCACAGCATTCTGCAGCGATTCGCCATCCCATCTGTTTTGCGCTTAGTGGGACTATCATTTGTTTTTCAACAGGACAATGACCCAAAACACACCTCCAGGCTGTGTAAGGGCTATTTGACCAAGAAGGAGAGTGATGGAGTGTTGCATCCGATGACCTGGCCTCCACAATCATCCGACCTCAACCCAATTGAGAGGGTTTGGGATGAGTTGGACCGCAGAATGAAGGAAAAGCAGCCAACAAATGCTCAGCGTATGTGGGAACTCCTTCAAGACTGTTGGAAAAGCATTCCAGGTGAAGCTGGTTGAGAGAATGCCAAGAGTGTGCAAAGCTATCATCAAGGCAAAGGGTGGCTGCTTTGAAGAATCTGAAATATAAAATATATTTTGATTTGTTGAACATTTTATTGGGTTACTACATCATTGTAACCAATGCTCAATTGGTAGAGCATGGCGCTTGTAACGCCAGGGTAGTGGGTTCGATCCCCGGGACCACCCATACGTAGAAATGTATGCACACATGACTGTAAGTCCCTTTGGATAAAAGCGTCTGCTAAATGGCTTATTATTATTATTATTATTATTATTATTATTCCATATGTGTTATTTCATAGTTTTGATGTCTTCACTATTATTCTACAATGTAGAAAATAGTAAAAAAAATAAAGAAAAACCCTTGAATGAGTAGATGTGTCCAAACTTTTGACTGGTACTGTATGTAAACTCAGCAAAAAAAGAAAGTCCCTTTTTCAGGACCCTGTCTTTCAAAGATAATTCGTAAAAATCCAAATAACTTCACAGATCTTCATTGTAAAGGGTTTAAACACTGTTTCCCATGCTTGTTCAATGAACCATAAACAATTAATGAACATGCACCTGTGGAACGGTCGTTACAATGCCAATTCAATTTCTGTCAGTCATATGGGGCGGCAGGTAGCTTAGTGGGTAAGAGCGTTGTGCCAGTAACCGAAAGGTCGCTGGTTCTAATCCCCGAGCCGACTAGGTGAAAAATCTGTCGATGTGCCCTTAAGCAAGGCACTTAACCCTAATTGCTCCTGTAAGTCGCTCTGGATAAGAGCGTCTGCTAAATGACTAAAATGTAAATGTAATGTCTGTGGAACTTGTTCAGTTTATGTCTCAGTTGTTGAATCTTGATATGTTCATACAAATATTTACACATGTTAAGTTTGCTGAAAATAAACGCAGTTGACGGTGAGAGGATGTTTCTTTTTTTGCTGAGTTTATGTATGTATGTGTTTGTTTGTTTTATTCCGGACTCTGACATTGCTGCAATAACATATGCAAATCTGTGTATACGACCAATAAGCTTTGATTTGATTTTGATTTGACACACACACACTGCTCTGTCTAACACCTCTCCTCCCTCTCTCCCAGCGGGTAACGAGTCGTGTCCCCAGCCCCAGACCTCTGAGCACCTGGCTGCCATAGAGATCATGAAGCTCAAACACATCCTGATCCTCCAGAACAAGATCGATCTGGTCAAGGAGAGCCAGGCCAAGGAGCAGTACGAACAGATCCTAGCCTTCGTACAGGGTCAGTGGCTGGAATAGCTCTCTCCTGTAAAGCTATGTGTGTGTATATTTCTGTATATGCGTGTTTGTCCGAGCGTAGTGAATGTAGGTGTTTAACCCCTATGTCTCTCCTTTAAAGTGTGTGTAACCTCTCTCCTGTTGTGTGTAGGTACAGTGGCAGAGGGAGCACCTATCATTCCTATCTCAGCCCAGCTGAAGTACAACATAGAGGTGGTGTGTGAATACATTGTCAAGAAGATCCCTGTCCCCATCAGAGACTTCACCTCAGAACCTAGACTCATTGGTATGAATAGACACGTGATAACTTGTACCAGCTGATCATGTGTTGTGTGTATGTTTTGTTGATGTGTGTTAACGTGGTGTGAGTTTGTGTGTTTCAGTGATCCGGTCGTTTGATGTCAACAAGCCGGGTTGTGAGGTAGACGACCTAAAAGGAGGTGTGGCCGGAGGCAGTATTCTAAAAGGCGTGCTCAAGGTAGGACTCACTTCTTCTTCCCCAAAGCATCATGGGCAAGTGGTCCTATGGCGCAAAGTTCTTATGAAGCTCTGACTCACTTTCATTCACCGGTATCTTTCACTCCCTCCTCTTTCTTTCCTCTCTCTGTTTCTCCTCTCCCGTCTCTTTCACCCTCTCTCTCTCTTCCCTCTCCATTTCCCTCTTCTTTCTCTCAATACCTGCCTCCCTCCTTTTATATATCGGTCCCTCTCCAGGTGGGTCAGGAGTTGGAGGTGCGTCCAGGCATTGTGTCTAAGGACCATGAGGGGAAGCTGATGTGTAAACCCATTTTCTCCAAGATCGTCTCACTGTTTGCTGAACACAACGACTTACAGTATGCAGCACCCGGAGGACTCATCGGTATGGACTTGTGTGTTACTGTGACAGTATGGTGGGTCAGGTGTGTGTTGTTTCTAATATGGGTATAAACACTCAGGTATGGGTTCTCTGTCCTATCCAGGTGTAGGCACTAAGATTGACCCGACCCTGTGCAGAGCTGACCGTATGGTAGGCCAGGTGCTGGGAGCGGTCGGAGCGCTACCTGAGATCTTCACAGAGCTGGAAATCTCCTACTTCCTGTTGAGGAGGCTTCTGGGAGTCCGCACTGAAGGAGACAAGAAGGCCGCCAAGGTCAGCACTACACCCTCGGAACTGTAGTCTGATACTCCTGGGCTTGGTGTTGTAATGTTGTGGATGGGAACATAATTAATTTTTAAATGAAATTTAGAGGAGGAAGCATCTTTAGAGATGCACCCAGTGAGAGTCTGTGTCAGTAAGTGAGAGGTTTTGTCTCTACTCCAACTCAGTCTTTTTTCTGTCTCTGTGTTTTTCCCCTCAGGTCCAGAAGCTGTCTAAGAATGAGGTGTTGATGGTGAACATCGGTAGTCTGTCTACAGGCGGCAGAGTGAGCGCAGTGAAGGCTGATCTGGCCAAGATCGTCCTGACCAACCCTGTCTGCACAGAGGTTGGAGAGAAGATCGCTCTCAGCCGTCGTGTGGAGAAACATTGGCGGTAAGAGAGAGGGGAGGTGTTGATTTCATATATGTGTGTGTGTTTGGCTGTTTACCCTGACTATCGTGGCTCATTCGTTGTCTCTTTTCTCTCTGCAGTCTGATTGGCTGGGGCCAGATCAGAAGGGGCGTGACTATCACCCCCACGGTGGACGATGACTGAGCAACCAAACTGGAAGTGTGTCTCCATGGTGACACCCTCTCAACCAGACTACACACCCAACATACTCTTTTTCATACACACACACACCTGTACAGTTGCCGAGAGAGGGATACCTGCCCCGGGAGGGGGAAGGACGGAGGCTGCATCTCAATTGTCTATACTGGCTTCCTCACTTTGTCTCCTCTCCTACATCTGCAATGATCAATTAAAAACTGCGACAGGTGAAAGCAGGTTCCTCATAGGCATCTACTGCTTTCATCTGTCTTGTTTTCAGATCAGTGCAGACGAAGAAGAAGAAGAGACGAGGAGAGGAAGACACAGTAAAGTATTGAGATGCAGCCAGGGAGGGGTAAAGGAAGGTAGCTGGTCTGGGGTTTTAAGATGAGTATCTCCCAAAGCAGGACTGGGAATGATGGAACAGGGGGCAACACTCACAACGCTACAGATAGAAATGTAATGGATAGAGCTGTGATGACATGAATCCCTATTAATTCCACATGACAGAGAATCTATTTTCTATTTTATATATTTCTATCTGGCTGTACAGTAAGCGTTGCTCCTTCCTGAATAAGCCCTGGAGTAACAGGTGGTTGATAGTGCTGTGTGTGTTCTGCTGTTAACAGCTTTCAGTGGAATCTAATAAAATATACATTTGGAACAAACGCCTGTGAGTTTGTGCTGCTTTAATATTCTATAGGGTTCGATTGGCAACTTCTTATAAAGGAATGATCTATTTAGATATGTTTCTGTCCAACTGCAGCAGGTTAGTGGCAAGAATAAAAATAGGGTTTATTAATACTGTATAAAAATAAAATAAAACATGAGAGAAATTGCTTCCATCTTTGAAGATACCGTCGTATTGTTGTTGAAGATACCGTCGTATTTACAGCTTCTGTAAATCCTGAATACAACTATAAACACATACTCATTAATGATTTACCTGTGAACACTACCCCTAACTCACCTGTTGGGATAAAGTTCAGCTCAGTGCTATAACATTCAGCTTGGTCTGACAATGGAGCACTTGGATTTAGATTTTTAACAATTGCCGAATACAAGGATAATGGGAAATGCATGAAAACTTCCAAAAACTGCAAAGTAAACCACTTTGTGGTAGTGTATCTGGTGATCTACAGTGGGGAAATCAGTTCCTGAGCTGCTGCTGTTTACTTTGGAGGAGCTGAAGAAAGGAGACTTTCAGAGATTTAAATGGCCTCTGAATAATAGTGTGCTGGATGGCTTTTGTCACATCCCAAAGGCCCAGCTGGAGCACACAGAGAGGGAAGACACTGTGGATATCATGGTGCAGGCCTATGAACTTAAGGGTGTTGTGAGGATGTCACTGGAGATCCTGAGGAAGATGAACCTCAACATTCTTGCTGAGAGACTACAAACTGAAAGCCTATCAGGTAATGACTCACATTAGGTTTAAAATATCAGACTTACTGTACATTTTCACTCACTGTCTGACAAAGTGAAATCCTGGGTTTTTTATTACCAATATTGAAACTGAAACCTTTCATTTTAGCAATTACAGAGGAGTTGTTGGAGAGTAGGAAGACAGATGAACCTCAACATTTAAGTCATTTAGCAGATGCTCTTATCCAGAGCGACTCACAGTTAGTGCATACATTATTATTTTATACCCCCCGTGGGAAGCGAACCCACAACCCTGGTGTTGCAAACGCCATGCTCTACCAACTGAGCTACATCCCCGCCGGCCATTCCCTCCCCTACCCTGGACGACGCTGGGCCAATTGTGCGCCGCCCCATGGGTCTCCCGGTCGCAGCCGGCTACGAGAGAGCCTGGATTCGAACCAGGATCTCTAGTGGCACAGCCACTGCACCACTCGGGAGACCAGAGGAGGACACTGCTCCTGAACCTCTTCCACCAGAGGAGGACACTGCTCCTGAACCTCTTCCACCAGAGGAGGACACTGCTCCTGAACCTCTTCAACCAGAGGAGGACACTGCTCCTGAACCTCTTCCACCAGAGGAGACAAAGCTTCCCAAACCGTCTCCCAGAGGAGGATCTCTCCTGTCCTCTGTGCCATGACATCTTCAGGGATCCTGTCATCCTGCTATGTAGTCATAGCTTCTGTCAAGCCTGTCTGCAAGAACACTGGAGAGAGAAGGAAGGAAAGGAATGTCCTGTTTGCAGGAGAAGAGATGCAAAAAGTCCAACAGGATCAGAGTTGCTCTGTAGTCTGCACAGTGAGAAACTCAGGCTCTTCTGTCTGGAGGATAAACAGCCAGTGTGTGTGGTGTGTCGGGATTTAAAAAAACACACCAAACACAACTTCAGACCCATAGATAAAGCTGCACAGGACCACAAGGTATGATTGGTTAAAGATGTGAAGTTAAACACAGAAATTGTTCATATAATTGTTATCTCCCTACGCCCCTCTCTCTCTTTCTCCGATAACATCCCCACATTCCAGGAGGAACTCCAGACTGCCCTGAAGCCCTTACAGGAGAAGCTGGAGGATTTAAATATTATTAAACAAACCTGTGATCAAACAGCAGAACACATCAAAGTAAGGATATTTAGTGATGAGAGAATTCTGTGATCTCTACATACTGTAGATGCCTGGGAGTACCTGATAATAACTACCATTCCTCTCATTGTCTCTAGAGCCAGGCCCAGACCACAGAGAGACAGATTAGGGAGGCATTTGAGAATCTTCACCAGTTTCTACAAGAGGAAGAGGATGCCAGGATAGCTGCGCTGAGGGAGGAAGAGGAGCAGAAGAGTCAGTTGATGAGACAAAAGATTGAGGAGATCAGCAGAGATATCATCACTTTCAGACACACTCAGAGCCATCCATAGAGGATGAGCTGAAATCTGAAGACATATCTTTCCTGCAGGTCAGGACTAATATGTTTATTGACTGATCAATAAATATTGATTGATTGTTTCATTAAATCTGGTATTTTGTTCCTCTGCAGATCTTCAAGGCTTTGAAGGAAAGGTAAGTGATCTGCCTCCTGTCTTTCTCTTCTCTGTGGTTCTGAACCCAACCCCACAGCAGCACTGACTCCTGACTGTTCTTCCAGAACCTAGTGCACACTGCCAGATCCACACCTGGTCTCAGGAGCGCTGATAGATGTGGCCAAACACCTGGGCAACATGCAGTCACCTGGGCAACATGCAGTTCAGAGTCTGGGAGAAGATGCAGGCGTATGTGGCATGCAGTGAGTACCTTAAACAGTTTTCACAACATTAATTCTATAGCACTTTAAATTTAGACTCTCCATTGAGCATGCATTTTAGTCCAGGACAACCTGTGTGACCCAAGTGTTTTTACAAGTGCTTAGAATGTTTGTTTCTGTGTTTCTTTTTTTCTACATAATCACTACATCTTAGAGAAGACAGGACACACAACAAATGCTTTTAAGATATACATTTGGGTCTAAGGAGATGAACTAGGTAGTGTTTGACATGAGTTTAGGACCTGTTGCATTTTTGCAACCGGGGTCTCACAGGGTTAATTTCTTGTTCTCTCTCTCTCTTCAGATCCTGGGATTCTGGACCCCAACACTGTCCATTCAGATCTCACATTGTCTGAGGATCTGACCAGTGTGAGAGTGAGTGAAGAGACACAGAAGTTTCCTGACAACCCAGAGAGATTTTATTACTTTAAAAGGGTGCTTTTTGGGAACCATCTTTTACTGTACATTAGGCTTATATATTTCCAGTAAAAATGGCTAAATATTTACATAAAGTCAATATGTAGTCCACATACAGTGGGAGAACAAGTATTTGATACACTGCCAATTTTGCAGGTTTTCCTACTTACAAAGCATGTAGAGGTGGCGAATCGCATCTCTGCATGTCTGGCAGACATATCAGTATGGATGACGGATCACCACCTCAAGCTGAACCTTGGCAAGACGGAGCTGCTCTTCCTCCCGGGGAAGGACTGCCTGTTCCATGATCTCGCCATCACTTCCTCCCAGAGTGCGAAGAGCCTTGGCGTGACCCTGGACAACACCCTGTCGTTCTCCGCTAACATCAAGGCGGTGACCCGATCCTGTAGGTTCATGCTCTACAACATTCGGAGAGTACGACCCTGCCTTACACAGGAAGCGGCACAGGTCCTAATCCAGGCACTTGTCATCTCCCGTCTGGATTACTGCAACTCGCTGTTGGCTGGGCTCCCTGCCTGTGCCATTAAACCCCTACAACTCATCCAGAATGCCGCAGCCCGTCTGGTGTTCAACCTTCCCAAGTTCTCTCACGTCACCCAGCTCCTCCGCACACTCCACTGGCTTCCAGTTGAAGCTCGCATCTGCTACAAGACCATGGTGCTTGCCTACGGAGCTGTGAGGGGAACGGCACCTCCGTACCTTCAGGCTCTGATCAGTCCCTACACCCAAACGAGGGCATTGCGTTCATCCACCTCTGGCCTGCTGGCTCCCCTACCTCTGCGGAAGCATAGTTCCCGCTCAGCCTAGTCAAAACGGTTCGCTGCTCTGGCACCCCAATGGTGGAACAAGCTCCCTCACGACGCCAGGACAGTTGAGTCACTCACCACCTTCCGGAGACATTTGAAACCCCACCTCTTTAAGGAATACCTGGGATAGGATAAAGTAATCCTTCTACCCCCCCTTACCCCAACCCCCCCCCCCAAAAAACATTTATTTTTTATTTTTTAAAACAACAACAAAAAAACATTGTAAAGTGGTTATCCCACTGGCTATAAGGTGAATGCACCAATTTGTACATCGCTCTGGATAAGAGCGTCTGCTAAATGACGTAAATGTAAATGTAAATGTAGAGGTCTGTAATTTTTATCATAGGTACACTTCAAGTGTGAGGGACGGAATCTAAAACAAAAATCCAGAAAATCACATTGTATGATTTTTAAGTAATTAATTTGCATTTTATTGCATGACATAAGTATTTGATCACCTACCAACCAGTAAGAATTCCGGCTCTCACAGACCTGTTAGTTTTTCTTTAAGAAGCCCTCCTGTTCTCCACTCATTACCTGTATTAACTGCATCTGTTTGAACTCGTTACCTGTATAAAAGACACATGTCCACACACTCAATCAAACAGACTCCAACCTCTCCACAATGGCCAAGACCAGAGAGCTGTGTAAGGACATCAGGGATAAAATTGTAGACCTGCACAAGGCTGGGATGGGCTACAGGACAATAGGCAAGCAGCTTGGTGAGAAGGCAACAACTGTTGGCGCAATTATTAGAAAATAGAAGAAGTTCAAGATGACGGTCAATCATCCTCGGTCTGGGGCTCCATGCAAGATCTCACCTCGTGGGGCATCAATGATCATGAGGAAGGTGAGGGATCAGCCCAGAACTACACGGCAGGACCTGGTCAATGACCTGAAGAGAGCTGGGACCACAGTCTCAAAGAAAACCATTAGTAACACATTACGCCGCCATGGATTAAAATCCTGCAGCGCACGCAAGGTCCCCCTGCTCAAGCCAGCGCATGTCCAGGCCCGTCTGAAGTTTGCCAATGACCATCAGGATGATCCAGAGGAGGAATGGGAGAAGGTCATGTGGTCTGATGAGACAAAAATATAGCTTTTTGGTCTAAACTCCACTCGCCGTGTTTGGAGGAAGAAGAAGGATGAGTACAACCCCAAGAACACCATCCAACCGTGAAGCATGGAGGTGGAAACATCATTCTTTGGGGATGCTTTTCTGCAAAGGGGACAGGACGACTGCACCGTATTGAGGGGAGGATGGATGGGGCCATGTATCGCGAGATCTTGGCCAACAACCTCCTTCCCTCATTAAGAGCATTGAAGATGGGTCGTGGCTGGGTCTTCCAGCATGACAACGACCCGAAACACACAGCCAGGGCAACTAAGGAGTGGCTCCGTAAGAAGCATCTCAAGGTCCTGGAGTGGCCTAGCCAGTCTCCAGACCTGAACCTAATAGAAAATCTTTGGAGGGAGCTGAAAGTCCGTATTGCCCAGCGACAGCCCCGAAACCTGAAGGATCTGGAGAAGGTCTGTATGGAGGAGTGGGCCAAAATCCCTGCTGCAGTGTGTGCAAACCTGGTCAAGACCTACAGGAAACTCTGTAATTGCAAACAAAGGTTTCTGTACCAAATATTAAGTTCTGCTTTTCTGATGTATCAAATACTTATGTCATGCAATAAAATGCAAATTAATTACTTAAAAATCATACAATGTGATTTTCTGGATTTTTGTTTTAGATTCCGTCTCTCACACTTGAAGTGTACCTATGATAAAAATTAGAGACCTCTACATGTTTTTTAAGTAGGAAAACCTGCAAAATCGGCAGTGTATCAAATACTTGTTCTCCCCACTATATGTTTCCTTTGAGTAGTCTTATAGCCTTATTATCCTTGGGTGATATATGTAATATAATGATAATTAAGTTATTATATGAATGTAATGTTGTAATAAATAAAATATTTATTGATCAAACCAAATATTTCAGCGTTATTCAATCATCTCTGTTTGACCTAGATGAGAAAATAGATTGTAGCTCTGTCTTTACTATGTTGCAAGCTGTCGTGTTTGTTTACTAAAGGAGTTCCGAAGTCTACTTCCTGGATGGATGGATGGCACACCTGATGGTTGTCACTAGTTACCACAGCCACAAAGTCCAAATTGGCTAGGCTATATCGTAAAAGGTGATGAAAACAAAATGTGCTTTTTGGTCTTAATTTAATGTGAGTTAGGCATATGGTTGGCATATGGTTACCAGTATGGTTAAGGTTAGGGTTAGGTTTAAAATCAGATTTTAAGAAGATACATTGTAGAAATAGGCGGGGTTTAGCTGTGATAACTACTGAAGACAACACCGAGGATCACGAGACACCACGCGTCAACACGGAGAGACAATATCCGAAGGATTCGCATCTGTAGACGCGGATCCAAGGTCAATTTGGCGTTAAATGAGCTAAAGGGGGTTTGGGGGCGACAAGCCGATCCTAGATCTGTACAGGACAGCCTCTACTTGGGGCTGAAGTAGCCTACACCTGCCACAGACGCTGTTCGGCGGCCAGGAAAGAACACGGATCAAAAAGTATGCATTGTAAACTTTAAATGCCTAAAAATGTTATGTTTTTCGCAACAAAAGAGACAAGACACACGCAGCTTGTGTTTCTTTGGGGGAGCTCGATTGCGTTTTAAATAAGATTGTTAGTGTTAAATTCGGTAGGCCTACTCAAAAGATTAAATACAAAAGTATTGCTCTTCTAGGCAGAAATTGTCATTGATAATGGTATCTGTGTCACTGTGTGTGTGATCTGTGCACCATCTGATCATAAACAGTTGCAGAGCTATTTGAGTTGCTGAGCTGCACTGAAGGATGGAATCGTCAGGTATGTTGCTTTATGTTTTTGCTCCTATACAGGTCTAGGCTCAGATATTGAACTCCTAGCCTACTGATTATGTCCTACTGATGATTAAGAAATGATAAAGTTTGGAATGAGATTGGAAAATCTGATTGATCTGTTACGGCCATTCAGCAGTCCATGACTCAATTGATCACTTGACTGAATATAGTAGGTGTGTTAGAGCTGGGCTGGAACAAAATACTGCACACCCTGTAACTCTCCAGAACTGGGTGGGGGGGAGAGGGGTAGACGGTAGGGGTCAATTTGGGATTGATTAGATGCCTGCTCATGTCTGTTTGTGATTGGCCAGATGTCCAGTGGGGGCGGGGACGTTCGCCGTTTGACCTCATCATGAACCAGATCCGCAGGAAACGCATGCCCTCAGACAGGAAGTCAACGTCCCGCCACTTCCGGTCCCGCCAAGCGGAGAGCGGAGGGCTTCCCGAAGACAGAGAGACGGAGAAGGAGAGGGAGGGAGCAGGTGAGAGGACTGTGAGAACCTCAATAAGCAGCAAAAGTATTTAGTGCCTATAGTCAGAACCATTTCACTGGAATTGTAGTGTGTCTTAGGATAACTTAACGTATGATGTGTTTGTGGTGTTTGTGTCGAGTCCTAGGTGTTGTTCCTGACCCAGCAGAGAATGTGTGTGACATGGGCTGGGGTCGTGTGTGTGTGTTTGTCAAGAGGCTGAGGAAGAGAGCAGACAGCAGGACTCTGAGTCTGGCTCACTGTGACCTCACTGCTACTGACGTACTGGAACTTGGTTAGTACACACACATACACACACACTCCTCATATGATGTTGGTGTCATCTTTTTGTGCCCTCATTCACCCTGTCTCTCTCTCTCAGCTACCTTGCTCCCCTCTCTGTCTCTATTGGAGGAGATGGACCTGTCATGGAACGAGCTGATTGGAGGATGTCTGAGATCATTGACCTTTCACCTCCAGAACGTGGGTGGGCTCAGAACCCTCAGACTCTCCTGCTGTAGGCTGACTGCTGATGACATCACTGCTCTGGGTGGGGCTTAAAGAGAGACACCTAACCTACAGTTGTGCTCAAAAGTGTTGAGAATGACAGATACTAATTTCCACAAAGTCTTCTGCCTCAGTTTTGATGATGGCAATTTGCATATACTCCAGAATATCATGAAGAGTGATCAGATGAATTGCAATTAATTGCAAAGTCCCTCTTTGCCATGAAAATTAACTAAATCCCCAAAAAACATTTCCACTGCATTTCAGCCCAGCCACAAAAGGACCAGCTGCCATCATGTCAGTGATTCTCTCGTTAACACAGGTGAGAGTGTTGACGAGGACAAGGCTGGAGATCACTCTGTCATGCTGATTGAGTTAGAATAACAGACTGGAAGCTTTAAAAGGAGGGTGGTGCTTGAAATCATTGTTCTTCCTCTGTTAACCATGGTTACCTGCAAGGAAACACGTGCCATCATCATTGCTTTGCACAAAAAGGGCTTCACAGGCAAGGATATTGCTGCTAGTAAGATTGCACCTAAATCAACCATTTATCGGATCATCAAGAACTTCAAGGAGAGAGGTTAAATTGTTGTGAAGAAGGCGTCAGGGCGCCCAAGAAAGTCCAGCAAGCGCCAGGACCGTCTCCTAAAGTTGATTCAGCTGCAGGATCGGGCCACCACCAGTGCAGAGCTTGCTCAGGAATGGCAGAAGGCAGGTGCGAGTGCATCTGCACGCACAGTGAGGCGAATACTTTTGGAGGATGGCCTGGTGTCAAGAAGGGCAGCAAAGAAGCCACTTCTCTCCAGGAAAAACATCAGGGACAGACTGATATTATGCAAAAGGTAGAGGGATTGGACTGCAGAGGACTGGGGTAATGTCATTTTCTCTGATGAATCCCCTTTCCGATTGTTTGGGGCATCCGGAAAACACCTTGTCCGGAGAAGACAAGGTGAACTCTACCATCAGTCCTGTGTCATGCCAACAGTAAAGCATCCTGAGACATTCATGTGTGGGGTTGCTTCTCAGCCAAGGGAGTGGGCTCACTCACAATTTTGCCTAAGAACACAGCCATGAATAAAGAATGGTACCAACACATCCTCCGAGAGCAACTTCTCCCAACCATCCAAGAACAGTTTGGTGACGAACAATGGCTTTTCCAGCATGATGGAGCACCTTGCCATAAGGCAAAAGTGATAATTAAGTGGCTCAGGGAACAAAACATCTAAATTTTGGGTCCATGGCCAGGAAACTCCCCAGACCTTAATCCCATTGAGAACTTGTGGTCGATCCTCAAGAGGCGGGTGGACAAACAAAAACCCACAAGTTCTGACAAACTCCAAGCATTGATTATGCAAGAATGGGCTGCCATCAGTCAGGATGTGGCCCAGAAGTTAATTGACAGCATGCCAGGGTGGATTGCAGAGGTCTTGAAAAAGAAGGGTCAACACTGCAAATATTGACTCTTTGCATAAACTTAATGTAATTGTCAATAAAAGCCTTTGACACTTATGGAAGGCTTGTAATTATACTTCAGTATACCATAGTAACATCTGACAAAAATATCTCATAACACTGAAGCAGCAAACTTTGGGAAGACCAATACTTGTGTCATTCTCAAAACTTTTGACCACGTCTGTACACACTTACTGTGTCTTTACATTAGTGGTTATTTTGCAGACCACCTGAGTTTGTGTTTGTTTGTGTGTGTAGGTGAGGCATTGGAGTGTGTTCCGGTGTTGGAGGTTCTGGACCTGTCCTGGAACGCTGGTGTTGGCGGCTCAGCTTTGCAAGGCATTGTGGGTAAACTCCACCCAACCCTTAGAGAGCTCTACTTGGTGGCCTGCCAGCTCACTGAAACTGACGCTAGTATACTGGGTATGTACACATGCACGCACAGGCACACACACACAAAAACAAAGTTGTACCAGGTTAAGTAAAAAGGTAAATGAAAGGTATCTCTCCCCTCTCTCTCTCATCCCAGGTTGTATAGTGAGTGTTCTCCCCAGACTGTGTGTGTTGGATGTGTCTTGCAACCCTCTCCTGGCCAACACACAGACAGAAGCAGAGGAAGGTGCTCAACTCTTTATTATAAAAAACTACAACAATAAAAGGGTGCTAGAAGCCAACCCTCCTAAATTAAAAAGGGGGCTGGCCCTTACTCACTTGTTGTAGTTGATATAGTTGCGGTTGATATTTAAATGTTCTTGATGTTATTTTTCTTTCACAGGCAGCATGTCCAAGACAGAGCCAGGGACGGGCGGCGTGTGGGGTTTGGGGGGGTTAGTCCCTTCCCTAAGCCACACCCCCTCCCTGACCACCCTACGACTACACGACTGTGGCCTGACCACACAGTCCCTCGGCCTGTTGGGTAAGACGCCAGTCAAACACATAAGGGAGAGAAATTGGCCTTAGATTAGTGTTTGTTTAGGGGCCAATTCATCTATCAGTCCTCATAGATCCGGACACTGTTAATTTGATCCACCCCTCTCTCTCTCTCTACAGGTGGTTCGTTCCACTGCCTCCGCTCCCTGTGTCAGTTGGACCTGTCCTGTAATAAGGGTGTGGCCGGGGGGCTGTCCCTCCTCTCTCCTCACCTGGCTCTCCTCTCACATCTGGGCGGGCTGGACCTGCACCTCTGCTGCCTCACACACACAGACCTACAGGCCCTCAGTGAGTCTGTGTGTGTGTGTGTGAGAGAGAGAGAAAAGTGGTATGTCTGTCTTAAGAAATTGCGTACCTTTGAATGTGTGTGTGTGTATTGTCTCCAGTCCAGGCGCTGCCCTCGCTCACTGAGCTGACGGAACTTGACCTGTCATCCAATAAGGAGGTTGGGGGTGTGGTCAGTGATCTAGTCTCCGCCCTCCCGCTGTCACAGATTAAACTCCTCCCACTCAACGGCTGCAGTCTGAACCACGAATCATTCACCGCACTCGGTACTCCACTATTACTGTCTGCTACTTATTCTAGTCTAGTGTACTTCAAGATGAGGCTCCTGTTTGACTGCTTGAATCCAAATAAAATATTCCATATGTGCGTGTTCCAGCTGTAGCTATGCCGTACCTGCGGTGTATAGATGTGTCCTGGAGTAAGGTGGTGGGCGGGCGTCTGGCACAGCTATTGGAAGCTCTGCAGCCGTCAATCACCCAGGAGCTCCGCCTTAGCAGCTGTGACCTCACCACTGACGACCTGCTTCATCTGGGTACACACATGCATACGCACACTATACACACCTACTGACACAAATACAGGTGAGTCTAATAATCTTTCCTTCTCCCCCTAGCTGTAGTGTGTAAGCGTGGCGTTCTGTCCTCTCTGCGTGTGTTGGACCTGTCCTATAACGGAGGGGTGGGGGAGGAGGGGTGGTGTGGGTTGCTAAGGGAGGGGGGGCTGGGCTCACTGGAGGAGCTGGACCTTAGTCTGCGACCCCTGACCTCTAAGCCCTCACTCCTGACATCTAACCCCTCACCCCTGACCTGGCTGCCAACCCTGCTCTCTGCTTTTCCTCGTCTACCTGCACTGACACGTCTCTCTCTTCAGCGATGGACTCTCACAGCCCAGGTACACACACACACACACAAACACTGACATGGTACTGACTTTTCGTCTATGTGGCATAAAATCACGGGCCAATTTTAATGAGTGGCCGGAACTATCAGTTGTATGTTATTTCATCCTTCTCTCCTCCAGGAGCGGGAGCAGGTAAACCACGCCCTCAGGAAGAGGAAAGTCCTATTAGAGTTGGACCCCCCCCCGTTTGCCTCGTCCGCCAATCAGGAGGGGCCAGAGGAGGAACGCTATGAGGAGTAGAGCTAGAAAGAGAGAAGGGAATTGGAGGGGCTCTTGTTTTAATTGATTTCATGGAAATGTATCTAATGTTTAGAAATGCTAACATTTCAGGGCTTTGCTAATTATATTGTCTTTTTAGATCAAGCACCCAAAATAATCTTGTGATATTAAGCACCATGCACATACACAATACAGTTTGCACATTGTTTTCCCGCTGAAAAATGACTTCGATGAAAGTAAGACGGTTCCATCAGTAAAACTACTAACACTGTGAGTCTACTGATCTGAGCTGTTTAGCCAACTCTGTTAATTTGACTTTTAGCTTCACTCTGACATGCTGATAATTGTTTCAATAAATGATGTACCGGGTACATGAATAACACGTTTGACTCCTTGGAGTGTGTGTGTAATAATTCTGCAGGCGGAAAGTAGAGTGTGTGTCATATTGTGTTTAATGTGTTTCACATTCTCTCATCTCAGATAGAAACAGAACATGAACATTTATTCTTCTTGCTGGCAGGTGCTTTCTTCTCCTTCACTGCAAGTTTATTCTCCCTCTCTTTCCTCTCTTCCATCACTCTTCTTCTATCCTTCTCCAGTTCTCTGAACATTCCAAAGCCCCTCCGGACCATCGGCCCCGCCACCATGCCTGGATCTGATCACAGAAACACTGTATGTACAGTGGGGAGAACAAGTATTTGATACACTGCCGATTTTGCAGGTTTTCCTATTTACAAAGCATGTAGAGGTCTGTAATTTTTTAAAACAAAAATCCAGAAAATCACATTGTATGATTTTTAAGTAATTAATTTGCATTTTATTGCATGACATAAGTATTTGATCACCTACCAACCAGTAAGAATTCCGGCTCTCACAGACCTGTTAGTTTTTCTTTAAGAAGCCCTCCTGTTCTCCATTCATTACCTGTATTAACTGCACCTGTTTGAACTCGTTACCTGTATAAAAGACACCTGTCCACACACTCAATCAAACAGACTCCAACCTCTCCACAATGGCCAAGACCAGAGAGCTGTGTAAGGACATCAGGGATAAAATTGTAGACCTGCACAAGGCTGGGATTGGCTACAGGACAATAGGCAAGCAGCTTGGTGAGAAGGCAACAACTGTTGGCACAATTATTAGAAAATGGAAGAAGTTCAAGATGACGGTCAATCACCCTCGGTCTGGGGCTCCATGCAAGATCTCACCTCGTGGGGCATCAGTGATCATGAGGAAGGTGAGGGATCAGCCCAGAACTACACGGCAGGACCTGGTCAATGACCTGAAGAGAGCTGGGACCACAGTCTCAAAGAAAACCATTAGTAACACACTACGCCGTCATGGATTAAAATCCTGCAGCTCACGCAAGGTCCCCCTGCTCAAGCCAGCGCATGTCCAGGCCCGTCTGAAGTTTGCCAATGACCATCTGGATGATCCAGAGGAGGAATGGGAGAAGGTCATGTGGTCTGATGAGACAAAAATAGAGCTTTTTGGTCTAAACTCCACTCGCCGTGTTTGGAGGAAGAAGAAGGATGAGTACAACCCCAAGAACACCATCCCAACCGTGAAGCATGGAGGTGGAAACATCATTCTTTGGGGATGCTTTTCTGCAAAGGGGGACAGGACGACTGCACCGTATTGAGGGGAGGATGGATGGGACCATGTATCGCGAGATCTTGGCCAACAACCTCCTTCCCTCAGTAAGAGCATTGAAGATGGGTCGTGGCTGGGTCTTCCAGCATGACAACGACCCAAAACACACAGCCAGGGCAACTAAGGAGTGGCTCCGTAAGAAGCATCTCAAGGTCCTGGAGTGGCCTAGCCAGTCTCCAGACCTGAACCCAATAGAAAATCTTTGGAGGGAGCTGAAAGTCTGTATTGCCCAGCGACAGCCCCGAAACCTGAAGGATTGCAAACAAAGGTTTCTGTACCAAATATTAAGTTCTGCTTTTCTGATGTATCAAATACTTATGTCATGCAATAAAATGCAAATTAATTACTTAAAAATCATACAATGTGATTTTCTGGATTTTTTCTCCCCACTGTATATGTGTGACCAACTGGGTTCAGAAACTCAGATCTCCTGTGCGCCACAAGACTGTGTTAGCCCTTCAGTTATTTACGTGCACCCGTAGTATCTGCATGGCCTTGTATCCAGTCTCCTTTAGGTATAGGTGTATAGCCTTGAGGCATAACGTCTACCAGAGGGTTGTAATTCAGCTGTAAAACCACCAGGTGGCGCATGAGAGGCAGATATTTGGGCAAAGCTGATACATTTTTACATTTTAGTAGACGCTCTTATCCAGAGCGACTTACAGGAGCAATTAGGGTTAAGTGCCTTGCTTTAGGGCACATCGACAGATTTTTCACCTAGTCAGCTCGGGGATTAGAACCAGCGGCCTTTCGGTTACTGGCACAACGCTCTTACCCACTAAGCTACCTGCCGCCCCAGACCAAAGCAATTGGAACTTAAACTGTTACAGTGAATGCATGGAAGGATGTGGGTTTGAGAGTGAAAAGAAACACAGATTTGTTAAAAACAAATTATGAAAATAAAGAGTAAAGCGGAGTGGTTTGTAATATGGCAGATCATATGAAGAGGGTGGACTTGAAGGGAAAGGTTGAGAGAAGGGGGAAGTCCTTGAGCTGTCTGTGTGGGCTAGATCACCGGTCCATCATGCTGATAGACAGTTATCCTGTGTATACAACTCCCTTAAAGCTGGGGGGAAAGGAGAGTAAAGAGTTAGGTGTGTGTATATATATATATATATATAGCGTGTGTGTGGTTACCAGGCAGTGTGCAGAGTGTGTCGGGCAGAGTGGTCAGGGCGTTTCCATGAAGATCTAGAACCTCCAGCACCTGCAACCTGATACTCTCTGGGACACACACACACACACACACACACACACACACACACACACACACACACAGCCCTGTGTTTCCTACAGATAGAGAGCTGGGCTGATGGCCTTAATACTTGAGAGGCTATGACTCTTACCTAGAGCTGAGCGATGTTAGGCGAGTCTAGTAACTTTAGACCCTGGTCTTGGCCCAGGTAGAGCCTCTCTCTAATGCTGGCAGAGGGCCAAGGGGAAGCCTGGGAAACGGTTAGCTGACACACCCAGACACCTCAGCCTGCGGCTGGGGAACAGACAAACACTAAATATATACAGTAATATAATTGTGTGTGTGTGTATATTAATCTGTATGTATATGTGTAATATTTGTGTGTGTGTACCTCAGTGAGTAGGTTGTTGTCCAGTGCTAGTGTCTCTAGCCTCTCCAGTGTGAGGATCAGGAGAAAGTGATGTCCGACTGTTCTCACTAAGGTCCAGTTCTATTAGACCCCTTAGACAGCAGAGGTCAGCCTAGCCACGCCCACCTGCTTCAGATACAACACCTGCAGCTCTGCTAACATACACACCTGACAGGGAGAGAAAGGATGAGTGTGTGTGCTGGTGGGGTCATTTGTGTGTGTGTGTATCTTTGGGGGTAGACACCCCAGTGGGTTCCCAGACAGGCTGAGTTGTGCACTGAGGGCAGCCAGGCATCAAGGCAGACACCTAAGCCTGTTCCATGACAAGTCGAGGCCCCAAGTGTTCTGTACCTCAGATTTCCAGGTTAACCCATAGTGTATGGCAGTTCCATGTGGCTCCCTGTTTTCTATATAGAGCACTACTATATGGCTCCCTATCAGTGGAGGCTGCTGAGGGGAGGACGGCTCATAATAATGGCTGGAATGGAGTGTATGGAATGGCTCGGGCTAGGCCCCTTAGTTCCAGTGAAGGGAAATCTTAATGCTACAGCATACAATGACATGATTCTGTGCTTCAAACTTTGTGGCATCAGTTTGGGGAAGGCCCTTTCCTGTTTCAGCATGACAATGCCCCGTGCACAAAGCAAGGTCTATACAGAAATGTTTTGTTGAGATCGGTGTGGAAGAACTTGACTAGCCTGCACAGAGGCCTGACTTTAACCCCATCAAACACCTTTGGGATGAATTGGAACACCGACTGCGGGCCAGGTTAATCGCTCAACATCAGTGCCCGACCTCACTAATGATCTTGTGGCTGAATGGAAGAAAGTCCCCGCAGCAATGTTCCAACATCTAGTGGAAAGGCTTCCCAGAAGAGTGGAGGCTGTTATAGCAGCAAAGGAGGGACCAATTCCATATTAATGCCCACGATTTTGGAAGGAGTTGTTGTTCGACAAGCAGGTGTCCACATACTTTTGATAATGTAGTGTGTGTGTGTGTGTGTGTGTGTGTGTGTGTATGTATAGAGTGTATTGTATCTGACCTGCAGACATAGTAGAGCTCCAAGTGTCTCTGGTACATTCTCCAGCTGGTTCTGGCTAACATACAGCTCCCTCAACAGTCGCAGGCTGATGACCTCAGCAGGCAGGGTAGTCAGGCTGTTCTCCAATAGGCCCAACAGCTCCAGGTTGTAGAGGTTCTGACAGAGGCCATAGGATAGCCTCTCCAGCTCTAGCCCATATAGCCATAGCTCCCGCACCTTGCCAAGACACTGCAGTGCGTTCTGCAGACGATCACTTCCAGTCTTCCGTACCAGGCTGAGGTCCAGTGGATTGTGGCTGAGGTCTAGAGAGCGTAGTTACGGTAGGCATCCCAGCTCCTGGCACACGGTGCCCAGCCGGTTGAGGTAGAGAACCCGCAGGCTGGTGAGGCGGGAGATGTCAGATGGGATGTGTTGGAGCTGGTTCCAGTCCAGGTGTAACTCCTCCAGGTGGACTGGGTGGAGCACCGGGGAGGGGAATGCCGTAAGACCCAGTCCAGGAACAGGATTTTAGCTTGCCAGTCCCTAGGCATTGTGAACCCAGTAGGCTCACGCTCCAACCGCCCATCTCGCACCACCAGCTCTACGTTTTCATAGAAGTGGACGACAGAGAGCATCACGCTACCTTTCACGATACCATTTTACATTTACATTTAAGTCATTTAGCAGACGCTCTTATCCAGAGCGACTTACAAATTGGCCACAGAGAGGAGTTGGCACTATCTATGTTAGCACCAGAGTTACAATTGCTAGAACTCAATCCAATTCAGGTCAACGTTAAGTGTTGGCTAAACAGGTGGCCATCTTTGAGGTACCACAAGGAACATTCAAGGGACATCTCCTTAGGAACGTTCAGGATTCAATGTGTGCTTTATTAACAACCAACTAACATTACGAAGTTCATGACTGCCATAGTAACTACCAGAGCCATACCATTGTTCTATATGTAGAACATTGAGCAATCGAAACCTTTCTTAGTGTTCTATGCAAAAATGGTCATTACCATGGCAACTATATCACATTAACATGTTGGCCATATTCGGTGTACCAGCCATATTGCAAATGTATGAAAATCATATTTTATTTTCTTTCTTGTTTTCCTTTATATAACCAGGAAAATACCTTTTTGAGATTAGAAACCTCTTTTAAGAAGTAGGGCCTGGCAAGAGGTCAGCAGGAAGTAGTCAGTGTGAACATACAACACAAGAGCATGATACAAATAGGACATGAACAGAGAAGTTACTTAAAACAGTTTATTAGATATTTATTAGAGTGCATGTATACATCATGTACACTGACACTGATGATAAAAGTATGACTGAATGTGCGCTAGGTGGGTAGTGTTATTAGGGGTTTAGGGTGTGTGTGAGGAGTTAAGATGCAGTTGTGTATTTGTGAGGGCCAGAGCTGCGTTGCTAGCAGGATTTCCATTCTGTCCGTAGCTGGGTGTCCAGTAGTAGTGCCTCTTCAGCCCATGGAAGACCTCGGCCAGACACACACACCCGTCCACCTCGTACACACACACATCGGTCTGCTCCGACGACAGACGGCCACTGGACAGCAGATCACTGAATGCCTGGGGAAGGGGAATAAGAGTGTGGGTTAGAGTGTGATTTTGATTGTGGGTGTGTGTGTTTGTGTGTGTGTGTTACCTGACAGACCGGCTCCTCCAGTCTGTTCCCCCAAATGTAGATGTGTGTGAGAGTGTTGTTAGCCTGCATGGCCCGAGACAGAGACACCAGACCAACAGTAGCTATGTTATTACTGGGTATAGACAACCTGGAGAGATGGAGCGAGAGGGAGAAGAGAGAGTTGGATAAATCCTGGGGTGTTCAGTAGGAACGAAAATGTAGAAAAAGTTTTGAAACAAAGTGAAAAAGGCATGTACTAACTGAACTTGTCCAATAAGAAACACTCAAGGGTTGGGGGTGGGTTAAATGTGAGGTGTGTGTGTGTGTGTGTGTCTCACGCTTTGAGGTTGCAGGTGGGCAGGGCGATAGCCTGGCTGAGGTAGAGGGCGCCATCATCTTCGATGCGATTGGACGCCAGGTCCAGAATCTCCAAGGTTCCATTGTTCTTCAGGACATTTGCTAGACACCGCGCCCCGTCACGAGTCATACGGTTACTGAGCAGAGGAGAGACAGAGAAGAGGGGTGTATGGTGTGAGTAACTATGAGCGTGCTTATGGTCTGAGTAACTATGTGTATGGACTGTGAGTGTATGATGTGTCTGTGTATGGTGTGTGTGTGTGTGTGTGTATGGTGCGTGTGTGTCTGTGTATGGTGCGTGTGTGTCTGTGTATGGTGCATGTGTGTGTGTGTATGGTGTGTGTGTGTCTGTGTATGGTGCGTGTGTGTGTGTGTATGGTGTGTGTGTGTGTGTGTGTGTGTACCAGCGTAGGTCCAGGTATTTGAGGGTGTAGTTGGTTCTCAGGGCTTCAGTGAGTCTCTCCACTCCAGAGTCAGTCATACCCATCTTCCCCAGGTGCAGCTCCCTCAGACACTGATTAACCACCAACATACTTGACAGATGGACCGCTGTCTCCTCCTAGGACAGAGAGAGAGATACAGAGTCAGATGAAACCCTGACGAAGGCAGCTTAGCTGTTGAAATGTTGCTTTATTAAACGTATTGCATCGTAGCCATTAGAGTTTGCAGTTTTTCCTTTTATTTTCTAAGAAAGAGACAGTCACACAAAACATGCACACATGTTCTTCTGACATGGTAGTCTTTCTGAAGACATTGTGTGTAGTGTACCTGGTGGCTGAAGAGTAGAGGTCTGCTGATGTTGACAGATCGGAGGCTCTTGTTATTGTTCAAGACGATGGCAAACGCTATCACACTCTGAGTCCCCTACACAGAGAGAGAGAGAGAGAGAGAGAGAGAGAAGTGGCCATGTCCGAATACCGAAACTTGCGTCCTAAATAGTAGGCCGTTTGAGTATGCAAAAAATAAATCAACGAATAGCGGGAAATAACGCAATCGTGCATGACGAATTCTTAGAATGCGAAAATGTGTTTTATAGTATGTGAATTTTCGAAAATCGAGTATGGTTTAAAAGCCAGGATGTTATACTAATTTCAGCTCTTCATCTAGTAGAATTCAATGCACACGTTTCCGGTGGTGTTCAAATGTAGGCTAAGTAGTTTCTGTTCTCTTTAAAATCTTTTAATTTTTTTAGTGGATTTCTGTTTTCTCATTGAAAAGTGTTTATTTTTCTCTTGGCCTTCGTCAGAGCTTTTAAACTAAATATTAAACCATCTTTTGATTTCTGAATGTGTAGTCACCGGGGACTCAGGATGTGGCTGCGTTATTGTTGTCATGTTAATCAGGCCTTTTGATTTAAACATATGGATTGTTTTAGTTTTTGGCAGATATCTAAGCTTGGATGTCGGCCCACCACCTTAAGCTCAACCTCGACAAGACGGAGCTGCTCTTCCTTCCGGGGAAGGCCTGCCCGCTCCAAGACCTCTCCATCAAGGTTGACAACTCGACGGTGTCCCCCTCCCAGAGTGCCAAGAACCTTGGCCTGACCCTGGACAACACCCTGTAGTTCTCTGCAAACATCAAAGCAGTGACTCGCTCCTGCAGGTTCATGCCTTACAACATCCGTAGAGTACGACCCTACCTCACACAGGAAGCGCCGCAGGTCCTAATCCTGGCACTTGTTGTTGGCTGGGCTCCCCGCTTGTACCGTCAAACCCCTGCAACTTATCCAGTACACTGCAGCCCGACTGGTGTTCAACCTTCCCAAATTCTCCCATGTCACCGCACTCGTCCGCACACTCGACTGGCTCACATCCAAGATGGCATAGCAATGTGGTCATATATTATGTTGTGTCCTCGTGTAAATAGCCTGTTTTTTTGTATTTTTTCGTATATATTTCTCTATCTCACTTTCCATCCTTAACTAAATATACTTTCCTGCAACCCGCCTCACCCAATGTGGTACGGATTCTATTATTTCTTCATACCTTTTATCAAGAACCCACGGCTGAAACTAGCCAGCTAGCCAGCTAACTAGCTACTTGCTATTAGCTATTGCTATTAGCCACCATTAGCGGTCTTCACCACTGTCCGTGGCCTTCACTACCTACCAGCCAGCTCTAGCCTGGACAATTATTGGCCAGTCTGCACAGCGTGCTATCGACCCAGAGCATTTAGGATTTTCTGCCGGAATCACTGAATCACTGGACCTTAACACCGGATCATCACAACTAGCTAGCTGCAACCGAATGGATGTTGTTGTTGGCTAATCACCACTAATCACCACTTGTCCCGAAGCTAGCACCAGTTAGCCTTGAGCTAGCCTCGAGCCAGGCCCATCTCCCGGCTATCCACCTCTCTGTCAACCGGACGGGATACGGAGCCCCGCCGATCCATCAAGACTGGTCTGCCGACGTAATCGTCTGATGTGGTTTCAACAGGCTTCCCGTTGCAACGACCACGAAGATCCATCTGCTAGCACCTTTACACAGTACCCCATCCTGTTTATCTGTTTAGCCTCAGCCCAAACTTTCGTCGCCATTACCAGTTGTTGTCTTAGCCCTCTCGAATAACACCTGTGATTGCGTTATGCCTCTCTCCCATGTCAATATGCCTAGCCTATTGCTGTTTGGGTAAGTTGTTATTGTACTATTTCACTGTAAAGCCCCCAGTCCCGCTCAACCTCCCTCAGATAGCTTCTTTGTCCCACCCCCCATACACGCGGAGACCGGCTCAATCGGTACCTCCAGTGATGCTATCTCTTTCATCGTTCCCCAATGCTTAGGTGTACCTCCACTGTACTCATATCATTCCATATCCTTGTCTGTACATAATGCCCTGAATCTATTCTACAACGCCCGGAAATCTGCCCCGTTTATTCTCTGTACTCAACGCACTAGAAGACCAGTTCTTAAAGACTTTAGCCGTATACTTATTATATTCCTCCTCTGTTCCTCTGGTGATGTAGAGGTTAACACAGGCCCTGTAGCCCCCAGTATCACTCCTACTCCCCAGGCGCTATCATTTGTTGACTTTTGTAACCGTAAAAGCCTTGGTTTCTTGCATGTTAACATCAGAAGCCTCCTCCCCAAGTTTGAGTTATTCACTGCGTTAGCACACTCTGCCAACCCTGATGTTCTAGCAATGTCTGAATCCTGGCTTAGGAAGGCTACCAAAAATTCAGAAATGTCCATCCAGAACGACAACATTTTCCGTCTAGATAGAACTGCCAAAGGGGGCGGAGTTGCAATCTACTGTAGAGATAGCCTGCAGAGCTCTATCATACTATCCAGGTCTGTGCCCAAACAGTTTGAGCTTCTACTTCTAAAAATCCACCTTTCCAGAAATAAGTCTCTCACTGTTGCCGCTTGCTACAGACCCCCCTCAGCCCCCAGTTGTGCCCTGGACACCATATGTGAATTGCTTGCTCCTCATCTATCCTCAGAGTTCGTACTGCTTGGTGACCTAAACTGGGAAATGCTTAACACCCCGGCCGTCCTACAATCTAAACTAGATGCCCTCAATCTCACACAAATGATCAAGGAACCTACCAGGTACAACCCTGAATCCGTAAACATGGGCACCCTCATAGATATCATCCTGACTAATTTACCCTCTAAATACACCTCCGCTGTCTTCAACCAGGATCTCAGCGATCACTGCCTCATTGCCTGCGTCCGTAATGGGTCTGCGGTCAAATGACCACCCCTCATCACTGTCAAACGCTCCCTGAAACACTTCAGCGAGCAGGCCTTTCTAATTTACCTGGCCCGGGTATCCTGGATGGATATTGACCTCATTCCGTCAGTAGAGGATGCCTGGATGTTCTTCAAAAGTGCTTTCCTCTCCATCTTAAATAAGCATGCCCCATTCAAACAATTCAGAACTAAGAACAGATATAGCCCCTGGTTCACCCCAGACTTGACTGCCCTTGACCAGCACAAAAACATCCTGTGGCGTATTGCATTAGCAACGAACAGCCCCCGCGATATGCAACTTTTCAGGGAAGTCAGGAACCAATATACACAATCAGTTAGGAAAGCAAAGGCTAGCTTTTTCTAACAGAAATTTGCATCCTGTAGCACTAACTCCAAAATGTTTTGGGACACTGTAAAGTCCATGGAGAGTAAAAGCACCTCCTCCCAGCTACCCACTGCACTGAGGCTAGGAAACACTGTCACCACCGATAAATCTACGATAATCGAGAATTTCAATAAGCATTTTGCTACGGCTGGCCATGCTTTCCACCTGGCTACCCCTACCCCGGCCACCAGCTCTGCACCCTCTGCTGCAACTTGCCCATGCCCCCTCCCCCGATTCTCCTTCACCCAAATTCAGATAGCTGATGTCCTGAAAGAGCTGCAAAATCTGGACCCCTACAAATCAGCTGGGCTAGACAATCTGGACCCTTTCTTTCTAAAATTAGCCGCCGAAATTGTCGCAACCCCTATTACTAGCCTGTTCAACCTCTCTTTCATATCGTCTGAGATCCCCAGAGATTGGAAAGCTGCCGCGGTCATGCCCCTCTTCAAAGGGGGTGACACTCTAGATCCAAACTGTTACAGACCTATATCCATCCTACCCTGCCTTTCGAAAGTATTTGCAAGCCAAGTTAACAAACAGATCACCGACCACTTCGAATCCCACCGTACCTTCTCCGCTATGCAATCTGGTTTCTGAGCTGGTCATGGGTGCACCTCAGCCACGCTCAAGGTCCTAAACGATATAATAACCGCGATTGATAAAAGACAGTACTGTGCAGCTGTCTTCATCGACCTTTTACATTTTACATTTACATTTGAGTCATTTAGCAGACGCTCTTATCCAGAGCAAATTACAGTTAGTGAGTCCATACATTTTTCATTCTGGCCACCCATGGGAAACGACCCCACAAACCTGGCGTCTCACAAAGACACAGTAGTTGGAACCCAAAATCTCAAATTTGGACTCATCAGACCAATGGACAGATTTCCACAGGTCTAATGTCCATTGCTCGTGTTTCTTGGCCCAAGCAAGTCTCTTCTTCTTATTGGTGTCCTTTGTAGTGGTTTCTTTGCAGCAATTCGACCATTAAGGCCTGATTCACGCAGTCTCCTCTGAACAGTTGATGTTGAGATGTGTCTATTACTTGAACTCTGTGGAGCATTTATTTGGGATGCAATCTGAGGTGCAGTTAATTGCCGATTTCTGAGGCTGGTAACTCTAATGAACTTAACCTCTGCAGCAGACGTAATTCTGGGACTTCCTGTCCTGTGGCGGTCCTCATGAGAGCCAGTTTCATCATAGCGCTTGATGGTTTTTGCAACTTCACTTGAAGAAACTTTCAGTTCTTGAAATGTTCCGTATTGACTGACCTTCATGTCTTAAAGTAATGATGTACTGTCGTTTCTCTTTACTTATTTGAGCTGTTCTTGCCATAATATGGACTTGGACAAATCCCCGCCTTATCTTAGCTCATTGGTCACCATAGCAACACCCACCCGTAGTATGTGCTCCAGCAGGTATATCTCACTGGTCATCCCCAAAGCCAACACCTCCTTTGGCCGCCATTCCTTCCAGTTTTCTGCTGCAAATGACTGGAACAAACTACAAAAATCTCTGAAGCTGGAGACACTTATCTCCCTCATTAACTTTAAGCATCAGTTGTCAGAGCAGCTTACCGATCACTGTACCTGTACACAGCCCATCTGTAATTACCCCAACTACCTCATCCACATATTGTTTATTTACATTGTTATTATTTTGCTCATTTGCACCCCAGTATCTCTATTTGCACATCATCTTCTGCACATCTATCACTCCAGTGTTAATACTAAATTGTAATTATTTTGCACTATGGCCTATTTATTGCCTTACCTCCATAACTTACTACATTTGCACACAGTGTATATAGATTTTCTATTTTCAATTGTGTTATTGACTGTACGTTTTTGTTTATTCCATATGTAACTCTGTGTTGTTGTTGTTTTTATCGCACTGCTTTGCTTTATCTTGGCCAGGTCGCAGTTGTAAATGAGAACTTGTTCTCAACTGGCTTACCTGGTTAAATAAAGGTGAAATAAATAAAAATAAAACATCCACTACAAGACCATGGCACTTTCCTATGGAGCAGCAAGATGAACTGCCCCTTCCTACCTTCAGCCTCTGCTCAAACCCTACATCCCAACCCGAGTATTCCATTCTGTCACCTCTGGTCTCTTGGCCCTCCCACCCCTACTGGAGGGCAGCTCCCGCTCAGCCCAGTCCAAGCTCTTCTCTGTCCTGGCACCCCAATGCTGGAAGTAGGGCATCAGAGTACCTGCCCTTCTCCGAAAACATCTGAAAGCCTACCTATTCAAAGAGTATTTTAAATAATCTCACAGAACCCCCCCCACACGCTAGTATGGGTATTCGGACACTGTGTGTGTGTGTGTGTGTGTGTTAGTTAGTTAGTTACCAGGTCAGAGTCGGCCATGTCCAGCTCCTGTAGTGTAGAGTTCCGCTGCAGCATGCTGGCCAAGTGCATGGCTCCTCTGTTCCCTATCTTATTACCAGTCAGCCTCAGAGACAGGAGGGCTTCATTAGACTGGAGATAGGGAAAAACACACACACTTTACATGGTGTATACAAATGGAGAGATCCTGTATTCAAGACTTCCTGTATGTTGTTTATGTGGTCTATATAGCTACTGCATAGTGTGTTTACAGTGGGGGGAAAAAGTATTTAGTCAGCCACCAATTGTACAAGTTCTCCCACTTAAAAAGATGAGAGAGGCCTGTAATTTTCATCATAGGTACACGTCAACTATGACAGACAAAATGAGGAAAGAAAATCCAGAAAATCACATTGTAGGATTTTTTATGAATTTATTTGCAAATTATGGTGGAAAATAAGTATTTGGTCAATAACAAAAGTTTCTCAATACTTTGTTATATACCCTTTGTTGGCAATGTCACAGGTCAAACGTTTTCTGTAAGTCTTCACAAGGTTTTCACACACTGTTGCTGGTATTTTGGCCCATTCCTCCATGCAGATCTCCTCTAGAGCAGTGATGTTTTGGGGCTGTCGCTGGGCAACACGGACTTTCAACTCCCTCCAAAGATTTTCTATGGGGTTGAGATCTGGAGACTGACTAGGCCAATCCAGGACCTTGAAATGCTTCTTACGAAGCCACTCCTTCGTTGCCCGGGCGGTGTGTTTGGGATCATTGTCATGCTGAAAGACCCAGCCACGTTTCATCTTCAATGCCCTTGCTGATGGAAGGAGGTTTTCACTCAAAATCTCACGATACATGGCCCCATTCATTCTTTCCTTTACACGGATCAGTCGTCCTGGTCCCTTTGCAGAAAAGCAGCCCCAAAGCATGATGTTTCCACCCCCATGCTTCACAGTAGGTATGGTGTTCTTTGGATGCAACTCAGCATTCTTTGTCCTCCAAACACGACGAGTTGAGTTTTTACCAAAAAGTTCTATTTTGGTTTCATCTGACCATATGACATTCTCCCAATCCTCTTCTTGTCACGGTTAACTAAGCCAGAACCCAGAAGCAGACCAGGACACGGTACGTGAGACAAAGGTGAGTGTTTATTTATAGAGTCCGAGTGTAGCTGAATAATCCAGGGAACAGAGCGGGTGGCGTGGATGGGTTGTTGAAGGTGCAGTGGTTGGTCCGGTACTGGCTCGGCAGCCGCCGACCATCAGGCAGAGGTTGGGTGAAGGTTCCGGGTGAGAGACTGCAGACAGAACAAAACGGAGGTGAGAACACAGCAAATCAACAAGGTGCAAAACAACAAAACTAACGCTAGAACTCAAAGGCTGATACGCTGACAAACATACTGTTCATGGCTAACGATCCGGCAGGAACTGGATGTTGGCCCAGAGCCTAAGAAGGGTGATGATCAGGACCAGGTGTGCAGATTGCTGATGGGATGCAGGTGCGGAAAACCAGAGCGCTCCCCGGAGCGTTCCCCGAACCCTCGGGAAACTGGAGAATACGAGCAGGAACACTAGTCACCAGACAGGACCCGACTCAGACAGCCGGGATCGTCACAGTACCCCCTCCGACAACGCCACCGGGCGAACTTCCCGGAGCGCCAGGATGGAGGCGGTAGAAGTCACTGATGAGGTCTGCGTCTAGGACCTGTCGCCGCGGAATCCAACTCCTCTCCTCAGGGCCATACCCTCCCAGTCCACGAGATACTGGAAATCCCGGCCCCGCCGTCTGGAATCCATGATGCGACGCACCGTGTAGGGCAGGACCACCTCCGATCATCCGAGGAGGAGGAGGAGGAGGCGGAGGAGGCAACAGAGGACTGAGGAAGACAGGCTTGAGGCAGGAGACATGAAAGGTGGGATGGACTCTGAGCGTCCTCGGTAGTTTGAGTCGAACTGCCACTGGATTGATCACCTTCTCCACCACAAACGGACCAATGAACTTCGGTAACAACTTCCTAGACTCAGTCCGTAACGGAAGATCCCGTGTGGCCAACCAAACCCCTATCTCCGATGGTATAGGTGGGAGCGGGAATCCGGCGACGATTCGCCTGGAGCTGATACCGGTCCGAAACTCTAAGGAGTGCCTTTCTGGCCCGATGCCAGGTCCGGTGGCAACGCCGAATATGGGCCTGAACAGAAGGCACTGAGAGCTCCTTCTCCTGAGAAGGAAACAGGGGAGGTTGGTAGCCATACAGGCACTGGAAGGGGAGACATCCCAGTGGCAGATGTAGGAAGAGTATTGTGGGCATACTCAACCCAAGGCAACTGAGAAACCCAGGAGGTGGGGTTGGAAGAGACCAGACAGCGTAGCGTTGATTCCATCTTCTGGTTGGCTCTCTCCGCCTGACCATTGGATTGGGGGGTGAAAACCAGATGTGAGACTGACCGTAGCTCCAATGGCCAAACAGAAGGACTTCCAGACAGCAGAGGTAAACTGAGGGCCACGGTCGGAAACGATATCACTGGGCAAACCGTGGACCCTGAAAACCTCCCTAACCAGGATCTCGGACGTCTCCGAGGCAGAGGGAAGCTTGGCAATTGGCACAAAGTGGGCGAACTTGCTGAATCTGTCCACGATAGTCAGAACTACCGTGTTCCCCTCAGAGGCGGGCAACCCCGTGACGAAGTCCAGGGCCAGATGCGACCATGGTCGCCGGGGAATAGGAAGGGGGGTGAAGTAGTCCAGAGCTGGGCCGATTGGTACTCTTATTCTGCGCACACACTGGACAGGCAGCAACAAAACCCCGAGTATCCTCGGCCATGGCAGGCCACCAAAAACGTCTGCGAAGAAACGCCATAGTCCGAGCCACGCCAGGGTGACAAGCCATCTTGCTTGCGTGGGACCATTTGAGGACAGCAGGACGAACCGACTCAGGCACAAACAACCGACCGGGTGGACTGCTATCGGGACCGGGCTGAGTCCGAAGGGCCGCCAGCACCTCCTCCTCAATCTTCCACATAACTGCTCCCACGACGCAGTTCCGGGGGAGGATTGTCTCGGTCTTGGACCCACTCTCCTCCGTCTTGGAGAACATCCGGGACAAGGCGTCCGCCTTGCCGTTCTTAGATCCAGGTCGAACGTCAGGGCAAACTTGAATCGTCCGAAAAACAACGCCCACCTGGCCTGACGGGAGTTGAGACGTTTAGCCGATTGCACGTAAGCAAGATTCTTGTGGTCCGTCCAGACAATAAACGGTTGCTCCGCCCTCCAACCAGTGGCGCCACTCCTCCAAGGCAAGTTTCACCGCGAGAAGCTCCCGGTTACCCACATCGTAATTCCTCTCCGCAGGCGAAAGGCGACGAGAGTAGTAGGCGCAGGGATGGAGTTTACTGTCCGTGGAGCATCGCTGCGACAGGATGGCGCCAACTCCCACATCAGACGCTGGGCCCACTTCAACGACGAACTGACGGGCCGTGTCCGGTTGAGAGAGAATCGGTGCGTTGGTGAATCGCCTCTTCAAATCCAGAAACGCTCGATCCGCCTCCGGATTCCACTTGAAGGTCCTGATGCTGGAAGTCAAGGCAGTTAACGGAGCGGCCACACGGCTGTAATCCCGGATGAATCTGCGGTAGAAATTCGCAAACCCCAAAAATCTCTGGAGCTGCAATCTCGTACCGGGCTGGGCCCATTCCAGAACCGCTCTAACCTTCTCCTGGTCCATCCTAATCTCTCCCCTGGAGATGATGTACCCGAGAAAGGATGTCGTGTGGGCGTGAAACTCGCACTTCTCGGCCTTCACGAACAGGCGATTCTCCAACAATCGCTGCAGCACCTGCCGGACATGCTGGACGTGGTCGGAAGGTTCCTTCGAGAAGATCAGAATGTCATCCAGGTAAACAAACACAAAGAGACCGATCATATCTCTCAGGACGTCGTTCACCATACTCTGGAATACCGCTGGAGCATTGGTCAGTCCAAACGGCATCACCTGATACTCGAAGTGACCCATCGGTGTATTGAAACCCGACAACCACTCGTCCCCTCTCTGATCCGGACCAGGTGATACGCATTGCGTAGGTCTAGCTTGGTGAACACCGTAGCACCCTGTAAGGAGTCGAAGGCAGAACTCATCAAGGGCAGGGGATACTTGTTCTTGATCGTGATGTCATTCAACCCCCGATAATCAATACACGGTCGAAGAGAGCCATCCTTCTTACCCACAAAGAAGAATCCTGCCCCCAGGGGTGATGACGAGGGCGAACGAGACCAGCAGCTAGGGACTCCTTGATGTAGGTCTCCAACGCCTCACGTTCAGGTCGGGAGATACTGTATAACCTTCCCTTGGGGTAGACAGCTCCAGGGACCAGGTTGATGGCACAATCATAGGGTCGGGTGGGGAGGGAGTGACAGAGCCTTCTGCTTACTGAAAACTTCCCCCAAATCGTGATATGTCTCGGGAACCAGGGACAAATCTGGGGGTTTAGCCTCAATCACCTGACTGGGAACCGAATGGGGGCAGGCAGTCTTGAGACAGTTAGCATGACAATCAAGGCTCCAACTCGTTACCTTGCCCGTCACCCAATCGAACGTGGGATTGTGTTCCTTCAGCCAGGGGTATCCAAGGACCAGAGGAACATGGGAAGACGGCAGAATGAAGAATGAAATCATCTCAGAATGATTCCCCGACAACCGCATCTTAACCGGTTCAGTCCTCATCGTGATACGTGCCAGACTACTGCCGTTCAGAGTGGTCGCTTCAATGGCTTCCGGCAATTGCTCCTTGGAAAGCCCCAGCTGTTCCACCAACTCGGCATCAAGAAAGCTTCCATCGGCACCTGAATCGATAAAAGCGTTAAGCGCTAAGCTCTGATTCCTGTTCACAAGGGTAGCCGGGAAACGGGGTCTGACAGAGGTACTGAGAGGTTGAAACTGGCTCGCTAAAAGTCCTCCCAACTTTAGCGAGCCGGGCAGTTTGACGACCGCCGGGAACAGGTGGAGATGTAATGTCCCGAGCTACCACAGTAGAGGCAGCAGTTGGTCTGACGTCTCTGTTGACGCTCCTCCTTGGTTAACCCGTGCCGCCCCACTTGCATGGGTTCAGAATCGGGAGAGAGGACCTCTCCACTAATCCATTGTGGAGGAGAATGATCGACGTGTTCTGGTCCACCACCCGACCCGACTGGGAACTGAGAAGCTGATCGGTTGGACGGAACCCCATTGCTTCTCCCTCCTTCGCTCTCGGACTCGATTATCCACCCGAATAGACAAAGCTACCAAGCTGTCCAGGTCACTAGGCTCCGGATAGGAGATCAACTCATCCTTGAGCTGCTCCGACAGACCCTGGTAAAAGGCCGCTTGCAGAGACTCCTCGCTCCACCCACTCTCCACAGCCAACGTCTTGAACTCGATCACGAAGTCGGCCACGCTGCGAGTTCCTTGGCGAAGCGAAAACAGGCGCCTAGCTGCGTCCTCCCTCGGACGGAATGGTCGAAGAGCTTCCTCATCTCGGCCGCGAACCCCTGGTATGAAGCCATGCAGGGATCCTGTCGTTCCCAAACGGCTGAAGCCCACTCCAGCGCTCGACCACGCAGCAACTCAATCACAAAGGCTATCCTAGCCTTGTCTGTGGCAAAAGAGTAGGGCTGTAGATCGAACACTAGTCCACACTGCATAAGGAAGGAACGGCATCTTCCCAGCTCTCCCTCATACTTATCCGGCGTCGGAACCTTGGGCTCACGGATGGACACAGCTTCAGAAGCGGCAGGCGAGATGGGTGAAACCGGTAGTGGATCCTCCACCGGACACTTGCGTTGGTTCTGGACCTCCGTCAGACCGGTAGAAAGGTTCCGAACTGACAACGCGATCTCCTGTAGTACCGTGCTATGATAGCCCAACATCTTCTCCTGCTGGGTAATAGCATGGCGAACAGAGTCCAGGTCCGCTGGGTTCATTACGGGCCGGATCGTTCTGTCACGGTTAACTAAGCCAGAACCCAGAAGCAGACCAGGACACGGTACGTGAGACAAAGGTGAGTGTTTATTTATAGAGTCCGAGTGTAGCTGAATAATCCAGGGAACAGAGCGGGTGGCGTGGATGGGTTGTTGAAGGTGCAGTGGTTGGTCCGGTACTGGCTCGGCAGCCGCCGACCATCAGGCAGAGGTTGGGTGAAGGTTCCGGGTGAGAGACTGCAGACAGAACAAAACGGAGGTGAGAACACAGCAAATCAACAAGGTGCAAAACAACAAAACTAACGCTAGAACTCAAAGGCTGATACGCTGACAAACATACTGTTCATGGCTAACGATCCGGCAGGAACTGGATGTTGGCCCAGAGCCTAAGAAGGGTGATGATCAGGACCAGGTGTGCAGATTGCTGATGGGATGCAGGTGCGGAAAACCAGAGCGCTCCCCGGAGCGTTCCCGAACCCTCGGGAAACTGGAGAATACGAGCAGGAACACTAGTCACCAGACAGGACCCGACTCAGACAGCCGGGATCGTCACACTTCTGGATCATCCAAATGCACTTTAGCAAACTTCAGACGGGCCTGGACATGTACTGGCTTAAGCAGGGGGACACGTCTGGCACTGCAGGATTTGAGTCCCTGGCAGCGTAGTGTGTTACTGATGGTAGGCTTTGTTACTTTGGTCCCAGCTCTCTGCAGGTCATTCACTAGGTCCCCCCGTGTGGTTCTGGGATTTTTGCTCACCGTTCTTGTGATCATTTTGACCCCACGGGGTGAGATCTTGCGTGGAGCCCCAGATCGAGGGAGATTATCAGTGGTCTTGTATGTCTTCCATTTCCTAATAATTGCTCCCACAGTTGATTTCTTCAAACCAAGCTGCTTACCTATTGCAGATTCAGTCTTCCCAGCCTGGTGCAGGTCTACAATTTTGTTTCTGGTGTCCTTTGACAGCTCTTTGGTCTTGGCCATAGTGGAGTTTGGAGTGTGACTGTTTGAGGTTGTGGACAGGTGTCTTTTATACTGATAACAAGTTCAAACAGGTGCCATTAATACAGGTAACGAGTGGAGGACAGAGGAGCCTCTTAAAGAAGAAGTTACAGGTCTGTGAGAGCAAGAAATCTTGCTTGTTTGTAGGTGACCAAATACTTATTTCCACCATAATTTGCAAATAAATTCATAAAAAATCCTACAATGTGATTTTCTGGATTTTTTTCTCTCAATTTGTCTGTCATAGTTGACGTGTACCTATGATGAAAATTACAGGCCTCTCTCATCTTTTTAAGTTGGAGAACTTGCACAATTGGTGGCTGACTAAATACTTTTTTCCCCACTGTATAAATAATGTATACATCCATACTGAATGACGTTACACATCAGGTCCAAAGAGCACATACAGTGCATTTGGAAAATATTCAGACCCCTTCCCTTTTTCCACATTTTCTTATGTTACAGCCTTATTCTAAAACGGATTAAATAAATGTTTTACCTCATCAATCTACACACAATACCCCATAATGACAAAGCGAAAACAGGTTTGTAGAAATGTTTGCAAATGCATTTAAAATAAAAAAACAGAAATACCTTATTTACGTAAGTATTCAGACCCTTTGCTATGAGACTCGAAATTGAGCTCAGGTGCATCCTGTTTCCATTGATCATCCTTGAGATGTTTCTACAACTTGATTGGAGTCCACCTGTGGTAAATTCAATTGATTGGACATGATTTGGAAAGGCAAACACCTGTCTATATAAGGTCCCACAGTTGACAGTGCATGTCAGAGCAAAAACCAAGCCATGAGGTCATAGGAATTGTCTGTAGAGCTCCAAGACAGGTTTGTGTCGAGGCACAGATCTGGGGAAGGGTACCAAAAAATGTCTGCAGCATTGAAGGTCCCCAAGAACACAGTAGCCTCCATCATTCTTAAATGGAAGAAGTTTGGAACCACCAAGACTCTTCCTAGAGCTGGCCATCCGGCCAAACTGAGCAATCGGGGGATAAGGGCCTTGGTCAGGGAGGTGACCAAGAACCCAATGGTCACTCTGACAGAGCTCCAGAGTTCCTCTGTGGAGATGGGAGAACCTTCCTGAAGGACAAAGATCTCTGTAGCACTCCACCAATCAGGCCTCTATGGTAGAGTGGCCAGATGGAAGCCACTCCTCAGTAAAAGGCACATGACAGGCCGCTTGGAGTTTGCCAAAAGGCACCTAAAGGACTCTCAGACCATGAGAAACAACATTCTCTGGTCTGATGAAACCTAGATTAAACTCTTTGGCCTGAATGCCAAGCATTACGTCTAGAGGAAACCTGGCACCATCCCTACGGTGAAGAATGGTGGTGGCAGCATCATGCTGTGGGGATGTTTTTCAGCGGCAGGGACTGGGAGACTAGTCAGGTTTGAGGGAAAGATGAACGGAGCAAAGTACAGAGAGATCCTTGATGAAAACCTGCTCCAGAGCGCTCAGGACCTCAGACTGGGGCGAAGGTTCACCTTCCAACAGGACAACGACCCTAAGCACACAGCCAAGCCAACGCAGAAGTGGCTTCGGGACAAGTCTCTGAATGTCCTTGAGTGGCCCAGCCAGAGCCCAGACTTTTACCCGCTCTAACATCTCTGGAGAGACCTGAAAATAGCTGTGCAGTGACACTCCCCATCCAACCTGACAGAGCTTGAGAGGATCTGCAGAGAAGAGTGGGAGAAACTCCCCAAATACAGGTGTGCCAAGCTTGTAGCGTCATACCCAAGAAGACTCAAGGCTGTAATCACTGCCAAAGGGGCTTCAACAAAGTATTGAGTAAAGTGTCTGAATACTTATGTAAATGTGCTATTTAAAAAATTAATATATTATACATTTGCAAACATTTCTAAAAAACTGTTTTTGCATTTCATTATTGGGTATTATGTGTAGATTGATGAGGGGGGAAAACGATTTAGTCCATTTTGGAATAAGGCTGTAACATAACAAAATTCGGAAAACGTCAAGGGGTCTGAATACTTTCCGAATGCACTGTATGTTGTTTTATGTGGTCTATCTAGCTACTGCATAGTGTATTTATAAATAATGTATAAATACATACAGTCAAACTCTTTGCGATATATTCAGCTCCGTCTGTCTGAATGTCATTACACATCAGGTCCAGAGAGCGCAGACACACATTCTCCTGACACAATATAACACACAACAACACACAGGTTAATTGGATTTGAATTGGATTTTAGGAAATGGGACCAGTGTTCTCATCGACCTCCATTATATGTGACCAGGTTACCTGGAGGAGGTCAGCGAGGTGTTCTGCCCCCTCGTCTGTGATGCAGTTATACCTCAAGTCCAGACCTGTCAATCAACAACACACCTGGATGAACAACAACACACACTGACATGAGAGTGCATCTCAATATCTATAAGTGAAGTTCTCTCCTCTCCTTCATCTGCACTGATCTGAGCAGGGCTGACTGAGTTGCGGCTGACAGTGAAATGCGTCTAAAATATGTGTGAAGATAATGTGTCTTGAGTATAATTTAAAATGTTGCATCAATAAGAAGGGGAGGGGTGTGTGGCGAGGTTATGGTGCCTCTCTGTCACGAATTCCGCCGAGGCTGCTCCTCCTCCTTGTTCGGGCAGGCTTCGGCGTTCGTCGTCCCCGGAGTACTAGCTGCTACCGTTTGATGTTCTCTATGTTTGTTTGGTTTTGTCTTGTTGGTGCACCTGTCTCGTATTATGTATTGATTATGTCACCTAATAGTTTCCTTTGGTTTTGTTTGCAGTTGTGTGTTGTTGTACGCCTGTCCGTGTGGTGTATCGTTATTGTGTTCTCGAGTTTTGAGTATTTTACGCACTGTTAGCGTGATCGCTCGCCTCCTGTGTTAGAGGCACGTTATTTTTGGTTATTGCCTTTTGACCATTAAAGTCGTTGCGACTAAGCTTCTGTGTCCTGCGCCTGACTCCAACACCGCATCCACATCAGCCGTGACAGAACAACACACCATACTATGGAGTCAGCAGGAGCAGCGGCGCCGACCGAGTCGCTGGAGGATCGGGTCAGCTGCCAGGACGCCAGGATCCAGCAACTCGGCTCCGCCATGCAGGAGGTGATGAACACCCTGCGCCGATGGGAAAGGGGAGGCGTGCCCACACCTCCTCCTACATTACCACCACCATCGGCCAGCCCCACCAGACCAGCTCCGGAATCCAGTGGGATTCGGCTCTCGCTCCCGAGGGCGTATGATGGCACCGCAGCCGGGTGTCAGGGGTTCCTCCTTCAGGTGGAACTCTACCTGGCCACCATACACCCGGCGCCCTCGGGATACGAGAGCGTTTCCGCCCTCATCTCCTGTCTCTCCGGCAAGGCGTTGGAGTGGGCCAACGCCGAATGGAGGGGAATAGACGCCGCCACCATCAGCTACGCGGAGTTCTCCCGCCGCTTCAGGGCTGTTTTCGATCACCCTCCTGAGGGTAAAGCGGCGGGGGAGCGTCTGTTCCACCTCCGACAGGGGAAGAGGAGCGCACAGGAGTTCGCCCTGGATTTTCGGACTCTAGCGGCGGATGCGGGGTGGAATGAGAGGGCCCTCATCGACCACTATCGGTGTAGCCTGCGAGAGGACGTTCGTCGAGAGCTGGCCTGCAGGGACACCAACCTGTCCTTCGACCAGCTAGTGGACATGTCCATCCGTCTGGATACCCTGCTGGCCACCCGCGGACGTCCCGAGTTGGGGCCGTCCATTCCATCCCCCAGCACCTCCGAGCCGAGCCCTATGGAGCTCGGGGGTGCTGGCGCTAGAGAGAGAAGTAGGGAGACCCGGCATGGGAATGAGACGACAGGCCTTAGAGAACCGATCCACAATGACCAGAATAGTGGTATTCCCCTGCGATGGGGGAAGGTCCGTGACAAAGTCCACCGAGAGTCGAGCGCCGATCTCCACCGCAGTGAGGGTCCAGTATACGCCCCTGGAGATCGAGTCTGGCTCTCGACTCGAAACCTGCCCCTTCGCCTGCCCTGCCGGAAGCTTGGCCGGCGGTTTGTGGGGCCTTTTAAAGTCCTGAGGAGATTGAACGAGGTGTGTTACAAGTTACAACTGCCTAATGATTATCACATTAACCCCTCGTTCCATGTGTCTCTTCTCAGGCCGGTGGTAGCTGGTCCACTCCAGGAGTGTAAGATAAGAGAGACCCCTCCGCCCCCACTGGACATCGAGGGGGCTCCGGCCTACTCAGTCCGGTCCATCGTGGATTCGAGACGCCGGATGGGGGGTCTACAATATCTCGTGGAGTGGGAGGGGTACGGTCCGGAGGAACGGTGCTGGGTGCCTAGGAGGGACATTCTAGATCCATCCCTCCTGACTGAGTTCCACCCGAGTCATCCTACGCGCCCTGCTCCACGTCCTCCTGGCCGTCCCCGAGGCCGGGGTCGGCGCACGGCTGGAGCCGCGCGTCAAGGGGGGGGGGTACTGTCACGAATTCCGCCGAGGCTCCTCCTCCTCCTTGTTCGGGCAGGCTTCGGCGTTCGTCGTCCCCGGAGTACTAGCTGCTACCGTTTGATGTTCTCTATGTTTGTTTGGTTTTGTCTTGTTGGTGCACCTGTCTCGTATTATGTATTGATTATGTCACCTAATAGTTTCCTTTGGTTTTGTTTGCAGTTGTGTGTTGTTGTACGCCTGTCCGTGTGGTGTATCGTTATTGTGTTCTCGAGTTTTGAGTATTTTACGCACTGTTAGCGTGATCGCTCGCCTCCTGTGTTAGAGGCACGTTATTTTTGGTTATTGCCTTTTGACCATTAAAGTCGTTGCGACTAAGCTTCTGTGTCCTGCGCCTGACTCCAACACCGCACCCACATCAGCCGTGACACTCTCTCTCCAGAATGCATGCATATGTAGGAAAGTGCCCATTTGGCAATGTCTGATTTCTGATTGTCTTAACTCACCACATACATCACTAATAAGATTAGCTTTTCAGTAATTTTTTATTCCTTCGCCTCACACAAGTCAAGGAAGTATTTTATTTTTTATTTTTTACATCCATTGCAAATGATAGTTCCTCAGTATTTGAAAAATCTTTCCAAAACTCCCGGCCTCGATAATCACCGAGTCTCGGTGTGAAAGCGCAAAATATCATGATCTGATGATCCCATATATCCAGTGGAAACGTCATAAAAAAACAGCTGTCTGTTCACTGCGCAGGAAACTCTGAGGGTCCAGAATAGGTTAGACACAATGTTGCAAGTTCGATAGTGACAGCTTCCGCGGACCCAGTGATGATTTGATACAATGTTGCACTTCACTAGCAATAGTTCAAGTCAAGACAGATAGAAAGGGAGGCAGACAGGCGGAGTAGAGAGATTAATGTGATTGAAAGAACCCGAATTTTCATCAGGATATTTTCTACTGTTTTTATTTTGTCGGCTTTAAGCCTATGTATTTTACTTAGTTGATATGGAAGTTATAGGCCTACTGCTGCATTGGCCCATAGGCTTATATATTTATTTAGCCACCTATCGATCACAGTGTCAATGTGTCTATATAGCAGAGGCTAGTGCTCTCGCCACAGTAGAATTTTAACTTTTAGATTTGTATCATTTTACTTAAGATTTTTATGATTAACCAAGTGACAATGATTTTGAGAAACGAAAACGTTATTATTGAAATAAAGTGTTCCACGAAAATACGCATATAAAATTATTCATAATTGCCACGCAGATCGGTAGAAATGGTTGGATAAATTGTAAGCTTCCCCAAACTTGAAACTCACGAGCTGGCTATATGGTCTTTACTATTACACCCATAAAAAATAAATAAAATAAAAACACTGAACGCGTAAGCGCGTGCACAAATAGGAGGTCCCTCAAAAAATTTGCCTATGGAAATTAAAGGCCCGTCCAACTGATTCGTTCTGGTGCCGGCCCTGGATCTGAGAACCCAACAGGAGAAAGCATATCCCTATACTTCCATGTCTACAATGCTTTCACCTATCCTATCCTCACTTCGCAGTCCAGTGATGGAGAAGAGGATCCCACTTGAGGATTTTGTTAGAATGCATCCAAATGCAGGCTATGGTCTCAACAGTATAAACATGATGACCTAGCTACCTGTCACTGAGTCGTTGTCTCGGAGGGTTCTGGACAAAGCGAGAGCATCTTTGTTGGTCACTTTTTCTACTTTTCTCAGCCTGTCGTTCCCAGTCAGTTTGAGTGTGATGTCTCTACGGAATGCAGACAGACAGACAGACAGGCCTTGGTCAAGCTCGTTCGTGATGCTGCTAGAAAATTATCTGTGCATGCCATGAGGCTGCAAACCTACCCTGTCTTCCCCTCAGTCTCTTGCAGGACTTCTAGAATGTATCGATTAGTTCGTAGTTTTAATTCTTTGCAGACAGAGGAGTAAACCTCTGTAATACTACCCATAGTAGCGAAACTTTAGGCTAGTTGCGAATGTCAAAACACCAGTCAAGCCCCCGTGACATGAAGGAAATGTTTACGTTTCTATGGCAACATAGGCGCGCCGTATTGCTGGGAAAACCAAACATGCAAGCGAAGAAACGCGCGCCCAACATTCATTAGAATTATTCAATCTCTGATGATAAAATATACAAAAATATTTAAAAACGTTAACTTGAACCTTTAATCCACACTAATGTAAAATGTTAAATGGGTAAAACATAATTATACTGGTGCATGTCTCTAGAAAGTGCCTTCAGAAAGTGTTCACACCCGTTGACTTTTTCCACATTTTGTTGTGTTACAGCCTGATTTTAAAATAGATTAAATTGAGATGTTGTGTCACTGGCCTACACACAATATCCAATAATGTCAAAGTGGAATTCAGTTTTTCGAAATGTTTACAAATGAAAAGCTGAAATGTCTCGAGTCAATAAGTATTCACCCCCTTTCTTACGGCAAGCCTAAATAAGTTCAGGAGTAAAGATTTGCTTAACAAGTCACATAATAAGTTGCATGGACTCACTCTGTGTTCAATAACAGTGTTTAATGTGATTTTTGAATGACTGCCTCATCTCTGTACCCCACACAGTCCCTCAGTTGAGCAGTGAATTTCAAACACAGATTCAACCACAAAGACCAGGGAGGTTTTCCAATGCCTCGCAAAGAAGGGAACCTATTGGTAGAAGGGCACCTATTGGTAGATGGGTAAAAATATAAAAAGAGCATGGTGAAGTTATTAATTACACTTTGGATGGTGTATCAATACACCCAGTCACTACAAACATACAGGCCTCCTTCCTAACTCAATTGCCGGAGAGGAAGGAAACTGCTCAGGGATTTATTTCACCATGAGGCCAATGGTGACTTTAAAACAGTCACAGAGTTTAATGGCTGTGATATGAGAAGAAAACTGAAGATGGATCAACAACACTGTAGTTACTACACAATACTAACCTAAATGACAGAGTGAAAAGAAGGAAGCCTTTACAGAATAAAAATATTTGTAAAAATGAACCCTGTAAAACTGCCAAAAAAAATGGCTGAGAAATTAACTTTATGTCCTGAATACAAAGTGTTATGTTTGGGGAAAATCCAACACAACACATCACTGAGTACCACTCTTCATATTTTCAAGCATGGTGGTGGCTGCATTATGTTATGAGTATGCTTGTCATCAGCAAGGACTACAGAGTTTTTATTTATTTATTTTTTATAAACTGAATAGCTAAGCACAGGCAAAATCCTAGAGGAAAACCTGGTTCAGTCTGCTTTCCAACAGACACAAATTCACCTTTCAGCAGGACAATAACCTAAAACACATGGCAAAATATACAATGGAGTTGCTTATCAAGACAACATTGAATGTTCCTGAGTGGCCTAGTTAAAGTTTTCACTTAAATCGGCTTGTAAATCTATGGCAGTGCAAGCAATGATCAACAACCAAGTTGACAGAGCTTGAAGAATTTTTAAAATAATAATGTGCAAATATTGTACAATCCAGGTGTGCAAAACTCTTAGAGATTACCCAGAAAGACTCACAGCTGTAATCGCTGCTTAAGGTGATTCTAACATGTATTGACTCAGCGGGTTGAATACTTATCTAATCAAAATATATTAGTGTTGCATTTTTCATATTAAAAAATATATAATATAATATTTCTTCCAATTTGACAGAGTATTTTGTGTAGATCATTGACCAAAAAATACTATTAAATCCATTTTAATCCCACTTTGTAGCGGCAATTTTTGGGGTAAAAGTCAAGGTGTGTGTCACGTATACTCCCCCTCTGGCCTCTAGGTCACCAGTCTGCTCTTTATTACGCACACCTGTCACCATCGTTACGCGCACCAGCGCATCAGACTCACCTGGACTCCATCACCTTCCTGATTACCTCCTCTATATATGTCACTCCCTTTGGTTCCTTCCCCAGGCGTTATTGATTCTGTTACTCTGTACGCTACTCTTGTTTTGTTCCATGTTTTATTTATCATTAAATGCGCTCCCTGTACTTGCTTCCTGACTCCCAGCATACATTGTTACAGTGTGTGAATACTTTCTGAAGGCACTGTATAAAGATAATGTACTTTTGAAAGGATGAGAAAGCACACAGATTTCAGAGATGTATTCCTCCCAATAAAGAACAGAGTTGTTGAATTAAAAACCTTGACTTTTCATAAATATCCATCCATCTCAATACTACTTCTAGCTTCCATAAGACATTAAGCCCCATGTTCCTGATTTGTGGGTTTAAAACCAGCACATTGAACAGAGAACGATTCAGGAAATGTACAGAAATGCAAAGCCAGCAGACGGTGTGCCTGGCTGTTCTGTGGGTAGGTCCTCAATGACTATCTCTAGTAATGAACATTAAAAAACAACTTTTAGATCTGAATGAGTTGATTGCATGAAAAGATGGAGAGAATTACGAAAAAGTACGACATTAAGTCGCTCTGGATAAGAGCGTCTGCTACATGACTAAAATGTAAATGTAATTACATACATGACATATCAACATTTGTCAACATCCCCACTATTCACAGTTCTATATCTGACACTACAGCAGATTCATATTGGATCCTGTAGGTCCCGTTGATCCAGTCGAAAAGGGTGGATCCACTCCAAGCCTGAGAGAGTAATGTTAGGGTCTGGGTGAGGGGGTCAGAGTTGGTTGAGTCAGGGGTCAGGGCATGGGTCGTTGTCCAAAGTTCTAATGATGATGATCTGCTCCATATCTTCGGCGGGGTAGGCTGGATCGCAGTGGGAGAATGGGGAAGAGGAGGAGGAGGAAGATGTACGCAGCTGTTCCACTAGATCACGGAGAGGGTTAGGGCTCAAATTAGGGGTCGTGGGCTCAGGGTTGCCTGGCTCCTCGGGGTCAGGGTTATCTGGCTCCTCTGGGTCAGGGTTGCCTGGCTCCTCGGGGTCAGGGTTGCCTGGCTCCTCGGGGTCAGGGTTGCCTGGCTCCTCGGCTTCAGGGTTGCCTGGCTCCTCGGCTTCAGGGTTGCCTGGCTCCTCGGGGTCAGGGTTGCCTGGCTCCTCGGGGTCAGGGTTGCCTGGCTCCTCGTGCACGGGGCTGGGCGCATCACGGGAGATTAGCCCCTGGTGGTCGATAGGAATGTTGTGGAGGAGAGCGCCTTCTGGAACCTCCACTGGAACTGGAGAACACACACAGGTTAACATAGACAGATGGCAAAAGGATAAGACGACACACACACACCTCACCTAAGTGTTGTCTCTCTTGGTGTTTCTTCAGGCTGCTCAGGCCAGCGTAGGTGTTTCCACACAGCTCACATGTCACACGCTGCTTAACAGCTGGGTCTCCACCTACACACGCCGCACGGCACACACACACAAATCTTCCCTCATTCTCTACAACTAGGGCCAGGATTCTTTCCTGGTCAAGTCACATGGTCGGGAAAAACTCAGAGCCCCATCTACAATCTCCATATCAACTCCTTTATCAGTCTATCCATCGCTTCCATCTTCAACCTTCTTCCAGCTACAATTCTATATCGTCCCTTCTTCTCCTTCTTTACCTACACCTCTCTCTCCTCTTCCTAGTGACTCTCTCCATCCTGTGTTTCCTCTTCGCTCTCTCCACTCCAGGACAGATGCCCTTCTAGAACACAGTAGATCTACACAACTAACAGACAGTGATTTGTTTGACAGCTGGACACTTGGTGCTTGTCATCTTTTCCCTTGGATAGATTTATAAAGTCAAAGTGGTTGGTTCTCACGTGTGTGTGTGTGTGTGTGTTAGGTAGACTCACCGGTGTGGATGCGGGAGTGTTTGTTGAGTTCTCGTTTGGTAATGAAGGCCTTCTGACAAACCAGACACTCGTGTGGAGCTTCACCTGGAAAACACACACAAATGCGGACACACGCACACACACAAACACGTCTGAGAATACAGGGACCCAAGCTCACACACACACACCTTCAAGGCTAATTTAACTGGTAATGTTTCCCTTTACTTCAGTGTGTTACCTGTGTGTTTGCGTTTGTGTGTGATGAGAGAGGAAGAGACGGAGAAGGACATCCCACAGGCGTCACATTGGTAAGGTTTCTCTCCTGTGTGGATCCTGATGTGATAGGTCAGAGTGCTGGCCTGGGCAAAACCCTTCCCACACTGTTCACACACATACGGCTTCTCTCCACTGTGCTTCCTATATGGACACACACACATGGACACACATAGGTAGATAGATACACACAAATATGTCTTCTCTCCACACACGCACATGCACGCACACACAGACAAAGACACACTCACACAGTCCTACCTGCAGTGTATCTTGTAGTTAGATGAGGTAGCGAACTGCAGCCCACATTGTTCACAGGTGTAAGGTTTCTCTTCTCCGTGGTACATTCGACAGTGAGCCACCAACTGACACTTCTGGGCAAAACCCTTGTCACACTGAGAACAGGCAAACGGCTTCTCTCCTAGAACGGCAGAGAGACAGTTAGGGTGTCTCAAGTGTGGGTGTCTCTCACCTGTATGTGTATGTGGCGGAGTGTGTGTGTGTGTCTTACCTGTGTGTATGTTTGGTGTGTGTGTGTGTGTGTATCTCACCTGTGTGTATACGGAGGTGAGTCTTGAGCTGGTTTCCCTGTGTGAAGGCTCGGGGACAGAAGAGACACTGGAAAGGTTTCACTCCTTTATGGATCCTCATGTGTCTCTTCAGACTACTGATCTCAGAGAACTCTTTGTTACACTCAGCACACACCGGCTTCTCTTTCACCTGTTGGCTCTTCAACCCAGCCTTCCCCTCATCTCCCTCTCCATCGCTCGATCTGTTCTCCTTCAGTTTCCCTCTTCCTCTGCCTCTCCCTCTCTTCACTCCTCTCCTCTCTCCACTGCTCCTCCTTTGCCTCTTGACAGGTCTCAATGACGAAGGGCTGAAGTCTGTCTCATTCTCCTCAACGATCTGAAGGTCTGACTCTTTTAACAACAGATCCCTCCTCATTCCTCCTCCCCTCCCCCTTCCCCTGCCTCTCCCTCTCCCTCTTCCCCCGCCTCTCCCCCTCTGAAGCTGGGGGACTGTTGCGTCATCTTGGGTGTCGTCATGGCTAGGTGATGTTGGGTTGCTAGGCAAGGTTTGGTTTCCAGGTGAGGTCTGGTTGTGAGGTGTGGCCTTGGGCTTTCTTCCCTTCCTCTTCCTCGCTCCTCTTCGGGGGGATGTTGGGGAGGGAGGGGTGTACTCTGGATCTCCCCGCTCTTCTTCCTCCCCCTTCTCTCCTTCCCTCTCCTCCTCCCTCTCTACCAAGCCCCCTCCAGAAACGCAGGACAAGGGTTGAAATGCCTCTGGGCTGGGGGGTGAGGGTAAGCAATGGGGGGAGGGGGTGGGTGGGGCTGACTCTATCCTCGTCTCCTGTTGGATGTCGGTCTTGTCTTTCAGGTGACGCTCTGCCTCCCTCATCCCCAGGAACACTGCCGCTCTCAGCACGGCCTCCGACCCCTCACTGTTATCATGGCAACCACAGATAAACAAGAGATCAATAACAACAGATAAACAACAATATAGTATCCTACATAGCACAGGAAGTTGGTGGCACCTTAATTTGGGAGGACGGGCTCATAGTAATGGCTGGAACAGAATAAATGGAATGGTAATCGAACTCATCAAACACATGCTTTCCATGTGTTTCATACCATTCCATTTACTCCATTCCAGACATTATTATAAGCCGTGCTGCCCTCAGCAGCCTCCTGTGATATAGTTATTGTGACAGTATGATGGTGGTGTAGTTGTATTATTCAAAGGGAGTAGTGAATAGGGGTGCTTACACACCTTTTGATTTGGTGAATAGTGTTTCCACACCTATTGCTAAATTAGCTTTGTACACACCAGTGTAGTGATGTACCTACTTGTCAGTGTGTAGTTCTCCAGAATATATGTATTTCAGCAGGGTGTACAGGGCCTGCTCACTGACAAACTCAGGGTTAAGGGTCGTAACCAGGTGACCTCTGTCAGGCAGTGCGGAGAAGAACCCGCTGAACGCCGCCAGGACATTACGGTGCGCTCGGAACAGCGTGTCGCCCACGACGACCGTGATGTCACACAGAACGTTGCTTTCCCGCTGCCAACGCAGCTGCTCCAACAGGTGCTCACTGTGGGCCAGCTGTGACATTACTGCTTCCGGGGTCACGCCGGGTCAAACTGCAGGGAGGGGAATTTTTAACTAACAGTGCAATCAATACCTTTACTAATAGGTCTTTATGGCATAGGAGGTAGTGTGCTTGCAAGGTTGTTGATGTTTAATTTGAGTACTTTTTTACTAACAGTGCAGGCAGATAAGGACACGGCCAACCTCAGACTGCCAGTATTTAAAGGGGAAATCTACATCCATTTCTGGACTTATAAATGAAATATCTATACCCATTGATTCTTGAAGAATATAACTTAGAAATGCCTCATGAGCTTAGTTAAACACTCATACCCCATCAGGACCCAAAATATAAGCTTGTTTAACTCCAATGTTTGTAAACATTGTAAATGTAAACAAACACTGTAAAACCTCAAAACATGCTTAAAACTATAATTTTGATATCTTGGATGGTCAGTCCTTGCATCCATATTCCTATGAATTTGAGGGGTTACATTTCTCAAGGTCCTGCCCTCAGCTTTCTACCAAAACATTCTTAATGTTTAAACTGCAGATTGACCCTTTTAAGTGTTTCCCAATCTCTTTCATGCAAATTGAATATATTACTACCATTGTCTTTTCACAACCCTGTCCTGTTACTATGCCACTTTTCCAATAATATTTTTTTAGAAGTGTCTAGTGTCCATCTTTTCTATCCCAAAATAATAATAGCTTATCCATCTACTATTCTAGTTTTTCTTAATTGTATCTCCTTCTTTACTTCTCTCTCCCTCAGCAGGATTACATAAAACATTTACTCACCCTTTATAATAATGTTATTGTTTGGTTGAAAGTGTGTATCAGGTGTTCTGTTGGGATTAAATTAAGTGATTGAAATTAATACAAAATTACAACCGCAACATTCCTCTCATCGAAACTTGTGTAGCCGACCCGTAGATGTAGTTTACGTTATGAAAATAAAAGTTCCTCAGTTCCATGGCTAACTGCCCTACTGCTAACCGCGCAAATCAGCTACGTTCGGTTGAACCATTACTGATATATCAATTTAATTGTGAATCATTCTGATCCTATAATTATACTTGTACATTGAGAAGAATTAACCTTGAAACCATTTACTTTCTCTTTTGTTTTGATTTCTCGGATATGATCGCGCTGATACGGTTAATAACAAAGTGCTCTTATTTCGAAATGCGACGAGCCTGGAGAGTGCGGTAAACTAGCGAAGTTAGTCAATTTTTAAATGACGGGGCATTCGGGAGCGTAACCACACGGACAAATATAACATTAAATACCTGTGAAATGTAGAAATTGAGCACAAAGACGGATTTAAATGTCTAAAATGAAATACCGTATTTTATAACCCCTTCGACTAAGTAGCCATTTTCGAATGACGTCAGAGCACAACTCAAGTCCACTGTTCAAGTCTCGCGTTGTTTGAAAATATACGTTAAAACGTGGAAAGACAGTAGCCAGTGTCTCTTTATTAAATTGAAATCATATTTACAATCCAAACAGGGACGTGACAGTGCATTTCTTTAGTACTTTACAGAACAATGTAGAGAAATTACAATAAAAAAATACAAAAACATTAACAACAACCTTTAAAATGCCATTTAAAATCTAAATAATGCTAAAAAAAGAAACACATTGTAAAATCAACTCTACTGTTTCCATTTATTAAAATACAACCAGTTGTCCATGTATGATGCAGTATTCAGGTTTATTTCATTAACAACAGCATAGCAGCCTGAAGATCAGGGTTGGTGGGTTGGAGTTTGGTTAGTGTGTTTTTGTGCGTTTTTGTGAATGTGTGTGTGTAGGTAGTATGTAGGTAGGTAGGTAGGTATGCATGCATATAGGTAGGAAGTTTGGTAGGTAGATAGGTATGGTATGCATGCATATATATGTATGTATGTGTTACAGAGGAGGAAGGCCTATGTGATGCACGTTACAGTATGGCTGTATGAGGTATCTGGCAGTAGACCAGAGGGTATCGGTGCAGCTGAGTCCAGAACAGTGGTCGTAGCAGCCAGGGACCATGGAGACCAGCACACCCAGAGGAACCAGGAAACCCAGGATGAAACCTCCTGCTGCCTGGACACCTCCCACCAGATCTGACCACACACAACTTTTGTCCTGTAACAGCTGTTTCTCCTCCTTAACCTCCTCCTCCTCTTTCTCCTCTCTTTCTACCCTCTCCTCCACTCTCTGCATCTCCTCTTTCTCTACCCTCTCCTCTCTCTGCTCCTGCACCTCCTCATCAGAGGACTCATCCTGGGGTAGGAAGTGAACACAGGCATTTAGCAACAGCGCATCTCCCCCAGTGTGTGTGTGAAGGCAGCCTGCCTCCCAGCTAAGTCCTACCCAACCCTAAGCTCACACTGTCCCGTAGTACTACCTGATCACCACACAGTGAAGACAACACTTCAGACAAAACACTTCTGCACTTTGGGGGAAGATGCGGAAAGAGTGATCGGTCATATGTTGTGTGTATGTGACCCACCATCCTACATGGCAGTAGACCCAGTTCCTCCGCTAGAGAGATGGAGCTCTGAGTGGCTGCAGACAGAGTCCCATCTAACGCCATGTAACCCCCCTCTCCTCCAATACTAAAGAGCGAGAAAGAGAGAGGGAAATACAGGGGGAAAAGAGAGAGAGGGTATTACAAAAAAGAGAGAGAGGGTATTACAAAGAATGTGCCAAAATTAGAGTGATGTGTGAGGGGTGTTATCATTGAGTGTGTGTGTGTGTGTGTGTGTGTGTGTGTGTAGGTACACTAGGGCCTCTGCCAGTTGGCTCTCCAGATCCTTCATCTTCTCCTTCAGATCCTGAGAACAGAGAAACACACACACAACATAAAGCCCACAGTGTGTATCAGTTAGATGTGTGAGGTCTACATCAGGCATATGTAAAATGTGTGTGTGTGTTGTACCTGTGCGATGGAGGAGTACTCTGTGAGGGACTGCTCCAGCTGCTCAATAACAAAGTCCTTCTGTAGGAGAGACACACAAAGAGATGTTGGGCACTGGCCAGCCAGCTAAAAGACTGCAATGGACCTAATTTAAACTGGCAAGCCATGTGGCATGTCTAAAGAAAAACGGTTAAATGTATTGGGTATTTAGGGCATATTTGACATGTAAACATTCTTTTCAATACGGAGTTATCACCTACCTTATGTATGACCTCATACCTCTGATCCAGGGTGAGTCTGCTCTCCTCCAGCCGTAGCTTTTTCACACACACACACAAACAAACAAACAGTTAATAGTTGGGCTGGAACAAAAGCCTGTGGCCCACAATCACCCACCTGTGATCTGGTGGTAGGATGTCCGAGCGTGTGTCTGCTACCTGTAAGGCCTGTAGAGCCTGGCTGAGGTTTGCGATCTTCTTCTTGTCAGTGGCTCTATCTGGTATAATACGGGACATCTAGGGATGAGAGAGAGAGAGAGAGAGAGAGAGAGAAAGAGAACAGAACAGTTCAGTGATGTTTTGAGGACAACAAATTAATATTATGCCTCCATATTGGCTGGCCAGTGGAACGTTCAGTTTGTCTGTTCTAACAGGGTCAAAGGTCAAGCCTTAGAGGTCATCATACCTCACTTCCAATGGTCTCGATCTGGTCTTCCAAAATCTCCTTCTCTTTCTCCTGCCGGAACAAGGGATAAAAACAGTTGTATTTCTCATCATCAGTTTATCAACGCTCTATATCTTTCCTGGGCACTTCCTATTGACCAATTAGCTCAGTTGGTGAAGTGATTGGTCAAATCAGGTGTGTTCAGTTGTCTGGTTTTATTTGTCGTATATATGGTTTCTTGGTTGCTATTGCTGTACACCACTTCCTGGTAACCCACCAGTTGTTTGATGTAGGCCTCCAGGTTGCCCGTAGCGCAGTCCTTCTCAGCTGATAAGCTCCGGATCTCCTCCAGCTCATCCATCAGCTGCTCTGCATCATGGATCGACTGCTTCATCCTGACAAACACCCACAAATAATGATGAACAGATTGATTGATGGTTACATTTGACTTGGTTGTGCAGGGCAGTGTGTCTGCGTGGTTGCTACTGTTACCCTTTAACTTGGTTGCGCAGGGCAGCGTTCTCAGTGCGTAGCAGTGTGTTGTTGTCATCGGCTAACTCCACTGTTCTCTGCAGCTCTGAGTTCAATTGCTTTAGGCTGCTTCGGGAATACACCAACTCTGCTAGAACATCACGCCTCTCCTCTGCACTCCTACAACACACGTTAGAAAGCGGTAAATACACCAACTCTGCTATCACAACAGCACTACGGCAGGCGATGGGAGTTGTCTGGGGCACTCACAGGTCTGCAGAGTTGAGGATCCTCTCCTCCTCTGACACATACAGCCTGACAGACCCATCATTTTGCTTCTCCTCTGAAATACACACACACACACACACAAGACATCATTACATACACAAACGCAAAACTCCCCCAATACATACACCTTGTCATTTGAATTGGATGTAAAGATCAGCCATAACAGATAGAGACTCACCTTCATAATCATTGCCATCATCTTCCACTGACCTAAACACACACAGACACAGAGCAAGCTAAATGTAAGTGTGGACACACACAGATATGAGCAGATAGATGTAGACTACAGCCCTAACTGTGTGTGTGTGTGTGTGTGTTTGTGTGTTCACCTTAGCTGGTCTGAGCTGGCATACATATCCCTACACCTGGGTCCCCTGGTGCTACCTACTCAGGGGACAGGAAAGAGGAGAGAAAGGACCAAGTGTTACCAATACGTCACTGATGTGTCAACAAATCTGACTATTAGCTGCATGTTTGTAACCTCAAGAGCCATAGAAAGGAAGAATCAGAATTGGAAAGAATGGTAGATTGTCCGACGAGTCGACTCTCACCAGTAGAAGAGGGCATGATCACTAGCCCTCCGTCATCCTCCCATTGGCCAGCCTCGGCATGCCCCTGGTACCAGCCCCGCCGCTCATCCTCCCATTGGCGTTGCCCCCGGTGAGCGTTGAGGAGAGCCGGGAGGTCGAGCACCGAGCACGATGTCACACCGTGGGAGGCACAGCCCAATAGACCCAGCTGCTGCAGCTGTCCCGCCTACATTAGAACAACCACAACAACTTCATTAGGAAAGGCTTTAGGTCTACATAAACAACTCTCAAAGAACTAACAAATTACTATAAAGCAAAACAATAGCAGGCTACTAGTACAGTATTCAGGTGAGCTTTATTGACATGAAACTGAAATAACCCAATATTGCCAAAGCAACAATATTTTTTTGGGGGGCAGAATATGAACAAATTCTAGCTACAGACTTCTAGATATTACCTCAATGGGGAAGGAGACGGTCCTGCGCAGCATAATCCCTCAAAGCCTCAATGCCACTGGAAATCTCTGTCCCCCTTGAGAGAGATTCAGACCATTTCAGAATATTTCTAGGATTCAGACAGTGTCTTTAGTCAGCTCTACTGATAAAGTATAGTGGTATAATTTGCAATAAAATCAAGTCTGGATGTAAAGGCAAGTCAGTAGCTATCTACTTGGAAAACTACATCATTTCTGAGCTTGAAAAATAATGCCAAATAGGGTCAGCAGGCGTTTATGACGTCACAGTAGAAACTTCGCCTTGATGTCATCACACTAGCTAACAAAGGCCAAGCCTCCAAAGGCTAAACTAAGTAGCTAGCTAGCTGTCCTTTTCAACAGACTGAAAGCGAACAACTGATGTGTTTTAGCTAGGAAAATGTGTTCATTTTCAGTTTTCAGCTACCATAACAATGTTGTTGCTTTTCTCTCTTAGTTAGCTAAGCTAACTTTAGTCAATGTTAGCTCAGGATCGCAAACTGGTTACCTAACACTGCTAGCTCACTAACCTAGCAATCTAATGAATATGTTTCCATCAATTAGCTAACAGTGATGTAACATATTATTGGCCGATTCAAGTCTTTGTTAATTAAATAAAAGTATTTGAACTATCTATCTAGCTAGCTAATTATTCCAGTTTCATGTCTGTGTGTTTTCCTTTTGAGTTAGCTGCTAGTTAGCTAAGTGATTCCAAGTAGCTTCATAATCTTTGACTGGATTTATTTTTAGCTAGCGATTAAAGAGTCGTTGGAGGGTATTCACTCTGTTCCTGCACATAGAAAAAAAGAAAGAAAATGTATGCTCACTAACTGTACGTCGCTCTGGATAAGAGCATCTGCTAAATGACTCAAATGTAAAAATTTAAATGTACCTACCCAACTCTACTCCCGCCTCTCTCTCACCAAACGACCATGGGCCACTGCCCTTGGGCACAAGCAACTCAACATCTAACCAATCAGTGCTCAGTTTCATTATTGTCAACTCACTTGAATGATCACACACCTCAGTAGTCACCAGTCCAGTAGCAATATATTTTGGCCAAGCACTTTACACCCTTTTATGACTTAGAAGTTATAAAACAGATTTCTAAGGTTTTCATGGACTAGCCTCTAGGCTTGGTCGACCACAATGTAATGGACTGCCTGAGTTGGACAGTGTGCAGTATTGTTGAAGTTCTCAACACTGCCCTATATTTCTCACATGATCTGGTGCAACCCATGTCGGATTGTTGTGTTAACATATTAAAAACACATAGGCCTCCTGTGGATCATGGCTATTCAGACCTCAGTCAAAGATTTGTATAACTAACCTAAGATAGACCAGAGCCTGTCGTATCCAATGGGAGCAAATGAATCATATCGAGCAGAATACGCATGAAGGTGGCAGAGCTAGTGAGATACTATCGGCGCGTTCTAGCATTTATTTGGATATTTTTGTTAGGGAACGCCTTGTCTGTGAATTGCGCATGTGCAATAACTAAATTCGCCCGTGCACTCCTTCTAAACAACGCATTTTTTGGAAATTTTGCCAAAGGGTAAAGTCTACATAACGCAGTCCACTCTGTTTATTACGCATTCTAGTTTTTGAAACAGAAAACTGTATGGAGATCAAATGTTTCATCGATGAGAAAATCCATCTAGCTCCATCTTCTCCCACTGCTGGCCGCTGGGGTTTCCTCTCATCACCGTATTTGGTAGTGAATGGACACGCCAACCCATTGCTTCACATTTATACATCCAGTTAAATATCTGGCTCATTGTTCTATCTGTGCCTCAGTCATGCCTCAAAGAAATGCCCTGTAGGCCTACATACCGCCCGCAGGCTACCCCTGTTAAGACACACACACGCACGCGCACGCACACACACAGCTTCACGCACGCACACACAGCTTCACGCGCACACACACACAGACTCGTTTAAACAAGTGTTTGATGTAGTCTGTCAATAAGGCAGTCCTTAATTCCAAAGGTCCATCGAAAAAAAGGTCCAAACATATACACACACACACACCTCTTACTGAACAGCTCACAGGTCCTGAACTACAGAGGGAGTGTGAATAGGAGAGCATCATTTTCATCTTATTCATTCAGAAGATAAACAGGTTTTAAACCATGTAGGCCTTTATGTGGCCATTGCCTTGAACCAGATTCAAATGTCATGCATAAGGGTGATTCCTCACGAAACTAGAACATAAGAAGACAAAATGTATTCCATAGATGGGTCCTTTGGAGGATGGATTGTTGATATATATTTGGCATGTGTATTTTAAAGCATTATTGAGAAATAATTAGTTGAAGTTTGAATATTTGTGACATTTTGGCCTTACCCAGGCCTCCTTTAAGACTCCATAATGTTTAATCTGTAGGTGCTACAAAGCAGAAGTTGATGTCATGTGAAGCGTTACCGTTTGCTCTGTAATATGAATAGTATATTGATTTCAGTACCACTTTTCTTGATCATAATATAGCCTACTCAATAGGCATATCAAAGTTCCAGAGTGGGATCTCTGCTACTTTTAGAGTTATGACCAATTTGTAAGCATTACCAACAGAGTGAATGTGAAAATTGGTTAAAAATGGTCGCCCTCTGCTGGTGATTTGAAGGATGTGCAATGAATTAAAAGGAGGGCTGTAAGTGGTTACATTGTCTACTATGCCAATTTCTCCGTATAAAATGGGCCATAACTTTAAACCTACCAGAGATCCCACTCTGGAAATGTGATATGCCTGTACAGTATATTATGTTAAACAATATATATATATTTTGTATTCTTGTTTATATTTGTAAATATTCAATATATATATATATATAAATGTAATCTATGTTTTATTGTCACATAAATTAATATAATACAATTGTCCACTACACCAGGCTGATGTGTCAGATGAGAGATATTGGAGGTAGAAAGAAAGGTTCATCATGGACATTTGGCAGAGCTGTCACACCCTGGCTCTGGGACTCTATATGTTGAGCCAGGGTGTGTTCATTCTATGTGTTAGATTTCTATGTTGGTGGTTCTAGTTCTTCTTTTTCTATGTTGGCTAGAGTGACTCCCAATCAGAGGCAACAAGTGTCAGCTGTCGTTGGTTGTCTCTGATTGGGAGCCATATTTAAACTGTCTGTTTTCCTTTTGTGTTTGTGGGTTTTTGTTCCGTGTTGGTCATTGTTACCGTGGACTTCACAAGTCGTTTCTTGTTTTGTTTATTGTGGTCTATTATCACTAAAGATAATAAAGTTAACCATGTTCGTTCATCACGCTGCGCCTTGGTCTATTCCCTACGACGATCGTGACAGAAAAACCCACCAAACAAGGACCAAGCAGCGTGTCCAGGAGCAGGCAGCCTGGACATGGGAGGAGATATTGGACGGGAAAGGATCCTGGACTTGGAAGGAGATACAGGCCGGGATGGATTGGCGTCCGTGGGAAGAGACGGTGGAGGCGCCAAACGGGTCAACGTCGGACAGGCGAGAGGCAACCCCAGAACATTTTTAGGGGGGGGGGCACACGGCATGGACGACGGGGCTGACTGAGGCAGAAAAGGGGCGGATTCAGAAGGCCACCAGGTTACGGGTACACCGCCCTGTACGTCCTGTGTGGATGCCTCACACAGAGTGTGTGAGGGTAGGCATTCAGCCAGGACGGGTTGTGGCCGCTCTTCACTCCAGGTCTCCTATCCGTCTCCACAGCCCGGTTCGGCCTGTCCCTGCTCCACGCACCAAGCCTACGGTGTGCGTCGCCAGCCCGGTCCGGCCTGTCCCTGCCCCTCGCACCAAGCCTACGGTGTGCGTCGCCAGCCCGGTCCGGCCTGTCCCTGCTCCACGCACCAAGCCTACGGTGTGCGTCGCCAGCCCGGTCCGGCCTGTTCCTGCCCCTCGCACCAAGCCTAAGGTGTGCGTCGCCAGTCCGGCCCAGCCCGTTCCTGCTCCCCGCACTAAGTTAATGGTGCGCGTCGCCAGTCCGGCCCGACCTGTTTCTGCCCCTCGCACCAAGCCTACGGTGTGCGTCGCCAGCCCGGCCCGGCCTGTTCCTGCCCCTCGCACCAGGCCTACGGTGCGCATCGCCAGCCCGGCCCGGCCTGTTCCTGCCACTCGCACCAAATCTACGGTGCGCGTCGCCAGCCCGGCCCGGCCTGTTCCTGCCACTCGCACCAAGCCTACGGTGTGCGTCGCCAGCCCGGCCCGGCCTGTTCCTGCCACTCGCACCAAGCCTACGGTGCGCGTCGCCAGCCCGGCCCGGCCTGTTCCTGCCACTCGCACCAAGCCAGGGGTGCGAGTCGTCAGCCTGGTCCAGAACGTTCCTGCTACTCGCACCAAGCCAGGGGTGCGAGTCGTCAGCCTGGTCCAGCCCGTTCCTGCTACTCGCACCAAGCCAGGGGTGCGAGTCGTCAGCCTGGTAAAGCCCGTTGCTGCTCCACGCACCAAGCCAGGGGTGCGAGTCGTCAGCCGGTAAAGCCCGTTCGGCCCACGCACCAAGCCAGGGGTGCGCATCGTCAGCCCGGTCCGGCCCGTTGCTGCTCCACGCACCAAGCCAGGGGTGTGAGTCGTCAGTCCGGTGAGGCCCGTTCCAGATCCACGCACCAAGCCAGGGGTGCGCATCGTCAGCCCGGTCCGGCCCGTTGCTGCTCCACGCACCAAGCCAGGGGTGCGCGTCGTTAGTCCGGCACAACCCGTGCCTGGGTCACCGGTGCCTAATCAGGTACCGGTCAACTGCTCCACAACGGAGCTGAAGCTAACCGCTCCTGCTACGTCCCAGTTCAGCTCCAGCCAGCGGGGCCAGACCGGACCTGGGGCGCTATGGGGGGTTTATTGGAGGGTGGTGGGCAAGGCCGAGCCAGAACCGCCGCCGAGGAGGTATGCCCACCCAGCCCTCCCCTGTTTTGCTCTAGTTGAGGCGCGGTCGCAGTCCGCGCCTTTAGGGGGTACTGTCACACCCTGGCTCTGGGACTCTATATGTTGAGCCAGGGTGTGTTCATTCTATGTGTTAGATTTCTATGTTGGTGGTTCTAGTTCTTCTTTTTCTATGTTGGCTAGAGTGACTCCCAATCAGAGGCAACGAGTGTCAGCTGTCGTTGGTTGTCTCTGATTGGGAGCCATATTTAAACTGTCTGTTTTCCCTTTGTGTTTGTGGGTTTTTGTTCCGTGTTGGTCATTGTTACCGTGGACTTCACGAGTCGTTTCTTGTTTTGTTTATTGTGGTCTATTATCACTAAAGATAATAAAGTTAACCATGTTCGTTCATCACGCTGCGCCTTGGTCTATTCCCTACGACGATCGTGACAAGAGCACTGTGTGATCATGTTTACATCTCTTTTCTCCCAGAAAGCTGAGTGGCTGCTGACAGAAAATATGCAGCCTTTGCAGGTACTGTGTGTCTTTTTGTCTGTGTATGTGAGAGTGTATATAATATATTAATTACACAGTGGTCTCAATTCCATCTCAATTACCACTGACATTATGTGTGAGATTGCTGCGTGTTTTGTATCTGAGCATGTGTTTATGTGGCTAGGTACTGTGTGTTGCCCAGGTGACCACAGCGATTGCACATGCTCAGACCGTTCACCTGGGAAGATGCCCCACGCCCCCAGTTCAACAGGACTTCAACATCACCATGGTAACTGCAGACACATGCGCACACACACACTGTCAGTGGTAATTCAGATGGAATTTATCACACACACACACACACAAAGTAAAAAAGTCATAGTAACTCGAAGTAACTTCTAGATGTGTTTATCACTACCTGGGCAGGTGGTATGAGGTAGAGAAGCTACCTGCTGTATTTGAGAGAGGGAAGTGCCAACAGGCCACATACTCACTACTCAGCGATAGAACACAGACACACACACACACATCACAGACTATATGAAGTCAGTCAAACCATAAACTTGAACACTCATAACCAGATCTTCTTCAAAGGTGAGATGTGGTCCCAGTCCCAACCACACCTAGCCCCAAACTAAACCTGAAGCCCCTGCCCCTTAGCCCCCAACCCTAGCTTCTAGCCTTAGCCCCTAACCCCTAGCCCCTACCTCACCTGTCTCTCTGTGTGTGTTTAGGTTTACCAGGTGATCCATTCTGGGTTCTGTCTACAGACTACAGTAGTTTCTATCTGGTCTACTCCTGCACAGATTACTTTGGTAAGGCTGGGACTTCCTTACCAATTTGTAACGGAATATGCTTTTGTAATTGACTGCTGTAGTTGAATCCATTGATTCTCAATAAAGTATTGGTTATTATTATTATTTGGTCTGTTCCGTCGACTTGGATTGTTGCCCGCACACGATCATTGCCAAGTGATGTCATCTTCATGGTGACCTGGAGGCCATCGGTGTCGACCTCAGACGCCTCACATTGTCAGATCAGATGGGCTGCGACACTGTGGCCTGAGAAAAAACAAACAAGCACACACACACACACACACACACACACATAGCTTAGTAACCGTAAATACACTCGGTAAAAATTGCTAGTACCCTTTTTGGTTCCACATAGAACTATTTTGGGTTCCATGTAGAACCCTCTGTGGAAAGGATCCTACATGGAACCCAAAAGGGTTTTCCTATAGTCCCAGTCGTATTAAATAGAACGTTGCGTCCGTGCCTGCCTGTGGGGAAAACAACCCGTGGTTCCCTTGGTTACCCTATTTGCTCACAGCAAAAACATGACCTTTTTCAAACGCAATTTTCATGTTGTCTGCTTGTTTTAGTCAATTACAAAACAACATTTAAGAAAAGCCTACTAAGTCCACTGGTCCTACTCACAGAGAACAACTCTTTCTCTCCTCTCTCTCCAGATGAAATCATGCGACTAGTAATGTTCGGCCGCCCGACATCCTGCCCACTTGACCCCATCCCCTCATCCCTTCTCCAGACCATCTCTGGAGACCTTCTCCCATTCCTCACCTCATCAACTCATCCCTGACCACTGGATTCGTCCCCTCTGACTTCAAGATTGACAGAGTCGCTCCCCTCCTCAAGAAACCAACACTCAACCCCTATGAAGTCAAAAACGACAGACAGGTATCCCTTCTTTCTTTTTTCCCCAAAACCCTTTAGCGTGCGGTTTCTGACCAACTCGCTCAGAACTATCTTCTTGACCCTAACCAGTCAGGCTTCAAGACGGCTCACTCAACTGGGACTGCTCTTCTCTGTGTCACAGAGGCTCTCCGCTCTGCCAAAGCTGACTCTCTCTCCTCTGTTCTCATCCTCCTAGATCTATCCGCTGCCTTCGACACCTTTAACCATCAGATCCTCCTCTCCACCCTCTCAGGGCTGGACGTCTCAGGCTCTGCACACTACTGGATTGCATCCTACCTGGACCTGGCAGGCTGCTCCTACCAGGTGGCGTGGAGAGGATCTGTGTCTGCACCACATGCTCACACTACTTGTTTCCCCCAGGGCTCGGTTTTAGGCACTCTCCTCTTTTCTCTATACTTCAAGTCACTCGGCTCCTTCATATCCTCACATGTTCTCTCCTATCATTTCTATGTGGATGACACTTAACTACTCTTCTCCTCCCCCTTCTGACACTCAGGTAGCTACACACATCTCTGCGTGCCTGGCAGACATCTCAGCTTGGATGTTGGCCCACCACCTTAAATTCAACCTCAAGAAAACGGAGCTGCTCTTCCTCCCGGGGAAGGCCTGCCCGCTCCAAAACCTCTCCATCACGGTTGACAACTCCTTGGCGTGACCCTGGTGTCACGGATTCTGCCGAGGCTGCTCCTCCTTGTTCGGGCAGGCTTCGGCGTTCGCCGTCCCCGGAGTACTAGCTACCACCGTTAGATGTTTCGATGGTAGATTGGTTTTGTCTGTCTATTGCACCTGTGTCCGTTTGTGTCTGATTATGTGTCCTATAAGTTGCCTGCTTTGTGTTGGTTAGTTTGTGTGTTATTGTTACGCCTGTCCGTTTGTGCTGCGTGTTTCTCTATGTTTGTTGTTTTCGTTGTTTACGCACAATTTTGCGTAATCGCTCGCCTCTGTTTTTGTTGAGGCCGTTTTTGTATGTTGCCTAGTGTTTCACTAGTAAAGACTGTTGGACTAAGCTTCGGTGTCCTGCGCCTGACTCCCACACCACATTACATCAGCCCTTGACAGAATAACACACCAAATGGAGTCATTTCAGGTGAGTAGGCACCCCACTTACCCAGAGCTCTCTGTTGGTCACCTGTGTATACCTGTGAGATTTCCACAGGTGGCACCTCATTCCCAGCATAAGGCGCTAGTAGATTCAGGCGCAGCTGGGAATTTTGTTGATCGTGAATTTTGTTCTAGGTTAGGAATTCCCCTTCGGCCGGTGGAAGCCCCCTTTCATGTTCATGCCCTAGACAGCCGGCCGCTGGGGTCGGGGTTGATCAGAGAAGTCACAGCACCACTTAAGATGACTACGCAGGGGGTCATGAGGAGATCATTCAGTTTTATCTGATCGACTCTCCTGCGTATCCCGTGGTGCTGGGGCTTCCCTGGTTAAGCGCCCATGATCCTACCATTGCGTGGCAACAGAGGGCTCTTATGGAGTGGTCTGCCCAGTGTGTAGGGAGATGTTTAGGTGTTTCCTTAGGGGCGACTTCGATGGAGAGTCCGAACCAGGTGCCCGCAATGCGCATTCCCCCTGAATATGAGGATTTAGCACTTGTGTTCAGCAAAACTAAGGCAACACGGCTGCCACCTCATAGACAGGGAGATTGTGCGATAGATCTCCAAACAGGAGCGGCACTTCCGCGGAGCCGTGTGTATCCCCTGTCTCGAGGAGACAGCGGCTATGGAGACTTACATAGCCGAGTCCTTGGAACAGGGATACATACGGTCCTCCACTTCCCCGGTTTCCTCGAGTTTCTTCTTTGTGAAGAAGAAGGACGGGGGTTTGCGCCCGTGTATTGATTACCGTAGTCTCAATCAGATCACGGTTAAGTACAGTTACCCTCTTCCTCTGATTGCGACTATGACGGAGTCATTTCGCGGAGCGCGGTTCTTCACAAAGTTGGATCTCAGGAGCGCGTACAATCTGGTGCGCATTAGGGAGGGGGATGAATGGAAAACAGCATTTAGCACCACCTCGGGTCATTACGAGTATCTCGTCATGCCATACGGGTTAATGAATGCTCCTTCAGTCTTCCAATCCTTTGTGGACGAGATTTTCCGGGACATGCATGGGCAGGGTGTGGTAGTATACATCGACGACATCCTAGTGTACTCTTCTACACGAGCCGAGCATGTAGCCCTGGTGCGCCGAGTGTTGAGGAGGCTGTTGGAGCATGACTTGTATGTCAAGGCAGAGAAATGCTTGTTTTTCCAGGAGTCCATCTCCTTTTTTGGGTTATCGGTTGTCCGCGTCTGGTGTGAAGATAGAGGTTGACCGTGTGTCGGCCGTGCGTAATTGGCAAACTCCAACCACTGTAAAAGAGGTGCAGCAGTTTTTGGGTTTTGCTAATTACTACCGGAGGTTTATCCGTGGCTTTGGACAGGTGGCAGCTCCCATTACGTCCCTGCTAAAGGGGGGTCCGGTGCGTTTGCAGTGGTCAGCTGAAGCGGACAGGGCATTTGTTAAACTGAAGAACCTGTTCACTTCGGCTCCGGTGCTGGCGCATCCGGACCCCGCTTTACCATTCCAAGTTGAGGTAGACGCGTCCGAGGCCGGTATTGAGGCAGTCCTGTCGCAACGGTCCGGCACGCCACCCAAACTCCGCCCCTGTGCGTTCTATTCTAAGAAGCTCAGCCCGGCGGAGCGTAATTATGACGTAGGGGACAGGGAGCTGTTAGCTGTGGTTCAGGCCCTAAAGGTGTGGAGGCATTGGCTTGAGGGGGCTCAACACCCTTTCCTCATTCTGACTGACCACCGTAACCTGGAGTACATGCGGGCAGCTAGGAGATTGAACCCTCGTCAGGCTAGGTGGAACATGTTCCTGACCCGGTTTGTTTTTAAGATCACATACATCCCAGGGTCCCAGAACGGTAAGGCAGACGCCCTGTCCCGGCGGTATGACACAGAGGAGAGGTCCATTGAGCCTACTCCCATACTGCCAGAGTCTTGTCTTGTGGCTCCGGTGGTGTGGGAGGTCGATGCGGAGATCGAGCGGGCATTGCGTACCGACCCTACTCCCCCAGAGTGTCCTGTGGGGCGGACGTACGTTCCGCTCGAGGTTCGTGATCGCCTTATTTATTGGGCTCATACATCACCCTCCTCTGGACATCCCGTTATTGGCCGGACAATGCACTGCCTTAGCGTGAAATACTGGTGGCCAACGTTAGCTAGGGATGTGAGGGTTTATGTCTCCTCCTGCTTGGTGTGCGCCCAGTGTAAGGCACCTAGACACCTGCCCAGGGGTAAGTTACATCCCCTGCCCGTTCCACAACGACCATGGTCCCACCTTTCGGTGGATTTTGTGACCGACCTTCCCCCCTCCCAGGGGAATACCACCATTTTGGTCGTTGTGGATCGGTTTTCCAAGGCCTGTCGTCTCCTCCCAAGGCCGGGTCTCCCTACTGCCCTACAGACCGCTGAGGCCCTATTTACCCACGTTTTCCGGCACTATGGGGTTCCCCAGGATATAGTGTCTGACCGAGGTCCCCAGTTCACCTCCAGAGTCTGGGGGGCGTTCATGGAACGCTTGGGGGTCTCGGTGAGCCTTACCTCGGGTTACCACCCAGAGAGCAATGGGCAGGTAGAACGAGTCAACCAGGATGTGGGTATGTTTCTGAGGTCCTATTGCCAGGGCCGGCCGGAGGAGTGGTCAAGGTATATCCCCTGGGCAGAGATGGCACAGAACTCTCTCCGCCACTCCTCCACCAATCTAACCCCTTTCCAGTGTGTGTTAGGGTATCAGCCGGTTCTGGCACCATGGCACGAGAGCCAGATCGAGGCTCCTGCGGTGGACGAGTGGATTCGGCGCTCGGAGGAGACGTGGAACGCTGCTCATGTCCATCTGCAGCGGGCCATCCGTCGACAGAAGGCGAGCGCCGATCGCCACCGCAGTGAGGGTCCGGTGTACGCACCCGGGAGATCGAGTCTGGCTCTCGACTCGAAACCTGCCCCTCCGCCTGCCCTGCCGGAAGCTGGGTCGGCGGTTTGTGGGCCTTTTAAAGTCCTGAGGAGATTGAACGAGGTGTGTTACAGGTTACAACTGCCTATTGATTATAAGAATATTAACCCCTCGTTCCATGTGTCTCTTCTCAGGCTGGTGGTAGCTGGTCCACTCCAAGAAGGTGAGATAGGAGAGACCCCTCCGCCCCCACTGGACATCGAGGGAGCTCCGGCGTACACGGTCAGGACCATCTTGGACTCGAGACGTCGGATGGGGGGTCTCCAGTATCTCGTGGAGTGGGAGGGGTACGGTCCGGAGGAACGGTGCTGGGTGCCTAGGAGGGATATCCTAGATCCATCTCTCCTGACTGAGTTCCACTGTGGTCATCCCACGCGCCCGGCTCTGCGTCCTCCTGGTCGTCCCCGAGGCCGGGGTCGGCGGACGGCTGGAGCCGCGCGTCAAGGGGGGGGTACTGTCACGGATTCTGCCGAGTCTGCTCCTCCTCCTTGTTCGGGCAGGCTTCGGCGTTCGCCGTCCCCGGAGTACTAGCTACCACCGTTAGATGTTTCGATGGTAGATTGGTTTTGTCTGTCTATTGCACCTGTGTCCGTTTGTGTCTGATTATGTGTCCTATAAGTTGCCTGCTTTGTGTTGGTTAGTTTGTGTGTTATTGTTACGCCTGTCCGTTTGTGTTGCGTGTTTCTCTATGTTTGTTGTTTTCGTTGTTTACGCACAGTTTTGCGTAATCGCTCGCCTCTGTTTTTGTTGAGGCCGTTTTTGTATGTTGCCTAGTGTTTCACTAGTAAAGACTGTTGGACTAAGCTTCGGTGTCCTGCGCCTGACTCCCACACCACATTACATCAGCCCTTGACACCTGGACAACACCATCATTCTCAGCAAACATCAAAGCAGAGACTTGCTCCTGCAGGTTCATGCTCTACAACACATGTGTCAAACTCATTCCACGGAGGGCCGAGTGGCTGCGGGTTTTCGCTCCTCCCTTGTCCTTGATTGATGAATTAAGGTCACTAATTAGTAAGGAACTCCCCACACATGGTTGTCTAGGGCTTAATTGAAAGGAAAAACCAAAAACCTGCAGACACTAGGCCCTCCATGGAATGAGTTTGACACCCCTGCTCTACAACTAGGGTTGTTGCATTGAATGTATTACAGCCACACGGGCAGTCACGAACCTTTGGTCACAGTAATCCCATCCAAAACTGTGCAAATGAATGGTAGCCTACCAAACGGCCCAGTACTTAGCTACTGTCACTCTAATCAATCTCTAAACACTTCATGATTTAATAATCTGAATGATTTTACATTTCAGTCATTTAGCAGACACTCTTATCCAGAGCGATTTACAGTAGTTAGTGCATACATTTTCGTACTGGTCTCCCATGGGCATCGAATCCACAACCCTGGCGTTGCAAGCGACATGCTCTACCAACTGAGCCACAAGGGACCTGTTATGAGGACAAATGGTGATGGTAGTTAGAGCTGCCATTCCCAAATTGACACGGGAAATCCCCAGACCTAATATGCATAAATTAACTGTAAAAACGCGTTCCGAAAGGACCTAATGGACAACCAGTCCGATCCGAATGAGGGAAGCAGCAGAAAAGCCAATTGTTTTGCGACGTTATTAAACCGGAGCCATGGAGAAAGGGAGAGATAGAGAGGCACAGTGTGAGCAGCTGCAGCCTATTAGGAAGTGGAAGGCCATGCAGTGTGTGTGTGTGTAAATAAGACACGGGAGGCTCAGAGCACAGGAGCAGGCACAGAGGGAGAGACAACAAACACTGTTATCTCGTGCTAGACTAACTTCTTGATAGTTATTTATCATCCCATCCGATTAAATAGCACCTGTCTTGACAGCATCAAACCGAGAGAAGCTACCTAACTAGGCTAATTGAGGTTAGCCATAACGTTACTGCACTTCTCACCGTCCTACACATAACAAAAACTCCATTCAGATTATAGCCTAAATAGCAGCCTACCTGTTGGCTTTTGGTCATTGGAGCATTTTTTTTTCATTTTCATTTTCATTTTAATTATTTAATTTTAATTCCATCTTCCATTGATTAGATATCCCCTAACTTGCTTGCCACACAAGAAGAGCAGCAATGCAATTGTCTCTTTCTCTGCCGCAAGCGCAAGGAAAGGATCTGAGCGCATGAATTTAGATTTCTAAGACATTCCCAGGTTTACAGGCCTATCACCACTAAATCATTTTATTGGGATGGTGTAGGCTATATTAAATGGATTTATTGTCACGCCCTGGCTCTGGGACTCTTATATGTTGAGCCAGGGTGTGTAGATTCTATGTGTTTGTGTTCTTTGTTCAGGATCTAGTTCAATGTGTATCTATGTTGGCCGGGGTGGTTCTCAATCAGAGGCAACGAGTATCAGCTGTTGCTTGTTGTCTCTAATTGGGAACCATACTTAGGCAGCCGTTTGGGCATGTGTGATGGTGGGATCTTGTTCCGTGTAAGGTTTGTTTTTGGTGTTTAACCTTGGACTTCACGTATCGTTTATTGTTTTGTTCGTGTGGTGTACTAAATAAAAAGATGTACGCATTCCACGCTGCGCCTTGGTCCACTTCCTTCAGCGATCGTGACATTTATCCAACTTTTTAAAATGTAGATGTTCCAAAGGCACGCATCAGCAGCTTGTATGCGTGGAAGCCCGGAGATGCATAACATGTTTATATTAAATAATTTGCATGACATTTCATGACCGCCACAGCCCTATTTGTATTTGTATTTATTATGGATCCCCATTAGCTGCTGCCAAGCACTCCGTTCCGCCACCTCTGGTCTCTGCCCTCCCACCCCTACCGGAGGGCAGTTCCCACTCAACCCAGTCAAAGCTCTTCTCTGTCCTGGAACCCCAATGGTGGAACAAGCTTCGCCCTATAGTCAGGACAGCGGAGTCTGACTATAAAACGAAAACATCTGAAACCCTACTTTGAAGAGTATCTTAAATAACTCTCACGGCGCCCCCCTCAACTCAGCTACAAGTAGTGAGTGGAGTTACAAACTGACTATACTAACCAATGATTAAATGTTTTCCATGTAGCTTATGTGGTAGAAATATTTAACTCAAAAGTATCTCTAATAAACTGAAGCTTGTGAATTCAAAATATACTTTATTTAAAGCGAAACAAAGCCGAGCTGGTCCATGGAGCAACTGCTTGCCCTGACCCGGAGCTCTCCTTTTATACAGACACAAGTCATGCTTATACAACCTACACAGTTACTACATTATATGTACATGATTAACATCCTTCGGTGTCACATGTTGTTTTACTCACAAGTGCTACGTGCGCTTCTCTAAATGGGGCCTCTGTCACTTATCTCATTATATTGGTGGCGTGACTCAATAAATTATATACATACGAACGTTAAAGAGCAATCACACTCTGTATTGACTATATTCACTATCCAGGCATGCATCTGGAGTACAAAGTATCAATCATGTTCATTCTGTTTTACCCTTATCCTTTCATAACACATTATAAAACATATCAATTAATACTTAAACATGGTTTAAACATGTCATGGCCATAACCCATTCTCAACCACATACATTTAAGCCAATCCCAAAAAGCATCCTCCCAGGACCCTGAGCCGCTATGGTTTTTCCTTGTGACTATGTGCATGAGGCTATGTGTGTCAGGTCATAAGCACAAACAAGTGATAACATTAGTTCCATTGTTACTCCAATCTCCACACAGCCACAACAAGAAGTTGTATTTCCATCACATGTCATTGATATACACAGACCAGCTGCGGGGAGTTAGAGGGAACCATTCTTATCAGAAGCACAGCATTTGCACTAAAGAAATGTATCTGCTCTGTTTTAACCCTTTAATTGGTTCTTAATCCATAAGCATTTAAGGCATATAGGTGTTTCATTCTACAACATATGTACTAGAAAATCATCCATATATTCCCCCCTTTGGGACTTTCTAAGTCCCAACCAATAAAACAAAAGTTAACATAAAATGAGTGTAAGCATGTGCATATACTTATTCTTAGCCTTGCCATCTGTGGTTACATTTTATAAGAATATATATTCAGACCAATGTATCTTCCTCATTGTCTGACCCTTCACGATGAGGACGAGGAGCCCAGTCAGGTACTGGGTACAAATCCGTAAGGTTTCCCTCTAAGCTAACCTCCAATTGTTGCTGTTGAGCTTTGTAACCATGACAGGCCCATCCACCCCCAGGGACAACACCATACAGACATTCAGGATTCCCAAATGGGCAGTCCATTGGTCCACCTTTAATATTACAGGGCTTTCCATATTCATTAACATACTGTCCTGGAGCTCCCTGAACTGGGTGTATTTCTTTGGTTGACTTATTAACAATTGTCTGTACAGTCATTTGCTTTACTGTGGTTTGGATCAAAAGGGATTTCAACAAAGGCAGTACACAACAAAATACCATTCCCATTACTACAAGTGCTATGCCTATCATGATTGCCATTTTTGTAAACATTGCTCCCCACTCTCCTAAAGTTAAGTCCATCCAATCCCAAGTGTGAGCGTCATGCCCAGCATTGTCCTTAACTTCTTTTCGTAGTCCTTTGAGCTTATTCATTGCTTCAGTGAATTAACCATCTGGAGCAGTATTGTTGGGAATGAAGGTACAACATTCATCCCCAAACATAACACAAACTCCACCTTTTTCTGCCAACAGCCAGTTTAAAGCCTGCCTATTCTGCCATGTCATTCTACTTGTAGCCTGTACTTGCTCTCCCAGTGCTGTTAACGCAGAGTCTGTGTAATTAATAAACCTTTGTTGATTATAGTAAATATAATTGATCCATTCTAGGTTTTTGTTAGGTGATATCCAGACAAATATTGATTCAAATCCTGCTTTAATTTAATCTCTTGCCTTATATTCATTTGGAATTCCTCTAGGCTGACCTATTGAATCCAAATATACATTGGGGTCATGTTCATAAGCTCTTTTTACCCTTTTATTATTATTCTGTGCATCCTGATTTGTTGTTTTTACTAACTCCCATTCTGATATAAATACTTCCTGAAGCATTTGTACTCTAGCACATATTCCCATCCATCCTCTAGGCAAAGTGGCTCTAATTCTATAGTTCTCCACATCCCCAAAAGAAATCTGCCACTGCCACCGATTGCTCCTCATAAGGAGAGATCAGTGGCAGTGATAGTGTCTGCTTCTCTGTTAGATTAATTTGGATTTTAAGAATAATGAATAAAGGATTTCACCCCAAATACAGTATAAATGTTAGAATTATCATGTAGTGTCAACCCACTAACAGAGGGGGCGGTACAAAACATTCAAGGGTGAAGGGGAAGGCGGAAACTGTTTAAGAAAGCCACCTAAAAGTGGGAGGAGCATAGTGCCTTTGTTTGTCAAGAGGTATAAAAACAGTATGTATGTGTTTTTGGCGCCAGAGCTCTCCATGAATAAATATACAGATAATACTTGTGGGTTGTGGACCTTGAATCATTGATGATTAAAACCAGAGCCTTACAACCTCTGGTAATGATTCAAGCTTAGGTTGAATTAGAGATAGAAATTCACATGACATTCTCGCATTCCCCAGGGTCACAGGCCCTCCATTAGTAACTATCATCCCAGTGCTTGACCCTGCCGCCTGATAAATTGCTCTTCAAGGAGTGTCTGCATTCCAAGGCATATCGTTATTTAGGTGCCATGTGGTCTCACACTTTCCCATACATTTTCCCAAATCATGTTCCCCGTTGTTTTGTTGTAGCATTCATACTTCTGCTCATAATCTATTCGATATTTCTCTGGTGTTTCCATTTTTCTTGGTTCTATTCTGACATCAACTTTTTTACACCACTCCCCCCATCCTGTTTGATTATAGTATTTGTGATGGTCAGGACTTCCTAAGAAGGATAAGCATTCTGCAGGGCAATAGGGTCTTTCTGATCTTTTGAGAAGACAGAAGTTTTGTTTAAAGTCAGCACAGTCCCTGTGGCTATGTGGACTTGGTATTACCATCAGTTCCTTTAACGGGGAGGGGGAGCATACTAGACAATCCATTTTCTTATTAATTACTTTAGCTGAATACTGTGCCCATCTGTACCAATCATTTTGTAATGCTCCCTCCCATAGTCTCCTTAGTTTTGTTGGTGCTTCCATTATTTCCGGTATTACTGCTGGGGCTGAGCTAGATTGTTTATTTTCCTGGTTTCCCCAATTAGTCAAAGATTCCCATACATTTTGAAAGAACCCAATTGATTCTGTTGTTTCTAATTCTGTCTTTATTGGTTTAGTTGTTACAATAATTGACGGTCCTTGGGTGATTGCCATGGTTGCATTATCTGTCCCTATTTTTATTTCCTGTCTAGGCTGACGTGTGGAATTAGGAGTAATAACAATCGTTGTTATATTGTTCCCTTCTGACCATTTAGTGCTGACTATTTCCAAAACATATTTTGCATCATTCTCTTGTGTCAACTCCTCTAAGGTAATTTCCCAAGTAATGTTTCCCTTGTCAATTTCTATTTTACAGCCATATTCATCCCAGATTGCTTCTCCCATTGTTTGATGATTAGCCCACCCACCAAGTGATAGTTCTGGCAGAGGTTTGATCCTCCGTATTGAAAAGGATCTTTGAGTTTCTGTAGCTGTCATTTCTTGGGCTGGAATAAAAATACTAGTTTGAGCTGTTTCCAATGGTACCTGCTTTTTTATTAAATTTTTTATTCTAGCTTCAGGGGCCAATTCCTTAAGTACTGGTGAGATCATAAGATGTTTGGCTTGTTTTATATCCATTACTTTTACATATATATTCCCTACAAGTTGTCCATTTTTATTTATTTTTGGCTTAACTTCCACACAATGATTATTTAGGCATTTTATTGTAAACAGTGCATATCCTTCTATCTGACATCTACCTAGTCTAGGCCAGCCTGTGTACAATATTTGGTCTCTGTTCATAACAGATACTCTTCCTGGCTCAGTAAGGCTAGCTCTAGAATACTGTATAGTTGTGGGCAGACTCACTACCATCTTTCCTAGGTTAACTGCTCTTAGTGTCAGAGCAAATCCACAGCTCTTCAGTTGTTGGGGACCATAATAGGGCAGAGAAGTCAATCGTAGGGAAGTCACCTTCCTCAATGGCAGGGAGTCACTTTCTTCAATGGCGGGGAAGTCACTCTCCCCTCCATCTCTTGTTGTCCCTCCATTGCCTGGGTGTTCGCTTGTGCTTGGGGCATTTGCCATAGCAGGTATCCTATCAGCAGTATTCCCCACCTCATCAGGCCCCATCTCCTGACTCTCCGGATTCTCAGGAGGGAGTGCCTGCTGGCCTTCGATGTTGGTGGTAAGGCTCGTGCTTGCTTCTTCTTCTTCTTGGACTCCGCCTGGTGCCTCGACATCCTCAGATCCTCATGGCTCGCCGGTGGCAGGCCGGTTCCCTTCGAGACCCTGGTGCAGTGATTCAGATGGTACCACGTTGTACTTCCTTCCACCTGTATCGCCGTGGGTGTCGCTCGGATCACCGTGTATGGTCCTTCTCTCCTGGGCTCGTTCCACTTTCTGCGAAACACTCGGATGTAAACTTGGTCTCCTGGAATCACCGGTCCTGGCTCCTCTGGGTTCCAGGTTCCGGTTCTCACCTTTTTTCCTGGAGATAGATCACTTTATGTATAGCAGTTAGTTGTCTTACAAATGCTTTAAGCTCCATCTCTAATTGTTCCAATGAGGGTCCTTTGTAGGGCCCTCTCAGAACTGGCACTGGCATGGGTCGACCCGTAAACATTTCATGCGTGCGTATTTCTGTTAGTTTGCATGTGATAGCTCATTAAAGCTAGTGGCAGTGCATCCACCCAATTGAGTTTTGCACTGGTACAAATGTTATTCAGTTTAGCCTTGAGGGTTCCATTTATTCTCTCAACCATTCCTTGCGACTGCGGGTGATATACACACCCCAGTCTTTGCTTAATCTTTAACTGCTGTAGTACTTGTTTTACCGTTTTCTGAATAAATGCTGATCCATTGTCTGAACTGATTTCTGTCAGTATTCCAAATCTAGGTATTACTTCTCTGGTTAGAAATTTGATTAGTGTCCAAGATCCTAGGTCTACTGATGGTACCGCCTCTACCCATCTGCTAAATCTGTCTATGATCACTAGCATGTATCTTTTGCCATTCACCTTTTTTATCATATCTCCATAGTCCATGACTAGGTGTCGAAATGGTCCCTCTGGGACTGGTATGTGACCTATGGGCGTAGTTATTCCTTTTCGTACATTGTTTTGTGCACACACCTGACATTTTGTTAATACCTCATCTTCCGTTGCCTGCAGATATGGTGACCAATATCCTTGTTTTTTTATTTTAATTTTCACTTCTCCCCTTGCACAATGGTCAAAACCATGCGCATCAGTTATCAGTAGATTGAGCAACATAGTGGGTGCTACTATGGTTCCTTCATGAGACCTCCATAATCCTGTCGCATCTTTGGTGGCCCCTCTTTGTTGCCACATTGTTTGTTCATAAGGTCCTGCCCTTTCCTGCATCCTAATTATGTCATCTGGTTGCGGTATAGATTCAATAATGACCATTGGTGCCGTTAACACTGGGATGGTGCATTTAGATGCCTTCTTAGCAGCTTCATCAGCCGCATTGTTTCCTTTGATTATAAGTCCATTTCCTTTCTTATGCGCCTGACACTTTATTATCGCCAATTTTGTGGGGTACATTAACGCCGTCATTAATTTTACAATCTGCTCGTGGTGTTGTATGGGTGTACCATCACTTTTCCTAAACCCTCGTTGTTTCCAGACTGCCCCAAACAAATGACATACCCCATGAGCATATGTTAAATCAGTATAGATGTTAACTGTCTTTCTTTTTCCTAGGATACAGGCAGCGGTGAGTGCTTTTAGTTCGGCTAACTGGGCTGAGCATGGCTGTGGACAGTATTCTGCTATAACTTCTTTAAACTCCTTTCCTTGTTTTTGTACTACTGCATAGCCTGCATGATTTCCCATATGATCTTTATAACAGGACCCATCCACAAAATATTATTCTATGTACCCTTCCCCCACATTAAGCAACGGCGTTGACTAGGTCTGGTCTAAGTCTGGTAAACGTCAAGGAGTCTGCTACACAATCATGTGCCTGTCCCTCAAATTCCAAAGGAATTCTCTCAGCCGGATTTACTGTACTGCATCGTTTAATGGAAACATCTGGATATGTCAGTAGAGTCATGTATTCTAAAGTTCTGGCATTGGTAAGAACAAACTTTCCTTTCTCTATCAGTTCCACTATTTTATGGTGTGTGTGTGTATTGTTACTGGATATCCCATGGTGATGGTGGATGCCTTGTCATATGCATATTGTAACGCAGCTAAGCCTTGATAGCAGGGTGGGTATCCCTGGGCAACAGAGTCCAATTTAATACTATAATACGCAATGGGCTGTTTTCACTTCCACTGCATGTTTCTTGCATAAGTACCGCCATCGCATACCTATCACATCTGTTTGCCACATACAACAAGAATGGTTTTGTATAATCTGGGGCTGCTAGAGCCGGAGCAGATTGCATCTCTTTTTTCATTGTTACAAATGCAATTAGGGCATCACTGTTCCATTCAAGACTTGCTCTAAGGTCTAGCTGTCCTGCTTCTTTCATGATTTCTCGCAGAGGAGCTGTTTTAACCGCTTACTCCTCTATCCAGTCTGAGTTGAATCCAGTCATCCCTAAGAACGTCATCATCTGAGCAACTGTTTGAGGAAGCGGCGCTTTGCTAATTCCTTCTAGTTGTCCTGGCGCTATTGCCTTTGTTCCATGCACAATTGTTGGTCCTAGGTATTCAACTTGGGATTGGCATTGTGTCCTCCTTCTGCCAATCGCTTTAAAACCTTCATAGAATCAGCATGGCATTGTTCCAAGGAGGGGGCACAGATCAACAGATCATCCACATACTGAATCAATGTTCCTTCAAGTATCAGATCTTCTAGGTCTGCTCTTAGCACCTGATTGAACACATGAGGAGAGTGCTTAAATCCCTGTGGAGTGCAGGTATATGTGTACTGTTTACCTTTGTACGTAAATGCAAACAAATGTCTGCATTCTTCCGCCAGGGGCACACAAAGAAATGCTCCACATAGATCAATTACTGTAAAATACTTGGCTTCTGGGGGAATGTTGGTCAGTAGCATGTGAGGGTTTGGAACTTCAGCAGGCCAGTCTTGTACTATTTCATTTAAGGCCCTTAAATCATGGACTAGCCTCCACTTCTTCCCATCTGCTTTAAGAACCGGCAACAAAGGTGTGTTACAACAACTTTGTGTTTCTATCAGCACTCCTGCTTTTATCAGTCCCTCGATTGTCATGCTGATACCCTCCTCTGCTTCAGGTTTCATATGGTATTGAGCCTTCCAAGGGGGCTTGGCATCTGGTTTTGTCTTGACGCATACAGGACTTGCTGATTTTACCAATCCAACATCCGTATCATGTTGTGACCATACCTCATGTGGTATGTTTCTCTCCATTTCCTGTTTTTGCTGGTTCTCTGGTTCTGTTGTTTCCCCTAGCTGTATTAGCTGTTGGGCTGAAATTTCCACCTCCCTTGGGCCTCCAGTTATTACTGTGGTAGTTAATATCTTAATGAGAGCTTTATCTTTTGAGTGATAAATCAGCGGGTTTTCTGTTTTGTTCCATTGACTTGTTTTTGCTCGCTTCATCATGGGGCCCAAATCCTTGGCTTCCATTCCCTTGTTTACTAGTAAAGTTGTCACGGTTTCGGCCGAGGCTGCTCCTCCTCCTTGTTCGGGCAGGCTTCGGCGGTCGTCGTCTCCAGAGTACTAGCTGCCACCGTTCTTTGTTTTCGATGTTTGTTTGGTTTGGTCTGTTTGGTACACCTGTTCATGTTTAGTGTTGATTATGTGTCCTATAAGTTCTCGTTGTTTCTGTCATGTGTTGTGTGTAATTGGTTTCACCTGTCTGTTGGTGCTGTTCACTTTTTTCCAGTCGCTAGTGTGTACCGTCGCACTGTTGTTTTCATGCGCAGTCGGTTTTGTGTTTTACGCACTGTTGCGTATTGTTCGCCTCCGGGTTGGTTAGACCCGTTTGTCATTTTTGTCTTTTCAAGTAAAGACTGGTTTGACTTAGCTCCTGTGTCCTGTACTTGATTCCACACCACATTCGCATCAGATACCCTGACAAAAGTAATGTGTGGGGCAGCACCAGAAACATTATACCATTATGCCACAAAGTCTGAGCCGTCCCTGTCTGTTACCTCCATTGCTGCTCCCTGTTTTCCTATGACTATGTACTGGGACATAATTGGTACTGATTTCCCATTTGTGTTTAACATCCATAGCTGTTCTAAAAGATCATCACGATAGGGATCGTATTGCATTGTGCAATGATATTCTGATTTTCCCCTATCTGCTTCTGGTATCTGAGCCTGAATAAACCTACCCCACATCTTGACTGTCTTATCTACTTCTGTCTCAATGCCCCCTAACCAATATACATTTGCCGTATCCTGTGTCATTACCATTTGTAAGTTTAACCCTGCTTTATCTATAATTACCCCTTCAGAGGAACACCGAATTTGTATACCCATTTTGATTAGGGCATCTCTTCCTAATAAATTGACAGGGGTGTGTTCTGATACGAGTATAGGGAGGGTTGCGGATTTGTAATCCGCTGTCAGGCGAACTGGAGCTGTCATTGGAATTAACTGCATTTGTCCCGAGAATCCTACAGGTTTGGCGTATTTGCCAGACATGGGGAGGTGAGAGGCATAATTTGGACTTACACAAGTGTAAGTGGCTCCAGTATCTATCATCATGGGTGTGCCTCTGTTTTCTATTTGAACCTGCAGCATAGGTTATTGATCAGGTCGCGTAGTTAACACTGGAAACTGACCCTCCCCTGTAGGATTCTCTGGGCACCCCTAGTACCCCTGATTAGGCCCCGCCCATGGGTTCACAGGACCTTGGAATTGTTTCTGATTTTGTTGCCAGCCGCCAGTTTGTTTCCAATTACTTTGATTTCTGTTCCCCTGTTGTTGCCAGGGGTTTGTGGGGCAGTTTCGTCTGGTATGCCCTAGCTGTTGGCATCCCCAGCAGATTCCAGGTGGCCCTTGTGGGCCCCGGTTTCCTCCTTTTTGATTGTTTTGCAGAGGTTTTTGTTGTCTATTGTTCCATTGCTGGGGTTGTTGTGCATACACATTCACTACTGGGGGTGTGGGTTGCACTTGAGCCTGTGGCGCGGGAAGCAGATGTGGCCCTCCGGAGGAGACTGCAGCCACCATTCCTGTCTCAGTCATAGGTGCTGTTACTGGAGCCTGGATTTTCTTCTTCCCTCTGTTTGTCAGTTCTTCCAGTTGGAGTTGAGTCAGTTTCTCTGAATGTCTGTCCCCTGTTCTGTGTGTCTCTGTTCATCCTTTCTGTGTTTTTCTACTGCATGTATCACATGGTCACATAATTATTTGTGTGACTTTGAGGTTAGTCCTACCACATCCTCCAGCCTGCTTTTTACTGGCTGGGGCATGGCCTCTATCACTGAGTTTTGGAACAGAGTTGTCATTAGTGGGTCCCCTTCTGGGTCTCGTTCTGTTCCAGTCTCCATCGTTTCATCTGTTCGTGTAGATAGGCAGCTGGATTCTCCGTTTCCCCCAGTGTCCCTCCTTTTAGTGACCTGGGGTCAATTCTCGCAGAATATTCCAGTCTCAGTGCTCGCCAGACTTCAGGGTGATGTGAGTGAAATTCCATCCCGTCTCCTTGCGGGTCTGTCACTTCTCTCCTCAGGTCACTGTTCCCCAGTATATCCTCCATTTTTGCCTTTCCTACCACCCTTGCCAACAGTGCCTTCAGATCCCCCACAGCCAGCAGTTTCCCCATGGTTTGTTCCTCAAAGGTCCTTATCCATTTCCCTGCCCCATCATGCAAATCTGGCAGACGTGCAACCAATCCTTCCAGGTCCTGCGATCCCCATGGAACATAATGTGCCTGGGTACCTTTTATTAAAATTGGATATTGCCCTTCATATTTTTCAGGTTTTTTCAGTGTTCTCCTAGTCCGCACTCTTTCATCCCTTACTTCTTGGTCGCAGGCTCCCCCCCCCATATTTCAGCCGCTGCTCCTTCCTCCTCCTCCTCTAGTTCACTGTCAGTCTGTTGTCTAACCCAGCTCTGTTCTCTCTTCCGTTCTTCCTTTTTCCTCCATCGTCTTCTTTTGTCATCTTCATTCTTCCCAAGGCCTCCCTTAGTTCTCCATAGCAGTCCAATCTGTTTGACTTTGTTTCTGCCCTTTGTTTGATTCTTCCTGCTTCTTTCGCTTCCTTTTCTCTCCTTCGGGAAGATGTAAAATAGTTATTTTTTCTTTCATTTCTATTTCTTCTTTTATTCATGTTTATGGTCTGTATTTTTGAACTCCCCAATGTCCGTCCCAAGTTCAACCCCCTTTTTTATTTGTATTATAATTTTAAATATTATATTTATTTATTTATTCATTTATTTTTGATCTATTTTAATATTCGTCCTATTTCTCTTCCCTAAATCCTGTTTATAGCGGTACTTGCTTTTCTCTTATTGTTGATCTGTTTGTGCCTTTGATTATTTTAACCAGAACTTATGTATTGGTTATTTCTTATATCTCCTGATGTCCACTTTTCTCTCGTGTGGAACACCTCATGAATCTTCCCCTTGTGTATTTCTCCTATTTCCCAACCACTGAATATCTAGTTATCATAAATATATGTTCGGTTTTTCTCTTATCTTTCCTGATGTCCACTTTTCTTTTGTGTGGAACACCTCATGAATCTTTCCTTTGCAAGTGTTTTTCTTAACTTCAAACCACTTAACTGTATGTGTGTTTCTACCCCTAGTACTTTAATGGGCTTTCACACACCGTTCACTCTTCCTCTCTTAGTGTGAGACCGGGTGCATCCTCTCTACCAGGTTACACTTAAGCAACGGCCCAGAAGAGGTGCGCCAACCTTTCCCCACCAAAGACAGAAACTTTCACACTTTTTTTATTAGTAACAAAACAAAACAAAAATCACACATGCATTTACACTTTTCCCAATGGTGCAGACCGGGTGCGTCCTCTCTACCATGTTACACTTAAGCAACGGCCCAGAAGAGGTGCGCCAACCTTTCCTCACCAGAGCAGAATTATTTTCACACTCACTTGCACTCTCACTCTTCCATACACTTGCCTAAGCTACCTGCAAATTCAACCCCCTTCCTGATTCACTTCTTCGACACAAGAAAAACGGTTTTATGCAGGATTTTTGCCCACCTATGCAGCCCTCTAAGCGATTCACTTCCTCGACACACCTTCGCAGGACTTTTACCTATCCTACGCTTTCCCAAGCGACCTGTAAATTCAGCCCTTTTCCTGATTCACTTCCTCGACACAGGAAAAGCGGTATTATACAGGGTTTTTGCCCACCTATGCAGCCCTCTAAGTTATTCACTTCCTCGACCCGCCTAGTGCGGTATTCGCAGGACTTATTATTTATTTTCTGATCGCCCAAACCGATGGACAGCCACTCTCGCTGAAATGACCCAGGCAGAATGATCAGCAGGATGAATCAAATGAATCGATCGAATTTGAACAAATGCAACCCGAGCGAGACAGATAAAACACCCAACCCGACCACAACTGAATGAACCACAATAACCCAAGCAAACCACCCACCTGCCCGGACCGAGCAGATCTACTTAAACTATTTTATATGTATTGCAACCCTCGAGGCTTTTTAACCCTTTGTCATTTAGCATGCATTTCGAATTCAAAAGCTCCCAGTTTCTGGTTTTCTAGATATTACATTTGGAGAGACCTACTTGGTGTACTGCAGGTGAGGCCGGGCCCCGGAGCGAACCACACAAACTTTATACTATTAAGTAAGAAGTTTAGCTTACCATTATTTAGTGGCCACTTTGTTTGTGTAGCTCGTCCAAACCATTCACAGCTGCAGGTGTTCACCGTCTCTGGTCCCTGTTTGTCACTCCTGGGCTAGCTCGCCATTTATGTGGTATAAATATTTAACTCAAAAGTATCTCTAAAAAACTGGAGCTTGTGAATTCAGAATATACTTTATTTAAAGCGAAACAAAGCCGAGCTGGTCCATGGAGCAACTGCTTGCCCTGACCCGGAGCTCTCCTTTTATACAGACACAAATGCATAGTCAAGCTTATACAACATACATAGTTACTCCATTATATGTACATTATTAACATCCTTGGGTGTCACATGTTGTTTTACTCACGAGGGCTACGTGCGCTTCTCTAAATGGGGTCTCTGTCACTTATTTCATTATATTGGTGGCGTGACTCAAGAAATTATATACATATGTACGTTAAAGAACAATCACACTCTGTATTGACTATATTCACTATCCAGGCATGCATCTGGAGTACAAAGTATCAATCATGTTCATTCTGTTTTACCCTTATCCTTTCATAACACATTATAAAACATATCAATTAATACTTAAACATGGTTTAAACATGTCATGGCCATTACCCATTCTCAACCACATACATTTAAGCCAATCCCAAAAAGCATCCTCCCAGGACCCTGAGCCGCTATGGTTTTTCCTTGTGACTATGTGTATGTGGCTATGTGTCAGGTCATAAGCACGAACACGTGATAACACTAGTTCCATTGTAACTCCAATCTCCACACAGCCACAACGAGAAGTTGTATCTCCATCACATGTCATTGACATACACAGACCAGCTGCGGGGAGTTAGAGGGAACCATTCTTATCAGAAGCACAGCATTTGCACTAAAGAAATGTATCTGCTCTGTTTTAACCATTTAATTGGTTCTTAATCCATAAGCATTTAAGGCATATAGGCGTTTCATTCTACAACATATGTACTAGAAAATCATCCATACTTACTTGGATACCGGATCCCCACAATTCACAATCTTCCACACCGAATAGCCTGATGCCACAGGGCTCTTCTCGCAGGCTCTATTTCCCTACGTGGCACCATGTTTTGTACATTGAACAACACAGCAGCTTTTCGGCATGTTTTGTTATTTATGTATAACAAAAAATCAACGACGAAGTCGGCTCTTTTATAATGGGGGTCAATAGGAAATTATTTTTGTTTTCCCCAATTTGTGTGCATGGTCGAGGGTAATTCCTACTTATGACATGAAAACCGACATGGAGTATGGCGACAGCCATTTTAGGTTCTAGATAGCACCTTTTTTGGATCCTAACTCACTGTGATTTCCAGTAATAGAACTATAAGAGGAGAGGAAAGCCTGAAACTGTCACGATCGTCGTAATGAGTGGACCAAGGCGCAGCGTGAAATGCGTACATCTTTTAATGCGTACTTTGCACAATACAACAAAACAACAAAACGAAACGTGAAGTCCTCGGTCATAAACACAAACCTACACGGAACAAGATCCCACAAAAGACAAGTGCACAACAGGCTGCCTAAGTATGGTTCCCAATCAGAGACAACGAGCCACAGCTGTCTCTAATTGGGAACCACCCCGGCCAACATAGAAACACATAAACTAGAACAAGAACATAGAAAACGAAACATAGAACCTAACACCCAGAAACTAACACATAGAAACTAACACCCTGGCTCAACATATAAAAGACACCAGAGCCAGGGCGTGACAGTACCCCCCCCCCAAAGGCGCGGACTGCGACCGCGCCAACTAAACCCAACAGGGGAGGGGCCGGGTGGGCATTCCGCCTCGGAGGCGGATCCGGCTCCGGGCGTGACCACCACCCTCTAACTAACCCCCTGTAGCGCCCCTGGTCTGGTCTGGCCCCGCTGGCTGGAGCTGGACTGGACATCGGTGGAGCGGATTGCTTAGGCTCCGGTGTGGAGCAGCTGACCGGTACCTGACCAGGCACCGGTGAAACAGGCACGGGCTGTGCCGGACTGACGACGCGCACCACAGGCTTGGTGCGGGGAGCAGGAATGGGCCGGACCGGTTGACTGACGCGCACCACTGGCTTGGTGCGGGGAGCAGGAACGGGCCGGACCGGGCTGACGACGCGCACCACTGGCTTGGTGCGGGGAGCAGGAACAGGCCGGACCGGGCTGGCGACGCGCACCACTGGCTTGGTGCGGGGAGCAGGAACAGGCCGGACCGGGCTGGCGACGCGCACCACTGGCTTGGTGCGGGGAGCAGGATCAGGCCGGACCGGGCTGGCGACGCGCACCACAGGCTTGGTGCGAGGGGCAGGAACAGGCCGGGCCGGGCTGGCGACGCGCACCACAGGCTTGGCGCGAGGGGCAGTAACAGGCCGGGCCGGGCAGGCGACGCGCACCACAGGCTTGGCGCGAGGGGCAGGAACAGGCCGGGCCGGGCTGGCAACGCGCACCCCAGGCTTGGCGCGAGGGGCAGGAACAGGCCGGGCCGGGCTGGCGACGCGCACCCCAGGCTTGGCGCGAGGGGCAGGAACAGGCCGGGCCGGGCTGGCGACGCGCACCCCAGGCTTGGCGCGAGGGGCAGGAACAGGCCGGGCCGGGCTGGCGACGCGCACCACAGGCTTGGTGCGAGGGGCAGGAACAGGCCGGGCCGGGCTGGCGACGCGTATCACAGGCTTGGTGCGAGGGACAGGAACAGGCCGGACCGTACTGGGAACACACACCACTGGCCTTGTGCGGGGATCAGGAACGGGCCGGACCGGACTGGTAACACACCCCAGTACCTCTCGCCGTGCCTCTACACTCTCCTTCCCTCTAATGACCAATGGCCCCCGTAACCTGGTGGCCAAAATCTCGCCCTGTAGCTGCCTCCAGCAGCCCCGTCGTCCATGCCGTGTGCCCCCCCCAAAAAATGTATTGGGGTTGCCTCTCGCCTGTCCGACGACGGCCCGGTTGGCGCCGCTTCTCCTCTCCTGCCTGGGTCTCCCCCTTCATCGCCCTCCGGTAACGGACGGCCTCCTCCTCCGTTAACCTCCCCCAACCGAGGAGGACATCTACCAACGTTACCTCCGGCGTTTGCTCCTGGAAACGCTGCTTGGTCCTGTTTTGGTGGGATCTTCTGTCACGATCGTCGTAATGAGTGGACCAAGGCGCAGCGTGAAATGCGTACATCTTTTAATGCGTACTTTGCACAATACAACAAAACAACAAAACGAAACGTGAAGTCCTCGGTCATAAATACAAACCTACACGGAACAAGATCCCACAAAAGACAAGTGCACAACCGGCTGCCTAAGTATGGTTCACAATCAGAGACAACGAGCCACAGCTGTCTCTAATTGGGAACCACCCTGGCCAACATAGAAACACATAAACTAGAACAAGAACATAGAAAACGAAACATAGAACCTAACACCCAGAAACTAACACATAGAAACTAACACCCTGGCTCAACATATAAAAGTCCCCAGAGCCAGGGCGTGACAGAAACACCAGTTAAATTACAAGACAGCATCTTCTGATACACACACAACAGACACATTCTCTCTCTGCCGCTCTCTCACCCTCTCTCTTTTTCCCTCTCCCTTTCCAGTATGCACCCAGAGAGGGATTGGTCTCATGACAACAATTGTTCTAATTACCTGCCTTATGCTGGGTGCACTCTCAGTGATGACACACTCACACTGTCTTCCTGAGTGAAGCAGCAACTTCGGGAAGTATATTCTGCGGACGGCTCATAATAATGGCTGGAATGGAGTGTATGGAATGGTATCAAGCACAGGGAAACGATGTGTTTGATACCGTTCCATTAATTCCATTCCAACCATTACTTTGAGCCCATCCTCCCCAATTAAGGTGCCACCAGCCGGCTGTGAAGTAATGTGACATAATTGGGTGCCTCTATAAACTCATGAGATAACGTTTGTAAATAGCATGCTGGTAAGAACTGATTCTGAACTGTTAAATATTCAAATAAATGTTGAAATATTATAACAATCTAAAACATGATTCATACTGGGAACATTTGAATGCCATGTAAAGTGACTGTGTGACATGTCATGGGATAACATTTACCTGGAATTCCTTTGTCAATTAAGCAAATGTCAATGTAAAAAAATATTGAAATGACTATTAGCCTAGCCTACAGTGTACATCTACAGTGTAACATTATGTTTTTGACTGTGTTTTGCCCTGTTTTTTTACAACCCGTATTTGAACTGTGTTTTTCGTGACCTTTAGGAGCAAAGCTTTCTATTTAAATCGCACTGGCAGGTTTGAGATGTTGTTTTTAATGTTGGAGGAAGGTAATAGGGCTGTTGAGACGTGTATGTTTTGCATCCTGAGAGTTGGGCACAGTTCCCATAGAGACACACACACACACACACACACACACACACACACACTCACACACACTTTGTTTGATCACACACACATAACACGCACACACACTTACATACAATCAGGTGGTATGTAGACTGCCTGCAGAGTTCTACAGGTCAGATGGCATGTCCAGGGACAATTACATTGGTAACATGCTTTTTAATAACAATAAGGCTCCTCGGGGGTTTGCGGTATATGGCCACTATACCACGGCTAAGGGCTGTGTCCAGGCACTCCGTTTTGCGTCATGCATAAGAACAGCCCTTAGCCGTGGTATATTGGCCATGTACCACACCCCCTCGGGCCTTATTGCTTAAATATAAACTATAATATAATATATTATACTGTACACTGACTACTACTGTTGGTCTTATAATCTTACCGGGGCGGCAGGTAGCTTAGTGGGTAAGAGCGTTGTGCCAGTAACCGGAAGGTCGCTGGTTCTAATCCCCGAGCCGACTAGGTGAAAAATCTGTCGATGTGCCCTTAAGCAAGGCACTTAACCCTAATTGCTCCTGTAAGTCGCTCTGGATAAGAGCGTCTGCTAAATGGTAAAAATGTAAAATGTTACCATCAAACATACAGTATTACTACCTACAGATGTAGGATCTTAATTTGATAACTATTTTGTTGCTGAGAATTTTCATATCCACCTTCAAATTTCAGACTTGATTTGCCGTAATGAAACATTTATCAACCCTTACAAAAATGTCCATTAATTATAATCCACATAATAATTTTAATTTCCTGTTGCTGCAGGATTATTTTCCTGCTGTAGCAAACTGGCTCAAAGTAAGATCCTACAGCTGTACATCTAAGTTCTACTATCGATCACATTATTTTATATTTAGAGACTTTACAGACTGTAGTTGAAGATCGGTTAGTTTATAATGTGGTTTGATTGATTTAATATCTAGCTATGTAACGATGGTGACGGTTGCTTCATGGGATGAATAGAATGCTGACAGCATGAGTCAGTTCTCTGGCATCAAACTGAAGACATGTGTGGTTGTGACGAGGGTATTTGGGGAGGGCTGTGTGTGTGTGTGTATTGGGTGGGACACGTGAACTTATAACAGGATCCTGCTGCTTCATTCCTGCCGTGAGCTTTAGACTCTTCTGGACCCCGAGACAGACGGCACCTCTGGAACGACACACACAGGTAAAAATAACCAGACTCTTCTCACTACAACCCGGTACACAGATGTTTGAATCTGTTGTATATACTGGTGTTGTTGTTTTGACTCTGATATACATTCTGATTAATATGTACAGTTTAGAGTCAGTAGTTTAGAGGGGTTTTCAGTGGACTCTAGGCTATGTGTATAATATGTGTGTTTACAATGTCCTCTAAGGCAGTTTACAGTGTTCATTGAGGACCTAGTAGCTGAGAAATCTAACTGTTGTTTATGATTGTATTTTTTCATTTTGCGGATTTATGCATTTGTAGTTTTAAATGTGTATATTGTATCTCAATGTGTATTGTGTACACAGGACTCTCAGTCTCAGTGTTGACTCCCTGTTAAAATAAAGGTTAAAACAATGATTATAATGTGTTTGTGTTTTCAGAAGTCAGGATGAAGTTGCTGGTTCAGTTTAGTATTCTCTTCCTCTGCCTCATCGCCTGTAAGCTCACTGGTGAGTCTCTCTGCCTCCATTAAAATGAGTCTACACATAATAGTCTCTATCTCAGCAGTGTTTCCTTAAACTCTTACTAATAATCAGCAACCTCTGGGATACCCTCAGTGATGTTAAGCATTTTATGCCAAATCTATTAGTAAATAGTGCTATATGTGTAATCCATATTGTGTGTCATTGTATGTAGTTAATCTATATTAAAGTGCTATAATATGTACACAGCATAGAAGAGTTGGGAGAAAACTATGACTTAGTGGTGTATTCAGCAATGACCGCTTACTGCATCCATAAGGAGAGGTCTGTTTTGAGTACTGCATGTGGACAAAGAGCACTGTGTGTGTGTGTGTGTGTGTGTGTGTGTGTGTGTGTGTGTGTGTGTGTAAGCCCAGTGAGGAATAATATTTGAGGAGGAAGGAAGAAAGTTTCTTCAGGTATCACAGAGTCCTCAGGGAGGGGCTCATTTTTCCGAACTCTCAATCCCGTCTTTGTGTGTGGAATACGTGAAATGCTCCAAAATGCTAAACTTCTCTCTCTCCGTCTCTCCCCCTCTCCCGCTTACAGATGCTAGAGCCTTCACCCCTGAAGGAGGTAAAATAGATACACACACACACACACACACACACACAGACCTTCTGTAGCATGTACTGATAGGCTCTACATGATTATTATATTATGTAGACTTCCTTGGGGTTGTCAGTCAGTGAGTGATGTTATTTGTTTCTGTCTGTGTCTGTAGTTCCATACGACGAGCCCCCGGCAGTCCCCTACTGGCCTTACACCACCTCAGACTTCTGGCACTACGTAGAGTACTTCAGGTCTATTGGAGCCTACAACCACATCAACGAAATGGCCCGGGCCTTCTATGCTCACCAACACCTGGGAGACACACTGGGATATGAGACCAACGAGGGACATGAACACTGAGGAGAGAGAGGAGAGAGAGGAGAGAGAGGAGAGAGAGGAGAGAGAGGAGAGAGAGGGGGGAGGGAGGGTAGAGGGAGAATGAGATAGAGGAGGAGGGAGGAGGAGAGAAGGTGGGGAGAGGGGCAGGAAGGGAGAAAAGAGGGGGAGAGTATAAGGAGAGTGGGTAGGGAGGAAAAGAGGGCTCCTTAAGGATAAGTAATATTGTCAGTTGAAATGCATAAAAAAATATGAGGTTATATAAATATGTATTTGAACCGATCATTAAATATATTAATACATCTCACACACGACAAAAAACATATTAATTCCAAACACTGCTATAATATAAAAAGTTATATCAATGTAATGTGCAATATTAATACATTTTGACCAGAAATGTGATCTCATTGTCATAATTTACTGTCTTTAATTTGGATACCTGCAGGGATTGAAATGTAATAGGGATTTTGTATGTAGAACTTTCACAAAATATATATTTATTTTACAATTACCTATGAGTTTCCAATCCTGGGTATGTAACTCCTTTCATCACCTGGGTGTTTGTACCATATTTTACCAAGTTGTACCTATATTTTAGCCAACCTTCAATCTCTGCCTACACCCAAACCACTGGTTGGTTCCTTGTGACAGTCGAGCCCATTATATTGTTACCAAAAAAGGAAGTGGTGTTACCAGAAATGACGTAGGGCTGGTAGAGCTTTTTGAGTGTACATGACATGGTGGCAAATTCAAGATACAAGAACCATTTGAACCAGGGATGGGCAACTTTGATGGTTGTAGAGGGCCACAAAAAATCTGAACTCATTACATTTTAGTCATTTAGCAGACGCTCTTATCCAGAGCGACTTACAGGAGCATTTAGGGTTAAGTGCCTTGCTTAAGGGCACATCGACAGATTTTTCACCTAGTCGGCTCTGGGATTAGAACCAGCGACCTTTCGGTTACTGGCACAATGCTCTTACCCACTAAGCTACCTGCCGCCCCATGATGGGCTGCATTTGCTCTCTACACAATTCGCCACATTTTGCCATGGGGCGGAGAGAAGATTTAGCAATTTTATAACTAATTTTATGCACATTTTTACGTTTTAGTGTTAATTTCGTGCAATTCTACTCCTTTTGCCATGGGGCAGAGAGTAAAATTAGCAGTTTTACAGCTAATTTTCCTGCAATTCTACACATTTTGCCATAGGGTGGAGAGAAATGTTTTCTGTTTTTAATATGATATCTGATTGACACTGACTAACAAAATCAATGGGGACCCCCCGGGCTCAAATTTTAGCTAGTTTAGCTAGCTGGCCGCTAGACTAACTTACCAATAAAACAATTTTTTGCTGACATGGGCTAATTGAGTGACTATCAGTGACTGAAATAACAAGAGAAAAACGGATGATGGACAACCAAATTTAGAAATTGCACCTTGTGTATTCTACTATTCTACCTCACAACAGTAAGTTGAGACCCTGACCGAGTTCCAAAAAAACGTGTGGAAATTGATCCGAGGGCCTTCAAAAGGGGGGGCGTGGCCAATTGCCCATCCATGATTTGAACAGTTTGCTACTACAGCGGATGAAGGAGCAGAAAGAGCGTGGAAATGGACAGCGAGGAAGAAGTCAAAGCATATAATTGCAGCCATACCGCAAAAGTGGAAGAGGAAAGTGGAAGGGGGAGAAAGTAAGGAACTTGTCTGTCGGTCTTGCATTAAAGAACATAATTGGTTAAGGAAAACTGTGATAAATAAAAAAGTATATCAGTTTCACTTAAGGACCAAAGGATTGACAGCCGTCCCATATAGATTGCAAAATAGTTGGGAAGAGATTTTTGACGTACCGATCCCATGGCATAGTGTTTATGAACTGACACGCAAAACGACACCGGATTCAAAAATTAGAATCTTTCAATTTAAATTATTATAAAAAATTATTGCTACCAAAAGAATGTTATTTATATGGGGGATACAATCTTCCCAGCTCTGCAGATTTTGCTGTGAAGAGACAGAATCATTAGATCATTTATTTTGGTTCTGTCCATTTCTAGCTTGTTTTTGGACACAGGTCCAGGAATGGCTAAAGGATTGCAATATTTACCTGGAGCTAACCTTGCAGATAGCATTACTGGGTGATCTGAAAAGTCATAGTCAATCGATCAATAATATAATAATACTTTTAGCAAAAATGTTTATTTTTAATTCACAATCTGTAGAAGCAATGAGAATAGAAAGGTTCAGAACTTTTGTAAAACATCACAGTATGGTTGAAATATATATGGCAAATAGAAATCCTATATGGATGGTGTTAAGCGATAGATGGGAGGTATTGCATGGAGTTGAAGGATGGGACTAATAACAAATAACAACAAATAATAACAAGATAACTAATAATGTAAGCATACTGTGTCCATAATAAGTATATAGGTTGTATGTTGGGAGCTTTTGGGAAAGAGCACAGTTAGAAATATATGGCATATAGAAGCAAACCCGATGGACATCATGAAAATGATCGGAGAGGTTGAGAGTAGAAGAAGTTCAGGAGCAAAAACAAATAAAATATAATTATTGTAAAATTGACTGTGTCCATAAGGTGTAGATAGTAAGTATAGGCTGGAAGTAGAGGCCTGGGCATTGTTGTTCACTAATTTACCCCAAGTAGGGAAAGGATGGCGGGGTTGAAAAGGAATAAAGGGGAGTATATATATAAAAAACATGGGGGATTGGAAGTGATGCAGACAATTACATTGATGGAAGTTACAATCTATCTGCAATATTAAGCTGATCTACCCCCCAAAAAAAATTATTTTAAAAAAAGAAGAAAAAAAAAAGTAGTCAAAGCATAGGGTAGAGCTGTGTGAGCATGACCAGCGGTGTCATTTACATTTACATTTACATTTTAGTCATTTAGCAGACGCTCTTATCCAGAGCGACTTACAGGAGCAATTTTGACTTAACAAACGAGGATCGGATGTCGTCAACCTTCTTTTCAAAATGGTTGACGAAGTCATCCACAGAGAGGGAGGGGGGGGGGGGATTCACACTCCAGAACATAGGCGGAAACACAGGGCTAGATAAGAGAAATAGATGAATAGGGAGGCCGTGACCCACCTCACACTCCAGTACAGTAGGTGACGGTGTATGCAAATTTAAAGAAGAGTAAGAAGAAGTGGTGTTGATCTACGCTAGGGGAAACTTTGATTGCGCGGCTGATTGGCGGGAACTTGTCGTTGGAAGATGGCGGAAGCAGATGTTCTGTTTGAATCAGATGGCATGTCAAGTGCAGATGAGAAGAATTGGATTACAGTGGCGAATACAAAAGGAAATTAGAGAAGTAAAGTGGTAGTGGAATCTTGGAAATCCAAGCCTAGTTCTGATAATTTTTTGGTCGGAGTAAGGGTTTTGGATCGATGGAGTTACCTGGGAGATCCGTTTGTAGTCCTTTTGAAAATTGTGGCTGCGTTGGGTAAGGTGGCATTGGTGAGAGTAACGAGAAGTGGGCTTATTTTTATTTTGTGTATCTTTGGAACAGAAGGAACATGCTCTGCCCCTCAAGAAGATATCAGATTGGAATGTGTGGTGTGTGGATCTTCGAAGCAGGGCGCCTATCAAGGGTGTTTTCTCTGAGGTGGCACTAGAAGTGAATGCAAAGGATATATGTGAAGAATTGGATCAAGTGGTTGGTGCACACCGACTGACTGGCATGGTGGATGTAGTGAGGAAGCCCACTCCATCCATTCTATTGTTTTTTGAAAAAGTGTCTCTCCCTTCTCACATCTATTTGGGTTTTATGAGATACCCTGTGAGAGCCTACGTGCCCAAACCCATGCATGTGTCAAGTGTATGTAGACGGGAGGAGTATCGTATGACAGCTGAGTCTAAACGCTACAATTGTGGTGGTGAACATGCACCTGAATTTCTGAAGTGTCCTGTTATGGTGAAGGAGACGGAGGTGGCAAGAATAAGGACTGTCCACCATGTCCTATCTGGAGGCGGTGAGAAGAGTGGAAGAAAGGAGTGAAGTTGAAGAAATAATGGTAGTAGGTGTAGAAACACTAGAAGATATTCTTTGTCAACAGGGGGATACTGACATGCTGCATGTTAAGAAGGTGGACCTTTTAGTATTTATTGCATTGGTTTTCAACTGCACAGTGCAAACAGAGAGAAAATCTGAGAAAATAGGCATCATTGTGAGTGCGGCTGAGGCATTACAAGGAATCCTGTCGATTAATACTTCGTCCTCACAGGCCCCTGAGCCTGTGTAGGGATGTGATTTGAATTGTGACTGAAGGAGTGGGATTATTTATTTATTTTTGTTTACTTTTGTATGACGTTAATTTTGTTTAGCTACCCTGTACAGTAGGTGGCGGCAATACACTAACCTTAAAGAAAAAGAAGAAGAAGAAGAAGTGGGTATGCTCAAATCCCATGTCTGTATTGAATAGTTTATCATCTCGCAAATCTAATAGGAGTGACCTACTATTGGAGGCATTCATGTTATTATGGAGAATTGAGAGACTGGGTGTAGTAGTGCGATTCTGCTGGGTCCCAGCCCATTTGGGTATGGAAGGGAATGAAGTTGTAGACCAGATAGCCAAAAAAGCTTTAAAACAAGATATAATTGATATTAATGTTCCACTGGGTAGAGGTGAGGCCAAATGTAAGATCAGAGTCATTTTGATAGATGTGTGGCAGGAGAGATGGGACCCTGAGCCCAAGGGCCTGCATTTATATGCCCTCCAAAGAAAGGTTGGTGGACCAAGATTAAAAAGTCAGATTAGGAAGGAAGAGGTGGTGTTTGCTCGATTGCGCCTAGGACATTGTACTCGTCATTACAGCTGGTTGGCAAGCATGTGAATGGTTTGTGTCTGGAGTGCATGGTCGATTAAACGGTGGAGCATTTGTTATATTGTTGTAAGTATGTTGAAGAGAGGGAAAGATTGAAGTGTAGGGTCATTGTGGTTGGACGAGGTTGGGGGGGTTTTGAAGGGATTTTGGGGATGGGGGACGGTCTATTAGAAGTTAGTAGGGCTCTTTTTTATTTTCTCAGAAGTACTGCTTTCGGTAGGAGGATTTAGAAATGTGGAGCTCATGTTGTAAACCGTGATTGACCACACACTCCAGCACAGTAGGTGGCGGCACGCACATTTAAAGGTTGTTTGCGGACCGATATTATATCATAGAAGAAGAAGGAGGTACAGTTTGCTTTGTTAACGTTGACAGAAAACAGCTAGGTAGCTAATATTCATTACGGTAAATCGTCAAAGACAGAAACTATCATGAAACCAGCGGTGGACGAGATGTTCCCTGAAGGCGCCGGGCCTTATGTGGATCTAGACGAGGTTAGTAATCATCAAGTGACACGAAAGAATCCCCGACCTAGCTAGCTACCATTGTTAGCAATGGTAACATAGCCACCTACAGTAACTAGTACAGTAGTGACTCGGATACAAAAAACGCCCACTGTTATCCATTCATCTTGTTCAACACACAGTTGTTGGGAACTTGCTACTACTAATGTTAGCAAGCTAGCTATGTCTAGAAGGTTAGGCCTATACCTGAATTGTGTCAGAGGCTAGAAAGTTGTGCAGCTCTAACGTTAGCACAGACAGTTGTTTTTAACCTAGTTAGCTAAACGGTTAACCTTTTGTCTGACTGTAGACTAAACGAACTGTCTTTGTTTTCTTGTACTTTTCTTGTTGAGCTCATGTGTTTTCTGTACTTTGATAAATGGCTAACATTGTTATGAAACTGTACCTGTGTGTGTGCGCGCTTGTGTGTTCTTCAGGCAGGGGGCAGCAGCGGTCTGCTCATGGACCTGGCAGCAAATGAGAAAGCAGTGCACTCAGACTTCTTCAACGGTGAGATACACACTCACACACGGTAGGCAGGGCTGTAACTAGACTAGATCAGTGTTTCTCAAACCTATCCTTGAGTAACTCCAGCCATTACACTTATTTGTTATATTCCAGTACTAGAATTCCTGATTTAAACAAATCGAGTGCTGATGACCAGTTGAATCAGGTGTGTTGGTGCTGGAATAGATCAAACAAGTGGAATGGTTGGAAATACTGGAGAATAGGTTGGGGGAAACACTGGGCTAGACTGGGTAGAGGTTATGTGAAAGATCTAGAGGCTAGGAAGGGGTCTAATAAAAGTGTTCTGTGTAGGGATGTGCATCTTTCCCTTTCAAGACGGTTCGATACGTATCTAGATACATGGGCTACGATACAATACAGGAATTATATGTTTTAGCTATGTTTAAACTAATTGATGCGATTCGGTTTGATGCGATACGATGCACTAACATTTGTTGCATAAACACATTCTGCTGCTGATAGAGCTCATGGGCCTCTGAGCTGACGTGTGTGTAAAATATGTATGTGTAGGTACCTGAGCTGAGTCATAAGGGAGACTAGGCATCTACCACCCCTCTACCAATATCAGATTAACGGGGACAATGTAGCCTGTTTTGTCTCCCCACGTTGGTTCTGAAATCACCATCACCCACATTAACTTGTCATTTTTGCAGATTAAGTGTTTGAGCTAGTAATAAGATCAATATTTATCGTTTACAGAAATGAGCAATGACATAGCCAATGAATATAAAGCACCATTTTGGATTTCACCCCCATCTCAAAATCAAATGGTTTTGACCGTTTGGAAGTTTTTACGGCGAGGTCTTCTCGTTTCGGCCATTCTGTGCGCCTGGCAAAAGTAGTTGCTCGTCACCCTGTATATCAAAAAAATTACCATATGCCCTGATTGTGTAAATCAAAACTATTGCTGATGATGAACCTGAACAATCAAAATAAAAACTATTGTAAGCCCCGTTCAACAGGTATAGCCAGATGAGAGTTCTGTCTCTGGTTCCTTTTGGTCTCTCCTGTAAAACACAATTTTTAACAATAACCTAGCATATTACATATGTTGTCGCTCAACTAATAAAGCCTAATATCACGCAAACCGTTTAAGCATTTGAATGCTGAATGTGCCGCGCAAATGTGCAAGATCAGGAACATGCCGCCTATCTCACGTTGGTCAGCGTGCGGAACTGGGCACTGTGCGCAGGCAGTTTGACTAGGCTACTGATATTGCCTGGGGTTGTCCGGCACGCATGCAGAATGACTTGTAGGTCAATGACTGTCAACGCAGTTACATGCAGTTCGACACTGAAATAGAGGACGCATCAGTTGTCACAAAATATTATAAGTATTTTCGGAAGGTAGAAATAATGTAATATGTGAAGAAAAAAGATGGTGAACCGGCGATTCGTAACGTTTGAATCGGTTTTCTGACCGATGCATGCTACATTTGGATCGGTTTGGGATCCACGATACACTCGCATCCTAAACATTTGAATCGGGGACTGATGTGTGTTGGTGAATCGTTACATACCTACATCTCACAGTAACTAACACACATTTTCCATGTAAATCTCAATTTACACATGCCTGCATGCACAAACGCAGACACACCACACAATGTAGCTAATGTGTTTTCCGTCTGGCAGTGTTAGCTACAGGACAAACAGTTTATGTCTCAGCAGCACATGACCTAGAAACTGATCATTAAAAAGAGGAGAGGAACGTTAAAGAAGGAGATGTAAGGGGTAGTACTAGGTGAAGAGGGAATGGGAGGAGTGGGGGAGTAGAGAGGGAGAAGAGTAGGAAAAGAGACGATTAAGTAGGTAAGGACAAGGAGGAGAGTAGGACAAGGAGGGGGGGAGTAGGACAAGGAGGAGGGGAGTAGGACAAGGAGGAGAGGAGATGGGGATGATAAAGGGTTTTATGGTTCCTGTTAGACTGAAACTCAGCAGGACACTTAGCCAGCCTGCCGCTTTGAACACACATACACACCCACACTCGCAACAAATGCACACACACCACATAACACACGCACACCCAGCAGAAAAACACATTCCCCTGTGATCTGTGGTGTCTGTGATTTTGTCTTTGAGTGGTTGTAGCTCCCCTGAAGCAGCACTCACATCCGTTAATATCAAACCTCTCCTATAACCTAAAGTCCTGAGAGCCCAGATACTACATACCAAATACTAACATATGGTACTACTGCATGATCTGTTATGAATCATACTGCATACTGGACTACTATTTTAGGATGTTTTCAAACTTCAGCATGCCTATCATGTCAGTCATCTAAGTGTCAGCAGATAGGAGCTGTCAATCAAATCAGAAACTCACTGACGTATCTATTTTTTTTCGTCTCTCTCTGTCTGTCTGGCTCTGTCTATCTGTTTCTCGCTCTGTCTCTCTGTTTTTCTCTATCTGTTTCTCTCTCTCAGACTTCGAGGATCTGTTTGATGATGAGGACCTGCAGTGAATGAAGGCCCTACATACACCCATGATTACCCGTTTGTGTGTGTGTGTGTGTGAGACTTAAGGATCCTAAGAACTGTGAAACCAGAACCATTGTCCAATGGTGGAAATGCTTAGGGAGATCCCCCTCACTACCACTGTGTTTGTTAAAAATAAAGTATATTTTAAAAAGCAGGTGTCTGTGGATCCCATACATTCCATAGCTGGGCTAAATGATCAGTGTGGGTTTAGAGTGGTCGTGTTTCGATGTGCTGCGGCAGGCAGGTCTGTAGCCGCTGTGAAACACCTGTTAGTGGAGTAATAATTACATACGCCATAACATCACATGCACACTCATACCTATAATAATTATATACGACATCCCCAGTTAACATGAGCAGTACGTTGATGGCTACTGGACAGCAGCTCTAAAAGCTTTATAAGGCCTTTGTAGCTTCATAAATCATTCAACCACACCAGGTCTGTCTGTGGAACATCTTGCTCGGCTGGTACCAGTATGAGGAGGAGGAGGAAGAGGAGGAGTAGTTAGTAGTAGTAGTAGTTACCTCCCGAGTGGCGCAGTGATCTCTGTGCCACTACAGATCCTGATTCGAATCCAGGCTCTGTCATTGCCGGCCGCGACCAGGAGATCCATGGGGCGGTGCACAATTGGCCCAGCGTCGTCCATGGTAGAGGAGGGAATGGCAGGCAGGGATGTAGCTCAGTTGGTAGAGCATGGCGTTTGCAACACCAGGGTTGTGGGTTCGATTCCCATGGGGGGCCAGTATGAAATATTAAAAAAGAATGTATGCACTCACTAACTGTAAGTCGCTCTGGATAAGAGCGTCTGCTAAATGACTAAACATTTTAATGTAGAGGGTGTCAAAAAGGTTGTCACATTTGGCAATGGTCCGGGTTGTATTCATTAGTGCACACCGTAGCAACATAAAAAGTTGAGATTAGATTAACTTTTGACGGACTGCATGGCTACAAAACACACAAGTGACAAATGCATAGATTATATCCATCTCTGTGTGGCTGCGACCTAGTTGGAGTGTTTGGTGAGTCCCAAACCATCACCTTTTAGGTTTGGGTGCTATTGCATCTTACAGGGACAATGCTGGAGAGCCACTGTACGGAAGCAGGACCTGTGTGTGTGGAAACCCTCTGTTACAGGGCAGACGTGTCTGAACAGTAGAACTAATGAGGAAACTAGCACCTGAAATTCCTGATGGGCAGACCAGCTGTCAGTGTGTGCCAACAGAGCTGTCTAACAGTAGCTAATAGGCAGGATTTTTGGGCCTTCCTCCTACAAAATGGGTTCTGGGAAGTGCTTATGTGGCACCTTTACTCTCCTTTCCCCCTTCATTATTTCCCCTGTATTTCCTTGTCTCCCTCTCTGTTTTCTTTCTCTCTCTCTCTCTCTCTCTCTCTCTCTCTCTCTCTCTCTCTCTCTCTCTCTCTCTCTGTAATTATGTATGTCTCTGATTGGTCAGGTGGTTGAGCTTGCAGCAGCCAATAGCAGCTCTGGTAGCAGTGCCCCTCGATCCCCTGGGAAGGTTTGTGTGTGTGTTAATAATCAGTGTATGTTAATGATTAGGGGTCCGTTTAAAACCAGACCAAACCATTTTCGGGGGCACAGTCTTGTCAGTAGGGTCAGAGGGACAGGGTGCGCCAGGAGTCTCTCACATACACGCACACACACTTGAACATCCAGCCTCTGAACTGGCCAGTGGGCTTCGTCTGATACAGCCTCTCAAGATCCAACAGAGAGACTCCACTACACACAACTACAGGTAAGACAACAACAGGCTGTCAAGGGTTTGGTTGTTTGTTGTCATCATAAATATGACATGCTGATCAAAACTTGACTTTGACCTGATGTCTTTGTCAGGTAAGTGATAAGATGGTTCTGATCAGCAGAGCGGTGGGGACCAGAGACTTTAGGTCAGGATTAAGTTCAGTTCAAGGTTGGTTTAAGTCCAGTTTAAGGTCAGGTTAGGTTTGAATGCTCAAACACCTGTAGCCTGTGTAGGAGAATCAACCAGCAGTGCAGCCTAAACCCCCTGATGAGACTCAGACAGAAGACCCTCTGAGGCAACAGTTTAGATGGGTGGAAGCAGACCCGGTGGTGGATGTAGACTGGAAACATTGTTTGAATTTTTTGTTGTGGGAAGCAAGACAACTAAAGGTGATTTAGCCGGACGAGGGTACTAACAGTCTCTTCTACAGCATTCACTACTCTTCATTAGGAATGGCATGGGTATAGGAAGCACTTTATTTGACAAACTGTTTCCACTGGTATTTACCTGAAATTGTCCGTAGGAGAGGAGGAAGCCATGGCTGGAGGGAGCAGAGCGTTGTTCTACGGTGTGTTCACTGCTGCTCTGCTGGTCACCATGCTGCTGCCTGGTGAGTCACATGCCTGCATGCACGCTCAAGCAAACATAGGGGTTAATGTTAGGATGGAGTTTTTATCCTCTCCTACCTTACTCCTCCTCTCTTCACCTCGCCTATTCTCAAGCCCTTGACTAGTTGAATCAGGTCTGTTATTGCTGGGCTAGAACGAAAATGTCCAGTCCTGAGGGTAACCAAGGAACAGATTCGGAAACATTGTCCTAACCCTAACTAAAACTCAGAACAGTCTCTGTCTGCCTCTAATTATCACCTGTTGTAATAACCTCTATTATAACCTCACCATATGTAACTGGCTCGGATAACTGCCTCCAGCCCAGCTGTTTCTGGTTATATGTTGACATGATTGACAGTTCCCCTCAGGGGAATATCTACTGAATCTCCTCTTTCCTCTAAAACTGTCTCTCAAACAGACCCATAATCCTAACCTTAACCCATCATGTATTTACAAGGGTAGAGGGATGGAGGAGAGGGAGGGAATTCGGGTGCGTTCTTTCATCGTTCCAACACTTGTAAAAGATTATTACCTGTCAGCATCAGTCCCGCTCTCTCCTCCCTCCTGCTCCCCCTCTCCTCCTCCTCCTCCCTCCGTCCTGTAAAGGCTGTTGTTTCCAGATGTTCCAGTCTTTTACTGGCTCGTTAAATATAGTACAGCGGATACACTGAGACAGCAACATTTACCCCAACACCACACATACCTCCCTCCATCCATCATCCATGCATCTCTCTCTCCTTCTCTTCCTCCATCCCTCTCTCTCCCTCTTTACCTCACTTCCCTCTTCTCTATCTCTCTACCTCCATCCCGCTCTGTCCTTCCCTCTGAAAACTGTTAGCACCTTTTCCCTGTGGAGATGAAAGAGCATGCATGCAGAGGTGTGTCTACTGTTTCTTACACACACACACAGGGAGCTCTGTAAGGTAGCTGGCCCAGTTGGGGTCCACTGTTACAGGCTCACCTATAAAATCTACAAAGAGCCGAAGTCACCGAACCTCCAGGCACCGCCAATTACCCCTGCCCTGTAAACCTGTGTGTGTTTAATCCCACACCTTTACACCTGTATATTACACTCGCAGTGGGGAAAGGTTCTTAGTAGTATATGTAAGAATGTTTTGGACTCTGCTGCTGACGCTGGCAACATCTAACTCTGACTGTGTGTGTCTGTCTTCTCAGAATTCCTGTCGGCGGGGCCGGTGTTTCAGAAGCTCAATGGAGATGGTAAAAACACCACTACAGTACCAGTCAAATGTTTGGACACACCTACTCACTTTATTTTTACTATTTTCTACATTCTAGAATAATAGTGACGACATCAAAACTATGAAATAACACATATGGAATCATGTAGTAACCAAAAAAGTGTTGAACAAATCAAAATATATTTTTTATTTTAGATTCTTCAAAGTAGCCACCCTTTGCCTTGATGACAGCTTTGCACACTCTTGGCATTCTCTCAACCAGCTTCACCTGGAATGCTTTTCCAACAGTCTTGAAGGAGTTCCCACATATGGTGAGCAATTGTTGGCTGCTTTTCCTTCACTCTGCGGTCCAACTCATCCCAAACCATCTCAATTGGGTTGAGGTCAGGTGATTGTGGAGGCCAGGTCATCTGATGCAGCACTCCATCTCTCTCCTTCTTGGTCAAATAGCCCTTACACAGCCTGGAGGTGTGTTTTGGGTCATTGTCCTGTTGAAAGCGCAAACCAGATGGGATGGCATATCGCTGCAGAATGCTGTGGTAGCCATGCTGGTTAAGTGTGCCTTGAATTCTAAATAAATCACAGATAGTGTCACCAGCAAAGCACCATCACACCTCCTCCTCCATGCTTCACGGTGGGAACCACACATGCGGAGATCATCCGTTCACCTACTCTGCGTCTCTCAAAGACCCGGCATCCAAATCTCAAATTTGGACTCATCAGACCAAAGGACAGATTTCCACCGATCTAATGTCCATTGCTCGTGTTTCTTGGCCCAAGCAAGTCTCTTCTTATTATTGGTGTCCTTTAGTAGTTGTTTCTTTGCAGCAATTCAACCATGAAGGCCTGATTCACGCAGTCTCCTTTGAACAGTTGATGTTGAGATGTGTCTGTTGCTTGAACTCTGTGAAGCATTGGGCTGCAATCTGAGGTGCAGTTAACTCTAATGTATGTATCCTCTGCAGCAGAGCTAACTATGGGTCTTCCTTTCCTGTGGCAGTCCTCATGAGAGCCAGTTTCATCATAGCGCTTGATGGTTTTTGCGACAGCACTTGAAGAAACTTTCAAAGTTCTTGAAATGTTCCGGATTGACTGACCTTCATGTCTTAAAGTAATGATGGACTGTCGTTTCTCTTTGCTTATTTGAGCTGTTCTTGCCATAATATGGACTTGGTCTTTTACCAAATAGGGCTATCTTCTGTATACCACCCCTACCATGTCACAACACAAGTGATTGGCTCAAATGCATTAAGAAGGAAAGAAATTCCACAAATTCCATTCCAGGTGACTACCTCATGAAGCTGGTTGAGAGAATGCCAAGAGTGTGCAAAGCTGTCATCAAGGCAAAGGGTGGCTACTTTGAAGAATCTCAAATATAAAATATATTTTGATTTGTTTAACACTCTTTTGGTTACTACGTGATTCCATATGTGTTATTTCATAGTTTTGATGTCTTCACTATTATTCTACAATGTAAAAAATAGTAAAAATAAAGAAAAACCCTGGAATGAGTAGGTGTGTCCAAACTTTTGACTGGTACTGTACCTAACAAACATACTTTACATACACAACAATGTTTGATGCTTGATGTCTCGCCAGTAGGGGATGCCACTGAAGAGACAGTGGTTGCGATGGCGTCAGCAAGGAGGCTTGTCCGTAACCGTAGAAACATCAGCTGGTACAAGCAACACTCAGACTTCTGGAACTGGTACAAATACTTCACCGACAATGGAAACACGGAGGCAGTGAGTACACTGAGGAGTTTGGGGGGTTATCCGTGAATGGTCCCAAACTTTCTGGTCCCAAGGGGCCCAACAGTAACTAACCACAGACCTTCAGAGTTGAGTATCACCTGCTTAGAGATTAAAATGGATATTGTGTTTGAGAATGACATGGGAACCTTGGGGAACTCCACAGGTATCTCTACTCATGTTATTGGGTTTTCCCTAGCTTTGGCTTTGCTCTTTATGAACCTCATACAGTGAGGGAAAAAAGTATTTGATCCCCTGCTGATTTTGTACGTTTGCCCACTGACAAAGACATGATCAGTCTATAATTTTAATGGTAGGTTTATTTGAACAGTGAGAGACAGAATAACAACAAAAATATCCAGAAAAACGCATGTCAAAAATGTTATAAATTGATTTGCATTTTAATGAGGGAAATAAGTATTTGACCCCTCTGCAAAACATGACTTAGTACTTGGTGGCAGATTTGACAGTACATGGCCCCGTCCATCGTCCCTTTGATGCGGTGAAGTTGTCCTGTCCCCTTAGCAGAAAAACACCCCCAAAGCATAATGTTTCCACCTCCATGTTTGACGGTGGGGATGGTGTTCTTGGGGTCATAGGCAGCATTCCTCCTCCTCCAAACACGGCGAGTTGAGTTGATACCAAAGAGCTCGATTTTGGTCTCATTTGACCACAACACTTTCACCCAGTTCTCCTCTGAATCTTTCAGATGTTCATTGGGAAACGTCAGACGGCCCTGTATATGTGCTTTCTTGAGCAGGGGGACCTTGCGGGCGCTGCAGGATTTCAGTCCTTCACGGCGTAGTGTGTTACCAATTGTTTTCTTGGTGACTATGGTCCCAGCTGCCTTGAGATCATTGACAAGATCCTCCCGTGTAGTTCTGGGCTGATTCCTCACCGTTCTCATGATCATTGCAACTCCACAAGGTGAGATCTTGCATGGAGCCCCAGGCCGAGGGAGATTGACAGTTCTTTTGTGTTTCTTCCATTTGCAAATAATCGCACCAACTGTTGTCACCTTCTCACCAAGCTGCTTGGCGATGGTCTTGTAGCCCATTCCAGTGTAGGTCTACAATCTTGTCCCTGACATCCTTGGAGAGCTCTTTGGTCTTGGCCATGGTGGAGAGTTTGGAAACGGATTGATTGATTGCTTCTGTGGACAGGTGTCTTTTATACAGGTAACAAACTGAGATTAGGAGCACTCCCTTTAAGAGTGTGCTCCTAATCTCAGCTCATTACCTGTATAAAAGACACCTGGGAGCCAGAAATCTTTCTGATTGAGAGGGGGTCAAATACTTATTTCCCTCATTAAAAGGCTAATCAATTTATAACATTTTTGACATGCGTTTTTCTGGATTTTTTTGTTGTTGTTCTGTCTCTCACTGTTCAAATAAACCTACCATTAAAATTAAAGACTGATCATTTCTTTGTCAGTGGGCAAACGTACAAAATTAGCAGGGGATCAAATACTTTTTTCCCTCACTGTATACCTCTAACCTCACCCCCCCCCCCCCAGGTCCAGGAGCTGGACAGGGTCTACCTGGCCTACCTCCAGAATAAGAACCGTGCAGAGGGACGTCGCTCCTACAAAGCCTACCTGGGCCACCTAGGGGACATCTACAAGGCCTGCGCCGACTCAGAGGACCCAAACTGTGTGGCCTCGGCCACTAGCCGGCCCAAACCTGAACCCCCCAAGGCCCCTCCCAAGCCCGCTCCTGTCAAGGCCTGTGACCCCTACAGGTCAGTCATGTTCATTTATGTCTGTGTTATATCATTTTATGCTCATGAATTGAATCTAATCTAATCTAATCTCCTGTGTAGGGACCCATATTGTCTCTATGCTGCCATGGCACACGCCAAGAGCCAGCCCCCACCTGCCCCTGCCCCGGTCAAGGCCCCAGCCCCCCTGTATGTGCGCTCCCCAGTGGCCGTTAAAGACCCTCATTCTGGGTACTACTACTACTCCCCCGCTGTTCAGCCCTTCCTCTCCAAGGTACAGTATTACTACACTATTACTGCTATTACTGTACCACTATACTACTGTATATTGTCTATCTCTCTATCTGTCATTAACATAAGTATTATTGTTTTTATTCCCATCCAGGAGCAGAAGGCAGAGCTGCTGCGTATCTGTTCAGCAGAGGATGTGGAGTGTCTCCAGTACCACCTGAGAGCTGCTTTCGGTCACAAGCCTTCCGCTGGGCCCCTGCCTTCCTACGCCCACCTGGGCTGTGACCCGAAAGACCCTGCCTGTAAACCCCAGCTGGTCCAAAAATCCCCCTCCGGCCTCTTCCTCCGTTACCCCAACTGTGACCCCAGAGACCCTCGCTGTGCCTACGCTGCATCCCTACAGGTAAGATTAGTATGTGTTGTCATCATCATTATAGCGACTATCATGGAATTGTAATATCATCATGACTGTCCTTCCGTCACCAGGCACCCCGTGCCCCTGCAACCCCCGCCCCGGCGGGTCCTGGTTCCTGCAACCCTCTGTTTGAGGACGGTTGTAACCCTCTCACCGCAACCAAGTACGCCACGGCACCAGAGGAGTTCAAGGAAGAACACAAAGACGAACCCGCCGCAATGCGCGCTGCACCCCCAGCTCCCGAGCAACGCAGCGACCCATTCGCTATGTACAGGGATGCTTATGCTAACGCTAATGGTAACCGCCAAGGCAGTGCTCCAAGCTCTCAAGCTAGTGACCCATATGCCATGTACCGCCAAGCCAGTGCTCCCAGTGCTCAAGCTAGCGACCCATATGCCATGTTCCGCCAAGCCAGTGCTCCCAGCACTCAAGCTAGCGACCCATATGCCATGTACCGCCAAGCCAGTGCTCCCAGCACTCCAGCTAGTGACCCATACGCCATGTACCGCCAAGCTATCGCTAACGTTCAAGCTAACGACCCATACACCATGTACAGGCAGGCTAATGCTAATGCTAACGATCCCTTCGCAATGTACCGTGAAGCTGCGGCCTCCATGCACAGACGTGTCCCCCCTTCCCCACGGCAGCACGCCCCCGCCCCCTCTCCCCGCTATGAGGAGCCCCCCCAGGAGGATCGCCACCCGCTTGGCCCCCGGGGAAAGACCAAGGAGGGCTATGAATGCTTCATCGGCTACGACCAGGAGTGCTATCCAATAGCCCGCGCAGAGACGCGTTCTGGCGCCCACCGTAACACCGCCTACCCCGCCGAGCCCTACGAGCCGCATCTCAATGCTGATGGATCAAGGAACGGAGTCCTTGAGCCTTCTGACCCCGACTGTGACCCAGAGTACGACACCAACTGTCGCCTGCGTCGCTACGAACCCCGGGAGGATCTGCTGCCAGACACCAACGCCCAAGCTGTACACCAGGGGGAGCCAGAGCACAGCCAGGGGGAGCCAGAGAGAGACAGCGAGGCAGAGTCAGAGCCATACCAGAGTGGCCAGGAGGAGACCTACGGGGCTTACCCCCCTCCCTCGCAGGGGCTGTCGTACGGGTCCTACCCCTCACCCCAGCGGGGAATGCCCAGCTTCCAGGACATGCTGAGAGGATACCGAGACCAGTACCCTGAACAGGACGACCACAGAGCATACGCTGCTGACTACCGCCAAAAATAAATACATATACACATATATACACACTGCATACACAGACACACACTGCATATGCCATAAAGACTACAACAACAAAACTAACACACCAGCCAAAAACAGGAGCAGATTTTTAATACAGATATTTAATACAAAATAATAAAAGGCTGCTTGAAGTCTGACACACACACGTCACGTACGTACGAACAGGCACACACACACACACACACACACACACACACACACACACACACACACATAGTAATGTGCTGTTAGCAGTAGGAGTTTCTCTCCACTAGATGTTTTATCTGTCAGTTTATTAGCTTTTATTAATTGATTAATTGACAGTAGTCGACGATTGATCCCCTCATTATCACTGGAATATTTAATAAATTCTCGCAGCTCTGCTTCGCTTCTGTAGCTACAAACCTCACATGCTTTTTGTGTTTGTTTTGTTTATGATGTAATATGTAAAGTTTTTTTCCACTTTGAATGTTTTAAATAAAAGCTTTGAAAAACATTTTCTCTTTGTGTCCATGTTCTCTACTGATCACTATAGGCCAACAGTGGTAATATTATCTACTGACCCCTATAGGCCAACAGTGGTAATATTGTCTACTGACCCCTATAGGCTAACAGCGGTAATATTCTCTACTGACCCCTATAGGCCAACAGTGGTAATGTTCTCTGCTAACCCCTATAGGGAGAAGGGTCCGACTGCAGACTGCGTCTTAGGCAATTCTTGCCATACATCATTAAGTGTATTCCATCTCTGATTAGATGTCCGTTGGCAAGGAACATTCCCTTTGGGCGTACATTGGTCATACTTCATTAGCGGTATCTCGTGGGAACATTGATTTCATTTTTCTCACGCAAAAAAAAACTGATTAGCCGCATAGTCAAAAAAAAATAATATTGCAAAAAAATAAAAAATACATGTTTTTTAGGTTTTGCACTCCCCAAGACAAGCAAGCTCTCGTTGTCATTGGCTAGCTCTCGTTGTCATTGGCTAGCTAGCAGCTAGCTCTTTTGCTACTCTAGCGAGAGTTTAAAAACTCTGGTTTAGTAGCCTAAGTTGAAAGCCTATTAAATCTCAATAGGGACTGGCTAGCTAGCTAGCTACAGTGCCTTCAGAAAGTTTCCATACCTCTAGACTCATTCCACATTTTGTTGTTACAGCCTGAATTAAAAATGGATAAAAAATATAATAATTACCCATCTACACACAATACCCCATAATAACAAAGTGAAAACATGTTTTTAGGAATTTTTGCTAATTCATTGAAAATGAAATACCGAATTATCTCATTTACATAAGTATTCACACCCTTGAGTGTTAGAATCAACTTTGGCAGCGATTACAGCTGTCAGTCTTTCTGGGTTAGTCTCTTCAGAGCTTTGCACACCTGGATTGTACAATACTTGCCCATTATTATTTTCTAAATTCTTCAAGCTCTGTCAAATTGGTTGTTGATCATTGCTAGACAACCATTTCAAGTCTTACCAAAGATTTTCAACAACATTTAAGTCAAAACTGTAACTTGGCCACTCAGGAACATTCACTGTCTTCTTGGTAAGCAACTCCAGTGTAGATTTGGCCTTGTGTTTTAGGTTATTATCCTGCTAAAAGGTTAATTCATCTCCCAGTGTCTGGTGGAAAGCAGACTGAACCAGTTTTTCCTCTAAGATTTTCCATGTGCTTAGCTCCATTCCATTTCTTTTTTTATCCTGAAAAACTCCCCTGTCCTTAACGATTACAAGCATACCCCTAACGTGATGCAACCACCACCATGCTTGAAAATATGGAGAGTGGTACTCAGTAATGTGTATTGGATTTGCCCCAATCATAACACTTTGTATTCAGGACAAAAAGTTAATTGCTTTGCCACATTTTTTGCAGGATTACTTTAGTGCCTTGTTGCAAACAGGATGCATGTTTAGGAATATTTGTATTTGGTACAGGCTTCCTTCTTTTCACTCTGTCATTTAGATTAGTATTGTGTAGTAACTACAATGTTATTGATCCTTCCTCAGTTTTATTCTATCATAGCCATTCAACTATGTAACTGTTTTAAAGTCACCATTGGCCTCATGGTGAAATCCTTGAGCGGTTTCCTTCCTCTCCGGCAACTGAGTTTGGAAGGATGCCTGTATCTTTGTAGTGAATGTGTGTATTGATACACCATCCAAACTGCAATTCATAACTTCACCATGCTCAAAGGGATATTCAATGTCTGTTGTTTTCTATTTTGACCCATCCACTAATAGGTGCCCTTCTTTGCGAGGCATCGGAAAACATTCTTTGTGGTTTTTGTGGTTGAATCTCTGTTTGAAATTCACTGCTCGACTGAGGGACCTTAAAGTCATTGCAACTTATGTGACTTGTTAAGCAACATTTTACTCCTGAACTTATTTAGGCTTGCCATAACAAAGGGGTTGAATACTTATTGACTCAAGACATTTCAGCTTTTCATTTTGAATTAATTTGTAAAAATGTTGAAAAGCATAATTCCACTTTGACATTATGGGGTATTGTGTGTAGGCCAGTGACAAAACATCTCAATTGAATCTATTTTAAATGTAGGCTGTAACATAACATAATGTGGAAAAAGCCAAGGGGTGTGAATACTTTCTGAAGGCACTGTAGCTACATTTGCCAACCACCAAGTTAATCAGTCTCCAATGATTTTACTAAAGATTTTGCAGAGTTTGCGGTCTGCAGTTGGACCATATTGTACCTCGAATGATCTCTGGAGTTTTAATAAAATCCAGGATGGAAAAATAAAGGTAGATCCACCTGTAGATAGGGTACGTATGTAATTTCATTATTCAACATTTATGAATTCTACCAACTCCAGCCTTTTTGTCTCTTTATTTATGGCTCTGTATTGTGACATGTTGCATATAGGCTAACAGTGGTAATATTATCTACTGACCCCAATAGGCTAACTGGTTATATTATCTACTGACCCCTTAGGCTAACAGTGGAAATATTATCTGCTGACCCCTATAGGCTAACAGTGGTAATATTATCTGCTGACCCCTATATGCTAACAGTGGTAATATTATCTACTGACTCCTATAGGCTAACAGTGGTAATATTATCTGCTGACCCCTATAGGCTAACAGTGGTAATATTATCTGCTGACCCCTATAGGCTAACAATGGTAATATTATCTGCTGACCCTTATAGGCTAACAGTGGTAATATTATCTACTGACCCCTATAGGCTAACAGTGGTAATATTATCTGCTGACCCCTATAGGCTAACAGTGGTAATATTATCTGCTGACCCCTATAGGCTAACAGTGGTAATATTATCTGCTGACCCCTATAGGCTAACAGTGGTAATATTATCTGCTGACCCCTATAGGCTAACAGTGGTAATATTATCTGCTGACCCCTATAGGATAACTGGTAATATTATCTACTGACCCCTATAGGCTAACAGTGGTAATATTATCTACTGACCCCTATAGGCTAACTGTGGTAATATTATCTGCTGACCCCTATAGGCTAACAGTAGTAATATTATCTACTGACCCCTATAGGCTAACTGTGGTAATATTATCTGCTGACCCCTATAGGCTAACAGTGGTAATATTATCTGCTGACCCCTATAGGCTAACAGTGGTAATATTATCTACTGACCCCTATAGGCTAACTGGTAATATTATCTACTGACCCCTATAGGCTAACAGTGGTAATATTATCTGCTGACCCCTCTAGGCTAACAGTGGTACTATTATCTTCTGACCCCTATAGGCTAACTGTGGTAATATTATCTACTGAGCCCTATAGGCTAACAGTGGTAATATTATCTGCTGACCCCTATAGGCTAACAGTGGTAATATTATCTGCTGACCTCTATAGGCTAACTGGTAATATTATCTACTGACTCCTATAGGCTAACAGTGGTAATATTATCTGCTGACCCCTATAGGCTAACAGTGGTAATATTATCTGCTGACCCCTATAGGCTAACAGTGGTAATATTATCTACTGACTCCTATAGGCTAACAGTGGTAATATTATCTGCTGACCCTTATAGGCTAACAGTGGTAATATTATCTGCTGACCCCTATAGGCTAACAGTGGTAATATTATCTGCTGACCGCTATAGGCTAACAGTGGTAATATTATCTGCTGACCCCTATAGGCTAACTGGTAATATTATCTACTGACTCCTATAGGCTAACAGTGGTAATATTATCTGCTGACCCCTATAGGCTAACAGTGGTAATATTATCTACTGACTCCTATAGGCTAACTGGTAATATTATCTACTGACTCCTATAGGCTAACAGTGGTAATATTATCTGCTGACCCCTATAGGCTAACAGTGGTAATATTATCTGCTGACCCCTATAGGCTAACTGGTAATATGATCTACTGACTCCTATAGGCTAACAGTGGTAATATTATCTGCTGACCCTTATAGGCTAACAGTGGTAATATTATCTGCTGACCTCTATAGGCTAACAGTGGTAATATTATCTGCTGACCTCTATAGGCTAACAGTGGTAATATTATCTGCTGACCCCCTATAGGCTAACAGTGGTAATATTATCTACTGACTCCTATAGGCTAACAGTGGTAATATTATCTACTGACTCCTATAGGCTAACAGTGGTAATATTATCTGCTGACCCTTATAGGCTAACAGTGGTAATATTATCTGCTGACCCCTATAGGCTAACAGTGGTAATATTATCTGCTGACCCCTATAGGCTAACAGTGGTAATATTATCTGCTGACCCCTATAGGCTAACTGGTAATATTATCTACTGACTCCTATAGGCTAACAGTGGTAATATTATCTGCTGACCCCTATAGGCTAACAGTGGTAATATTATCTACTGACTCCTATAGGCTAACAGTGGTAATATTATCTGCTGACCCTTATAGGCTAACAGTGGTAATATTTTCTGCTGACCCCTATAGGCTAACAGTGGTAATATTATCTGCTGACCCCTATAGGCTAACTGGTAATATGATCTACTGACTCCTATAGGCTAACAGTGGTAATATTATCTGCTGACCCTTATAGGCTAACAGTGGTAATATTATCTGCTGACCTCTATAGGCTAACAGTGGTAATATTATCTGCTGACCTCTATAGGCTAACAGTGGTAATATTATCTGCTGACCCCTATAGGCTAACAGTGGTAATATTATCTACTGACTCCTATAGGCTAACAGTGGTAATATTATCTACTGACTCCTATAGGCTAACAGTGGTAATATTATCTGCTGACCCTTATAGGCTAACAGTGGTAATATTATCTGCTGACCCCTATAGGCTAACAGTGGTAATATTATCTGCTGACCCCTATAGGCTAACAGTGGTAATATTATCTGCTGACCCCTATAGGCTAACTGGTAATATTATCTACTGACTCCTATAGGCTAACAGTGGTAATATTATCTGCTGACCCCTATAGGCTAACAGTGGTAATATTATCTACTGACTCCTATAGGCTAACAGTGGTAATATTATCTGCTGACCCTTATAGGCTAACAGTGGTAATATTTTCTGCTGACCCCTATAGGCTAACAGTGGTAATATTATCTGCTGACCCCTATAGGCTAACAGTGGTAATATTATCTGCTGACCCCTATAGGCTAACAGTGGTAATATTATCTGCTGACCCCTATAGGCTAACAGTGGTAATATTATCTGCTGACCCCTATAGGCTAACAGTGGTACTATTATCTTCTGACCCCTATAGGCTAACAGTGGTAATATTATCTTCTGACCCCTATAGGCTAACAGTGGTAATATTATCTGCTGACCCCTATAGGCTAACAGTGGTAATATTATCTACTGACCCCTATAGGCTAACAGTGGTAATATTATCTACTGAGCCCTATAGGTTAACAGTGGTAATATTATCTTCTGACCCCTATAGGCTAACAGTGGTAATATTATCTACTGACCCCTATAGGCTAACTGTGGTAATATTATCTACTGACCCCTATAGGCAAACTGTGGTTATATTATCTACTGACCCCTATAGGCTATAGGGGGTCCCCATATACACATATAAACCATTACAGTACTTTAAACATATTAATGTTGACTCCTTTTAAATACACCAGGAGTGAACGAGTGTACACTTTGGGGAGAAGGGTGCAGAGCGAATGAACACGGAGAGAAGGAGAAAAGGGGAAGAAGTTAGCCCTCTCCCCTTTCCCACCATGCACCTGACCCCTCCCCCAACTCACCCACCTCGCTCCCAACTCACAGAAAGACAAGAACAACCCAATTTGAGACATCAATGCAACTTTATTGATCCAAGAGCACTCTGACTCAGTAACAACAGCTGTGAGCCCATAGGGAACCCACTCACACGTCTTCTCTTTGTGTGTGTGTGCGTGTGCATGTTCGTGTGTGTGACAGCCTTTGGCAGATGACCTTTATCATTACAGAACTGAGATGATTATAAATATAGATTACAGCCACACACATACACACACACAGGCCCTCTGGGCTGGAGGCCAACTGGACACACTGAGGGACAGGAGGGAGAGGAGGGAGAGGAGGGAGAGGAGGGAGAGGAGAGAGAGGAAGGAGAGGAGAAAGAGGAGAGAGAGGAGGGAGAGGAGAGAGAGGAAGGAGAGGAGAAAGAGGAGGGAGAGGAGAGAGAGGAAGGAGAGGAGAAAGAGGAGAGAGAGGAGGGAGAGGAGAGAGAGGAAGGAGAGGAGAAAGAGGAGAGTGAGGAGAGAGAGGAAGGAGAGGAGAGGGAGGAGAGTGAGGAGGGAGAGGAGAGAGAGGAGGGAGAGGAGAGAGAGGAGAGAGAGGAAGGAGAGGAGAAAGAGGAGGGAGAGGAGAGAGAGGAAGGAGAGGAGAAAGAGGAGAGAGAGGAGGGAGAGGAGAGAGAGGAAGGAGAGGAGAAAGAGGAGGGAGAGGAGAGAGAGGAAGGAGAGGAGAAAGAGGAGAGAGAGGAGGGAGAGGAGAGAGAGGAAGAGAGAGGAGAAAGAGGAGAGTGAGGAGAGAGAGGAGGAAAGGAGAGAGAGGAGGGAGGAGAGTGAGGAGGGAGAGGGAGAGAGGAGGGAGAGGAGGGAGAGGAGAGAGAGGAAGGAGAGGAGAAAGAGGAGGGAGAGGAGAGAGAGGAAGGAGAGGAGAAAGAGGAGGGAGAGGAGAGAGAGGAAGGAGAGGAGAAAGAGGAGAGAGGGGAGAGAGAGGAGGGAGAGGAGAGTGAGGAGAGAGAGGAAGGAGAGGAGGGAGAAGAGAGAGAGGAGGGAGAGGAGAGAGAGGAGAGAGAGGAGAGTGAGGAGAGAGAGGAGGGAGAGGAGAGAGAGGAGGGAGAGGAGAGAGAGGAAGGAGAGGAGAAAGAGGAGAGTGAGGAGAGTGAGGAGAGTGAGGAGAGTGAGGAGAGAGAGGAAGGAGAGGTGGGAGAGGAGAGAGAGGAGAGTGTGGGGAAGGGTGAGATAGGAAGGGGAAGGGAGGGAAAGAGAAATGAACGAAGAGTGAAAAAGAGAGGGGGAATGATAAAAAGAGAAAAAGGGCGAAATAATAGAGAAAGAGGGAGCAGTTCTATTTCCTTTTAGTATTTAATATAGCTTATCTCGGAGAACAAAAAGTGGTGAGAGATGGAGGTTAGGGAGATATTGAGGTGAATGGGGGAGAGAGAGGGATAAGGGAAGAAGGGGAAAAAGTGATGTGATGGAAAATAAGCAGCTGCTAAGTAGGTGTGGCAGTAGCAGGTTGTCCAATCGGCTGCCAGGTAGGCACAGCTAAAGCAGAAAGTCAGCGTCGGCGGTTGTCCAATGGGCTGCTAGGTAGGCGGGCCTGAATCAGGAAGCCAGTAAAGGTGGAGTCGTTGTTGATGTCAGCGTAAATTCCAACTTCTTCCTGTTCCGCACCATACACCTGTAGACAGAGGGATATTATATTAGCCATCAATGAAGTAATAAGTTAGTGACGTGAAGTGTGGTGACTTTGTCAGAGGAGTAAAAGGTCCAATTCTAACGCAAACAAACAACATCTAATAGCAGCCATAGGAAATTCACCAGTTTGGTAAAATAGTTCTGTTTACTAGCCTGGTTCAGCCATATTGACTTTTTCAACCAAACTTTAGAACTCTAAATAATAAGGAATGAAAGGAACTAAAGGAAAAAAGACCTCTCCGTTGTTTCTTTGAATCTGCAGCATATGACTCACCTGCAGCCATACTTGGTCTCCAGATGAGAGATTTAGGACCGCCCCTCCAGAGGACTGGTCCAGGTCAGAGGTCAGGAATTGGTCCAGCGTCAGCAAAATGACTCGGCCGTTACGGTACAGCCCCACCTTACACCCCTGACCCTAAACAACACACACACCGCTACGGTACAGCCCACCTTACACCCCTGACCCTAATCAAAGTTTACAGTAATGTACTGTTTAAACCAAAGTTCCTTTGGAACTTACGGTAACATACTGTACCTTTTTTTTTTACAGTATCTTACCGTTACAGGATTTGTTTGTGTGTGTGTTACCTGTACAGTGAGGTGGAAGGTGAAGTAGTACACTCCGGGGATAAAACAGCGGAACTTTCCTGAGATGTCATCATAGTGATGCTGGACAGACAGACAACAGAAAAACGGGTTATAGTGAAGCTGGAAAGAAGAATATATATTTAATATTTTCTCTGACATCTCCTCTCCTCTCCTCTCCTCTCCTCTCCTCTCCTCTCCTCTCCTCTCCTCTCCCTCCTCCCTTAATTTCTCTCTCCTGTCCTCACCTTCCACACACACACACACACACACACACACACACACACACACACACACACACACACACACACACACACACACACACACACACACACAGTACCTGTTCGTTGTAGAAGATCTTGGCGAAGTGAAGGGGTGTGTCTGTCGTGGTAGTGGGTGTAGTTAGTCCCACGCTGAAGGCAGAGCGATACAGGAAGGAACTCTCGCCCCTCTGCCCCTGTAGCCCTGGGGCCCCCGGGAAACCCCGTTGTCCCTGGACTCCGTCCTCCCCAACTTCCCCCAACTCTCCCCTCTCACCTCGCACACCTAGGGAGGACAGGAGAAAGAGAGAGGGAAGGAAAGAGAGTGAGTGAGAGAAAGTTTGAGAATCTATATGTTGATTCCCTGATGTGTGTGCTACCTGGAAGTCCAGTGTCTCCTGTCTCTCCCTGGCGCCCCTCTCTCCCATCTCTCCCATCCTGCCCGTCCAGACCAGGAGTCCCAGGAACACCTCCCATCCAACGGCTGCACCCCTCCTGAACTCCGACCTCTGACCCATGCCCCCCTGCCAGCACACACAACAGCAGCATCCAGCTCATTGTTACCATGGTGACCTCTCTGATTCGTGACCTCCGAGACTGCAGGGAATCGCTGAAGAGACGGAGTGGAGAATGAGTAGAAGAGTGAGTGATACAAATCTATCTGGTCCTTGTGTGTCTGAGCATGTGTGTGCTTGTGTGATTTGCACTCCTATATTTATCTCTGACTGCGTGTGACTCTGGCTGGTGACAAAGTCATACCCCCCAAATGACCTGCCAGAAATACCAACACACACACATGCACACACACACGCATGCACACACGGCGATCCTCTGCCTCCCTCTTGTGGTCAGGGCAATATTTTAGTATGATACAGTAGCCTAGTATCCATGTTGAGAGAGAGAGAGAGAGAGAGAGAGAGAGAGAGAAAGAGACACAGAGAGAGAGAGGTCAGCCCTGCCGAAAGAGTCAATTCTGTGTGTGACAGCGGGTACCTGCAGAGAAGAGCTGTGTGTGTGTGTGTGGGAGATCAGAAAAAACATCCTGTCTCTCTGCCTCACTCTCTCGCTCTCTCTTTCTTCATATCCCTCTCTTTCTGAGAAGAAAAAAAACATATCCCTACATGAAGTATTAAGTAACTAATAATAATTATAACAATTATTTTCAAATTAATTTGGTATGAAATCTGTTTACAATCCCCCACTCTCCACTTACCAACTGCTACTCAATGATGAACCTTATTCCCTTCTCCTCTCCTCTCCTCTCCTCTCCTCTCCTCTCCTCTCCTCTCCTCTCCTCTCCTCTCCTCTCTTCACCTCGTGGGGCATCAATGACATTGAGGAAGGTGAGGGATCAGCCCAGAACTACACGGCAGGACCTGGTCAATGACCTGAAGAGAGATGGGACCACAGTCTCAAAGAAAACCATTAGTAACACACTACGCCGTCATGGATTAAAATCCTGCAGCGCACGCAAGGTCCCCCTTCTCAAGCCAGCGCATGTCCAGGCCCATCTGAAGTTTGCCAATGACCATCTGGATGATCCAGAGGAGGAATGGGAGAAGGTCATGTGGTCTGATGAGACAAAAATATAGCTTTTTGGTCTAAACTCCACTCGCCGTGTTTGGAGGAAGAAGAAGGATGAGTACAACCCCAAGAACACCATCCCAACCGTGAAGCATGGAGGTGGAAACATCATTCTTTGGGGATGCTTTTCTGCAAAGGGGACAGGACGACTGCACCGTATTGAGGGGAGGATGGATGGGGCCATGTATCGCGAGATCTTGGCCAACAACCTCCTTCCCTCAGTAAGAGCATTGAAGATGGGTCGTGGCTGGGTCTTCCAGCATGACAACGACCGAAACACACAGCCAGGGCAACTAAGGAGTGGCTCCGTAGAAGCATCTCAAGGTCCTGGAGTGGCCTAGCCAGTCTCCAGACCTGAACCCAATAGAAAATCTTTGGAGGGGAGCTGAAAGTCTGTATTGCCCAGCGACAGCCCCGAAACCTGAAGAATCTGGAGAAGGTCTGTATGGAGGAGTGGGCCAAAATCCCTGCTGCAGTGTGTGCAAACCTGGTCAAGACCTACAGGAAACGTATGATCTCTGTAATTGCAAACAAAGGTTTCTGTACCAAATATTAAGTTCTGCTTTTCTGATGTATCAAATACTTATGTCATGCAATAAAATGCAAATTAATTACTTAAAAATCATACAATGTGATTTTCTGGATTTTTGTTTTAGATTCCGTCTCTCACAGTTGAAGTGTACCTATGATAAAAATTACAGACCTCTACATGCTTTGTAAGTAGGAAAACCTGCAAAATCGGCAGTGTATCAAATACTTGTACATGTCTACCTCAATTAATTCATACCCCTGCACATCGACTCAGTACTGATACCCCGTGTATTTAGCCAAGGTATCATTACTCATTGTGTATTTATTATTACTTTTATTATTATGTGTTATTACTTAAGCATTTTACTGTTAGTCTACACCTGTTGTTTATGAAGCATGTGACAAATAAATTGTGATTTGATTTCATTTGACACACACACACACATCTATCCTCCCTCCATCTCTCCTCCCCCCATCTCTCCTCACCTCCATCTCTCCTCACCTCCACTCTTTTTACTTCTTCTCTTACCCCACTGTGTGTGAGTGTGTGTGTGTGTGTGTGTGTGTGTGTGTGTGTGTGTGTGTGTGTGTGTGTGTGTGTGTGTGTGTGTGTGTGTGTGTGTGTGTGTGTGTGTGTGTGTGTGTGTGTGTGTGTGTGTGTGTGTGTGTGTGTGTGTGTGTGGAAGGTGAGGACAGGAGAGAGGGATTAAGGGAGGAGGGAGAGGAGAGGAGAGGAGAGGAGAGGAGAGGAGAGGAGAGGAGGAGAGGAGAGGAGAGGAGAGGAGAGGAGAGGAGAGGAGAGGAGAGGAGAGGAGAGGAGAGGAGAAGGGAATAAGGTTCATCATTGAGTAGCAGTTGGTAAGTGGAGAGAGGGGGATTGTAAACAGATTTCATACCAAATTAGGAGGCTGAAGAAATTAGGCTTGTCACCTAAAACCCTCACAAACTTTTACAGATGCACAATTGAGAGCATCCTGTCAGGCTGTATCACCGACTGGTACGGCAACTGCACCGCCCGCAACCGCAGGGCTCTCCAGAGGGTGGTGCGGTCTGCCGAACGCATTACCGGGGGCAAACTACCTGCCCTCCAGGACACCTACAGCACCTGATGTCACAGGAAGGCCAAAAAGATCATCAAGGACATCAACCACCCAAGCCATTGCCTGTTCACCCCGCTATCATCCAGAAGGCAATGTCAGTACAGGTGCATCAAAGCTGGGACCGAGAGACTGAAAAACAGCTTCTATCTCAAGGCCATCAGACTGTTAAATAGCCGTCACTAGCACATTAGAGGCTGCTACTGCCAATATAAATCACTGGCCACTTTAAGAAATTGAATACTTGTCACGACTTCCGCCGAGGCTGCCTCCCCTCCTTGTTCGGGCAGGCTTCGACGTTCGTCGTCACCGGCTTACTAGCCACTGCCGCCCCAATTATCATCATTCCATTTGTCTTGTCTTGTCAATCACACACACCTGGTTCTTATCCCCTCATTAGTCCATGTATAAGTGTTCCCTCTGCCCCCTTGTACTTGTGGGTGATTGTTTATTGTGAGAGTAGTGTAGCTCGGTGGAGCTACTCGTAACATTTTGTTGCCAGTGTAGATTTTCCATTTCCATTACATTTCCATTTTAGTCATTTAGCAGACGCTCCTATCCAGAGCGACTTACAGTTAGTGAGTGCATACATTCTTTTTTGTATTTTTTATTTTTTATTCATACTGGCCCCCCGTGGGAATCAAACCCACAACCCTGGCGTTGCAAACGCCATGCTCTACCAACTGAGCTACATCCCTGCCGGCCATTCCCTCCCCTACCCTGGACGACGCTGGGCCAATTGTGCGCCACCCCATGGGTCTCCCGGTCGCGGGAGTAGGGGAGGGAATGTGCCTATGTATTGTTGGATTCTACCGTTACAGTGTATTGCCAGGGATGAGAGTTTCCCCTGTGCCTGTTTCGTTTATCGCTATTTGAGCGCATTTGTGTGTAAAGCCAGAATAAACTCTGTATTCTGTGATTACCCTCCTGCGCCTGACTCCTTCCATCACACTCATCACAATACTAGTCACTTCAATAATGTTTACATATCTTGCATTACTCATCTCATATGTATATACTGTATTCTATAATATTCTACTGTATCTTAGTCCATGCCGCTCTGTCGTTGCTCGTCCACATATGTATATATTCTTAATTCCATTCCTTACTTAGATTTGTGTGTATTGGGTATATGTTGTGAAATTGTTAGATATTACTTGTTAGATATTACTGCACTGTCGGAGCTAGAAGCACAAGCATTTTGCTACACGCAATAACATCTGCTAAACACGTGTATGTGACAAATAAAATGTGATTTGATTTGATGTGATTTATTTGGTTAACTATTTAACAAAATATTTAGCAGTCTTATGGCTTGGTGGTAGAAGCTGTTCAGGGTCCTGTTGGTTCCAGACTTGGTGCATCAGTACCGCCGTGCAGTAGCAGAGAGAACAGTCTATGACTTGGGTGGCTGGAGTCTTTGACAATTTTTAGGGCCTTCCTCTGACACCGCCTGATATAGAGGTCCTGGATGGCAGGGAGCTCGGCCCCAGTGATGTACTGGGCCGTACGCACTACCCTCTGTAGCGCCTTGCGGTCAGAGGCCAAGCAATTGCCATACCAAGCGGTGGTGCAGCCAGTCAAGATGCTCTCAATGGTGCAGCTATATCACTTTTTGAGGATCTGAGGGCCCATGCCAAATATTTTCAGCCTCCCGAGGGGGAAGTGGCGTTGTCGTGTTTGGACCATGATAGATCCTTAGTGATGTGGACACCAAGGAACTTGAAGCTCTCGACCCACTCCACTACAGCCCGTCGATGTGAATGGTGGCGTGCTCGGCCCTCTGTTTCCTGTAGTCCACAATCAGCTCCTTTGTCTAGCTGACGTTGAGGGAGAGGTTGTTGTCTTGACACCACACTGCCAGGTCTCTGACCTCCTCCCTATAGGCTCATCGTCGTCGGTGATCAGGCCTACCACCGTCGTGTCGTCAGCAAACTTTATGATGGTGTTGGAGTCGTGCGTGGCCACGCACTCGTGGGTGAACAGGGAGTACAGGAGGGGACTAAGCATGCATCCCTGAGGGGCCCCCGTGTTGAAGGTCAGCGTGGTGGGTGTGTTGTTGCCTATCCTCAACACCTGCGGGTGGCCCATCAGCAAGTCCAGGAACCAGTTGCAGTTGGAGGTGTTCAGTCCCAGGGCTTGGGGGGCACTATGGTGTTGAACACTGAGCTGTAGTCAATGAACATCATTCTCACATAGGTGTTCCTGTTGTCCAGGTGGTAGAGGGCAATGTGGAGTGCAATAGACATTGCGTCATCTGTGGATCTGTTGGGGCAGCATGCGAATTGGAGTTGGTCCAGGGTGTCTGGGATGATTGTGTTAATGTGAGTCATGACCAGCCTTTCAGTGCATTTCATGGCTACAGATGTGAGTGCTACAGGGCGATAGTCATTTAGACAGGTTACCTTGGCGTTCTTGGGCACAGGGACTATGGTGGTCTGCTTGAAACATGTACAGTTGAAGTCGGAAGTTTACATACAGTGGGGAAAAAAAGTATTTAGTCAGCCACCAATTGTGCAAGTTCTCCCACTTAAAAAGATGTGAGAGGCCTGTAATTTTCATCATAGGTACACGTCAACTATGACAGACAAATTGAGAAAAAAAATCCAGAAAATCACATTGTAGGATTTTTAATGAATTTATTTGCAAATTATGGTGGAAAATAAGTATTTGGTCACCTACAAACAAGCAAGATTTCTGTCTCTCACAGACCTGTAACTTCTTCTTTAAGAGGCTCCTCTGTCCTCCACTCGTTACCTGTATTAATGGCACCTGTTTGAACTTGTTATCAGTATAAAAGACACCTGTCCACAACCTCAAACAGTCACACTCCAAACTCCACTATGGCCAAGACCAAAGAGCTGTCAAAGGACACCAGAAACAAAATTGTAGACCTGCACCAGGCTGGGAAGACTGAATCTGCAATAGGTAAGCAGCTTCGTTTGAGGAAATCAACTGTGGGAGCAATTATTAGGAAATGGAAGACATACAAGACCACTGATAATCTCCCTCGATCTGGGGCTCCACGCAAGATCTCACCCCCGTGGGGGTCAAAATGATCACAAGAATGGTGAGCAAAAATCCCAGAACCACACGTGGGGACCTAGTGAATGACCTGCAGAGAGCTGGGACCAAAGTAACAAAGCCTACCATCAGTAACCCACTACGCCGCCAGGGACTCAAATCCTGCAATGCCAGATGTATCCCCCTGCTTAAGCCAGTACATGTCCAGGCCCATCTGAAGTTTGCTAGAGTGCATTTGGATGATCCAGAAGAGGATTGGGAGAATGTCATATGGTCAGATGAAACCAAAATATAACTTTTTGGTAAAAACTCAACTCGTCGTGTTTTGAGGACAAAGAATGCTGAGTTGCATCCAAAGAACACCATACCTACTGTGAAGCATGGGGGTGGAAACATCATGCTTTGGGGCTGTTTTTTCTGCAAAGGGACCAGGACGACTGATCCGTGTAAAGGGAAAGAATGAATGGGGCCATGTATCGTGAGATTTTGAGTGAAAACCTCCTTCCATCAGCAAGGGCATTGAAGATGAAACGTGGCTGGGTCTTTCAGCATGACAATGATCCCAAACACACCGCCCGGGCAACGAAGGAGTGGCTTCGTAAGAAGCATTTCAAGGTCCTGGAGTGGCCTAGGCAGTCTCCAGATCTCAACCCCATAGAAAATCTTTGGAGGGAGTTGAAAGTCCGTGTTGCCTAGCGACAGCCCCAAAACATCACTGCTCTAGAGGAGATCTGCATGGAGTAATGGGCCAAAATACCAGCAACAGTGTGTGAAAACCTTGTGAAGACTTACTGAAAACATTTGACCTGTGTCATTGCCAAAAAAGGGTATATAACAAAGTCTTGAGAAACTTTTGTTATTGACCAAATACTTATTTTCCACCACAATATGCAAATAAATTCATTAGAAATCCTACAATGTGATTTTCTGGAGAAAAAAATTATCATTATGTCTGTCATAGTTGACGTGTACCTATGATGAAAATTACAGGCCTCTCTCATCTTTTTAAGTGGGAGAACTTGCACAATTGGTGGCTGACTAAATACTTTTTTTCCCCACTGTACACCTTAGCCAAATACATTTAAACTCAGTTTTTCACAGTTCCTGACATTTAATCCTAGTAAAAAATCCCTGTCTTAGGTCAGTTAGGATCACCACTTTATTTTAAGAATGTGAAATGTCAGAATAATAGTTGAGAGAATGATTTATTTCAGCTTTTATTTATTTCATCACATTCCCAGTGGGTCAGAAGTTTACATACACTCAATTAGTATTTGGTAGCATTGCCTTTTAATTGTTTAACTTGGGTCAAACGTTTCGGGTAGCCTTCCACAAGCTTCCCACAATAAGTTGGGTGACTTTTGGCCCATTCCTCCTGACAGAGCTGGTGTAACTGAGTCAGGTTTGTAGGCCTCCTTGCTCGCACATGCTTTTTCAGTTCTGCCCACACATTTTCTATAGGATTGAGATCAGGGCTTTGTGATGGCCACTCCAATACCTTGATTTTGTTGTCCTTAAGCCATTTTGACACAACTTTGGAAGTATGCTTGGGTTCATCGTCCATTTGGAAGACCCATTTGCGACCAAGCTTTAACTTCCTGACTGATGTACTCCTGAGTGGCGCAGTGGTCTAAGGCACTGCATCGCAGTGCTAACTGTGCCACTAGAGATCCTGGTTCGAATCCAGGCTCTGTCGCAGCCGGCCGCGACCGGGAGACTCATGGGCGGCGCACAATTGGCCCAGCGTCGTCCAGGGTAGGGGAGGGAATGGCCGGCAGGGATGTAGCTCAGTTGATAGAGCATGGCGTTTGCAACGCCAGGGTTGTGGGTTCGATTCCCACGGGGGGCCAGTATAAAAAAAAAGATTAAAAAAAAAATAAAAAAAAGATGTATTCACTAACTGTAAGTCGCTCTGGATAAGAGCGTCTGCTAAATGACTAAAAATGTAAAAAAAAAAAAAAAATGATGTCTTGAGATGTTGCTTCAATATATCCACATAATTGTCCTTCCTCATGATGCCATCTATTTTGTGAAGTGCACCAGTCCCTCCTGCAGCAAAGCACCCCCACAGCATGATGCTGCCACCCCCGTGAGTCACGGTTGGAATGGTGTTCTTCGGCTTGCAAGCCACCCCTTTTTCCTCCAAACATAACGATGGTCATTAAGGCCAAACAGTTATATTTTTGTTTCATCAGACCAGAGGACATTTCTCCAAAAAGTAAGATCTTTGTCCCCATGTGCAGTTCTAAACCGTAGTCTGTCTTTTTTATGGCGGTTTTGGAGCAGTGGCTTCTTCCTTGCTGAGCGGCCTTTCAGGTTATGTCGATATAGGACTCGTTTTGCTGTGGATATAGATACTTTTGTACCTGTTTCCTCCAGCATCTTCACAGGGTCCTTTGCTGTTGTTCTGAGATTGATTTGCAGTTTTTGCACCAAAGTACGTTCATCTCTAGGAGACAGAACGCGTCTCCTTCCTGAGCAGTATGACGGCTGCGTGGTCCCATGGTGTTTATACTTGCGTACTATTGTTTGTACCGATGAACGTGGTACCTTCAGGCGTTTGGAAATTGCTCCCAAGGATGAACCAGACTTGTGGAGGTCTACAATATGTTTTCTGAGGTCTTGGCTGATTTATTTTGATTTTCCCATGATGTCAAGCAAAGAGGCACTGAGTTTGAAGGTAGGCCTTGAAATACATCCACAGGTACACCTCCAATTGACTCAAATGATGTCAATTAGCCTATCAGAAGCTTCTAAAGCCATGACATCATTTTCTGGAATTTTCCAAGCTGTTTAAAGGCACAGTCAACTTAGTGTATGTAAACTTCTGACCCACTGGAATTGTGATACAGTGAATTATAAGTGAAATAATCTGTCTGTAAAGAATTGTTGGAAAAATTACTTGTGTCATGCACAAAGTAGATGTCCTAACCGACTTGCCAAAACTATAGTTTGTTAACAAGAAATTTGTGGAGTGGTTGAAAAACGAGTTTTAATGACTCCAACCGAAGTGTATGTAAACTTCTGACTTCAACTGTAGGTATTACAGATTGGGTCAAGGAGATTGACAATGTCAGTGAAGACACTTGCCAGTTGGTCAGCGCATGCTCTGAGTACGCGTCCTGGTAATCTGTCTGTGAATGCCTTGTTTAACCTGTTTAAAGGTCTTACTCACATCGGCTACGGAGAGCCTGATCACACAGTCATCCGGAACAGTTGGTGCTCTCATGCATGGTTCAGTGTTGCTTGCCTTGAAGCAAGCATAGAAGGCATTTAGCTCGTTTGGTAGGTTCGCATCACTGGGCAGCTCGTGGCTGGGCTTCCCTTTGTAATCCATAATAGTTTGCAAGCCCTGCCACATTCGACGAGCGTCAGAGCCAGCCTAGTAGGATTCGATCTTTGTCCTGTATTGGCGCTTTGCCTGTTTGATGACTCATCGGAGGTCGTAGCGGGATTTCTTATAAACGTCCAAATTAGTATTCCACTCCTTGAAAGCAACAGCGCTAGCCTTTAGCTCAGTGCGGATGTTGTCTGTAATCCATGGCTTCTGGTTGGGATAGGTACGTGCGGTCACTGTGGGGATGACGTTGTCGATGCACTTATTAATGAAGCCGGTGACTGATGTGGTAAACTCCTCAATGCTATCGGATGAATCTCGGAACATATTCCAGTCTGTGCTAGCGAAACAGACCTGTAGTTTAGAATCCGCTTCATCGGACCACTTCCATATTGAGCGCGTCACTGGTACTTCCTGTTTGAGTTTTTGCTTGTAAGCAGGAATCAGGAGGATAGAGTTATGGTCAGATTTGCCAAATGGAGGGTGAGGGAGAGCTTTGTATGCATTTCTGTGTGTGGCGTAAAGGTGATCTCGAGTTTTGTCTCCTCTAGTTACACAGGTGACCTGCTGGTAGAAATGAGGTAAAACTGATTTCAGTTTCCCTGCATTAGGAGTGCTGCCTCTGGATGAGCATTTTCTTGTTTGCTTATGGTCCTATACAGCTCGTTGAGTGCGGTCTTAGTGCGAGCGTTGGTTTATGGTGGTAAATAGACAGCTACGAAAAATATAGATGAAAACTCTCTTGCTAAATAGTATGGTCTACAGCTTATCATGAGATATTCTAACTCAGTCGAGAAGAACCTTGAGACTTCCTTAATATTAGAGATTGCGCACTAGCTGTTGTTAACAAAGAGACACACACATCCCCCATTGAGCTTACCCGAGGCTGCCGTTCGGTCCTACCGATGTATTGAATAACCAGCTGAATGTAAATTTCCCATGTCCTTGTTCAGCAACGACTCCGAGAAACATAGGATATTACAGTCCTTCAAGTCCCGTTGATAGGATAGTCTCAAACGGAGCTTGTCCAGTTTGTTCTCCAGTGATTGTATGTTCGCCAATAGACCGGAGGGTAGAGGCGGTTTATTTACTCGACGACGTAGTTTCGTTAGGGCCTGGTCCGGGGTGAGCAGTATGTCCTGCTTCGCCAACTCGTTGAACTAGAAATCTTCATCCAAATTGAGGTTAATGGTGCCCCTCAGATGCCCCTCAGATCGACCACCGTTCAACGTTTAACTACTTTTATTTCACCACCACACTCCTGAGTTAGGTTTTTAATCAAGTCTGTGGGTTAGGCTAGTGAAATACTGCGCTAGAACCTACTATAATTATGAAATCACACTCACTTTCAAAGCGATGAGGAGAGATAGGGAAAGAAAAAACCTTTCCTCTTCTCCTCCTTTCATTCACTCCTCTCATTCTCTCCTCTTTCCTTCTTTCCTCTCCTCTCCTCTCTTCTCTTCTTTCCTCTTCTCTCTTCTGTAAGAAGCTGTACAGACTTCTCTTCTCTCTGGGAGAAAAATATAAAAAAAAAAAAACATTTATAATTGCACAAAATGTTGCTTCAAGTGATATTATTATTAAATGCTTAACACACTGTATCAAATCTCCTTGTGTATCAAATCCCTATATTTTAAATCAGTGCTTCTGTATGAGGCATGGAAACAGGGTCAGAGAACCCATCAACAATCCTTATATCAACAAAATGCACTGAACATCCTAACTCTTTAGGCAACAAAAGATAATCAAAAACCTCATCAAATAAAATGTTCTCTGCCAAAAAACACTGTGTCTCTCTGAAATGTTCCTGCATAGCTAAAATACACAATTAATTTATTAAACTAATAGCGAATAAAAACATAAGCTTGCGCTATTTCTGTAGCTTGGTGTAATTACGTTGTTGTGGCATAGCTAATGTGTTTATGAATTAAATCTTCTCTTGCCTTTTTCTGCTTGTAAGGTGCTGGTGTGCTGATTTCCTATCTCTGACACGCTAGCATGCTAATTATTCATTCAACCCCAAAGCAAATTGTTATTTGTCTCATCACTAGCATGCTACTTCTACATTAAAATCTAATTCAAACAGGCTAACGCTTGTCTCATTGCTAGCATGCTAATTCTCCATTCAAACCTAGTATGAACAGGCTAATGCTTGTTGCTAGCATGCTAATCCTTAGTCTAAAAAATCCAAGACCTACGGCAGCAACAGTGACTAGGGTCTGGGATTAATGACGGATTCTCTTGGTAACTTAAAAAAGGAAAGAAAAAAGATCCGGAGAGGATCCTCTTCAGACAGATTACTCTCCCAATAAATCACGAGGCAAACACAGCCGAACGTTGCGATTCAAAAACAAAGTTTGCAGGCAAAATCTTTGCGGTGGTTTTAGGGAAGGTGGTTGATGCAAACTAGCCACTTGCGAAATGCACTCATTAGAAATAACCTCTGTGATCTCCATCTTGCTAGCTACTATTTTGAATCCGGGGAATGTTTACACTATGGCCACTAAGGCAGTGATGTAAGAAAGTCAGATGACCCAACTCCGCCTTTTCCTCTATGCCAAACTAACATTGCATGCATATGTCACAGGAGGTTGGTGGCATCTTAATTGGGGAGAACGGGCTCCTGGTAATGACTGGAGCGGAATTAGTGGAATGGTATCAAATACATCAAACACATGGTTTCCAAATCAAATCAAATCAAATTTGATTGGTCACATACACATATTTAGCAGATGTTATTGCGGGTGTAGCAAAATGCTTGTGTTTCTAGCTCCAACAGTGCAGTAATATCTAACAATTCACCCAATACACACAATACACACAAATCTAAAAGTAAAATAATGGAATTAAGAAATATATAAATATTAGGACGTTTGATGCCATTCCATATGCTTCGTTCCGGCCATTATTATGAGCCGTTCTCCCCCCAGCAGCCTCCTGAAGCATACATTGTAAACTGGAACATTGGAACATTGTGGGAGGCAACCCTTTGGTCTGGCCTGGAGGAATGGGCTAAAGAACTACGTGAAAAAAGGAATGAAGAACCCTGGTCTAGAGAGACTATTTTGAAGTTGCTCATAGCCACAGATCTAGGATCAGCTTATGCACAGTTCGGACTCAGAACATATGGCGAGTTGAACTGAATAGAAATTAAGAGCGGGCTAGTACGGTTGAGAGCTTTGCTTGAGGTACCGGTTGGTTTCAGCTCTCAACAGCTCTCAACACTGCAGACTTCCTTGTTGGTTTTGGGTCGAAATCAGGCATAACAGCGATATTTTTTATATATATGTTGTTTATTTATTCAGACGAGACAAAAATAAATAAATAAGATACACAGCCTAACATCAACATATGATGTGGCACAGACACACCAATACAACAGGAAACAAACCAGGCAGGTGAATTGTGCCAAGAACGATTACAAGTTCTTCTTCTTTTTCATTTTTAGATTCATATGAAGCATTATCATGCGACCTCTTGTGTTAAAGAAACCACAACGTTAAAGAAACGACAACATTAAAGAAACCACAACTTTAAAGGAACCACAAAGTTTCTTGCACAAAAAATACAAAGAAAGACGGTTCACACACCTGTACAGCACGGAAGATAATGTTTTAAACAGTGAATATGATCGGTTTAATGTGTCTTGGTTAAAGTAACGTGTCTTAAGATGTAATAACTCCCTTTTACTAAGGAATCACGAAGAGTCTTGTTAAGTAGCCTTTCTGTAATATCTGAAATGATTGGATAGCCTATGCTGTGATGAATACTGTAGCCTTATTGGGAACTGTGTTTCAGATATCTCTATAAAGTAGTTGAGCTGCTCCCCTCCTCACAGAAATCGTCCACCTGCGAATCTGAGGACATGGTTTTGCTTCGGGTGTGGGTGTGGTATCGAAACAACCTTTATTTGCATGCAATTAACATATATCAACATGCATTACCATTTCTCCCGACAGCGAAAGAACTGCACTGGCGTGTTGCATGAAACAGAGGCGCGTGCTTCACCCGCACTGCGCGGAAAGAGCGGCAGAGGCGCACTCTATAGTTTCAGACTGCACTCTATCCCAGCTCTTCCAAAGAGAAAGTCACTTATTTTTTCATTCGGTGTGGTGATAAGAGCCCTGTTTGAACTAGGGCTTACTGTCCGCAATGCAATGATCAGTTTACCCAGCAACAATGCTCCTGACCTGACCATTGATGGAATCAACAATGAATTTACAAATGATTCCACTGGTTACTGTTTGTGTGTGTGTGTGTGTGTGTGTGTGTGTGTGTGTGTGTGTGTGTGTGTTTGTGTGTGTGTGTGACTGTGATCAACGAAAGTGATTACAGTAAGACACCTGGGGACTTTATCCTCACCTCCAACAGATCTATCAGACCTCTGATCAATCACATTGATAAGAACAAAACCACGTACTGCACAGCTTCAAATCACTACTCCAGGAAGATAAATACAATTATTTTATTTTTTATTTTTTTTTGGGGGGTGGATCAGCTTAATATTGCAGATAGATTGTATCTTCTATCAATGTAATTGTCTGCATCACTTCCAATCCCCCATGTTTTTTATATATATACTCCCCTTTATTACTTTTCAACCCCGCCATCCTTTCCCTACTTGGAGTAAATTAGTGAACAACAATGCCCAGGCCTCTACTTCCGGTCTATACTTACTATCTACACCTTATGGACACAGTTAATTTTACAATAATTCTATTCTATATATATATATATATATATATATATATATATATATATATATATATATATATATAGATATATTTTTTTTTATTTTGCTCCTGAACTTCTTCTACTCTCAACCTCTCAGATAATTTTCATGATGTCCATCCGGTTTGCTTCTATATGCCATATCTTTCTAACTGTGCTCTTTCCCAAAAGCTCCCAACATACAACCTATATACAGTGGGGGAAAAAAGTATTTAGTCAGCCACCAATTGTGCAAGTTCTCCCACTTAAAAAGATGAGAGAGGCCTGTAATTTTCATCATAGCTACACGTCAACTATGACAGACAAAATGAGGGAAAAAAATCCAGAAAATCACATTGTAGGATTTTTAATGAATTTATTTGCAAATTATGGTGGAAAATAAGTATTTGTATATATCTAACCCTAACCCTAACCCTAACTAATTTGCTTGAGAACCAGTCCGGATTTAAGTATACCTTTTGTATGACTGAAGCTTTTAGTGATAGGTCTAATGCTTTAATATTTAATAATTTCTGTCCTCCGAATCCATATTCATTATATAAATATGCCCTTTTAATTTTGTCTGGCTTGCCGTTCCAAATAAAATTGAATATTTTTTTCTCATATAATTTAAAAAACTGTTCGCTAGGTGTAGGCAAGACCATAAGCAAATAGGTAAACTGGGATAATACTAAAGAGTTAATCAGGGTGATTTTTCCACAAATTGACAGGTATTTTCCTTTCCATGGTAGTAAGATCTTATCTATTTTTGCTAACTTTCTATTAAAATTGATTGAAGTGAGATCATTTATTTCCTTTGGGATATGTATTCCGAGTATATCCACATCACCATCAGACCATTTTATTGGTAAACTACATGGTAATGTAAAAATTGTATTTTTTAGTGATCCAATACGTAATATAGTACATTTGTCATAATTTGGTTGTAATCCAGAGAGGTTAGAAAATGTATCTAGATCCTCTATGAGGCTGTGGAGGGATTCTAGTTGTGGATTTAAAAGAAAACATGAATCATCAGCGTACAATGACACCTTTGTTTTTAAGCCCTGGATTTCTAATCCTCTGATATTATTATTGGATCTGATTTTAATAGCTAACATCTCGATGGCCACAATAAATAGATATGCCGATAGAGGACAACCTTGTTTCACTCCTCTTGACAGTTTAAAACTTTCTGAGAAATAGCCATTATTTACTATTTTACACCTAGGGTTACTATACATGATTTTGACCAATTTTATAAGAGATTCTCCAAAATTGAAATGCTCCAGGCATTTATATATAAACCCCAGTCGAACTTTATCAAATGCCTTTTCGAAGTCTGCTATGAATAGCAGGCCTGGTTTCCCATATTTTCCATAGTGTTCTATTGTTTCCAATACTTGCCTTATATTATCTCCAATGTATCTTCCATGTAAAAAACCTGTCTGATTAGAATGAATAATATCTGACAATACCTTTTTAATTCTATGCGCTATACATTTTGCTAGGATTTTTGCATCACAACACTGAAGTGTAAGGGGCCTCCAATTTTGTAAATGGACTGGATCTTTATATTTTCCACTTGTATCCTGTTTCAGTAATAATGACATCAGACCTTCTTCTTGAGTGTCAGATAATCTACCATTTACATAGGAGTGGTTAAAACATGCTAATAACGGTCCTCTTAGTATATCAAAAAAGGTTTGGTATACCTCGACTGGTATGCCATCCAACCCTGGAGTTTTCCCAGACTTAATGTCTTTAATTGCATCCAGAAGTTCCTCCTCTGTAATTTCACCTTCACATGAGTCTTTCTGTGTGGCTGTTCATTTGACATTATCAATAGAAAAAAATCTCTACAATTAGCTTCAGTTAGAGGAGATGGAGGCGACTGAAAATAAAACATATGCTTAAAGTACTTTGTTTCTTCCTTCAAAATATCATTTGGTGAATTATGGGTGACTCCGTCAATTGTAACCAGTCTCATTAAGTTCTTTTTGGTAGCATTCCTATGTTGAAGATTAAAAAATAATTTTGTGAATTTTTCCCCATATTACATCCAGTTTGCTTTATTTTTATAATATATTACACTTGATCTTTCTTGAATAAGTTTCTCAATTTCTTTTTGTTTTTCCTCTAATTTATTCTGAGCCTCTATGTTACAGTTTTTATTGCCATCTATCTGTTCTGTTAGACTTTCTATTTCCTTTCTTAGTATAAACTCTTTTGACCTAAATTGCTTTTGTTTTCGAGATGAGTACTGAATTGCATGGCCTCTAAAGGCACATTTAAAGGTGTCCCATACAATAAGGGGATTCGCTGTACCTATGTTATGTTGGAAAAAGTCAGTTATAAATTCCTTTGTTCTAATTATAAATAAATTATCATCCAATAGGCTTTGATTACATTTCCAATATCCTTGCCCATGTGGAAATTCAGTAAGAGTAATGTATATGCCTATTATATGATGGTCCGACCGCATTCTGTCCCCTATCAACACTTTTTTAAACTTTTGGTGCCAACGAGAATGAGATAAGAAAGAAGTCAAGACGACTAGTCTCCACTTCTTAGTCTTACTACTGAAACATACATTGTTTCTGGGGAACACACATAGCCTTTCACTCTCTATCCGTTGTAGTGAGCTACCAAGGCCAGTTTTGGTTTGGGTGTGAAAGTGGGCATGGTTGAGACAGGGGGATTGGTTTGGCCAGTGGGAGTGATTTGGACAGGGGGAGTGGTTTGGCCAGTGGAAGTGATTTGGACAGGGGGAGTGGTTTTGGGAGGTGACAGTGGCTGGTCATTCGATTCCTCTGAGGAACCGTTGGCAGAGACCTTCGGAGTGGGCGGGCCTACAGACACCACGACAACCGTCACGTTGTGTCTGTTTCCATGGCGAATGGTCCGGAGTGTTTTGGTCACTCGCGAAGAGGTCTTCAAACTGTAGCTTCGGTCAGGAGCAGAACACCTCAGCATAGCCTTGAAACACCTGTAGAACTACACACACACACACACACACACACACACACACACACACACACACACACACACACACACACACACACACACACACACACACACACTCTCACACACATAGACACACACACACACACATTGATTACAGCATTGATAACTGATCTCAGTGTCAAATCAAAGGGTCAGAGCAAAGAACAGTGTGTGTTTGAGGGGCGGTTGTGGATGCTTAGATCAGTGCAAGTGATTATATTATGCTAATGCAGGGTTTTCAAATCAAACTCAATCTAGCAACATTGTATCACCCAAGTACACACCTCCCTCATCCCCCCCTCTCTCTCTCTCTCTCTCTCTCTCTCTCGCTTTCTCTCTTTCTCTCACTGACACACGCACACACATACACACTACATACACTAACACATGCAGCATACACACACAACACACAGCAGGGTGTATATCACCTGGATAAACATAGTGTACTTAGTATACTCTCCAGTTCCACACGTATACTTCTGGTCCACTACATTTACCCAGGAGAAATCAGATGGCAACTTTGAGGCAACGTTGTGTGGTGGTTGTGTGTTTGCTGGGATGTTTTCATCTATCTGCTTCTCTACAGCGTTTTGAATCAGTGCGTGCAAAAAGGCACGTTTATCTTTGGTGGCAGGTTGCAGGTTGTTTTAGAGACAACACATTCTCTGTGGCAGTCTGTGCAGCCTTTTAGGTCTTCAGCTCACCTCAACTCAATGTCACCATGGATACGGTTGGGAGGAACTGAAGACTGACAACGCCAAACAGGGGTACAGTGTGTCTGTGTGTGTGCGTGTGTGTGCATGTGTGTGTGTACCTGTCTGTTCATGTAGATGTATATAACAGGGTTGATGACTGTCGATGTCTTGGCCAACAGCGAGGGGGCGATGGTGACCTCAGGAGTCAAAAGGTTGCGGGGGCCAAAGGTTGCCAGCAGGGCCGCTACACCGTAGGGCAGCCAACACAACAGGTAACACGCTACCATGGTTACCACCATCACCAACACACGTTGCTCACGATGACGGGTCACCACTGAGCTCACACTGCTCACCTGGAGGGATGACAAACACACACACACACACATACACACACACACACACACACATACAGACTGGCATCAAGCTAGGTTGCTATTGTACTTTAGCAAAGATAATTTACTCTGCCAAGTTGAATCAAGACTGCGTGTGTGTGTTCACGTTTTACTATACTTGTGAGTACCAGAACTCCTCACAAGAATTGTAAACCAACTAAAATTCAGAGAAGAAGTGAGGACATTTTGCCGGTCCTCACTTGTAAAAAGGCTATTTTAGGCCTAGGGGTTAGGTTTAGGGTTAGAATTAGGTGTGTGTGTGTGTGTGTGTGTGTTAATGATTATCCTCAAAAGTCTCACTAACAACCTCAATCCCCAGGAATCCTCTAATTACTGCTTCCTGTACTCTCCTCTAATCGAGACATTGTAACTTTAAACTCTAAAACTAAACTCTCTAATCTCTAAACATAACTTTCTAAGCTCTAGACTCTTTAATAAGAGTATGGCGATCCCACTTATTGTATTTTGTATGATGTATTTTATTAAACAGATAAGACTATAGAGAAGAGACAGGAACGTGAGGAGAGACTTGGATTGGATCCCATGCAGACATGGGAGAGTACAGTATATGTGCTGCTGGTACCAATGGTTAACAACAAGCTCTCACAGTCTCACTGCAGAATCCCACGTTTGTCCATAAACGTCCAATTTCGAAGGTTAAGTTTGGCATTGATTCCGAATGGTTAAGTTATGGGTTAAGGTTTGGGAGAGGGTAAAAAAACAAAAACAAATTGTGCCTAGCACTGGGATTGAACAGGCGACCCTCGGAGCCGGTGCTCACGGCTTACACCCATCTGCCATCCCTGTCCACAATTCCCTAGCAAAACCCAAGCTTACGTGATGGTAATAGCACTCACCGTTGGCCCTAGTGGCTGGTTTAGAACTCATCTCCCGAAATCCTGTTTACCTGGACGGACGTCGAATTTTGCAGTGGATCTTGAGCAACCTGGCTGCGGTTACACCATCCCCAGGCATTATATCTAAACTCAACTCTCTAAACTGTCAACTAAGTGAAGAGTTAGAAGAGGTCAGAGGTCAGGGGTTAGTTACCTGTTTGATAGCGCTGAGCAGCTTGCTATAGCTGTACAGTATGACAGAGAAAGGCAGTAACAGACAGAAGGTGAACAAAGAGAAGATGTAGGAGATGTTGTTCGGTGTCTGGGTCCTCCAGTCCACTGAACAGGTGGTTCCTGGAACACAGTACAACAATACACACTGTCAATATGAATACTGTTACTATCTATACTGTTACTAGGTAATAAATACTGTAGTTCCATATGCCAGCAGATTGTAATTAAATCAAATACTTTTTTTGCACTTTCACTCACACACACATTCACACACAAATGCACACACACACACCTGGTCCCTCGGGGCCGTAGCTGCTCCAGCCCAGCAGCGGGGGCAGTGTCCAGGCCAGAGAGTAGAGCCAGGAGAAACACACTCCGGCCACCGCTGGACCGAAGTCGCTGCCGTCTGTCTGCGTCCTACACAGCATGGTACAGTAACGCTCATAGGACAACACTGCCAGGGAGATCAGCGACACAATACCTGGAACACACACCCACACACACACACACATACACAAAATAGCATAGAGACTTGACTGGGTATTAGGTTGCTGTTTCACAAGGCACCGCTGACAGTTAATGAGGACGCAGTCTGACACACACACACCAGGCAGATCCCTCAAGATTGACCTCGAAATTGACTTCAGGAAATGCCTTCAAAACCGTCCACTAGGGGCAACAGTGAGCGGTATTACCATGAAGTAGGTTTGGGTTTTGCTAGGGTGTTGTGGATGGGGTAATCCCATGACTCCGGATCCAAAGGTTGAGTGTTCAATTCCAGTGGTAGATACACATTTTTTTGTTGTTGGTTTTATTCCTGTCCCAAACCTTAACCCTTAATTTAACCATTCGGAATGAATGCCTAAACTTAATGTTTTAACCCTATCCCAAACCTTAACTTCGAAATGTGACATTTGGAGAAACAGAATGATGCTGAGCAGGAGCAGTAAACCCAGGGTGTCAAAAACACTTCTAAATGTTATGTTTGGAGTAACTTTAAAATGTGAGGTTTGGAGAAAGTGGATGAATATCAGAATCTTAAGGCCACCATGAGATCTTGTTGAACACACAAACACACAAGGGGCTGTGGCTGGAGAGTCTGAAGTTAATTATTTATTTAGATTTATGCTTAATGACTTTACTGTTGAAGTTCATTGAGAAATCTGAGTCAAGATCCAGAGCAGCCATAGTGCTGATACAGTCAAATACTGTACATTTAGCACATACTTTAAGCTGAGCACTAACACACATACACATACACACACACACACACACACAGAGAGAGAGAGAGAGAGAGAGAGAGAGAGAGCGAGAGAGAGAGGGAGGCAGAGAGAGAGAGACAATAGGCTGCTTACCCAAACAGGCGTTGATGAAGCCGTACCAGACGCATCCCGCACTACCGATCAACCACCGGCCCTGTGTGGCAGCGGCGAAGCTGAACGGTGTCCCGAGCACGCTGACCAGCAGGTCCGACACACACACACTCACCAGCAAGACATTGATGGGAGAGCGCAGTGCGCGGTTCCGGCAGAATAACGTTAACACCAGGAGGTTGTTGAGGAAACCGAATGTACCTATAAACCCCAGACATACCGCCACCACGAGGTGTCCCGTAGGACTCAGAGAACCTGAACCTCCTCCCTGCAAGACCACCGTCTCACTGTCACTGTCTCCCCATGGGCAGCTCGCGTCGCAGCTCAGACTGACGTTAGACACGATCATACCGGCCCAGTTAGTTACACTCTATGGTTCCCCGACGGCAGATGGATTTTGGAGGAGAGATAATCCATTTGGTTTGGTCTCCCTTGCTCTGCCTCTGTCTGTCTCTGTCACTGTCAGCCCATCACGAGAGGCGCACAAACAGGCTGGAGAGAAAAAGAAGAAGCGGGAAATGTTTTGTCCATTCATTGTTAGCTGAAAAACAACGTTTCGACCGATTGGTCTTCATCAGGTGAAACAACTCCGAATTCCACCGGGTATAAATTGCAGTCCCCTGGTGCGCTCTGCTATGCGACTGGAAGTTCAGTTAACTCTCGGTGTGATTCCCTACCCCGGCTTCACGGTGGACTCGGAGGTCATCGTGCTCTGCCGGCACCGGGAGTCTGTTCGCGCTTTTATCGGCGTGAAGTGACATATCCTGGTGCGCGAGAAGTTAACGGGAAAGGGGGTCATTTACGGTGAGGAGAGAGAGTGATGGAGAGGGAGAGAACGAGGGAGAGAGGATGTCTCTTTTCCTCTAGTGTTTTATTCATAAAACTGATGTTTGTTGATGATATATCCTTTCAACAAAACAGGAAGCTAGAAATCCCTCTCCCCAAACCTGACTAATTAATTATCCTCTCTAATGTAGTGGGTTCCCACCGACCTGTTGTTCTTCAAAGCAAACATACTGTACGTAGGCAACAGATGCTTGGTGGATAAGATGTACACATTTCAGCACATTGGACAGCGCCCCACACCGCGCTCCTTTCAGGCAGAACGTTTAATGGACAGTATCAAAGTCAGATATTTGTTTCTCTAAAACTCAGCCTGGCATTCTTCAATTAGTGATTTGTGATAGGACTTGAAGACTTCCTCTCTCTCTCTCTCTCTCTCTCTCTCTCTCTCTCTCTCTCTCTCTCTCTCTCTCTCTCTCTCTCTCTCTCTCTCAATTCAATTTCAACTTCAATTCAATTTAAGGGCTTTATTGGCATGGGAAACGTGTGTTAACATTGCCAAAGCAAGTGAAGTAGATAGTAAACAAAAGTGAAATAAACAATAAATATTAACAGTAAACATTACACTCAGAAGTTTCAAAAGAATAAAGACATTTCAAATGTCATATTATGTATATATACAGTGTTGTAACAATGTGCAAATAGTTAAAGTACAAATGGGAAAATAAATAAACATAAATATGGGTTGTATTTACAATGGTGTTTGTTCTTCACTGGTTGCCCTTTTCTTGTGGCAACAGGTCACAAATCTTCTCTCTCTCTCTCTCTCTCTCTCTCTCTCTCTCTCTCTCTCTCTCTCTCTCTCTCTCTCTCTCTCTCTCTCTCTCTCTCTCTCTCTCTCTCTCTCTCTCTCTCTCTCTCTCTCTCTCTCTCTCTCTCTCTCTCTCTCTCTCTCTCTCTCTCTCTCTCTCTCTCTCTCTCTCTCTCTCTATCCTCTTCCAGACTGTAGTCTTTGCTGTTCTACCAGGAACTATAAAAATAGATAAGAAGAGAGAGGGGGTGGGGAGAGAGACAGAGAGGGAGAAAACCAAAGAGATCATGTCTCTTTGGTATCATTATCCTTTAGCTGTCCTGCCAACACAGCACTATGGTATCATTATCCTTTAGCTGTCCTGCCAACACAGCACTATGGTATCATTATCCTTTAGCTGTCCTGCCAACACAGCACTATGGTATCATTATCCTTTAGCTGTCCTGCCAACACAGCACTATGGTATCATTATCCTTTAGCTGTCCTGCCAACACAGCACTATGGTATCATTATCCTTTATCTGTCCTGCCAACACAGCACTATGGTATCATTATCCTTTAGCTGTCCTGCCCACACAGCACTATGGTATCATTATCCTTTAGCTGTCCTGCCAACACAGCACTATGGTATCATTATCCTTTAGCTGTCCTGCCAACACAGCACTATGGTATCATTATCCTTTAGCTGTCCTGCCAACACAGCACTATGGAAATACATTGAGAGAGAAAGGAGGAGAGAGAGAGAGAGAGAGAGAGAGAGAGAGAGAGAGAGGGGGGATTAGACATTATTCACCTGAAACGCCAGAGGACTGTTCCTACTGGCTAGACTGTCCCTGCTGGCTGGGCTGTCTCTGCTGGCTAGACTGTCCCTGCTGGCTAGACTGTCCCTGCTGGCTGGGCTGTCCCTGCTGGCTAGAGAGACAGAGACAGAGGGAGAGAGCAGGTGTTTGATGAGTCGTAAATCTCACTGATGCTAAACTGAGTGCTAAATTGAGTGCTAAATTACTACACTGCTCAAAAAATAAAGGGAACACTTAAACAACACAATGTAACTCCAAGTCAATCACACTTCTGTGAAATCAAACTGTCCACTTAGGAAGCAACACTGATTGACAATACATTTCACATGCTGTTGTGCAAATGGAATAGACAACAGGTGGAAATTATAGGCAATTAGCAAGACACCCCCAATAAAGGACTGGTTTGCAGGTGGTGACCACAGACCACTTCTCAGTTCCTATGCTTCCTGGCTGATGTTTTGGTCACTTTTGAATGCTGGCGGTGCTTTCACTCTAGTGGTAGCATGAGACGGAGTCTACAACCCACACAAGTGGCTCAGGTAGTGCAGCTCGTCCAGGATGGCACATCAATGCGAGCTATGGCAAGAAGGTTTGCTGTGTCTGTCAGCGTAGTGTCCAGAGCATGGAGGCGCTATCAGGAGACAGGCCAGTACATCAGGAGACGTGGAGGAGGCCGTAGGAGGGCAACAACCCAGCAGCAGGACTGCTACCTCCGCCTTTGTGCAAGGAGGAGCAGGAGGAGCACTGCTAGAGCCCTGCAAAATGACCTCCAGCAGGCCACAAATGTGCATGTGTCTGCTCAAATGGTCAGAAACAGACTCCATGAGGGTGGTATGAGGGCCTGACGTCCACAGGTGGGGGTTGTGCTTACATCCCAACACTGTGCAGGACGTTTGGCATTTGCCAGAGAACACCAAGATTGGCAAATTCGCCACTGGCGCCCAGTGCTCTTCACAGATGAAAGCAGGTTCACACTGAGCACATGTGACAGACGTGACATAGTTTGGAGACGCCGTGGAGAATGTTCTGCTGCCTGCAACATCCTCCAGCATGACCGGTTTGGTGGTGGGTCAGTCATGGTGTGGTGTGGCATTTCTTTGGGGGGCCGCACAGCCCTCCATGTGCTCGCCAGAGGTAGCCTGCCATTAGGTACCGAGATGAGATCCTCAGACCCCTTGTGAGACCATATGCTGGTGCGGTTGGCCCTGGGTTCCTCCTAATGCAAGACAATGCTAGACCTCATGTGGCTGGAGTGTGTCAGCAGTTCCTGCAAGAGGAAGGCATTGATGCTATGGACTGGCCCGCCCGTTCCCCAGACCTGAATCCAATTGAGCCCATCTGGGACATCATGTCTCGCTCCATCCACCAACGCCACGTTGCACCACAGACTGTCCAGGAGTTGGCGGATGCTTTAGTCCAGGTCTGGGAGGAGATCCCTCAGGAGACCATCCGCCACCTCATCAGGAGCATGCCCAGGCGTTGTAGGGAGGTCATACAGGCACGTGGAGGCCACACACACTACTGAGCCTCATTTTGACTTGTTTTAAGGACATTACATCAAAGATGGATCAGCCTGTAGTGTGGTTTTCCACTTAAATTTTGAGGGTGACTCCAAATCCAGACCTCCATGGGTTGATAAATTTGATTTCCATTGATAATTTTTGTGTGGTTTTGTTGTCAGCACATTCAACTATGTAAATAAAAAAGTATTTAATAAGATTATTTCATTCATTCAGATCTAGGATGTGTTATTTTAGTGTTCCCTTTATTTTTTTGAGCAGTGTATGTTGCCTATTACTCATCACTCACTTTGTGTGTGTGTGTGTTCCTCAGCCCTGAGCTGCACTTCATGTGTGTGTGTCTGTGTATGTACAGTTGAAGTCGGAAGTTTACATACACCTTAGCCAAATACATTTAAACTCAGTTTTTCATAATTCCTAGTAAAATTTCCCTGTCTTAGGTCAGTTAGGATCACCACTTTATTTTAAGAATGTGAAATGTCAGAATAATAGTAGAGAGATTTATTTATTTCAGCTTTTATTTATTTCATCACATTCCCAGTGGGTCAGAAGTTTACATACACTCAATTAGTATTTGGTAGCATTGCCTTTAAATTGTTTAACTTGGGTCAAACGTTTCGGGTAGCCTTCCACAAGCTTCCCACAATAAGTTGGGTGAATTTTGGCCCATTCCTCCTGACAGAGCTGGTGTAACTGAGTCAGGTTTGTAGGCCTCCTTGCTCGCACACGCTTTTTCAGTTCTGCCCACAAATTGAGGTCAGGGCTATGTGATGGTCACTCCAATACTTTGACTTTGTTGTCCTTAAGCCATTTTGCCACAACTTTGGAAGTATGCTTGGGGTCATTGTCCATTTGGAAGACCCATTTGCGACCAAGCTTTAACTTCCTGACTGACGTCTTGAGATGTTGCTTCAATATATCCACATCATTTTCCTTCCTCATGATGCCATCTATTTTGTGAAGTGCACCAGTCCCTCCTGCAGCAAAGTACCCCCACAGCATGATGCTACCACCCCCGTGCTTCACGGTTGGGATGGTGTTCTTCGGCTTGCAAGCTACCCCCTTTTTCCTCCAAACATAAAGATGGTCATTATGGCCAAACAGTTCTATTTTTGTTTCATCAGACCAGAGGACATTTCTCCAAAAAGTACGATCTTTGTCCCCATGTGCAGTTGCAAACCGTAGTCTGGCTTTTTTATGGCGGTTTTGGAGCAGTGGCTTCTTCCTTGCTGAGCGGCCTTTCAGGTTATGTCGATATAGGACTTGTTTTTACTGTGTATATAGATACTTTTGTACCTGTTTCCTCCGGGATCTTCACAAGGTCCTTTGCTGTTGTTCTGGGATTGATTTGCAGTTTTTGCACCAAAGTACGTTCATCTCTAGGAGACAGAATGCGTCTCCTTCCTGAGCGGTATGACGGCTGCGTGGTCCCATGATGTTTATACTTGCGTACTATTGTTTGTACAGATGAACGTGGTACCTTCAGGCGTTTGGAAATTGCTCCCAAGGATGAACCAGACTTGTGGAGGTCTACACATTTTTTTTCTGAGGTCTTGGCTGATTTCTTTTGATTTTCCCATGATGTCAAGCAAAGAGGCACTGAGTTTGAAGGTAGCCCTTGAAATACATCCACAGGTACACCTCCAGTTGACTCAAATGATGTCAATTAGCCTATCTGAAGCTTCTAAAGCCATGACATCATTTTCTGGAATTTTCCAAGCTGTTTAAAGGCACAGTCAACTTAGTGTATGTAAACTTCTGACCCACTGGAATTGTGATAAAGTGAATTATAAGTGAAATAATCTGTCTGTAAACAATTGTTGGAAAAATGACTTGTGTCATGCACAAAGTAGCTGTCCTAACCGACTTGCCAAAACTATAGTTTGTTAACAAGAAATGTGTGGAGTGTTTGAAAAATGAGTTTTAATGACTCCAACCTAAGTGTATGTAAACTTCAGACTTCAACTGTATGTGTCAAGAGCTGTTCAATAGAGGAAATCCTCCAAAACCGTTTTAGGTCATTAACTTCCTCCCTCTCTTTCCTTCCTTCCTCCACTCCTCACTTTATCTACTCCTTCCTCCCTTCCCCACTCCCTCTCTCTCCTTCCTTCTTCCACTCCTCACTTCATCTACTCCTGTTCCTCCGTTCTCTTCTCTTCTCTCACCTCCCCCCTTCCTCCTCTCTTCTCTAACCTCCCCCTTTCCCTCAGGGAAGACACATTTCTTCCTCCTCTCTTCTCTAACCTCCCCTTTCCCTCAGGGAAGACACATTTCTTCCTCCTCTCTTCTCTAACCTCCCCTTTCCCTCAGGGAAGACACATTTCTTCCTCCTCTCTTCTCTAACCTCCCCTTTCCCTCAGGGAAGACACATTTCTTCCTCCTCTCTTCTCTAACCTCCCCTTTCCCTCAGGGAAGACACATTTCTTCCCCTCCACTTGATCCCATTGATTTCTTTCCAGTTCAAGGAGTCAGTCTCATCTTTTCATTTATTTCAATATCGCTCTAGCTCTTTTTCTTTTCCTACTGTTTCTCTCTCTCTCTCTCTCTCTCTCTCTCTCTCTCTCTCTCTCTCTCTCTCTCTCTCTCTCTCTCTCTCTCATTATCCTCCCTCTCTGTCTATTACGTCTTGTTTTTTCTTGTTTCTTTGTTCTGTTGTGTGTGTACATGTTCCAAGACAAGCGGGAAACCAGAATAGAATCCAGAGTTGATCCAAAAATCTGTTTATTATAAAATGTCAGACATGTGGTGCTACAGATCTGTACTCCTGTAGTCAACATTACCCTACAACCACCTGACTGTCAGTTCATAGCACTACCACTGAGCAAGAGTCAACACGCACATGCATTAACACTCTCTCTCACTCAATAACTCACACTCAAACACACCTTGCAGTGTCTGGACCTCCCTGTAGATAGGTAGGTTTGTAATATGCTGTATGACTGCTCCAGAATATTTCATGACTATCGTCATTATTATCACTATTCACACACACACACACACAGCACACACACACACACACACACACACACACACACACACACACACACACACACACACACACACAGAGTATATCAGCATTTTCATGATTATCATCGTCATCTTAAAATCTTCTGTATGTCTGTCCCACACCATATAACACTATACTGTCTACAGAACGTATTACTTAACTTTACACTTATGTACTTAATACGTATTATACCATTTTTACTTTGCAATAGTACTTTGTATCTAATATACAGCATTATTATCATACTTTACAATGACACATATCTGTGCAGAACACTTCATCTGGACTCTAAGTGTTGTAGTAGTCATGAAATAAAACAAAATGTATCATTTTATATCCCTGATCATAGCATATCATTAACAGTGAAAGCATGAGCATTTACAGCAGGTATCAACACACACACGTACGGACCGTAGGGACACACAAGCGCACACACACACACAAGCGCACACACACACAAGAGCTGAAGTAATTAAAGAAACATAAATAATCCTTAAATATCCAAACAATAAATATTCAGACTTCATATTTGATCCTGTGTAACTAACGATGATTAACAGCGCCTTCAGAAAGTGTTCATACCCCTTGACTTATTCCACATGTTGTTGTTAAAGCCTGAATCCAACATATATTCAATATATATTTTCTCTCACCCATCTACACACAATACCCCATAATGACAAAATGAAAACATGTTTTGAGAATTTTTAGCACATTTGTTGAAATTTAAATATATAAATATCTTATTTACACCCCTGAGTCAATACATGTTAGAATCACCTTTGGTAGGCCTCCCAGGTGGCACAGTGGTCTAAGGCACTGCATCGCAGTGCTAGCTGTGCCACTAGAGATCCTGGTTCGAGTCCAGGCTCTGTTGCAGCCGGCCGCGACCGGGAGACCAGGTTAGGGGAGGGTTTGGCCCATTGCGCACTAGCGACTCCTATGTACGGGCAGTGCTCTCGGTTGGGTTGTGGCTAGACTGTCCCTGCTGGCTGGGCTGTCCCCGTACGGGAGTTGCAGCGATGGGACAAGACTGTAACTATCAATTGGATACCACAAAAAAGGGGTAAAATAAAATAATCACCTTTGGTAGCAATTACAGCAGTCTTTCTGGGTAAGTCTCTAAGAGCTTTGCACACCTGGATTGCTCATTATTCTTTAAAAAATTCTTCAAGCTCTGTCAACTTGTTGATCATCGCTAGATAGCCATTTTCAAGTCTTGCCATAGATTTCCAAGCAGATTTAAATAAAAAATGTAACTAAGCTACTCAGGAGCATTCAATGTCGTCATGGTAATCAACTCCAGTGTACAATGAGTGTACAAAACATTAAGAACACCTTCCTAATATTGAGTTGCATCCCCCCCCTTTGGCCCTCACAATAGCCTCAATTAGTCGGGGCATGGACTCTACAAGGTGTCAAAAGCTTTCCACAGGGATGCTGACACATGTTGCCTCCAATGCTTCCCACAGTTTGTCAAGTTGGCTGGATGTCCTTTGGGTGGTGGACCATTCTTGATACACACAGGAAACTGTTGAGCGTGAAAAACCCAGCAGCGTTGCAGTTCTTGACACAAACCGGTGTGCCTGGACCTGGCACCTACTACCATACCCCGTTCAAAGGCACTCAAATCTTGTGTCTTGCCCATTGACCCTTTGAATGGCACACATTCACAATCCACGTCTCAATTCTTAAAAATCCTTCTTTAACCTGTCTCCACCCTTCATCTACAATGATTGAAGTGGATTTAACAAGTGATATCAATAAGAGATCATAGCTTTCACCTGGATTCACCTGTCAGTCTATGTCAAACAGGATGCATGTTTTGGAATAGTTTTATTCTGTATAGGCTTCCTTCTTTTCACTCTGTCATCTAGGTTATTGGTATTGTAGAGTAACTACAATGTTGTTGATCCATCCTCAGTTTTCTCCTATCACAGCCATTAAACTCCGTAACTGTTTTAAAGTCACCATTGGCCTCATGGTGAAATACCTGAGCGGTTTCCTTCCTCTCCGGCAACTGAGTTAGGAAGGACACCTGTATCTTTGTAGTGACTGGGTGTATTGATACACCATCCAAAGTGTAATTAATAACTTCACCATGTTCAAAAGGATATTCAATGTCTGCTTTTTTTTTTCACCCATCTACCAATAGGTGCCCTTCTTTGCCAGCCGTTGGAAAACCTCCCTGGTCTTTGTGGTTGAATTTGTGTTTGTAATTCACTGCTCGACTGAGGGACCTTACAGATAATTGTATGTGTGGGGTACAGAGATGATCATGTTAATCACTATTATTGCACACAGAGTGAGTCCATGCAACTTATTATGTGACTTGAAATAAATGTTTACTCCTGAACCTATTTATGCTTTCCATAACAATAGGGTTGAATACTTATTGACTCAATACATTTCAGCTTTTCATTTTTAATTAATTTGCAAAAATTTGTAAAAACATAATTCCACTTTGACATTATGGGGTATTGTCTGTAGGCCAGTGACACTAGATCTCAATTTAATCCATTTTAAATTCAGGCTGTAACACAAAAAAAACTAGAAAAAGTCAAGGGGTGTGAATTTTTCTGAAGGCACTGTATCTATATAATATAACAATATAATAACTTAACTACTGAGCATGCAGTATTGTGTTCGTTCAGTGTTTCCCTTCGTATGACTCAACCAGGTCCTATAGTCTCCAGCAAGGGAATGATATGAATGGGGATGTCTGTTCTATGAACATTATTACTACCTTCAGCCTTAAATCTGTTGGCTTCACCTGGCTTCACCTGGCTTCCACTCATTGTCAGAGTTCTCTAGTATACAGGTGGGCTGGTCTGTAGTTAAAGGTCTGTAGTAATAGGTAAAGGTTTGTAGTTTCAGGTCTGTCGTTTTTAGAACAGTAGGTGTGTAGGGTTAAATGTCAGTAGTTTTAAGTCTGTAGGTCAGTGGTCCTGGAGTCTGGTGTCTGTCTCAGCCTACTTTTCCATAAGAGTCCAGTAGCATGGTGCGTGCCTGTTCTAGGTTCCACTGGCAACGCTCTAGAACCTCCTGGCACTCTGTTCTAGAACGCAGACCCAGCCGGAACAACTGTTCTACCTACAACAGAGAGATAGAGAAATATAGATGTTAGAGGGAGAGAGAGAGAGGGAAAGAGAGATGTTAGAGAGTGTGTGTGTGTGTGTGTTTGTGTGCGTGTAAACACAGATGCACACACACACCTAATGTTTTAGCATCTCATAGGTTCAGAAGTCTTGCGACTTCAGAAAGCACTTGAATGCATTTCTGACACAATAAACAGGTAAACACAAAGAGCACTTGAATGCAGCCTCACTGTTCTGAACATCTCTAACCTGAATGAGGCCGTTCTCCCGTTGCCTGCTGGGAGCTGTAGTTAACTGCTGAGTCCTGTGGTTGTTGTTGTTGTGGGATGAGTTAGGCCTGGCCCCACCCCCGCCTGGCTGCTGTTGCACCATGGGTCGGACGGTGGCCATTTTGGCGGCTCCATACCTCTCTAAGTAGGCGGGACGTTCAGAACTCTGAGAGTTGTCAATAAGTATTGACAGGCCACGCCCCTCAGAGAGGGGATCCAATGAGGAACTGGGGGGAGGGGCAGCTGTGAGCATGGAGGAATAGAGTGAGGAGGAGGGAGGAGAGGAAGAGGGGGAGGAGGAGACTAGGGGGCCGAGAGGACCAACAACCCCGTATAGTCCAGTCCTCTGACGAGGAGACAAGGAGAGGGGAGGAGGGGGGAGACAAAGGGAGGAGGAGAGAGGGGAGACAGAGAGGGGAAGCACTAAAGGAAGGGGGGAGGAGGAGCGTGAGGATGGCTGAGAAAAGGCGTGGTCTCTGGGAGGGATTTGAGGGGGCGTGTTTTCCCTCTCACGTAGGGAAACGCGTTTGGAGGAGCGGAGGGGTGGGATGGGGGAGCGAGGGGGTAGCATGGGTCTGTCCTCATAGGAGGAAGAGGAGGAGGGGGGAGGAAGGTAGATCTGTCTGTGAGGGGCCAGGGAGAGGGGGAGGGGGGAGGAGGGGAGGGAACGGCCGGTCGTCATGGGAACACGCAGCTTCACCATCACCTGCAGGTCAGCAGGAAAAGAGAAAAACAACAACGTTAAAACTCCAGACTCAAATGACAAACCTGTGGTGTGTGTGTGTGTGTGTGTGTGTGTGTGTGTGTGTGTGTGTGTGTGTGCGTGTCGTACCTCTCTCTGCAGCTCCTGGAACAGATCAGCTGACTGTGTTAAGCCCCTCCCCTCTGCATCAGTGTTGGGCGGAACTAACATCCCCTCCGGCAATCCAGTGATAGATCGAACCTCCTGGTCTGCCAATTGACCCTCGGCCTCTGTGGCAACCTCATCGTAGGCAGGAAGAGGGAGAGGCCAGTCCAGTATGGAAGGAAGGTCCTGGACGGAGAGAGGAGAGAAGAAGGTTATTTTGCCCACTGAGTGTGTGTGTGAGTGTGTGTGTGTACCTGGAGTGTGTTCTGGTCAGGTAGGCGTGTCTCAGTGAGAGGGGAGGGCGTGGCCGAGCTGAAGCTGTCATCGGTGAAGTCGATGAGCGAGACCTCGCTTTTGGCCGACCTCACACCTGGCCCCTCCCCCGTGCGGAGTTTAAGGCCTATAGCCGCGCCCAGCCTCTTCAGCCCCGACAAAGCACCTTCATATTCATCATCATCATCTAACACAGAGTCATAGAATGGCTCTACACACACACACACACACACACACACACACACGCACACACCGTTATCATCAATCAGAGAGTCATAGACAGCTCAACATATACAGGTAAATACACACTCAGCGTGGAAGACATACTCTTGATCAGGACAGCAGGCTGGGGAGGACGAGGAGGAGGCAGCTCTGAGAGACAAAAACAGAAAGAGGGAGAGAGTTTAGGAATTAATAAAAAGGTAGGAAGATATTGTAAGGAGAGAATAAATGTGTGTTTGTTTGTGTAGCCTACTCACTCCTGGTGCGGTTGGGTAGTTTGGTGGGCCGGGCAGTGGAAGGATCCATTCCCATAACATCAGGGGGGTCCATGGGGTTTCCCAAGTACAGGCTGGGTGAGGGGTAAAGACCAGGGATATAGTGGAGTTCAAACACAGTGTTAACACAGTACTTCAGGTGTTGTTTATAAAAAGTATTTTGGGACTTTTCCATTGGTTTTATTGTGCCTGACAAGCTAAAGAACAACAGCACTACTAAGGGGGCTCTGCTGTCCTCTAGTGGTCAGACACTGTACCTGCAGGTAACAGCCAGGTCTCTGTGTGTGTGTGTACCTGTCTATGCGGTCAGCGTGCCCCCAGCTCCTGTGTGGGTCAGTGTCTCCGTGTCCAGTGTGAATGAAGGAGTGTGTGAGTGGTCTGCTGATGTCTTGGGCTGACAGGCCGCTGACCGACGTAACCACGTGGCGAGGAAACTGTCCCACACGCAACGTCCTCCTGTTCTGACCTCTCCACCAATAGAGCTCTGCTCTGGAGACAAAGAGACACACATGAACACACACTGATATGATTCCCTATTGCACTTTACAGAGAAGCATGTATGCTCTTCATATTAGATATCTATCTGACTTTCTGAATAATGAATCATTCTTCTTACACCCACCCACACACACACTCACAAACTGACCTGCCCTCGATGATGGTGATGATGTCATTCATGGTGATCTGAAGTTTATCTGGTTCTTCAAAGTCCTGCAGCGATCTCATGTCTGTAGGCATGGTCTACACACACACACACACACACACACACCATCATGATTATGAGTACTACGCGGGGAACGTCAAGCGCCGGTTTCCCGGACACAGATTGATCCGAATCCTGGACTAAAAAGCATGATTCAATGGAGATTCTACATGGAAAAATTCAACAGGACTAGGCTTAATCTGTGTTTGGGAAATCTGCCCCAAGATTTATGAAGCCAGCATCCATTTTTCCTTTGCACCTGCAGTCTTGCAATCACTCATGTACCTACAGTGCCCTCTGCTGGACACTTGGTGAACCATTCCATGAATGTCTGTGTTCTAGTGATGCGCGGGGTCACTTGTTTGTTTACCCGCTCCCGCCCGTAATTGCTAATAACCCATCCGCAACTGATAAAGTGAAAATCTGAAACCCACACCCGACCCTAACCCACTAATATAGAAAATGCTATGTACAGTCAGAGATGGCAGAGATGGCAGAGCGATATTTTGACAGGCCTTTTTTTTTTAGATAGGCCTATGTTTCTGCTTATAATTTCAGACATTTTGGTAGGCTATTTGTTAGTCAACCTGTCTACAATTAGATACATGCGGCTTCACTACTTGTTAGCCATAGGCGGCGCGTGAGTTTCAAGTTTGGGGAAGCAAATTACAATAAAGCATTCCATGCATCATCACATTTGCAGACTTATGCAAGCCTACTATTCCTAATGTGATGAGTAGATTGGATTGTCATAATTTAGGCTAATAATAATATAACTCAATCATTGTTCGCCAAAAAGACAGTTCAATGCATGGCTGAGCACGTAGTGGCGAAGAGTGGCCTAAGCAATAGGCTATATCAGATACGTTTCTTCTCCTTTCTTTGCATGATAAAAATGTGGCCTTTTATAAACACATTTCATGCAATTCTACTACACTTTGAGGGAGCGTGGAATGTCTACCAGAGCTGTTGCCAGATAATTGAAAGTTAATTTCTCTACCATAAGCTGCCGCCAACGTCGTTTTAGAGAATTTGACAGTATATCCAACCGGCCTCACAACCACAAACCACGCCAGCCCAGGACCTCCACATCCGGCTTTGGGGGGTGCTGAGGAGTATTTCTGTCTGTAATAAAGCCCTTTTGTGGGGAAAAACTCATTCTGATTGGCTGGGCCTGGCTCCCCAATGGGTGGTCCTGGCTGCCAAGTGGGTTGGCCTATGCCCTCCAAGGCCCACCCATGGCTGCGCCCCTGCCCAGTCATGTGAAATCCATAGATTAGGGACTAATGAATTTATTTCAATTGACTGATTTCCTTTTATGAACTGTAAGTCAGTAAAATCTTTGAAATTGTTGCATGTTGCGTTTATATTTTTGTTCAGTATACAGTATATAGCCTTCCTGTATTTTGTTTAAATCCAAGTATATTTCTGCCTAGTGGCGCACACTGTTGAATTTTGGCGACATGAGAATTTCTGTTTTACTATAAGCAAACCATTCCTAAAATCTCATTAGAAATGACTAAGGTGGTGTTCTTTGTATAACAGTAATGTTATAGGCTACTATGCTATTAATATTTGGGTCTGTTATGTAGTATACGAATTAATCATTATGTGATCGTCCAAGACATTGATTCAGGTTTGATCTAACTTTACTAAATGAGCACCATTGTCAGAAGTGGCGGAGCGACGCTCTGGTGCGTTCCGGCAGCACTACACCGATGCAGTCCGCTGCACCCAACGAGCTAATTGAAGCGCACCTAGCCTACTCTTTTGCCTCACGCAAAATGTGGTGATGCAGAAACGAGAGACCACATGTGTGGCTGTTTTATGAAAATCTGGGAATATTTGGCCAAGGAAACACTTCTGGTTGGTCTCAGGGAATGTAAAACAGGGAGACTTTTAAAACGGGATTGGGGAGACTGACAATGTTGACAAAATTACCTTATACAGTGGGGGAAAAAAGTATTTAGTCAGCCACCAATTGTGCAAGTTCTCCCACTTAAAAAGATGAGAGAGGCCTGTAATTTTCATCATAGGTACACGTCAACTATGACAGACAAATTGAGGAAAAAAAATCCAGAAAATCACATTGTAGGATTTTTAATGAATTTATTTGCAAATTATGGTGGAAAATAAGTATTTGGTCACCTACAAACAAGCAAGATTTCTGGCTCTCACAGACCTGTAACTTCTTCTTTAAGAGGCTCCTCTGTCCTCCACTCGTTACCTGTATTAATGGGACCTGTTTGAACTTGTTATCAGTATAAAAGACACCTGTCCACAACCTCAAACAGTCACACTCCAAACTCCACTATGGCCAAGACCAAAGAGCTGTCAAAGGACACCAGAAACAAAATTGTAGACCTGCACCAGGCTGGGAAGACTGAATCTGCAATAGGTAAGCAGCTTGGTTTGAAGAAATCAACTGTGGGAGCAATTATTAGGAAATGGAAGACATACAAGACCACTGATAATCTCCCTCGATCTGGGGCTCCATGCAAGATCTCACCAATGGGGTCAAAATGATCACAAGAACGGTGAGCAAAAATCCCAGAACCACACGGGGGGACCTAGTGAATGACCTGCAGAGAGCTGGGACCAAAGTAACAAAGCCTACCATCAGTTACACACTATGCCGCCAGGGACTCAAATCCTGCAGTGCCAGACGTGTCCCCCTGCTTAAGCCAGTACATGTCCAGGCCCGTCTGAAGTTTGCTAGAGTGCATTTGGATGATCCAGAAGAGGATTGGGAGAATGTCATATGGTCAGATGAAACCAAAATAGAACTTTTGGTAAAAACTCAACTCGTCGTGTTTGGAGGACAAAGAATGCTGAGTTGCATCCAAAGAACACCATACCTACTGTGAAGCATGGGGGTGGAAACATCATGCTTTGGGGCTGTTTTTCTGCAAAGGGACCAGGACGACTGATCCGTGTAAAGGAAAGAATGAATGGGGCCATGTATCGTGAGATTTTGAGTGAAAACCTCCTTCCATCAGCAAGGGCATTGAAGATGAAACGTGGCTGGGTCTTTCAGCATGACAATGATCCCAAACACACCGCCCGGGCAACGAAGGAGTGGCTTCGTAAGAAGCATTTCAAGGTCCTGGAGTGGCCTAGCCAGTCTCCAGATCTCAACCCCATAGAACATCTTTGGAGGGAGTTGAAAGTCCGTGTTGCCCAGCGACAGCCCCAAAACATCTTTGTGAAGACTTACAGAAAACGTTTGACCTGTGTCATTGCCAACAAAGGGTATATAACAAAGTATTGATAAACTTTTGTTATTGACCAAATACTTATTTTCCACCATAATTTGCAAATAAATTCATTAAAAATCCTACAATGTGATTTTCTTGAATTTCTTTTCTCAATTTGTCTGTCATAGTTGACGTGTACCTATGATGAAAATTACAGGCCACTCTCATCTTTTTAAGGGGAGAACTTGCACAATTGGTGGCTGACTAAATACTTTTTTCCCCCACTGTATCTCTTAGTTTAATACTACTATTTTCTTACTTTCGTAGCTCCTCATCAGAAGCAGAATTTTGGTTAGTAGTTAGGCTTAACTGTCCTCTCCAAGTTTAGCTGGAATTTAGCCCAAAAGGATTTGAGAAAAGTGATTGGTTGACGATTGGTTGATTGGTCGTCTTGCGCTGCGCAGAATATCAGATCTCAACAAAGTGTTTAATATCACCGGTACCACATCCTTATGACATATACAGTATATATATATATACAGTATATATATATATATATATATATATATATATATATATATATACACACATATATATACACAGTGAGGGAAAAAAGTATTTGATCCCCTGCTGATTTTGTACGTTTGCCCACTGACAAAGAAATGATCAGTCTATAATTTTAATGGTAGGTTTATTTGAACAGTGAGAGATAGAATAACAACAAAGAAATCCCAGGTGTCTTTTATACAGGTAACGAGCTGAGATTAGGATTACACTCTTAAAGGGAGTGCTCCTAATCTCAGCTTGTTACCTGTATAAAAGACACCTGTCCACAGAAGCAATCAATCAATCAGATTCCAAACTCTCCACCATGGCCAAGACAAGGATGTCAGGGACAAGATTGTAGACCTACACAAGGCTGGAATGGCCTACAAGACCATCGCCAAGCAGCTTGGTGAGAAGGTGACAACAGTTGGTGCGATTATTCGCAAATGGAAAAAACACAAAAGAACTGTCAATCTCCCTCGGCCTGGGGCTCCATGCAAGATCTCACCTCGTGGAGTTGCAATGATCATGAGAACAGTGAGGAATCAGCCCAGAACTACACGGGAGGATCTTGTCAATGATCTCAAGGCAGCTGGGACCATAGTCAACAAGAAAACAATTGGTTTGCCAATGAACATCTGAATGATTCAGAGGAGTACTGGGTGAAAGTGTTGTGGTCAGATGAGACCAAAATGGAGCTCTTTGGCATCAACTCAACTCGTCGTGTTTGGAGGAGGAGGAATGCTGCCTATGACCCCAAGAACACCATCCCCACCGTCAAACATGGAGGTGGAAACATTATGCTAAGGGAGTGTTTTTCTGCTAGGGGGACAGGACAACTTCACCGCATCAAAGGGACGATGGACGGGGCCATGTACCTTCAAATCTTGGGTGACAACCTCTTTCCCTCAGCCAGGGCATTGAAAATGGGTCGTGGATGGGTATTCCAGCATGACAATGACCCAAAACACACGGCCAAGGCAACAAAGGAGTGGCTCAAGAAGAAGCACATTAAGGTCCTGGAGTGGCCTAGCCAGTCTCCAGACCTTAATCCCATAGAAAATCTGTAGAGGGAGCTGAAGGTTCGAGTTGCCAAACGTCAGCCTCGAAACCTTAATGACTTGGAGATGATCTGCAAAGAGGAGCGGGACAAAATCCCTCCTGAGATGTGTGCAAACCTGGTGGCCAACTACAAGAAACGTTTGACCTCTGTGATTGCCAACAAGGGTTTTGCTACCAAGTACTAGGTCATGTTTTGCAGAGGGGTCAAATACTTATTTCCCTCATTAAAATGCAAATCAATTTATAACATTTTTGACATGCGTTTTTCTGGATTTTTTTGTTGTTATTCTGTCTCTCACTGTTCAAATAAACCTACCATTAAAATTATAGACTGATCATTTCTTTGTCAGTGGGCAAACGTACAAAATCAGCAGGGGATCAAATACTTTTTTCCCTCACTGTATATATATATATTTATTTTTTTATAAGCGCAACTTGACTGCAAGAGACAGGTGGAATGTCTGACTGAAATACGTTACAAATCACATTTCTTTTTAAATTATTGGTGTTTGAATTTGCTGATAAAAAAGGGACATGATTGTTTGGTTGCGGGACAAAGGGCCAGAATATGGGACTGTGTGGTCACCCTACCCTAAATCCACCTGCCCTGCGGAGAGAACCGCGGGGACTGCAGGTTAGGAGTCACCCGCGCATCCCTAGTCTGGTCCCTACCTCCAATAGAAAGTCTCTAAGGGCGGTGAATGTTGGTCTGTCATCAGGCTGAGGGCTCCAGGTCTGCAGCATCACGTTGTAAACATCCTGGGGACAGTCTGCTGGCTTCACCAGCCTCTCCCCCTCCACATCCACCTTATGGAGAATCTACACACACACACAAACTTATCAAGCACTACCGACAGACACTTATTGTGTGTGTATGTGTGTGTGTTTGTGTGAGTGTACCTGGCTGCCGTTGAGTCCTAGCCATGGCTCCTGTCCGTGTGTAAACATCTCCCACAGAGTGACTCCAAACATCCAAGTGTCTGAAGCATGAGAGAAACTCCTGCTCCTCAATGACTCTGGAGCACACCTAGAGAGAGAGAGAGACACATATAGAGAGAAGGGGGGGGTTAAGGATAGAAAGAGATCATATTGTTTAGTACAGGATCATGCAGTGAGAATGCACACCCACACTCACCCAGTCACTCACTCACCATGCGAAGGGCACCTTGTGGCTCTCTTCCATAACGTATGTATCCTGGTGTGATGGCAGCGCTCTCATCAGGCCAAAGTCACCAATCTTCACCATTTCATTGGTTGACAGCAGGACGTTCCTCGCCGCCAGGTCTCTGTGGAGGAATCGCCTCTGTTCTAGATATGCCATGCCACACGCCACCTACACACACACACACACACACTTAGCAGATGTGAACTAACTAGCTAGTGAGCACTAGCTAATCATGCAGTAGCGTCACACACGTACACACACTGACCTGTACAGCGTAGCCACACAGAGAGGAGATGAGGATGTGTCCCTGTCGCTTCCTCAGACGATCCAACAGAGAACCAAGAGGAGCCAGCTCTGTCACCTACACACACGTTAGAGATCCATTAAGTAATACGAGGTATGGTAAGTGTGTGTGTGTGTGTATTTGTGTGTGTATGTATGTGTGCGTATATCTGTGTGTGTGTGTGTGTGTGTGTGTGCGCGTGTCTTACCATCTTCATGGGGTGTGTGAGCACCACTCCATAGAGCCGTATGAGGTTCTGGTGGTTGAGGGAGTGCATGGCGTTCACCTCTCTGATGAAATCATCCAAGCCCTCAGTGTCTAACACACTGTCTGTCTTCAGACACTTCACTGCTACTGACAGCTAGAGAGGGAGGGAGAAGGGGGACAGAGGGAGTGAAAGAGAGGAAGAGAGAATGACGTTACTTTGTGAACCAGCTCTCAGATGAAATCATCCCCTATTGTTGTTCAAATAGTTGTATTTTCCAGTTTCCTGGGCGGGCTCGCTCGCTCGCATGCATGCACGCACACACACACACCATTTGTCCATTGGTTCCAGTCCACTCTCCTCTCCTGACGACTCCGAAGGTTCCATCTCCTAGTCGTTCACACAGCTGTAGCTCTGCCTCTCGGATCAGACAAGTCAGGGCTGCCCCCTGCCCATCGCTGGACGGGGTTAAGCCTTCAAACACCAGGCGCAATAAGAGTTAATATAATATAATTATGCGAGTTAGCATACTCCAATTATAACTCCTTAACAACAATATTGTTTATACAAATAAGCATGAGTAGGTCAGAATCTTATCAATTATAAAACTAACCTTGAGTAAGGAATATGTCAAACAAACACACATACACACCTTGAGTTGTTAAGGTGGGCGACGCCCCCCGGAGCTGCTGGGGGTCGGAGTCAGAGTCAGTTCGTTTCCCTGGAAACACCTGCTGGCCCAAACACAGAGACTACTGCTCAGAGTGACTCCACACACTCACACACACACACACACACACACACACACTACAGCTAAGAGGGATTCAAACTCACTGTGTGCTGTACCTTGCTCATCCAGGACTTGCGTTTATAGAGAGCTCTCCTCCTCTTGACTGCCTCCCAAAGCCTCCTCTGGCCTGCAACACACAGAGAATACATTACACACTGTCAGCCTACCTCTGACAAACTGCAACCCCATCCCCTATGTATGTGACACCTTGGTTAAAGGACAGAGAGAACAGAACAGAGTGTAGGGAGGAGAGGCAATAAGGCGTGATATGACCTCGTTGTGACTGTGTTATGACCTCGTTGTGACTGTGATATGACCTCGTTATGACCGTGATATGACCTCGTTGTGACTGTGATATGACCTCATTGTGACCGTGATATGACCTCATTGTGACCGTGTTATGACCTCGTTGTGACCGTGTTATGACCTCGTTGTGACTGTGATATGACCTCGTTGTGACCGTGATATGACCTCGTTGTGACCGTGTTATGACCTCGTTGTGACTGTGATATGACCTCGTTGTGACTGTGATATGACCTTGTTGTGACCATGTTATGACCTCGTTGTGGCTGTGTTATGACCTTGTTGTGACCGTGATATGACCTCGTTGTGACTGCGTTATGACCTTGTTGTGACTGTGTTATGACCGTTTCTGGAGGAATAGACCTGGTAAATCCACTTTGAACTTTCCTTGATTTTTTAAATACTTTAAAATACGATATACTTTACATACCTGGGCGCCCCATGCCGATCTTCTCCAGGTCTTCATTCTTAACGTAGTCGAAGTGTGACAGGCGCGTCACGTTCAGCTCGTCACGGATACGCAGGAAGTACTGCTGCAGCTGAACGTCTGTTAACAGATCTACCAACCACTCTGTTCCCTCCTCCGTCATCTACACACACACACACACACACACACAAACACAGTCAATAAACTAACAACAAAATCAACCAATCTCTAACACAGTATATAAAATACTTTACCATCTGTTCTTCCCCTCTCTCCTTCGTTACTCCCTCCTTCCTCTCTTCCTCCTCCTCTTCTCTCTCGTAGGACAGACGCTGGTACATAGAGTTCTCTGCCATGGCTGCTGCTCACTCCACACTCGTCCTACAATCTCTCCCTCACCCTCCCTCGGTCCTCTATAATTTTGTCCTGGCTTCAGCCGTGTGTGTGTATGTGTGTGTGATAAAGCAGTGTTAAGTCTAAGTTCCTCTCTGCGTCACTCTGCTCCAAGTCTGCCCAGTGTTGATCGCCCCTCAACCTCACAACCTTCTACCTTATCAATACACACACCAGGAGACTCCACTCTCTCCTCTCTCCATCCATTTCTATTAGCCAAGCTAAGATATCTATCTATACACTCTCCCTTTCTCCTTCTATACTGACTCACCACTGCACAGCACACCTCTACACCTCCCTACCCTCTCTCTTCCTCCCTACCCTCTCTCCTCCTCCCTACTACTCTCCCTCTCTCTGACTCTTAGCATCCTCTGACTACTGTTGAATAATACAACATCCCTGGAAAGAGAGAGGGAGAGAGATGCGGTTGAGGCAGAGACCAGGTAACCATGACAACTCAGTGAGCTATTACCATGCTGAGTGATGACAGCTGACAGGGCCAGTGAGTGATAAGTGAGTACTGTGCATATCAGAGGGTAAGAGGGAGACTGAGGAATGGAAGTAGATGGTGGCAGTTATTCTCCCATCTTGGACTCATTCAGCTCAACACTTGTGAGGTATGAACATAGGCACACACACTAAATGAGTGGAGAAACAGTGCTTACTCTGTCTCTGTCTTATTGAGGACACTCTGAATATCGGAAGCTAAATATAGCCTGTATTCCTCTTCTCTCTGGATTATCAAACAGCACTGCAGTGCAGACTTCTGTTGCTTTAGGGAAAATACCGTACTCTCCCTTCTCTCCTGTTAGTAAACAGTCGCTCTTGTTAAATACCCATACATGACACTAGGCTAAATAACAGAGATGCGCATCGAATCTAACACGTACACTTCAGCTTTTCAAATGTATCGACTGAAGTGTTAAACATAACATGTCGCACCAGTGGACCATAAAATGATTAGCCTATTAAAGGTACCCTAATTAGTGACAAAGATCTGAATCAAGATAACAGTATCGTTCATGCTGGCGCTCAGAGAGAGATGGAAAAATAGAGCCTCCCTATTTTCTCAACCTCACCAAAACTCGCCTTAATCGGTTGTTTTCAAAAACATTAATTGTTCTCTTGGTAAGAAGCGCCCAGTTGATTCCTGTCAATTTTCTCTTCGTTAATTCCTGGTCGCGTGCTGCTGGGATTACAGGCGTTGCGTCATCGCGTCAAAAACGGTACGTTCCAGGCCGCAAACATTGCAGCCGCCAGCGCGCTGCGCAAATTATCGCTTGGGTAGGGATTAGCTGCTTTTAGCAACGCTAGCATTTTCATACTAGTGTTGCTAGGAATTCGCTTGCACATAAACGGAATAGTCCGCCGGAAACCAGAAGTTAAGTAACATTTAATTTCAGTTTACTCTGCTGATTGTCTGTAGGGTTGGTCCTTATGCAGGGGGTAAATTGAGAAAAAACATTAACAGAATGTAAATTAAACTGCCTTTCCAAATGTGGGTCTCTTGTAGACCCACTTCCTCTCCGTTTACCTCTTCAAAATAAAAGTCCTGCACTTGCGCCATACCTGCGCAAGAATTTGTGGGGGATTTTTATTATGACATGAGGTAATCAGAGAAGAACTGCATGGGTCTACAATGGTCTAAAAACAGACCCAGTTTTGGAACAATTGTTTTATTACATGTTCCATTAATGTTTTGTTTTTCTCAAATTCCCCCCTGCATAAGGACCAAGCCTACACACAATCAACAGATTAAGTTGAAATATTCATAACATTTCTTTTTTAGCTAATTCCCAGCAAAACTAGTGTAAATACTAGCATTGCTAAAAGCAGCTAGGCTAATGGTGATTTGATAGTTAGCTTCCAACCACAATTAATGATCAATAACCACACACACACAGTCCAGTACGCTAAGCCAAAAGGTTTATTGAAGCACAACAGAACAATAGAAATCATTAACAGTACAAAACCTCTAAAAACACCCATAAACTGTCCCATACAGCATTGTAACACACACCAAGTGAGTGGTAGAACAGTTAGATGAACATGTACAAGTTCAGACTAGCACTGACAAGTCTAACAGAAATGTTACTAGTTACCTGATTGACAGTGTGATCAATAATCAAAAGAACAATAATCATTTAGCGGACAGCTACAACAGGAGTTTCAGTGTCTGATAATTCATGCATGGGAAAATACATAGGAATAGAATCCTATTGGCCTGAATGGGAATACCTGTTGTAGGGATTGCATTTCTAAGGGAAAATACAGCAACATGCCATAGGACACACAGGAGGTTGGTGGGACCTTAATTGGGGAGGACGGGCTCGTGGTAATGGCTGAAGCAGAATAAGTGGAATGGTATCAAACACATGGTTTCTATGCGTATGATGCCATTCCATTTGCACCGTTCCAGCCATTATTATGAGCTGTCATCCCCTCAGCAACCTCCACCGGTAGGAGGTATCCATTATAAGTAGTTCAGAGGGGAACAATAGAGCAGTAGTAGGTCACACACAGAAAGAGGACATACATACTAGACTGTGAACACAAAGAAAAATACAGTTATAAAACTCTGGGAAACACTGTTCCCGATAAGTTACTCCACCCTTCAGTGAAATATGGGAGTCACTGCCCCCGATACACACACACACACACACACACACACACACACACACACACACACACACACACACACACACACACACACTGGTAGGCAAAAACTACCATCAATGCTTGTCATTATGGAAAACACTGCTCCCGATAATGGTTCAGATCAGAAATATAAACCGCTGCAAAATAAGACTGGTTAACAGATATGGCTCTTTCACTGCCTGAATTATATTATTTCAGGATATAAAAAACTCTATAAAGCTCCTTTTATAAATTCAGCTCAGAGGCGAGATTTGAGCCTGTTTTTTGTTGTTGCCCATGTTGCATCTGAAATTACACCCTATTCAGTTCACTACTTTTGACCAGAGCCATTTAAGGCTTTATATAATAGGGTGACATGTTTAACATGCCAAATTCAACATACTCTGTATTACTCAGCCAATCAAAATGTGACAGTCATGACAACCGCCGCCGTCGGGTACCCACGTTTGTGGTGATACCGTTGCTGCGGGTTTCTGTTTCCATAGTATTGTGGTAGCAGCAGGTGGTGTATTTCTGTTAACAGAGTCGTGTATACAGAAAAGGTCTGACCATCTGTAGCTGGACAGTTTTTCAGAATGTTTCATCCGTATCAAAGCGCTTCCGTGTCGGTCTCAATTATAATTCTGTTCTCCCTTTAACTGCAAGGCAAACGGGAAAGGGAATATTTAAACCAAATGTCTTGGGACCTTGGGTGGTTTGACTGTCTGTTTACATGACTCTGTTGCTTCAGCAGATGCTGCCGTAGTAGGAGACAGTATAACTGTCATAAGTATGGAAGGCACTGCTCCCGATAACTTTATCAAATTAAACGATAACTTTATCAAAAGCCAAACAAACGCCTACCCGTCATAAGTCTGGAAGGCACAGCTCCCGATAACTTTTATAAAAACTAAATGACTTAAACATTTATAGTGAGCACTGGCACTGATAAATAAATAAACTCTTAACTCAAACTAACGACATGAAACTGCCATAAGTCTGGAAGGCAGTGCTCCCGATAACTTTTATAAAAACTAAACGACTTAAACATTTATAGTGGTCTCTGCCACTGATAAATAAAATATAAATAGGCTCCAAGGGGTTAGCGAGCAAGTTTGGGGGTGGGGGGGGGAGTGAGATGAAGAGGGATCAGACAGTGATGTCACCAATCTCAACATTCTTCAGGAAGTCCAGTGACTGGGTCATCACTAGTTATCATAGCCACAAAGTCGTAATTACGGCTAAACCCCAATTATTTATACAATTTCTCTTCTTAAAATCTGGTTTTGAACCTAACCACACTGCTAACATTATGCCTAATTCTAACCTTAAATGAAGACCAAAAAGCAAATTTTTGTTTTCATGAATTTTTACGATAGACAATGTTGACTTTGTGGCTGTGATAAATAGTGACAACCCAGTGACTGACACTGGAAGGAACAACTTGGAAACAGTACTTCCTGGTCTCTTATGACATAATACCTCCTGACCAATACCTGTTCATCTCATCCTGGGTTTTAAAGTGAACGAGGATGAACCCCCTCACACACAGTTAGACCGTGTTAGATCTGGTTGTCGATGTCCCAGACGTCTCCAGAGAGAGCGTTGGCACAGCCCTGTAGAGTCCAGGTGGCCAGGGCCAGCTGGGTCCGTAGTGCCTCCCTGTCCTCCCCTTCCAACATGGCTGCCATGGTGTGGGAACCATGGCCAAACAGCAGGTGGCGGAACGGAACCTCCTTGGGGGAGACAAACTGTGAGAGGAGGTTGTGTTCCACCTGTGGACAGAGAGAGGAGAATCCAATGTTCATTTATGAATCAAGACAGAACCACTACTAACTGACTTGTGTTCGCTATAAAACTGGAGCCCTATGGCCTTGATCTGTTTAGATGACAAGGGTTTGCGTTTGTGTGTGTGTGTACGTCTCACCCTCATCATGCGGTCGTTGATGTTGTGGCAGGCCAGTGTGTCAGTGAAGTCGGTGTTGAGTAGTTCAATGTTGAGGTCATCAGCAGCGGTACTGTAGGACCCAATGGCCTTTATGAGCCAATTAGCTGACAGACCCTCCGCAGAACCATTCTGTAACACAATAACATTATAATTAGGGCTGTGCCCAAAAACAACAACTACAATGTAACCAAAATCAACCATGAAAACAAACCCGGGTGACTTGTTTGAGGCGCTGGTTGATTTTGACCACCCATTGCCTGAGAACCGTCTTGTAGTATTGCACGTCCAGACGCAGCACGTGATCGTGGACCAGTCGTAACGCCAACTGACCTGCGACCAATCCCGCCCCAGTGGCTATGGAACTAAGATGATGGGCGGTGGCGTAACCAAGGTATTCCTTGTTGTCAAAAGAGGTGCCGTAGTAAGGGTAAGCCTACAACAGACACACACACGGAGACAGACAATGTTAGAGCATATATAGTTGATTTGAATATGATTTAAATCCAGTACCAGTCAAAAGTTTGGACACACCTACTCATTCAAGGGTTTTTCTATATTTTTACTGTTTTCTACATTGCAATGAAATAACACATATGGAATCATGTAGTAACCAATAAAAGTGTTAAACAAATCAAAATCTATTTTATATTTCACATTCTTCAAAGTAGCCACCCTTTGCCTTGATGACAGCTTTGCACGCTCTTGGCATTCTCTTAACCCCTTCATGAGGTAGTCACCTGGAATGCATTTCAATTAACAGGTGTGTCTTGTTAAAAGTTAATTTGTGGAATTTCTTTCCTTCTTAATGTGTTCAGGCCTTCATGGTCGAATTGCTTCAAAGAAACCACTTCTAAAGGACACCAATAAGAAGAAGAGACCTGCTTGGGCCAAGAAACACGAGCAATGGACATTAGACCAGTGGAAATTTGTCCTTTGGTCTGGAGTCCAAATTTGGGATTTTTGGTTCCAACTGCTGTGTCTTTGTGAGACGCGGTGTGGGTGAACGGATGATTTCCGCATGTGTATTTCCCACCGTAAAGCATGGAGGTGGTGGTGTTATGGTGTGGGGGTGCTTTGCTGGTGACACTGATTTATTTAGAATTTGAGGCACACTTAACCAGCATGGCTACCACAGCATTATGCAGCGATACGCCATCCCATCTGGTTTGGGCTTAGTGGGACTATCATTTGTTTTTCAACAGGACAATGACCCAACACACCTCCAGGCTGTGTAAGGGCTATTTGACCAATAAGGAGAGTGATTGAGTGCTGCATCAGATGACCTGGCTTCCACAATCCCCCGACATCAACCCAATTGAGATGGTTTGGGATGAGTCGGACCGCAGACTGAAGGAACAGCTGCCAACAAGTGCTCAGCACGTGTGGGAACTCCTTTAAGACTGTTGGAAAAGCATTCCAGGTAAAGCTGGTTGAGAGAATGCCAAGAGTGTGCAAAGCTGTCATCAAGGCAAAGGGTGGCTACTTTGAAGAATCCCAAATATAAAATATATTTTGATTTGTTTAACACTTTTTTGGTTACTACATGATTCCATATGTGTTATTTCATAGTTTTGATGTCTTCACTATTATTCTACAATGTAGAAAATTGTAAAAATAAAGAAAAACCCATGAATGAGTAGGTGTGCCCACACTTTTGACTGGTACTGTATATACCAGTCAACAGTTTGGACACCTACTCATTCAAGGGTTTGTCTTTATTTTTACTATAATTTCCACCGGTCTAATGTCCATTGCTCGTGTTTCTTGGCCCAAGCAAGTCTCTTCTTCTTATTGGTGTCCTTTAGTAGTGGTTTCTTTGCAGCAATCCGACCATGAAGGCCGGATTCACAGTCTCCTCTGAACAGTTGATGTTGAGATGTGTCTGTTACTTGAACTCTGTGAAGCATTTATTTGGGCTGCAATTTCTTAGGCTGGTAACTCTAATGAACTTATCCTCTGCAGCAGAGGTAACTCTGGGTCTTCCATTCCTGTGGCGGTCCTCATGAGAGCCAGTTTCATCATAGCGCTTGATGGTTTTTGCGACTGCACTTGAAGAAACTTTCAAAGTTCTTGACATTTTCCCTATTAACTGACCTTCATGTCTTAAAGTAATGATGGACTGTCGTTTCTCTTTGCTTATTTGAGCTGTTCTTGCCATAATATGGACTTGGTGTTTTACCAAATAGGGCTATCTTCTGTATACCACCCCTACCTTGTTACAACACAAGTGATTGGCTCAAACGCATTAAGAAGGAAATAAATTCCACAAATTAACTTTTAAGAAGGCACACCTGTTAATTGAAATGTATTCCAGGTGACTACCTCATGAAGATGGTTGAGAGAATCCCAAGAGTGTGCAAAGCTGTCGTCAAGGCAAATGGTGGCTATTTGAAGAATCTCAAATATATTTTGAATTGTTTAACACTTTTTTGGTTACTACATGATTTCATGTGTTATTTCATAGTTTTGATGTCTTCACTATTATTCTACAATGTAAAAAATAATAAAAAATAAAGAAAAACCCTTGAATGAGTATGTGTGTCCAAACTTTTGATTGGTAGTAATAGATAGATATATATATATATAGTGAGGGAAAAAAGTATTTGATCCCCTGCTGATTTTGTACGTTTGCCCACTGACAAAGACATGATCAGTCTATAATTTTAATGGTAGGTTTATTTGAACAGTGAGAGACAGAATAACAACAAAGATATCCAGAAAAACGCATGTAAAAAATGGTATAAATTGATTTGCATTTTAATGAGGGAAATAATTATTTGACCCCTCTGCAAAACATGAATTAGTACTTGGTGGCAAAACCCTTGTTGGCAATCACAGAGGTCAGACGTTTCTTGTAGTTGGCCACCAGGTTTGCACACATCTCAGGAGGGATTTTGTTCCACTCCTCTTTGCAGACCTTCTCCAAGTCATTAAGGTTTCGATCCTGACGTTTGGCAACTCGAACCGTCAGCTCCCTCTACAGATTTTCTATGGGATTAAGGTCTGGAGACTGGCAAGGCCACTCCAGGACCTTAATGTGCTTCTTCTTGAGCCACTCCTTTGTTGCCTTGGCCGTGTGTTTTGGGTCATTGTCATGCTGGAATACCCATCCATGACCCATTTTCAATGCCCTGGCTGAGGGAAGGAGGTTCTCACCCAAGATGACGGTACATGGCCCCGTCCATCGTCCCTTTGATGCGGCGAAGTTGTCCTGTCCCCTTAGCCGAAAAACACCCCCAAAGCATAATGTTTCCACCTCAATGTTTGACGGTGGGGATGGTGTTCTTGGGGTCATAGGCAGCATTCCTCCTCATCCAAACACGACGAGTTGAGTTGATGCCAAAGAGCTCGATTTTGGTCTCATTTGACCACAACACTTTCACCCAGTTCTCCTCTGAATCTTTCAGATGTTCATTGGCAAACCTCAGACGGCCCTGTATATGTGCTTTCTTGAGCAGGGGGACCTTGCGGGCGCTGCAGGATTTCAGTCCTTCACGGCTAGTGTGTTACCAATTGTTTTCTTGGTGACTATGGTCCCAGCTGCCTTAAGATCATTGACAAGATCCTCCCGTGTAGTTCTGGGCTGATTCCTCACCGTTCTCATGAACATTGCAACTCCACGAGGTGAGATCTTGCATGGAGCCCCAGGCCGAGGGAGATTGACAGTTATTTTGTGTTTCTTCCATTTGCGAAGAATCGCACCAACTGTTGTCACCTTCTCACCAAGCTGCTTGGCGATGGTCTTGTAGCCCACTCCAGCCTTGTGTAGGTCTACAATCTTGTCCCTGACATCATTGGAGAGCTCTTTGGTCTTGGCCATGGTGGAGAGTTTGGAATCTGATTGATTGATTGCTTCTGTGGACAGGTGTCTTTTATACAGGTAACAAACTGAGATTAGGAGCACTCCCTTTAAGAGTGTGCTCCTAATCTCAGCTCATTACCTCTATAAAAGACACCTGGGAGCCAGAAATCTTTCTGATTGAGAGGGGGTCAAAAACATATTTCCCTCACTGTGTATATATATATATTAGAGAGAGAAATCTAGGTTACCCCCACCCCTGTATTAGAGACGGGTTATTGAACCATTTGTAAACACATCCAAACCTGACAGTGTGTGTGTGTGTCTCACCTTCTCAGAGACGAAGCGGAAGGAGAGAGAGGGGATTCCAGAGAAGGCCAGGAACGGATATGCAGAGTCTTCCATCTGCATGGGCTCAAACCTGATAACACACACACATTAGGCCCACTGTACACACATATCATTGGAGTGATATATCATTGGAGTGATAGGTGTGGCGTACTCACACTGCCTTCTCAAAGTTGACTCCAGACACCTGATCATACAGAGACTTCCCAGACTCTCCAAAACCAATGGGATTCTTCACCTCTTTCATGGTGCTTTGCAGAAGGCTGTAGAGCAGGGGACTGGCAGACACTTTAACATCAGCTTTTCCTGAGGATCACACCCACACACGTATATTAAAAGGATACTTTATAATATAATATGCCATTTAGCATATACTTTATGAAGTATTTTGGTGGTGTGTGTGTACACTCACCAGTGACTACGCCGTCCAGGCTGATGTAGGTGAAAGCTCTTTTGTCCAGAGAGGAGAGGTAACCCTGGAGAGGAACACACACACACCATTAAATATGACACACTGCTACTTTAGAGGCTGGTCCAATCAGCGCCATGCAGAGACATATTGTTCTCATCAAATACCGTTAGCTGAAACACTGCCTTATCCTGAAGAGGAACGTTCCACCCATAGTGTGTGTGTGTGTGTGTGTAGTTCTCACCTCCAGCCACTCTGTAGCTCCAACACTGCCGTACTCTCCTGCACTCCAACTGGCAAACACCAGACTCCTCCTGGGACGGAAACCATCTACACACACACACACAAATGTCAGAATGTGTGTGTGTGTGTGTGTGAGAGATTGTGTTGATGCATTGACGTGTGTTAATGTGTTGACGTTCATGAGTGTTAATGCCAATGTGTGTGTGTGTGTTAACGCATTGATGTTTGCGTTGATGTGTGTGTGTTGATGTGTTGATGTGTGTGTGTTGATGCGTGTGTGTTGATGTGTGTGTGGATGTGTGTGTTGATGTGTGTGTGTGTGTGAATGCATTGATGTGTGTGTGTCAATGCATTGATGTGTGTTAACGTATTGTATGGAACGCCATTTGTGTCTCTGAGTGTCAAAAAAGATACATGTCAAATAACACCAATCAGGACCTGAATATGACTGCACATCACATAATTTAACATGTTCATAAAAAATGTACAGCGCCTTGCAAAAGTATTCATCCCCCTTGGCATTTTTCCTATTTTGTTGCATTACCACCTGTGATTTAAATGGATTTTAATTTTTATTTAATGTAATGGTCATACACAAAATACTCAAAATTGGTGAAGTGAAATTATTTTTTTCCTCCTCAAAAAAATAAAATAATGGAAAAGTGGTGCGTGCATATGTATTCACCCCTTTGCTATGAAGCCCCTAAATAAGATCTGGTGCAACCAATTACTTTCAGAAGTCACATAATTAGTTAAATAAAGTCCACCTGTATGCAATCTAAGTGTCACATGATCTCAGTATACATACATACAGTGAGGGAAAAAAGTATTTGATCCCCTGTTGATTTTGTACGTTTGCCCACTGACAAAGAAATGATCAGTTTATAATTTTAATGGTAGGTTTATTTGAACAGTGAGAGACAGAATAACAACAAAAAAATCCAGAAAAACGCATGTCAAAAATGTTACAAAATTGATTTGCATTTTAATGAGGGAAATAAGTATTTGACCCCCTCTCAATCAAAAAGATTTCTGGCTCCCAGGTGTCTTTTATACAGGTAACGAGCTGAGATTAGGAGCACACTCTTAAAGGGAGTGCTCCTAATCTCAGTTTGTTACCTGTATAAAAGACACCTGTCCACAGAAGCAATCAATCAATCAGATTCCAAACTCTCCACCATGGCCAAGACCAAAGAGCTCTCCACGGATGTCAGGGACAAGATTGTAGACCTACACAAGGCTGGAGTGGGCTACAAGACCATCGCCAAGCAGCAGGTGCGATTTTTCGCAAATGGAAGAAACACAAAATAACTGTCAATCTCCCTCGGCCTGGGGTTCCATGCAAGATCTCACCTCGTGGAGTTGCAATGATCATGAGAACGGTGAGGAATCAGCCCAGAACTACACGGGAGGATCTTGTCAATGATCTCAAGGCAGCTGTGTGTATTGAACACTATTCCAGAGGAAAAACAATACAACGTGGATGTTTTGCAGTCTGATAACTGAGGAGGACTTTAGGACTTTGGGTAAAAAGCACTTGGGTACTGAATAGACTGATACCCCATTTCATTGATCCCAAATCCTTAGGTAAGGCTGTACAGGGCAATATGAATGTCAATACGCACCATAGGCTCACTGGTGAGGTGATTTCCCACAGCCAAAGTCCTGCAATAAGAGCTACGATGCTAATATTTGCGTAAACTCTTCACAGTTGTGTTCTGTGGGTGTCACCGAGTACACTGATACCCCATTTCATCGCTCCACATTCCAACACACAAACCTTGTTTAACATTATCTAGTCTAAATATGGCATGATTCCACCAATTGTAGAAACACAAGCATTTAGCTACACCCGCAATAACATGGGTATGTGACCAATACAATTTGATTTTATAACAATTTGCGTCACTTTCAAAGAGGGACCTTTATTTTGAAGGCGAACCGCAAATTCCACTATTGTGGCTAATCCTTATTGTGGCTAGCTTCTCAACAAATAACCCAGTCCGGTCAAGCCTCCCTGAAGCTAGCAGGCTGCTTATAACGTTAGCGTTGGGCAACAGGGTTAATACTTACTCACATGGATCCCTAAATCATTGCTAAGAATATTGAAAATGACTGCAGTTTCTACTGGTCATTGTTTTCAGGCTGGTTGCATTGGTGCTAGCTAGGATGGTACCATACCAAAGCTAGCTAGCTACCCCAGATGTTTCTAAAAACATCTGTATCAAAGATATTTGCAAATTGTTTTGATACTGATCTTATTTCAAATGCTCACACAGACGTTTTCCCATTCGGTCAAACAAATAATGCCATATTACCAACGCAGTATTGTAAACGAATTGTGGCCGGTGTGTGTGCTTGTTTGCAGACTTGTTTTTTTTGTACAGCTTTGACAGTGCTACTGATCATAGTGGTGGTGCTTGGCTTGCACGTGCAAATTCAGCACGCACAACATTCTATAATAGAATTTAGTTATTTGACGCGTCAAATAGTGTTATTTGACGTATCTTTTTTGACACACAAAGACCCAAACGGCGTTCCATAGTATTGATGTGTGTGTGGTAATGCATTGATGTGTGTGTGTGTGTGTATGCATTGATGTGTGTGTGTATGCATTGATGTGTGTATTGATGTGTGTGTGTGTATGTGTTAATGCATTGATGTGTGTGTGTGTGTGTGTGTATACATTGATGTGTGTGTGTATGCATTGATGTGTGTATTGATGTGTGTGTGTGTGTGTGTTAATGCATTGATGTGTATGTGTTAATGTATTGACATGTGTGTTACCTGTGTGTACCATCTCAGACACAGCTCTAGCCAGCTCCAGCAGCAGTGTGGTCCCGACAGTAGCTTTAGCGTAGCCTGGACCCCACGCATCCCTCTGAGCCCCCAGTACCACGTATCGATCTACATACAATAAAATTAACACAAAACTCACTCACTAACACAAGCACCATGCATAGCGATGAAACATTGCTCCTAAAAATGAAGCGTTCATAGATAGTATTTTGGAGTGGTCTGCGTGCCTCGGTTGGAAAGAGCACGGTGTTAGCAACGCCAGGGTCCTAGGCTCGTTTTCCTGCTGGGGTCACACACGTACCTGGCTCAGTGAAGCCCTTGATGACTCCAAAGACGTTGTGGATCTCTGTGTCCTGCAACACGTTGTTCACCTCCACTGTGACATCATCACTACTGGCCCCTCCCAGGGTGTACTTCACATTGTCCAGTTCGCCTATAAAACTGTGAGGAGCCTCAGGCCCACCTATACGTCTGGGGAGAGAGACACACAGTTAGGCATGAGTGTCTGTGTGTCTGTGTGTCTGTGAGTGTGAGGTCTTACGTTAGTATCTTGGCAGCAGTGGCAGCAGTAATGCTTTGGGCCAGTACAGTGGGCAGACCAGAGGACTGGGTGGGAGGGAACTGGGTGTGGTTGAAGGAGGGGAACCCAGGAGTATAGGGGTCTCCAGAACCTAGATGGACCTACAGGAGAACGTCACAGAATCAGAGCTAGAACACCAGATATAACTTCAAAGGGTTGCAGTTGAAGCAGTACCTCTGGATCAGCCTCGGTAATCACCACTACATAAGATTCACCCTGTAGTGGTGTGTGTGTGTGTTTGTGTGTGTACTCACATGTCCGTATCGTTCAGTAGTTTGTAACTTGTAGTCTTTAGTGTCGGGGTAAATCAACACAGCAGATACTCCCAATGCGGCTACATTAGCCACCTGAAACAAACACACGTAAGTACACCAAAATCCACTGTTACATATTCTATCACATACACACACACCACACCTGCTGTGCCAGGCTGATCTGTCCTGTAGCTCTCAGTAGAATCACGGTGCCGTTCAGCTCAACCTTCAGAGTCCGTAGCAGCAGCATCAAGTCCTCCTGTCTCCCATAGTTACCATACACTGCCTTGCCCTGCACACACAAAACAATTCATCCTTGTGAGATTCAGGCAACAACTGTGATTGCAAACATCCAATGTGGCAGAAAATATGTTACAAACATGATATGTTAAAAACATGTCCCTTTCCAAGCATTTAACCGTAACAGATTATATTGGCCCAAAATATCAAAAAGATCATCAGTCAATGTGGACATTGATTGGCTGACCTTCACTTTTCCTGTGGCGCTATAGGCCAGATAGCCCTTAGGCTGGCACAACTCCTCTTGGCCAATCAGTACACGGTTTGGCTTCTCACTGTGGGGAAAGGGGATTGGAGGAGAGACCGTTAGAAGCAAAGTGGAATTATGCGTGTGTGTACGAGACAGAGTATGTGTGTGTGAGTACCTGTTGAGTGTCTGTAGTTGGACATAGTGTATGTCAGTCCAGGGCTCCATCTCCAGATTCTTAAAGCTTTTAAACACATGTTCTCCCAATGTGTTGTCTGCAATGCTCCCTGCCGCGTGATCTGGCTGTTCAACATCACTGCACAGAGAGAGAGCGAGAGAGACACAAAGAGAGAGAGAGAGACACAAAGAGAGAGAGAGAGAGAGAGCGACAGACAGACAGAGAGCGACAGACAGACAGAGAGCGACAGACAGACAGAGAGCGACAGAGGACAGTTTAGTTAATTAGTCTTTTCAGCTGTGTGTGTGTGTGTGTGTGTGTGTGTGTGTACCTCAGTCTGCTGTTGAAGGCGTCAGGAGTCAGTTTCTGTGCCAGCATGCTGGTGATGTCGGTCCAGGATAGAGCGGAATCTACTACAGCCATCTCAGCCACGCTTACTTCCTGCTCAGAATCACAAGGGATTGGCTCCTGGCGAGGAGAACGGTGGCTCACATAGCCAATCAGATAACCTGAAACAGAGAGGAGGCAGGAATTGGTTAGAGAGAAGGCAAGTTAATTTTGTGTCACCCAGTTCACCTGGGACAAAGACATAAGAGAGAGAGTGAGGAAGAGTATGTACCGATGATGAAGATGAAGAGGGTTCCAAGGGCCAGGTAACACACTTTGCAGTAGTTCCGCTGGGGGCGGGGCCTGTAGGAGTGCGAGCCCCCTGGTTGGCTCGCCTGCTCAGAGGGGGCGTGGTCATCTATGACATCAGACAGCTTCACCTCCAAGTGGCTCCCTCCGTCTCTCTCTCCATCTGACTGCAGAGTGAAGCTGCTGTACCGCTCACTCTTAAACTACACACACACGAAACAAAGAGGGGGAGAGAAAGAGATTTTATGTGTTTGTGGGGGTCTGAGGCAAATTGTTTGTGTGTTTGAGAGACGCTTACCATTTTGAAAAGCCCCGACCTGGCTTGATTAATAGTTGCTGCCATGGTGAATCTGGAGAGAAGCAAAGACAGGGATGTAGAAGACAGAGGGTGAGAAGGGCATTGAAAGAAAGAGAGAGAGGAAAGGTTAGTCGAAAGTCATTTATGAGCTTATATCCTCATTCCGTTTCTCTCTCTTCTCCCTGAAGTCTGCACTAGAGGTGTTCACAGGTCCAAAAAGAAAGTTGGACCTGGGGCTTTCCCACCCGGACACGATATGCATAAATAAAAAATAGAGACCCGTTCCAAATGGACAACTAGAACCGTTCCGTATAGACCCGATCAGAGTGAGGGAAGCAGCAGAAAAGTCATTTTATAAGCTACTTTATTAACCAGAACTGATAAAGCGGAGGGAGAGACGTGCCGCTCTAGCAGGCGGGGAGGGGCTATAGTAGACTAATAGCTGCCGTAGCTAGGTTTTTAGCATCTGGGGGGCCAGAATGTATAATGTATGCACTCACTAACTGTAAGTCGGTCTGGATAAGACCATCTATTAAAAATGTAAAAAAATATAAAAAATAAATGATTACTTAGTACTTGTCTTCACTGCATCAAACTGGGAGAAGCTAGTTAAGGTAGCTAATGTTAGCTAGCTAGGCTAACTGAGGCTACAGTGCGCATGCGCTTTCTAATCCTACAGTTACAAATAACAACAACTCCATTCAGAATAGTAAGTAGCAGCCTATCTATTGGCTCTTGGTCATTGTAGCCTATCCTTCTCTTTTAATTACGTCATTTTAATTCCATCTTCCATTGATTAGATATCTCCTTACTTTTGACACACATGGAGCGAGGCTCTATGATTACAGCCTATTACCAATTTGATAACTCATGATTGGCCCACAACAAGCTACATGCTCCACTCTCGTGAAAAGCAAGAGCACTAGCTTAAAGGATCAAACTCATCTCTCCCTCTCGCTCTACTGCAGCAGTCCAGTTCGGATCAGTATGGGCCCTTCTTGACAAGTCAGTTAAATTTGCATATACCCGAGATATATGACAATCATATCAGATCCAACCCAGACCCGCAACATTATTTAGAATTCTGGATCCAGATCCACTTGAGTCCCGGATCGGGTCTCGGGTATTCGAGTACAGGTGGATCTGTGAAGAGCTCTAGTCTGCACCTCTTCACTCCCCCTCATGGACTTAAAGTCACATGATTGGTGTAAGCATCATGGGCATGACAGAATTTCCATCATGTTTCACACTTCAAGGTGGAGGGAATTAATAAACCATTCATGGAGAAGAGGGCTGTACTGTAAAAACAAAACAGAACAGCCATTCTCTATACCTGAGCTACACCATCAGGCCCAGGAATATTTTGTACTGTAAATAAATACAGAGTTTAGGTGTGTCTGTGTGGCATGTATGTGTCAAGCTCAGGTTGCTTCAGGCAGGAAGTTACAATCAAAGCCACAAACTGACACAGAAATACTTATGCTACCAACTGACACCAGGTGACTCAACATAAGAAATGATCACACACAGAGACAGACCTCTCTATTCCTCCCTAACCTTGCTAAGTCTCAACAGTAGTCTGGACCTTGGCCTTCTCTCACACTGGAGCCAACACACACACACAAATAACAAAACTAAGTGAGAAACTCATAGTCACAGCATCAAACAGATCTGGGGCAAGGGCAAGGCTAAGAAACTCACACCATCAACTGAAAATTATTCCTCTCTAATCTGCTTCTGAGGGGGGCGTAGCCAAGTGAGAACCAGGAAATTATACATCAGTTCTCCCGCCGTTTCCTTGTGGTTGGCAGAACACACACCCCTTAGAAACAGTTCTACACGCCCACACACACCATGTCAGCATCACAAGTATATCCCCCTGACAGACTAAAAATGTTTTACATTTTAGTCATTTAGCAGACTTTCTTATCCAGAGCAATTTACAGGAGCAATTGGGGTTAAGTGCCTTGCTCAAGGGCACATCTACACATTCTTCTTCACCTAGTAGGCTCAGGGATAAGAGGCTCTAGAGAACCAGGAGCCCTATACCAAAAACACACACGCACCTTCTTGAATAATGAAGAGTTAAGACACAGTAATCCACATCTTCTTTATCATCATCATGTCCAGCTAGACCAGATTATGTTACCTAGTTAGCTAATAATAATGATATTGAGCTGTCTCTCCCATGGCATATGATATTTCATATGGTTGCTAACAAGCTAGCAGTACCCATCCGCTGAGATCATTTATAGTATCGCTTTGATAACCCTACCCATACCATCAAGGTCAGAGCTGTCACTTCCTGATCGTCAATGACTGTGCACATAGAGGAAGCCATAGTTATAAGATCCATCTGCCAGATGTCCTTAGAGACTTATAATAATATGCCATTTAGCAGACGCTTTTATCCAAAGCGACTTACAGTCATGTGTGCATTCATTTTTACTTATGGGTGGTCCCGGGGATCGAACCCACTACCCTGGCGTTACAAGCGCCATGCTCTACCAATTGACCTACAGAGGACCACCAACTTACGACCAAACTACAGTTTAACAGTGTAGATTGAAATACTGTATTAGGAGTTAGCTAAAATAAGTACCTAGTTTGATTAGAGGCAGAGACGGTTTAAGACGTCTATGGCAAGGACATCGTATTGACTGACAGGCCTGGCTCACGTGGCTACCATAGCATAGATAGCTAGCCATATTTTTTTTTTCATGATTATCATTGACAACTTTAAAGGGATTTATATCTATAAAATGTTAGCTAGCTAGCGTTAGTTAACTTTAACTAGTTCACGTTCCAGACACACAGATACAGTAGCTAGCTAAGATAGTTTCGATGTAAGCAAGAGTTTTACAGTTCAGCACAATGTAAAAACCTTCTTGGTTGCATCGCAGCTATATCTATGTTAGCTCAGCGATCTTTGCTATCTACAGCTTATCAGTAGAAAAAAAAGCGACTGTTGGATAAAACTCTGGTGTTAGCTAGCTTGCTACATAATCATATTATTATCTCACCTTTCTCTGCTGAGTGTCTGCCCTCTCTACTCTCTCCGGCAACCTTCCCTGTCCTTTTGAAGAATGATGCGTGCTTGGCGGTACTTCCGGGATCACGTACGCCACGGATAGATCAGTGAGACAGATATGTCACTGGATGTATAAAATGTGAAGCATCCGCTTGACGTTAAAACTCACTACCAAATATGACATTTGAAATGTCTTTATTCTTTTGGAACTTGTGTTAGTGTAATATTTACTGTTCACTTTGTATTATTTATTTCACGTTTGTTTATCCATTTCACTTGCTTTTGCAATGTAAACATATGTTTCCCATGCCAATAAAGCCCCTTAAATTGAAAATTGAATTGGAAGACCACTGGCTTTGGCCGACATTCATGAAACATCTCTATACCGTTTTATGTTCCCAAAACTAAAATCTGTTATGAACAGAGTGGACAAAAAATGTATAGGGCTTTGATAAACATTTCATGCAATTCTACTACACGATATATGACTGGAGAAATTAGCAGAATCTTTTTTAATACGATGGTAGCCTAAGCCTACTCTACTGACACTGACGACAGATCAATAAAACGAAGGTTACCGTATGTAACCACGTTTCAGTGTTGCCAACTCCTCAGTAAGGAAAGTAGCTATTGGCTGTCCTAAAAGTCGCTAGAAGTCGCTAAATGACGTCATCACCTAATTTGCATAATTGGCCATGTGCATGTAATTATGATGGACGCTGTAGGAAAGAGGAATAATGTTGTGGGAGAGACAAAAAGTGAGTAAAAAAACACCCTAAATATGTTTAGAACTACAAATGACCTTTCTTCTGTCGATTCTTGTTTTTTAAAATGTTTTACATTTACATTCCGCCCTGAATGTAAGCCAGGGCAGGATCAGCCAGCGGCGGCTTCCCGCATGCGCGATTCATTTGCAGTCTGGACGCCGAGGGGTGAACATCTCCTGCTCTGACTGCAGCTGGGAGGGACTGCTGCGCGAGGACTGGGCCGCCTGTGAGTGCTTTGGGACGGGGGTGGGGCCCAGGGTGGGGCCCACGGCAGCACCCGCTGCTCGTTGAGAAGAGTAAGAACGATACGTGCTTTCACGTCAGAGTCTCCAAAAGTCTCCAATAACACCAGAAAAAGTCGCTAGATTTGTTGCTAGTCGATTTTTTGAAAATGTGTCGCTAGAGGTGTCTGAATACTCGCTAAATATAGCGACAAAGTCGCTAAGTTGGCAACACTGCCACGGTTATGTGAGCTATATGGATCACTCCAATATATTGGTATCACTCCACGGCGGAGGGATACATCCGAGGTGAGGATTTACAGATTTACTCCCGTGTACACCTGTGTCACGGCTGGGGTCCGCCCCTATATATAGACCCCATGGCCGCGACACACGATCTCTACATCATTTTTGAGGCGCCTCTAGCAACGTAGAGGACTGGAGTGATCCATATAGCTCACATAACCGTGGTTACATACGTAGCCTTCGTAATGTTTCACTATATTGGATCACTCCAATATATTGGTATACCCGTACCAGATTTAGTCGGTGCTAGAGGGACCTGGCCAGCCAGCGGCGAAGTCCCAGTGCGGAACCGAGACGCAGGGGCCGTCAATGTGGAAGGGGTGTCCTGGCATAGTCCCCGGTAGGGGTGGCGATGCCCAGGACCGCTGAACCAACCGCAAAGGGAGGTGCCACATTTACCCGATAGTACCTAGCAAAGGTGCAAGAGGAAGCCCAGCTGGCCGCAGCACAGATATCAGCGAGGGGCACTCCTCTCAGTAGAGCCCAGGATGCAGCCACACCTTGTGTTGAATGTGCCACCACAGAGCCCAGCACTGGCCTCCCAGCCAGGCGGTATGCTGTCATAATCATGTCCACGATCCAGTGAGAGAGCCTCTGCTTTGATAGCCCAGCCCCCAGGACTCTCTCACCATAGCAGACAAAGAGCTGGTCTGTTGTTCTCACTGACCATGTCCGCTCCACATAGGCAGCCAGTGCCCGCACAGGGCACAGCATGCCAGCGGGAGGCCCAGACTCCCATGCCACTGCCGGGGGGTTGTAAGCAGACAGGATAAAAGGGATGTTCACATGCCTGTCTGACAGAACCTTCGGGAGGAATGAAGGGTTGGGGCGGAGAGATATACTCCTCCCACCAGGGTCCATCCGGTAGCACTCAGAAATTACTGAAAAAGCATGGAGCTCACCCACCCTCTTCATTAAAGTAATCGCTACCAAGAAAACCACCTTCATAGAGAGGTGTTTCAGGGAGGCAGACTCCAACGGTTCAAAAGACGGCTTTGCCAAAGCTGCCAAGACCACATCCAGATCCCAGCTCGCCATTGAGTGGGTCCTAGCTGGATGCAGGCGACGAACCCCCTTCATAAACCTGGAGACCAAGGGAATGGCGCCCCACTGGCCTGTCCATCCACCCCACATGGCAGGCAGATATAGCAGCCAAATACCCTCTCAGTGTAGAGGCTGCCAAGCCCTCATCCAAGTGAGACTGCAGGTATTGGAGGACATACTGCACCACGCATGACTCGGGCACAACCTCAATACCAGTGCACCAAGAGCAGAACAACCGCCAGCGCAACTGGTATGCCGCGGTTGTAGCCGGTGCCCTTGCGCTCTGCGTGGTGTTCATTACGCCCTCCTGTAGTCCTAACATGGACCATTGGTGCTGTTCAGTGGCCAAGCCCACAGACTGAGGCGGTGCGGTCTCGGATGCCACAGAGTTACCCCCGGCCTGAGACAGCAGTTCAGGTCTCAGTGGCAGTTGCCAAGGTGTCCCAGACAACAGGGACAGGAGAAGGCGGAACCAGGGTCGTCTGGGCCAGTATGGGGCCACCAGCAGCAGACGACGCTCCGCCATCCTGGTGGGTTGAATGCGTAAAGCTCCAGCCCTGGCCAATCTTGAGCCAGAGCATCCAAGCTCCATGGCTCCAACATGGAGTACCACAGGGGGCAGTGTTTATTGCCCAGGGAGGCAAACAGGTCCACCTGCACCCTCCCGAACTTGTCCCACAGGTGCGGCACCACCTGGGAATGTAGGCTCCGCTGCCACATTCAGGATGCTGGGTACGTGCACTGCGCGTAGAGACGCTAGACGTCCCTGAGCCCAGAGAAGGAGCTCCCGTGCCATAAGATGGAGACGGTTGGACCTCAGTCCACCCTGATGGTTGATGTAAGCCACCACTGTGGTGTTTTCCATTCTCACCAGGACATGTCTTCCCTTCAGATGTGGAAGGCGTCTGTGCTGACCAGCTCCCGGCGGCACATCCTCAGCATCTCTACCCCACCTGAGAGGAAGGAGCGATAGCACCACCTCAACAATGCCCTGAGGCACTGTGCGGTCACCCGCAGCTGGCGGTGACGGTGGCTCTTCGGGTGCAGCCGGTGGGAGTTGAACCACCGTTGAAGAGGCCGGAGATGGAGCAGGTCCAGGGGAATCAACAACGAGGCCGCCGTCAGCAAGCCCAACAGGCATTGGCAGGTCAGGGTGGATACCACCCGCCCCTGCCGAAAGTGGTCGAGGCAAGATAAGATCGCCTGAACCCTTCATGACGACTGAGTCCAGTTCCATGCCAATGAAGGCCACCCTTTGGGTGGGCGTCAGACGACTCTTCTTGTCGTTTACAGCAATGCCCAGCCCGCTGATGTGGGTATGGAGCTTGTCTCTATCTGGCAGGACCTGGGTCTTGGTCGGGGCACAAATCAGCCAATCGTCCAGGTAATTGAGGATCAATAATCCTCGGGACGTGAGAGGTGCCAGGACAGCGTCCATGCACTTTGTGAAAGTGTGGGGTGCCAAGGAGAGGCCGAAGGGAAGAACCATGAATTCGTAAGCCATCCCTTCAAAAGCGAATCGGAGGTACTGCCAATGAGCTGGGTGAACAGGAACATGGAAGTACGCATCCCTCAAGTCCAGCGTCACAAACCACTGGTCCTTGGACATGGCCTGCAACACGTGGGCTGGGGACAGCATGTGGAACCTCAAGTACCCATTGAGGTTGCGGAGGTCCAGAATCGGTTGAAACCCTCAGTCTCTTTTTGGGACCACAAAATAAGTGGAGTAGAACCCACCTAGCCATTCTGATGGGAGTGAGGAGATCTCCAGCCGCAGGGTTTTCTTCTTCAGGGGGTCGGCCACCGTGGTGACACGAAGGTCCCTGAAGGACGGGGGACGGCACCGGAATTGGAGTCAGTACCCCTCGAGTACTATGGACAACACCCTCCTCCCACTTAGCCCTTTGAGACCAGGAGAAGGAGGTTGGGGAAGGGTTTGTCAGGGGTCCTGCCGGGGCCCGCCTATCCTCTGGCGCCCCGAGCGCCTGGGTCCCCCAGGCACGTCCCTATGGCGGTGAGAGTTGACAGGTTGTTGCTTCACCGCACGCTGTGCCCCTCCCCACTGTCGTCCCTCAGCACGAGGTGATGGGGAAGGTGAGGGACCCCCCCGTTTTTCTGGTGCAGGTGGGTCCATCTGCCTTGGACCCGGGGCCTGAGGATGCTGCATGAACCGTCTCAGGGTCTCCCGGTCCCTACGAACCTTATCGGTCTGCTCCAGAATGTCATCAACCCCTGGGCCAAATGTCAGCCCTGGGGTGATGGGGAGAGTGGCAAATGTGCTCTGGAGAGCAGCTGGCAGACGGGATTGGGCCAGCCAGAGATGGCGCCGGCACTATGGCCCGTCCGTCTGGAGCAGGGAAAGCAGGCGAGACACCTCCATTGCTTCCTGGAGGAGCTCCTCTGTGCCCTCCTGCAGCCGGGGCAACAGAGTCTGCAGGTAGGCCTGCAGCAGGATGGCAACACGGCCAAGAGAGCAGAGGGACCCATATGTGGCTTTCAAGTTCGCATCAAAGACTCTGGGGGGTCCCAGCTTAAGTCGCGGGTTCCGTCCTATAATCTCCCGGTCCGGGAGGACCATGGCAGCTATCATGGTGTCCATGGTCGGGTACTCCCGGAGGCCAAGTGACTCTGCGCCCGCAACATATCTCCATGGTCGAGTCTCTGCTGTGAGTCGGAAGCACCCCCTGGCAGAGGCCCAGCTCTTCTGCAAGGCCTCGCGGAACTCAGCAGAGATGGGGACAGATGGAGAGTCATCACTGTCCACCAGTTTGATGTCCAGTGCAGTGGCTACCCGAGTGAATAGGCTCACTGGGGCTTCTGATGGCCTGTCAGCCTGGTAGCCCCGCTCACGGCGGTGAACAGTGTCAGCATCATCCCCCAGGAACAGCCTATTACTGGCCAACAGGGAACAGCTGTCGCCGCCACCGAAGCTATCAACCTCCTGACACAGGGCATGCGCCCTCCGTTCAAGGTTGTCCCAGCGGTCCGACTCCTGCCCCCTTCCAGGACTGGCAGCAGATGGGCTCTGCCTGCGGTGGCTTCGGCCACGCTTCCTGGGATGGGTACTAACAGCTCGCTGGCACACCACTCCTGAGGGAGGGAGCTCGTCCCAGCCTGAGCCCGAGCCTGGCCGTCCCACTCGCGCATGGCCTCCAATCGCGCCAGGCGCAGGCGTTCTGAGAACACCACACAAAACAGGCATCCAGTAGGGTTCTCCCTCTCCGTGTGGCTCAAACTCAGGCAGTGCATACATGAGGTATGCAGATTCCCAGGGGGGATGCCACCATCACACCTGTTACAAAGGGAAGCCATAAGCTCAGCCAAGCCAACAAGGCCAGGGAGCAGGGGTCCGACGCCCTGGGAGAGCTTATGTCGTGACCCGTTTGGAGGAATAGGAACCCGTGAGGGATAAATTACCCAGTACCTCTGCAAAAACCGGGGAAGACCAGTGTGGGAAAACAGGCTGACAAAAAAAACAGCAACCAGGTAATGAATTTGTTTATTTGTTTTTTTGTTTTTGTTTTTACGCCAACTGCAATATTACGGTTTAATATCCAAGCAGCAAAAACAGCACCATATGATGGAGTAACTCTGTTAAGGAACTCCAAAGTTAATGTCTCAACGTAGTGGAAAGCCCACCACAATACTCTTACACTCTGCAGGGGAAAGAACAAGAAAAACCCTGCAGGGCAATTAGTAGAAAACAGCATGTTAAACCAATTCACAACACACACACAGAACAAGCCAGTTGGCAAGTTGTGTAAGGTAAATTACAGTTTGTGCAGCAAGAGCCACCATACTAATGGATGCACACAGAGTCGTAGTGTAACGCTAACAAAACACAAGTACGACAAACCACGGGCGGAAGATACAGATCAACCGCGCGCAGCGAGTGGAGCACTCAAGAGGAGGGGCTGGCCATGTGGCCAGCTGCTCCAGGCTGCAAACAGCCAGTGAGTATACTTCCACGCAAGATATTACACTTAACAGTGTCTTACCAAGCGAACTTCAGAAAGTTTGTACCTCAAACTATACGGACGTCCGCCGAGAAAATGAAAGAGAACGTGTGTCGCGGCCATGGGTTCTATATATAGGGGCGGACCCCAGCCGTGACACAGGTGTACACGGGAGTAAATCTGTAAATCCTCACCTCCGCCGCGGAGTGATACCAATATAGTGAAACATAAACGACCTTGTCTTGAATGCAACCATGTAATATAGGCCTATGAAAAAGGGGTCCTGGCTAAAAGGAATCCAGCTTTGGTCAAATTGTCAAAATATATTTTTTCCCATTTTAGCTAACCCCAACCCTTTTCCTAACCTTAACCTAATTCTCCTAACCTGCTGCCTAAATTCTCCTAATCTGCTACGGAATGTAAAATATGACGTTAATTTGACAAAAGCCGGATCCCTTCTAGCCATGACCATGAAAAGGGGAGAAGCTAATTGTACAATATGACGTCCATATAGCCTGGAGGACATTATTTCCCCCCAAAAACCCAGTGGTTATCATATGATAACCCAATGATCATTTGTTGAGAACTTCATTCATAAGAGGAGGGAAAATGTATGGACATTACAACATAGGACTCAATTTACAGGGGTGCCACAAGGGTGCGTGCTCAGCCCCCTCCTGTACTCCCTGTTCACCCATGACTGCGTAGCCACGCACACCACCAACTCAATCATCAAGTTTGCAGATGACACAACAGTAGTAGGCCTGATTACCAACAATGACAAGACAGCCTACAGGGAGGAGGTGAGGGCCCTGGCGGAGTGGTGCCCGGAAAAAATAACCTCTCCCTCAACGTCAACAAAACGAAGGAGCTGATCATGGACTTCAGGAAACAGCAGAGGGAGCACGCCCCTATCCACATTGACGGGACCGCAGTGGAGAAGGTGGAAAGCTTAAAGTTCCTTGGCGTACACATCACTGACAATCTGAAATGGTCCACCCACACATACACTGTGATGAAGAAGCCTCAACAGTGCCTTCAACCTCAGGAGGCTGAAGAAATTTGGCTTGGCCCCTAAGACCCTCACAAACTTTTACAGATGCACAATTGAGAGCATCCTGTCGGGCTGTATCACCAGGCGGTGATGCAACTGGTCAGGATGCTCTCGATGGTGCAGTTGTATAACTTTTTTGAGGATCTGGGGACCCATGCCAAATCTTTTCAGGCTCTTGAGGGGAAAGGCGTTGTCGTGCTTTGGTCAATCTGAACGATTCTGTTGTGTCATTAGAGTAGAAAACCTTCACGTTGTCGTTATGATGAAAGTGCCCCCTTAAACTGTATGAATATGGAAAATGTCATTTGGAATATATACAAGACTGTTTATGATATTGTAAACATACTGCACTTAAATAAGGCTACAGTGCCTTGCAAAAGTATTCATCCCCCTTGGCGTTTTTCCTATTTTGTTGCATTACAACCTGTAATGTAAATTGATTTTTATTTGGATTTCATGTAATGGACATACACAAAATAGACCAAATTGGTGAAGTGAAATGAATACAATTACAGTGGGGAAAAAAAGTATTTAGTCAGCCACCAATTGTGCAAGTTCTCCCACTTAAAAAGATGAGAGAGGCCTGTAATTTTCATCATAGGTACACGTCAACTATGACAGACAAATTGAGATTTTTTTTTCCAGAAAATCACATTGTAGGATTTTTAATGAATTTATTTGCAAATTATGGTGGAAAATAAGTATTTGGTCACCTACAAACAAGCAAGATTTCTGGCTCTCACAGACCTGTAACTTCTTCTTTAAGAGGCTCCTCTGTCCTCCACTCGTTACCTGTATTAATGGCACCTGTTTGAACTTGTTATCAGTATAAAAGACACCTGTCCACAACCTCAAACCGTCACACTCCAAACTCCACTATGGCCAAGACCAAAGAGCTGTCAAAGGACACCAGAAACAAAATTGTAGACCTGCACCAGGCTGGGAAGACTGAATCTGCAATAGGTAAGCAGCTTGGTTTGAAGAAATCAACTGTGGGAGCAATTATTAGGAAATGGAAGACATACAAGACCACTGATAATCTCCCTCGATCTGGGGCTCCACGCAAGATCTCACCCCGTGGGGGTCAAAATGATCACAAGAACGGTGAGCAAAAATCCCAGAAACACACGGGGGGGACCTAGTGAATGACCTGCAGAGAGCTGGGACCAAAGTAACAAAGCCTACCATCAGTAACACACTACGCCACCAGGGACTCAAATCCTGCAGTGCCAGACGTGTCCCCCTGCTTAAGCCAGTACATGTCCAGGCCCGTCTGAAGTTTGCTAGAGTGCATTTGGATGATCCAGAAGAGGATTGGGAGAATGTCATATGGTCAGATGAAACCAAAATATAACTTTTTGGTAAAAACTCAACTCGTCGTGTTTGGAGGACAAAGAATGCTGAGTTGCATCCAAAGAACACCATACCTACTGTGAACCATGGGGGTGGAAACATCATGCTTTGGGGGTGTTTTTCTGCAAAGGGACCAGGACGACTGATCCGTGTAAAGGAAAGAATGAATGGGGCCATGTATCGTGAGATTTTGAGTGAAAACCTCCTTCCATCAGCAAGGGCATTGAAGATGAAACGTGGCTGGGTCTTTCATTATGACAATGATCCCAAACACACCGCCCGGGCAACGAAGGAGTGGCTTTGTAAGAAGCATTTCAAGGTCCTGGAGTGGCCTAGCCAGTCTCCAGATCTCAACCCCATAGAAAATCTTTGGAGGGAGTTGAAAGTCCGTGTTGCCCAGCGACAGCCCCAAAACATCACTGCTCTAGAGGAGATCTGCATGGAGGAATGGGACAAAATACCAGCAACAGTGTGTGAAAACCTTGTGAAGACTTACAGAAAACGTTTGACCTGTGTCATTGCCAACAAAGGGTATATAACAAAGTATTGAGATACTTTTGTTATTGACCAAATACTTATTTTCCACCATAATTTGCAAATAAATTCATTAAAAATCCTACAATGTGATTATCTGGATTTATTTTTCTCATTTTGTCTGTCATAGTTGACGTGTACCTATGATGAAAATTACAGGCCTCTCTCATCTTTTTAAGTGGGAGAACTTGCACAATTGGTGGCTGACTAAATACTTTTTTTCCCCACTGTACTTTTTTCAAAAAATTCTAAAAAATAAATAACGGAAAAGCGGTGCGTGCATATGTATTCACCCCCTTTGCTATGAAGCCCCTAAATAAGATCTGGTGCAACCAATTACCTTCAGAAGTCACATAATTAGTTAAATAAAGTCCACCTGTGTGCAATCTAAGTGTCACATGATCTGAGTATATATATACACCTGTTCTGAAAGGCCCCAGAGTCTGCAACACCACTAAGCAAGGGGCACCACCAAGCAAGCGGCACCATGAAGACCAATGAGCTCTCCAAACAGGTCAGGGACAAAGTTGTGGAGAAGTACAGATCAGGGTTGGGTTATAAAAAAATATCTGAAACTTTGAACATCCCACGGAGCACCATTAAATCCATTTTTTTAAATGGAAAAAATAAGGCACCACAACAAACCTGCCAAGAGGTGGCCGCCCACCAAAACTCACGGACCAGGCAAGGAGGGCATTAATCAGAGAGGCAACAAAGAGACCAAAGATAACCCTGAAGGAGCTGCAAAGCTCCACAGCGGAGAGATTGGAGTATCTATCCATAGGACCACTTTAAACCGTACACTGCACAGAGCTTTACAGAAGAGTGGCCAGAAAAAAGACATTGCTTAAAGAAAAAAATAAGCCAACAAGTTTGGTGTTCGCCAAAAGGCATGTGGGAGACTCCCCAAAAATATGGAAGAAGGTACACTGGTCAGATGAGACTAAAATTGAGCTTTTTGACCATCAAGGAAAACGCTATGTCTTGCGCAAACCCAACACCTCTCATCACCCCGAGAACACCATCCCCACAGTGAAGCATGGTGGTGGCAGCATCATGCTGTGGGGATGTTTTTCATCGGCAGGGACTGGGAAACTGGTCAGAATTGAAGGAATGATGGATGGCGCTAAATACAGGGAATTCTTGATGGAAACCTGTTTCAGTCTTCCAGAGATTTGAGACTGGGGCGGAGGTTCACCTTCCAGCAGGACAATGACCCTAAGTATACTGCTAAAGCAACACTTGAGTGGTTTAAGGGGAAACATTTAAATGTCTTGGAATGGCCTAGTCAAAGCCCAGACCTCAATCCAATTGAGAATCTGTTGTATGACTTAAAAATTGCTGTACACCAGCGGAACCCATCCAACTTGAAGGAGCTGGAGCAGTTTTGCCTTGAAGAATGGGCAAAAATCCCAGTGGCTAGATGTGCCAAGCTTATAGAGACATACCCCAAGAGACTTGCAGCTGTAATTGCTGCAAAAGGTGGCTCTACAAAGTATTGACTTTGAGGGGGGTGAATAGTTATGCACGCTCACGGTTTCTGTTTTTTTGTGTTATTTCTTGTTTGTTTCACAAGAAAAAATATTTTGCATATTTAAAGTAGTAGGCATGTTGTGTAAATCAAATGATACAAACCCCCCAAAAATCCATTTTAATTCCAGGTTGTAAGGCAACAAAATAGGAAAAATGCCAAGGGGGGTGAATACTTTCGCAAGTATTCATTGTTGTATGGGTGAAATGAAAAATATTTTGTTATCTCTGCTTTGCCCCATTGAATAAAACGTATTTCTTATAGCCCAACTATTTTATTTATTTACAATTTAAACACATTTAGCATAGACAATTTAATTGTTGTGGTAGTCTTTGGCAAACCATATTCGTTATCACAGTGGCACCTCCAAGTGCCACTCAGACCTTCTTAGAGAAAAGTATCTGGATGGGCATCGTCGCTGCACAGCTATTTTCAGGTCTCTCCAGAGATGTTCAAGTCCGGGCTCTGGCTGGGCCACTCAAGGAAATTCAGAGACTTGTCCCGAAGCCACTCCTGCGTTGTCTTGGCTGTGTGCTTAGGGTCATTGTCCTGTTTGAAGGTGAGCCTTCGCCCCAGTCTGAGGCCCTGAGCACTCTGGAGCAGGTTTTCATCAAGGATCTCTCTGTACTTTGCTCTGTTAATCTTTCCCTTGACCCTGACTAGTTCTAGGAAGAGACTTGGTGGTTCCAAACTTCTTCCATTTAAGAATGATGGAGGCCACTGTGTTCTTGGGGACCTTCAATGCTGTAGAAATGTTTTGGTACCCTTCCCCCGATCTGTGCCTCGACACAATCCTATCTCGGAGCTCTACGGACAATTCGTTCGACCTCATGGCTTGGTTTTTGCTCTGACATGCACTGTCAACTATGGGACTTTATATAGACAGGTGTGTGCCTTTCCAAATCATGTCCAATCAATTGAATTTACCACAGGTGGACTCCAATCAAGTTGTAGAAACATCTCAAGGATGATCAATGGAAACAGGATGCACCTGAGCTCAATTTCGAGTCTTATAGCAAAGGGTCTGAATACTTATGTAAATAAGGTATTTCTGTTTTTTACATTTGCTTAAACTTATAAAAACCTGTTTTCGCTTTGTTATTTATGGGGTATTGTGTGTATATTGACGAGGATTTAAAAAAAAACTCAATTTTAGAATATGTCTGTAATGTAACAAAATGTGGAAAAAGTCAAGGGGTCTGAATACTTTCGGGAATGCACTGTACATTGTCTACTGGTATCGTTTTTAAATTGAGAACATATAAATCAAATCAAATCAAATTTTATTGGTCACATGCGCCGAATACAACAGGTGCAGACATTACAGTGAAATGCTTACTTACAGCCCTTAACCAACAGTGCATTTATTTTAAACAAAAAAAGTAAGAATAAAACAACAACAAAAAAAAAGTGTTGAGAAAAAAAGAGCAGAAGTAAAATAAAGTGACAGTAGGGAGGCTATATATACAGTAAAATAAAGTGACAGTAGGGAGGCTATATATACAGGGGGGTACCGTTGCAGAGTCAATGTGCGGGGGCACCGGCTAGTTGAGGTAGTTGAGGTAATATGTACATGTGGGTAGAGTTAAAGTGACTATGCATAAATACTTAACAGAGTAGCAGCAGCGTAAAAAGGATGGGGTGGGGGGGCAGTGCAAATAGTCCGGGTAGCCATGATTAGCTGTTCAGGAGTCTTATGGCTTGGGGGTAGAAGCTGTTGAGAAGTCTTTTGGACCTAGACTTGGCACTCCGGTACCGCTTGCCGTGCGGTAGCAGAGAGAACAGTCTATGACTAGGGTGGCTGGAGTCTTTGACAATTTTGAGGGCCTTCCTCTGACACCGCCTGGTATAGAGGTCCTGGATGGCAGGGGAGCTTTGCCCCAGTGATGTACTGGGCCATACGCACTACCCTCTGTAGTGCCTTGCGGTCAGAGGCCAAGCAGTTGCCATACCAGGCGGTGATGCAACCAGTCAGGATGCTCGATGGTGCAGCTGTAGAATTTTTTGAGGATCTGAGGACCCATGCCAAATCTTTTTAGTCTCCTGAGGGGGAATAGGCTTTGTCGTGCCCTCTTCACGACTGTCTTGGTGTGTTTGGACCATGATAGTTCGTTGGTGATGTGGACACCAAGGAACTTGAAGCTCTCAACCTGTTCCACTACAGCCCCGTCGATGAGAATGGGGGGCGTGCTCAGTCCTCTTTTTTTTCCTGTAGTCCACAATCATCTCCTTTGTCTTGGTCACGTTGAGGGAGAGGTTGTTGTCCTGGCACCACACGGCCAGATCTCTGACCTCCTCCCTATAGGCTGTCTCATCGTTGTCGGTGATCAGGCCTACCACTGTTGTGTCGTCGGCAAACTTAATGATGATGTTGGAGTCGTGCCTGGCCATGCAGTCATGGGTGAACAGAGAGTACAGGAGGGGACTGAGCACGCACCCCTGAGGGGCCCCCGTGTTGAGGATCAGTGTGGCAGATGTGTTGTTACCTACCCTTACCACCTGGGGGCGGCTGAACAATATGTAAACAGTGTGTGAGTTAAGCTATTCTCTGCTTCGGATGCACAATGTCAAACGGTTCATTGCAAATGCCCATAAGGCTAATGTCATAATGTAGGCCAGTGGTTTCCAACTCCGGTCCCCCCCCCCCTTCCCCTTGATGAGTTGAATCAAGTATGTTGGTCCAGGGCTCCAACAAAAGTGTGCTGTTGGGGGGGTACTCAAGGACTGGAGTTGGGAACCACTGCTATAGCCCTATGGCTGCATTTGCGTTGCATACCATTATCAGCTTCAAAATGGGTTCACATGGCCAATATCCTGAAAAAATTGTGACAATCAAATAAATCTAATTGGAGAGTTTATGACTGAACAAAAAGGTCATATAACACAGAAACAAAGAGAAATTAGAGACAGATTCCCTTCCCCTCTTTATTGCAGGATTGTGATCTGTATTTAATCAACATCAACACTAGTCAATCTTGAATAATACTTAAGTTAACAATTAAAACAAGTTTAAACACAACTTCAAAGAATCAACACTTTCATATTTCAAAGTGTACAAGTAAGCTAACTCATACGTAAAGGTTAGACATTCTAGTAACAAGTAGGCTATTATTACTAAAACATAATTTCAGGTAAACAAAAAAATGTTTTTATACCAGGTGGTTAACCTCACTACACTGATCCCTGATCTACTGGGTGAGCAGACTTCTGTTCCAGCCCAACAATAGCACATTGATTATTAAGTAATTAGATTTGATACATTGAATCAGGTGTGTTAGTGTGCTGGGCTGGACTGCTCCAGTTGTAATAGGTTTATACATTGTGACTTTTAAACTGTAATTTGCTAACATATAATCCATGGTATACAAGGATGTACTCTTATTCTCTTGGGACATTCATTGGGACCTCTTCATCTGCAGACAGGGTTTGACGGCTCTCTGTATCTGAGGACAGAAAACATCAAAAAGAAAAAGGCTGCATTATACTCAAATTAGACAGCACTGAATATTCTGTTGCAACAGTGCATTCAGAAATTATTCAGACTACTTCCCTTTTTCCACATTTTGTTATGTTACAGCCTTATTCTAAAATGAATTAAAATAAAACCTCATCAATCTACACACAATACCCCATAATGACAAAACAAAAACCAGGTTTATAAATCTTTGCAAATTTATACAAAATAAACGGTGCATGTCAGAGCAAAAACCAAGCCATGAGATTGAATGAATTGTCCGTAGAGCTCCGAGACAGGATTGTGTCGAGGCACAGATCTGGGGAAGGGTACCAAAACATTTCCGCAGCATTGAAGGTCCCCAAGAACACAGTGGCCTCCATTATTCTTAAATGGAAGAAGTTTAGAACCACCACGACTCTTCCTAGAGCTGGCCGCCCGACCAATCTGAGCAATCGGGGAAGAAGGGCCTTGGTCAGGGAGGTGACCAAGAACCCGATGGTCACTCTGACAGAGCTCCAGAGTTCCTCTGTGGAGATGGGAGAACCTTCCAGAAGGACAACCATCTCTGCAGCACTCTACCAATCAGGCCTTTATGGTAGAGTGGCCAGACGGAAGCCACTCCTCAGTAAAAGGCACATGACAACCCGCTTGGAGTTTGCCAAAAGGCACCTAAAGGACTCTCAGACCATGAGAAGCAAGATTCTCTGGTCTGATGAAACCAAGATTGAACTCTTTGGCCTGAATGCCAAGTGTCACGTCTGGAGAAACCTGGCACCATCCCTACGGTGAAGCATGGTGGTGGCAGCATCATGCTGTGGGGATGTTTTTCAGCGGCAGGGACTGGGAGACTAGTCAGGATCGAGGCAAAGATGAACGGAGCAAAGTACAGAGAGAGATCCTTGATGAAAACCTGCTCCAGAGCGCTCAGGACTTCAGACTGGGGCGAAGATTCACCTTCCAACAGGACAACGACCCTAAGCACACAGCCAAGCCAACGCAGAAGTGGCTTCAGGACAAGTCTTTGAATGTCCTTGAGTGGCCCAGCAAGAGCCCTGACTTGAACCCGATCTAACATCTCTGGAGAGACCTGAAAATAGCTGTGCAGTGACGCTCCCCATCCAACCTGACAGAGCTTGAGAGGATCTGCAGAGAAGAATGGGAGAAACTCCCCAAATACAGGTGTGCCAAGCTTGTAGTGTCATACCCAAGAAGACTCGAGGCTGTAATTGCTGCCAAATGTGCTTCAACAAAGTACTGAGTAAATGGTCTTAATACTTATGTACATGTAATATTTCCGTTTTTTATTTTTAATACATTTGCCAACATTTTCTAAACCTGTTTTTGCTTTCTGATTATGGAGTATTGTCTGTAGATTGAGGGGGAAAAAAACAATATAATCAATTTTAGAATAAGGCTGTAATGTAACAAAATGTGGAAAAAAAATCAAGAATTCCGAATAAATGCATTTAACATATTAAAATAGTATTTTTGCAGGAATCTACTTGCAAATGATTTTGCCGAAAATTGTATCTCCGCCAGGCTGGGCAGTTTTTCTCGCTAGGGACTGGAACTGGAGAATAGTTTCATAATGTTCTCCCACAAAGTTACCTGCCCTATCCAGAGTAGCCTACTCTCCCATCTCTGACAGCTGGAATGCTAACTAATCATTTCACCCTCTTCCATGGCTGTTAGCTAGTTACCTACCTAGCTAGCTACAAATGCATTTGGAGTTACAACGATAAATACATCTAGATAGCTAACTAGCTAATATGAAGTTAGCAAACGGGTGATATTTAATTCACCTAGCTAGCTTTACAGTATGTATAGTTAGCTAACTAGCGAACATTACGTTAGCAGCTCATTTGAGTTAGCCTGCATACTAAGTTTCTGTAGCAAGCTAGCTAATAACAGTGGCGGCTCCTGAAAAAATTCTCAGGGGGGGCAATTTTTCTGATGATTTAGGTGACCTACACACATTTAAAAAAAGATATGTCCAGCAACAACATGAAGACAGGGGCAGCATATAAGTCAATACTGATATACACATTACTTGCTTCAAAAAGGCCTCATGGTTGAATTGGAAATATGTGCACCTGAGCATAATTCACAACAAGCAAGCAGGAGCTTTTGATAGAGGCTACTGAAAACATTGATGCAAGTTATTGGTAATAAGACATTTTTATAGACTTCCATATTCTGCCCTCTTGTATAGATTTGTGAAAATGAACAGTGATAGACATTTTGCCTGAAAACAGAATTTGAAAATAATTTCTAGAAAAGGTAAACACAGCTATCTGTATGGCTTTGTAAAAATGAACAACCATATTCTGGTCAATTGTATAGATTTGTAAATATGATGATGTCTCCTTTCATGCATACATTTTCAAATAAAGCTCTGCTTTGAGAAAGATCGAATGATATTGTTTAATCTTACCTTATGGCCTGCACACTGCTTGTGAAGCTGTCGAGGGCACGTTTGATGAAGACAGCATCGATGTCCTTCTTCTGTAGCTTCTGGTACAGAATGTCGACGTGGGGCATGATTTTGTGAAAAAGCCCCAGGAAAAAAATTAAATCTTCTTGCTATCTATGTACCTCAGCACAAGCACCAGCTGTGTCTGTGTAGAAACGTCCGTGGTCTCGTCAGCTTGGATAGCTACGAAGTTCGCCGACTTCACCTCCTCCACAATATGTTCCCTCATGACCGCTAGCATACACTCCAGTAGCTCGTTTTGAATGGTCTTTGATGTGCCCTTGAAAACTTTAGCATTTTTAAGATGGTCATCAAACACCTCATCTAATTGTGCCACAAAGTTGACAAGTCCAAGAAAAATACCAGGGTTGGTGGAGCCCTCAGTTTCATCTTTGCCTCGCAAAGCTAACTCAAACACTCCGCAAAACTTCACACACTGGATTAGCCGGCTGAGGATGTGGCGGTTCTTGCTAACCTCATCGTTGTGGCGGCGGACAGCTAGCCTGTATCCCTCATCCAGTTGAGTGGCAATGTTCACTCTCCCCAAAGCAGACAATCTCAAACAGCTATCCATGTGGGTCTTTGACAGCTCATGTTTCTTAATATTTTCTGAAAGATGGTGCATGTCCGTTACACCTGTCGCTGTCCAAGCGGTGCTGTCTGCCGTGCCGCCTTCAGGGTGAAAGAGTAAGCATGGGTAGCAGAAGACTGCATTAGCTACATCGCAGCCTGCTAGCCAGGTTTTTCGTTCGTACCAATTTTTGGAAAATCCTCGGGTGTAGGACTTTCCCCCTTTAGTAGAAACCTGTTGAATTATTAAATTTGGTCTGGGAGGTCCTAATTGTTTCGTTGCCAATTTATCTTGATTTGTTCGCCGACAAAAATGAACTTCTTCAAAGAGACAATCGAGTTGCACTGAACGCTAGCCATCTTGACAGTTGTACGTGAATTGATTGACGCTGCTACCCGCTCTTTTCTTAGTTATGTTCATGGTTATGTTACGTATGACGAAAGCGCGTAAGTGCAAGCCCTCCCGGAACCCATAGAGATTGTATTGAAAGCTCTGATATTTGAAAAAAAATGATTTTACATGAGAGTCTGAGAGACTTCTGGGGCGATTTTCAACCTGACTGAAATCGCCCCAAAACGGGCGGGGCCATTTGAAGCACGACTTTAGCCTGATTGGACATTTAGTGGCAGATCAGACGTCTAGATTAGAACACTGAAAACTACTGTTGCCGTGATATAATTGATTAGAAAAAAAATCCCTTCCTTTTCCCGTTTGGCAGTGCGTCGCCCATATCGCCCTAATGAACACACCGCCCCTGGCTAATAATACATCGTTTTTGATCACTTTCAACATATTTACTTACTTGAATAGGTTCTTCCACTGCCTCCGTTTTCTGGATCCTTAGAAAAACTAAATAATGGGCAATCTTCCCGAAGTTTCCGGTGGTAGCAAAACACATCCATCCATGTGGACGATTGGAGGACTTTTAACAGACTGAGTTTGGTCTTTCAACATGGCGCTTGGTGCGGTTGCTAGATGATTTGTGATGCAACTGCAAGCCCTCTATAGTGACTGCTGTGGACAGGATGTGAAAACAAAAATAAGCATACCATTGATAGGCCCATTCACGTGTATGAATGTGTGAATGCGTGTGTGTTTGGTATCCCTTCCTACACTCTTTCATTTTTTGTGTGGATGATGATGGAATTTTTTGTTTTGGATGTCACGTACTGGTAGCCTACACATACAATAAGAGTAGAACACACCGTTTTTAAATACATATTTTATTATCTATTTCATAGCTCTGAGCTTACAGTAAGTACACTTGAGTAAAACTCATACAGAGATTTGGACACTTTGGAAATACAAAGTAAAAAAGGTTTTCTCTGGCTCCAATTGGAGAGAGGATATGAAACATCAACAAAAAAATATTTTGTGGTACTCTGTGTGAAATCTATGTTTTAATGTTTCTACATGCATATCATAAATACTACACTTGCTGTTTATAAAACAGACCAACAACGATGATAAATACAGTTATTATACACAAACTGAGATTAAACTCAAACTACCTCAGAATCACAGATATTATGAAAAATAATCACTTACAATAAATGATTTGTATGAATACAGACTTCTCAGGTTAAAAACCTCTTAACCTTCACGAATCTCTCTGTATATTGAGATATATTGCTGTTTGTCTCAGTAAAGATATAATAGCATATCAATAATATATTAAATGGTGTTCTATAATGAAAGATAGAGCTGTACATCTCTCCAGAGAAAATCCCAGCCTTCTCCACGTCATCATGTGTTCAGACACTTTTCTTCAGTTGGGATTTTTTCTCCTGACGCTTGCTATGAACAGAACACACACACAAACACAAAGAGTTAAACAAACATACACACAACTTTTTCAACGCCTACATGCGCACACACGCGCACACACACACACACACAAGTGTACTCACCGCAGACAGCGTAGTGCCCTCTTGGTCCAGTCTTGAGAGGGGTCGGCACACACAAACTTATTCCTTCGATTGTGGAAGCTGCACAACACAGTGCAATGTCAACACACATTACACACACACAGTGAGTGAATGTCAATTGTCTTTCCTCGGATCATCTCTCCTCGCCTCCAAATGCATTGGATAAGGAGAAGATAAGAGGAATCAAGGAAATACAATTGATATTCAGCCACTATTCTACACACAATGTGCTAGGCTGTGATTGGAGGATAACTCACATGACAGCGTTGAGGTCACATGAGGAAGTCATGTCCTGGAAGGTGTAGCCTTTCAGCCATCGGCAGTGCAACGGACGCTGAGTGTACTTCAGACAACAGTCCGCTACACACATACAAGTTTTTTTTTGTGTGTCAGCAAGAGACATTGCGTGCATGTATTTGTACTAAGGTTAATGTACATATATAGTGTGTGTGTGTGCGTTAGCACTCACCTGATTGTGTGGTGGGAATGAGGGTGATGATGAGGAGAGAGAACAGCAAAGCCAGGATAAACACTCTACAGCATAGCATCCTGATCTTCAGATGGGTCCCACAGAGACACAGAGAAAGGGAGTGAGAGAGGGAGAGTTTTTCAATAGAGGAGTTGAGAGAGAGTGTGTTTCTGACTGAGAGTTGGAGCTCCTTAAGTAGGGTGCTGGCTGTAGTTTCCCAACTGGTGAAAACAATGTCATGGAAAGTATTGGCAGGTGGGGGGAGCTGTGGGTGTGCAAGGGGGGTTATTAGGTTGTTGAGGGACTGTTGGTATGCTCTTTGTGTATGTGCGTGCTCTGCCAGGGAAAGTGAATTTTATTCTCCACTTCCTCTTTGGCTGCAGGTTAATGATATTGTTTTCTTCCACTGAAAGATAATACTGGAATGTAAGCAGAGTGTGGGAGTAGAGTGGCACAATCTTAACTGAGGCGTGTGCAAACAGTTCAATGAATGGGAGTTGATGTAATGGCTATTCTGCCCAGCGTCATAATGACATCATCTTCTGGTAGTAAAGTGGTGTTCTGGTTCAGAAGACATCATATCACCTGATTACAACCAGGTTACTTTCTAGACCAGGGCTGCCCAATTCTGGTCTTGGAGGGCCGAAACACTTCTGGTTTTTGTTTCTACCTGGTAGTTAATTTCACTCACCTGGTGTCCCAGGTCTGAATTAGTCCCTTATTAGAAGGAGAGGATGAAAACCAGAAGTGTTTCGGCACCTCCAGGATCAGGATTGGGCAGCCCTGTTCTACCCATCCAATTAGACGTCAGTTCAGACTGAAGAGTAAGCTTCTGACAGAGGTTGGGGGTATGTTCATCCGGTTTGGGTTTGATCAGTTTAACCTCTAAAAGCCTAGGGGGGGTACTAAGCTAATATTTAATTGTTTTAAGATGGTCATGCCATGGATCATTTAGTTATTTGATTGTGAATTTTAGTACCCCTTTAGGTATAAAACAATATACAGTATTTATTTAATTTGGCCTACTACTATATCCCATAGAAACGCATTGAATAACGCATTCATAAATGGCAAAAAAGACAGTCAAAAAATCAATCATAAGGTTTTGAAGTGTCTGTCCTATATCTAGGAGATATAAGAAAGCTCAGGAAATATATATATATATATTTTTACACATATTTGACATATATTTAACCACTTATTTTTATCAGCACAAAACTACCTCCATACTTCCATTCGTTTGTATGGCTTACCTTCATATGAGTCCCTTGAAACTTGTGGAGGCCAAACCGTTCGGATGCTACAGACGTTTTGTGAGAAGACCGATTTTCGGGATGTCTCACGGTCTGACAAACACTGCTGTAGCTCGGCCACCTTCCACCGCAGATGCGGAAGGCAGCCATAGTCGGACGCGGTAGATTGAGACGCAGCCCATGCAAAAAGCTTGATACAATATATACAAAAGTATGTGGACACCCCTTCAAATTAGTGGATTCGGCTATTTCAGCCACACCCGTTGCTGACAGGTTTATAAAATCGAGCACACAGCCATGCAATCTCCACAGACAAACATTGGCACTAGAATGGCCTTACTGAAGAGCTCAGTGACTTTCAATGTGGCACCGTCATAGGATAACTCCTTTCCCACAAGTCAGTTCGTCAAATTTCTGCCCTGCTAGAGCTGCCATGGTCAACTGTAAGTGCTGTTATTGTGAAGTGGAAACGTCTAGGAGCAACAGTGGCTCAACCGCGAAGTGGTAGGCCACACAAGCTCACAGAATGGGACCGCCGAGTGCTGAAGCGCGTAGCGCGTAAAAATCGTCTGTCCTCAGTTGCAACACTCAATACTGAATTCCAAACTGCCTCTGGAAGCAACGTCAGCACAAGAACTGTTCGTCTGGGAGCTTCATGAAAGGGATTTCCATGGCCGAGCAGCTGCACACAAGCCTAAGATCACCATGCGCAGTGCCAAGGGTTGGCTGGAGTGGTGTAAAGCTCGCCGCCATTGGACTCTGGAGCAGTGGAAACGCGTTCTATGGAGTGATGAATCAAGCTTCACCATCTCAACCACCGACGTCCGAATCTGGGTTTGGCGGATGCCAGGAGAACGCTACCTGCCCCAATGCATAGTGCCAACTGTAAAGTTTGGTGGAGGGGGAATAATGGTTTGGGTCTGTTTTTCATGGTTCGGGCTTGGCCCGTTAGTTCCAATGAAGGGAAATCTTAACGCTACAGCATACAATGACATTCTAGACGATTCTGTGCTTCCAACTTCATGGCAACAGTTTGGGGAAGGCCCTTACCTGTTTCAGCATGACAATGACCCAGTGCCCAAAGCGAGGTCCATACAGAAATGGTTTGTCGAGATCGGTGTGGAAGAACTCGACTGGCCTGCACAGAGCCCTGACCTCAACCCCATTGAACACTTTTGGGATGAATTGGAACGCCGACTGCCAGCCAGGCCTAATCGCCCAACATAAGTGCCTGACCTCACGAATGCTCTTGTGGCTGAATGGAAGCAAGTCCCCGCAGCAATGTTCCAACATCTAGTGGAAAGCCTTCCCAGAAGAGTGGAGGCTGTTATAGCAGCAAAGGGGGGACCAACTTCATATTCATGTCCATGATTTTGGAATGAGATGTTCGACGCGCAGGTGCCCACATACTTTTGGTCATGTAGTGTATGTCTAGCTTAAATTTACTGATTTTGCTGGTGATTTTTTTATTATGTTACTTGCACCGGTGCATCAATGGACTTTTAAGGATTAATGTCATGTTCAGTTTCATGTCATGGGGTCAGGTGACAGTGGCTGATTTAACATGCTGCTAGACGTGTTTATAGCCTACAACGTATTCTTGTATCATTCCTCCTCCACACAGTGTGTGTGTGTGTGAATTAGTAGTTTGAACACTGGTTCTGCAACGTGACGCAATCTTACCTGTGTAGGTGGACTCACCTGAACTCTTACCTGTGTAGGCGTGATTAAGAGTGAATGCACAATCCAAACAGTGTAGGGAACGTTCTGGTTGGCCAACATTGGAAACTTTAGACAGAGGACCTGCATTTCCTTGTACAGGCTATAAAAGCTGAGCTATCTAGGAATAACTGTCAGTCAGCAGCATTCTGCTGTCAGCGTCAGACTGCTGTCTCTATTCTCAACAGATATGGTGACACTTAATGATGACCTTCATAGGCCTTTATTCTTATTATAGGCGAGTGGAGATTCTCCTTACATACAGTACCAGTCAAAAGTTTGGACACACCTACTCATTCAAGGGTTTTTCTTTATTTTTACTATTTTAGAATTATAGTGAAGACATCAACACTATGAAATAACACATATGGAATCATGCAGTAACCAAAAAAGTGTTAAACATATCTAAATATATTTTTTTATTTTAGATTCTTCAAATAGAGTGTGCAAGAGTGTGCAAAGCTGTCATCAAGGCAAAGTGTAACACTCTGGCTCCGGGACTTTGGTATTTGAGCCAGGGTGTATTGTGTTTTGTTGGGTTTTGGGTGATTTTCTATGTTTGCATTTCTGTCACGTTTATTTCTAGGTTTGGTCATTGACTCCCAATCGGAGGTAACGAGTGTCAGCTGTCGGCTCGTTATCTCTGATTGGGAGCCATATTTATACTGCATGTTTTCCTGTGGGCATGGTGGGTTATTGTTCCTGTTTAGTCTTTGTTACTATTTGGACTTCACTTTCGTCGCTTTGATTTGTTGTTTTGTCGTGCTTTAACTTAATAAAGTACCATGTTCGTTTCACACGCTGCGCCTTGGTCTCCTTCACTCCTCGACGATCGTGACAGAATAACCCACCATCAAAGGACCAAGCAGCGCGTCCAGGAGCAACGGCATCAGCAGGACCATCATCGTCGGAAGGACGAGGGCAACCCCCAAAAAAATTTTGGGGGGCACATGGCTTGGGCGACGGAGCAGCAGGAGGCTGCCACAAGGCAGAGTCAGAGGGCTGCCAGGTTAAGGGGGGCTGACGGAGGCAGAGAAGGGACGGATTCAGTGGGCTACCAGGTCAAGGGGGCTACTGGGTAAAGCAGGGAAGGAAAGTGTTGAGGCACGGCGTGAGGTACTGGGGTGTGTAACCAGTTCGGTCCGGCCCGTTCCTAGTCCCGAGGTGCAGCCAGTAGTGTGTGTTCCCCGTACGGTACGGCCTGTTCCGGTCCCTCGCACTAAGTGTACGGTGCGCGTCGCCAGCCCGGTTCGACCTGATCCTGCCACCCGCACCAAGTGTACGGTGCGCGTCGCCAGCCCAGCCCGGCCTGTTCCGGCCACTCGCACCAGGGATACGGTGCGCGTCGCCAGCCCGGCCCGGCCTGTTCCTACTCCACGCACCAGGGATACGGTGCGCTTCGCCAGCCCGGCCCGGCCTGTTCCGGCCTCTCGCACCAGAGATACGGTGCGCGTCGCCAGCCCAGCCCGGCCTGTTCCCGCTCTCCGCACTAGGCTTAATGTGAGTCCCCAGGGTCCAGCATGCCCTGTTCCGGCTCTCCGCACTAGCCCTTATGTGCGTTCCCAGGGTCCAGCATGCCCTGTTGCTTCTCCCCGCACTAGCCCTGAGATGCGTGTCCTCAGCCCGGTACCTCCTGTTCCGGCACCACGCACCAGGCCTACGATGCGCCTCAGACGGCCAGAGTCTGCCGTCTGCCCAACGGGGCCTGAACTGTCCGTCTGCCCAACGCCGTCTGAACTGCCCGTCTGCCCAACGGCGCCTGTACTGCCCGTCTGCCCAACGCCGTCTGAACTGTCCGTCTGCCAAGCGCCGCAGGAACTGCCCGTCTGTATTGAGCCTTCAGAGCCGTCCGCCAGACAGGAGCAGCCAGAGCCTTCCGCCAGACAGGATCAGCCAGAGCCTTCCGCCAGACAGGATCAGCCAGAGCCTTCCGCCAGACAGGATCAGCCAGAGCCTTCCGCCAGACAGGATCAGCCAGAGCCTTCCGCCAGACAGGATCAGCCAGAGCCTTCCGCCAGACAGGATCAGCCAGAGCCTTCCGCCAGACAGGATCAGCCAGAGCCTTCCGCCAGACAGGATCAGCCA